>NC_062222.1:99005797-99620172 GCF_902686445.1 Sciurus carolinensis
TTTGTCTTTTGAGATAAAGAGGCCATTTATCCCGTGAGCTCTTCCTGAAAGAGGACCACAAGCACGTGAGCTGCCAACATGGCAGATTTCTAATGCCAGTGTGTGGAGGGGAGAGGAAAGCTGAAGAAATGAAGCACCAGGTTGCGGGAGGGGGTGGGCATTTCCTGTTAATAGCAGATGGTTAGATAAGGAAGACATTTAGAACATCAGAACAGAGATTCCGAAACTGGAAAATGAAGTCCATACAAGTGTGCCAGATTCCCTCTCACCACCAAACCCACCCATTTTTGCTTGGCTTCCTGATGTGCAGCTGGGCCCTGTGAACATTTCTCCTCTCCAGCTGCCTCTGTGTTAGCTTTTGTCAGGAGAGGGTGCTTCGTCAGTATGACCCTGGAGGGTCACAGACAGGAAGAGGTTTCGCTCTGCAGTCTTGGTGTGCTTCTCCTCCTCCTGTGGTACAGCTGCCAGCAGAGGCTTAATCTCCACCAAGTTGCTCCTGCACCCCGAAGACTACTTCCAGAAGACCAGCTCCACCAGCCAGTACGGCTGCAGGTGGTTTCCTGTAAATCAGCTCCAGTCCTCTGGTACCAAGGGGGCTGATCCCTGCTGCCCAGTGAGCTTCCCAGCTACACGGTTTGCCTGTAGTTCTAGTGAGATTCTCAGTCACTTAGCAAGCTGTTCCTGCAGACCAGCTGGGTGCAAACTCTGGCAGTTAGACAGGTACAAACACGTTTCTCTGCAGTTGCTCCGTTCCCACTGAGGGCTGAACATCAGACCTGGAAGAGGGTCCTCTTTCATGTTCTCAGTTCTTTCATTATGCTTTTCCACTTAAGAGGTAATAGCTTCTTTTTCCTATGCCTGAATTCCTTAGTTCTCCTTAAGTAGTTAACTACTTTTTAATAGCTAACAATTTTGTATATTAAATTTTCTCTGTTCAAATACTGATGCGTATCACCTTAATGATACAGAATTACAGATGTCAGGAGTGGTTCCAGAAGGCAGAGCCTCAACCAGGAGATTTGGCATTAATTTTATCATGTCTTTAGGTTTAAGTGCAGTGATGCACTTTTTCCACTGGGAAATGGATGCTAATTCTCCCTGGCATGCAGTAGCTTTGCAATTGATGGAGCTATGATAATTTTGGTGAATTGGGCACAGAAACAAAAGGCCCTCGGTGGGGACCCTGTGGTGTTAGATGGATCCTCCACAGTGGCATTGAAACATTTATAGAAAGCAAACGACAAACTAAAATCCTTAAATTCTCAGTTCAAGTCATGGTCTGAGGACAAGAAGTTTCCATGGTTGC
Organism: Sciurus carolinensis; assembly: GCF_902686445.1. Taxonomy (NCBI): domain Eukaryota; kingdom Metazoa; phylum Chordata; class Mammalia; order Rodentia; family Sciuridae; genus Sciurus; species Sciurus carolinensis. Next base: position 99,007,104 of record NC_062222.1, read on the forward strand.
CCTAAAAGAATTTTTATTGTGGCCACAGGCTGATATTTTAGAAATCAAACAGAAAACTTAATGGGGAGCCTCTCAGAATTGCAGTGTTGAGTTCACAGCCTCTCCAGGTTCCATGTGTGAAAATTAAGGAACGGATGGGGCAAGAGTCGCTGATACTTGGAGGGGGTGTCAGGTTGGACGCCACGTGACAAGACTCCTGCTATTCAGCCTCCTCTCGGTCCTTCTGAGAACAGCCTTCCTTGATGGAAACCCTGTGGTAGTCTGAACTGGGACAGGAAGCTTCAAGGAGCTGCTCATTTTCCCCATGACCCACCACAGCCGCCCTCTGTCCCTACCATTCCAATAACTAGTATCCAATTGCAACATGCTCCCGGGCTCAGGAACACATTATAACCTAGGAGGAAATAACTTATAACATTGTAAGACTTTGCTAATTTATGTGAGCCAAAACCTGAAGAATTTGTGTGGGGCAGATTTAATAAAGTACAATCCCTGGTCATCCTTAAACATGTCTTTTCTTTGAGGTATAATCAAGGGTTCTTTGAGGCAAACAAATGAACTTCATTTTATAGAAGAATTATGTGGAGACTAGCCTTATTAGAAACCAAGAATGTAATATAAAACTATAATATTTAAAGCAGAAATATACTAGTACTTTGAACACAATGGTCAACAGAACAAAATAGAGTCAGAGAAACACCTGCATATGAGTAGGAATTTGATTTGTGAAAACATTGCTATTTCAGGTAAATAGTTGTTAGTTTTCTGTTACTATGACAATATACCTGAGGTAATCAACTTAAAGGAGGAAAGATTTTCTTTTCTAGGCTTCAGAGATTCCAGCCCATTCTTGGTTGGTCCTGTGGCAGCACAGTACACCATGGCAGGGGTGCATAGTGGAAGAGGTTTCTCACCTGCTGGTTAGACAGTGAAAGAGAGAGAGGAAGGGGCAGAGGTCCCAGTATCCCAAGGGCAGGCTCCCAAAGACCTACCTTCCTCCAATTAGGTCCCACTTCTTAAAGGTTTCACCATCTCCTAACAGCACCAAAAGCTTGTAACCAAATCTTTCACACATGGATCTTTGGGGACATTTCAGATCCAAACTAAAACAGCAGTCAAAGAACAAATAAGTGGTGGGTTAAAAAAAAGAGAGAGAGAGAGAGAGAGAGAGAGAGAGAGAAAGGAGAATGAGGAACATGAGTCCCTCCATCGTTCCTTACCTAAAATAAATTCCAGTTTGGTATATTATTTGCAGCATATAAAAAAATCCATAAAAGCATTAGAATAAAGGTAGTATTTTATTATAACACTGAAGACCTTCTTTCCAAGTGATATAAAACCAAGAAGAGATAAAAAACGGATTTATAAACTCAACCAAGCAAAAATTTAAATGAGAAAAATAAACAAAGCCCAAAGACAAACAAATTAGGAAATACACCCGCCACTCATGTTAATGTATTTAGTTTACCAAAAACTATTATTTAGGACTGGGGCTGTGGCTCAGTGGCAGAGCGCTTGCCTAGTAGTGTGAGGCACTGGGTTCCATCCTTAGCAACGCACACAAAAATAAGCAAATAAAATCCACCTACAACTAAAAAAAAAATCTAAAAAAAACTATTATAAACCAGAAGGGAAAAAAAGAAAGGCTTGAAAATGCACAGAAGATAAAAGCTAGCCACTCACAATAAAAGCACATGTGGCGGTTCACGTCCAAATGGGTGCTCATGGAAAGGACATTCAGAAGACAAGGTTGTGTTCGTGGGAAAATGCTGGAAGCAATCTGAATGCCTGTTTTTAGAAAACTGGTTAAATAAATCACGCTTCGCCCACATGGCGAGACACGCTAGAGCCCCTTAGAGCCATGAGATCTTCAAGCGCTGACACCAAAAGCTGTTTGTGGTATATCATTAAGTAAAACAAACAAAAAGAAAAGCAAATTGGAGAACAGTATATATTGTGTGACCTCATCTGAGTTTCTTAAAAAGTATGTACAAACACTCTAAGTGTCTAAGAAATGTCTGAAAGTTACACTAAAAATTATTAACAGACCTGGCCTCTCGGGATGGGATAAGGCTGTGTTTGACGAGAAGCCTGGAATGGTTAATTTTTATTTTACACAGTGCTGAACTGTCCAGCATTTTTTGAATGAATGTGTATTAATTTTGTATTTTAAAATTAAATCCCTCCTCACTTTTAAACTTTACAAAAAAAAGAAGAATTCCCCTTTCTCTTTCTTCTTGGCGATTCTCTGCTGGTGTGGAGCTTCTCTCCTTCTTTGTTCTGGAACTTGCCCAGAAAAGCTGTTCTCAAGCTCCAGCCGATCTGGGTGACCCAGGAAGCACGGGGCCTAGTGGCAGAGACCTGAGTTCCCATTCCGCGTTCTGCCTCCTCGACACAGTATGCTGAGGGACAACCGAACCTCCCTGAACCTCCATTTCTTCCTTTGTGGAGTGAGGCTGCGGGGCAAGGCGCCCCCCAAGCTCCATGTAAGACAGACGACCTGAGAGGCGTGTGAGCAGCTTCCACCCCTCCCTGTCTCTAGAGACAGCTCTGGCTTTCTGTGGGAAGCCCCTGCACCCACCTTCCACACGCAGCTGCCACTGACACTGATGGACAGCAGAGGGCTTTTATTTCACCTTGGATCTGCCTATTTTAGGTCACTATCAGCCACTGGACGTCTCAGACTTGCCTGCGTTATCTAAATGGCCTCTGTGGGGCTGGAAAATAGATAGATGCTCTGGTTATCGAGGGGAGCTGTCTTTGTCTAGGTTTGAAGTGGTTGCTCTGAACAATTCTGTCACCTAAACACCTGGGTGGCTCTTGAGATGAGCCTAGTGACATCGCAGCCTAGGACACCTCTCTGTGGAAGGACCACAGTCCAGGCAACATGAACAGCCTTATCAACGGGACATCTTGTGTGCGTGGATGGCTTCCTTTCCCTGTATTTCGTCTACACCTGCCAGGGGGCTTGGTGCTTTCTATGGGATATAGCATCAAACTCTCTAATGGCCCCAAGAGCTGTGTTATTAACCCCATTCCACAGATGACAAAAACTGAGACTCAGAGAAAGAGAGAATGCAACTTGTAAGCACACGTACCAGAGACTGGTTTGCTTTTAAGAAGTTGAGTCAAAAGAACATGAACAAAAGTTTTCTTACCCACTAGGAAGTTGGCCCTTCTGTCAGTAAGAACCTGACAGGTCTCCCCAAACATCCTAGTGAATACTGGACAAGCATGAAATTCACTGCTGACAATTTCCCAGTTCTTCCCCACCCTGCGGCCCAACACCCCTCAACCACCACCAAAAATGCCACTATTTTCATTCTCTTTCTTCCCCATTTGCTTAAGTAAAATTAAAACCTGATGTCACTATTTACCAAGTTATGGCAGGTGGGTAGGAGAAAAGAGGACCAATGTTGAGCAGATGGGCAGAAAGTCAATGTCATGTGACATTTAAAATATGGTGGATGCCTATGTCATGAGTTTGCACTAATCTCTGAATCAATTGCATTGACTCCGAGTCACTTTTTGGCGACCAACTGACCTATCTTGAAATATGGAGCGAGGACACAACTTCGCTGGGCTCGTTTTTCAGTAACAACTTCTGCCTTATCTCCTGTGCCTCCGTTCTTCAAATTATAAGCATATGTCCCAGCACTATTGAAAATAAATTTGTCAAAACAACAAGCTGGCACTGTGCAGAGCACCCGGCAGAACAGGAAGCTGTGGCAAACGCTTCCGTCCTCCCCGGAGACAATCCCCCTCTCTGTTCATCAGGAGCCACCGTAGTAGTTAGTATTTTATTTCCTAGACCTATAAAAGTCTAATTGGTGCCCATATGTAGAGCAGTGTATTTCTTCCAGCCCTTTAAAGTCTACTGCAAGATTAGGCGGTGGTGGTGGGACAGTAATTGAGTCCTCCTCAGAATGTCACGACTCCCTCGGAACACGCACAGAGCCTCCGCAGAAGCAGTTGGGATGTCACGTCTACCTTCTCTTGGCTCCTTATTAAAGCCTCTTGACCTCACAACCAAAACCCCACCCAGCTTTGACTCTCTCCACAGCATCCAAGTCCAAATCTCTTCTTTGTGAGCCTAGAGTATACCCCAGGGGCACTGGGGATGTGACTCAGTGGTAAAACACTTGCCTAGCATGTGCAAAGCCCTGGGTTCGATCCCCAGCTCTGCAAAACAGAGAGAGGATACTCTAGAGTCCCTGGTTAGTTTTGTAATATCCCAGAAGAAAGTACATATTTTTCTTTTAAAAGAAACAAGTGTCAGGTGAGGTAAGCTCTCACAAAAGGGGTTTATGTCCTTATAAAAGGGACCCCAGACTAGGTGTCATGGCACATGCCTGTAATCCCAGTGACTCAGGAGCCTGAGGCAGGAGAATTGCAAATTTAAGGCCAACCTGGGCAACTTAGAAAGACTGTCTCAAAATTAAAAAGAACTGGGGATGTAGCTCAATGGTCTCTACCCTGGGTTAAATCCAGGGTATATCTGTGTGTGTGTGTGTGTGTGTGTGTGTGTGTGTGCGTGTGTATCCCAGAGAGCAGCTTTGCACCTTCAACCATGCGAGGACCCAGTTTGAAGGTGCTGTCTGAACCAGGAAGCTAGCCCTCATCAGGTACTAAACATGCCAGCAACTACTCTTGGACTTCCAAACCTCTAGAACCGTGAGCAGTAAATTTATTTTATTTATGAGTCACCCGGTCCCTATGATGTTTTCTTATAGCAGCCTGGACTAGGACAGAAGGCGGGAGTTTGTCTTCTTTGTCACCATTTCCCTAGTGGAAGGACTGAACATCAAGAAAGGGAATGTGTGCCAAAGAGAGATTGAAAGAAAGAAAGAGAAATAGACATGGGCAGAAATATTTTTACAGAAATATGAGCACATTTATACACACTATTTTTAGATAACATAATAGATCCAATATTACTTGAATTCAACCTTAGGAAACACCACAGACAAAGCCAGGTGGGTTCTTGGTACTCAGTGAATATTTGTTGAATTAAGGAATAAATAAATATAGTGGACAGTCGGGGTTGTTGCCGGTCATGTTCATCCTTTTTCTTTCTGTTAAGAGGACCTAGAACTTCCTCCGGGGATCCTCTTCTCTCCCACTCTCAGTGCACGGGGCTCCTTTGAAGTTGACTGTTCCCAACTGAGCATATGAGGGTCCTGGGCCTGAACCACGGGCCACAGTTATTGGCTCAAAGATGGGCATGTGATCCAATCAGAGTCAATCTTGAGGGTCTCATGGAAACCTGGGAATAAGGAGTTTGGTCCCCCTGAAACTTCTGTCTCCAAAGATACAGGGAGCCAGGAGCTTTCAGGAATCACTTTTTAGGGAGGCCCTGCATAGAAGTTAGCACAAGACAGAGAAAAGCAGAGCAGAGAGAGACTGAGCCACATACATTAACCCTTGAATTTATACCTGGGATGCAGAGTGCCCTGAAGTTTTTTAATCATGTGACCCAATAAACTCCCTTAAGGCAGCTGAGTCTCTAAAAATCTAGTGTTTCAAACGAATAAATAATAAGTTAAGGAAATGTCAATGATTCTATAACGATGGTTTCTATTTGAATGTGTTAGGATTTGACCTAGTCAAGTTGTCGAGAACCAGGCTGCTGTTCCAGAGACCCCAAAATACAACAACTTAAACAAGATGGACACCCCGCCACTCCCAGTCCCAAACATAAGTCTGGGAGGCAGTCCAGAGCTTTAGCTGGGGCTTAACTAGGATTCCACCTTGTTACTTTGTCATTCTCAAAATGCAGCTTCTTTTCATGGTCCGAGGCAGTAGTAGTTCAAGCTCCTCACATCATGTGTCTTCCTGGAAGGAAGAGCGAGGAAGAGGAAGATGTGTACAAACCTTTTAATGGTGGTATCAACTTGCAGAAGATCCGAGTGGGTAGATCAGAGAGAAACCCACGTACTCCTTCCTTCCTTCCCCACTTCTTCCTTTCTTCCCTCCCTTCTTTCCTTCCTGTCCCTTTCTCTCTCTGCTGTTTCACAGTGTTCATGGAACACCTGCTCTGTGCTATGTTGACTCTAGGGACGTGACACTGAAACAGTAAACTCAGTTCTCCCCGTCATGGAACTTTAACTTTGGAATATGTTATATTAAAATGTCAGAGGGCCAGTCTTAGGTGGTGGTTGATCCCAGGCCTTCGGTTTTGCAGGGTTTGGCATCCTGAGCACTTCTAAGAGCCAGTGATTTCCAGTCTTCTGGTTCCCATGCCTACCAGACCAGAAGACTGCTCTCTCCATTTACTTGTTGAGTAACATTTTTCATATGCATAATTTATTTTCTTCATCATGTTCATGTTATAAACCTTTGATCTTTAATTATGCTGCTAAAGACTTTGCTTCTTTTCAAAGTTTTAGGCAATTGCAGAAGGGTGTACACTTTTTGTCTATAAAATGGAAAACTAATGACACCTAATTTATAGATATGTTTTAAAAATAAAACAAGATAACCCATGTAAACTTCTTAGCATGGTAAAGAGGTTAATTATTTCTAAAATAATTTTTATTACATTTTCTGATCAGAGAACATTCTTTCTCTCTCCCTAATTCTACTTCTGGCACCTGGTTGGGAATTTGTCTGGTTTTTTTTTTTTTTTAAATAATAAGGACATATTACTTTCATGTTTACCAATTTAATATATAAGAATACTGGCCTTTTTGTTTTAAAAAATGAATTATGCTTATTATAAAATATTTAGGCAATAGAGAAGACTGAAGATAAGAATCATTTTTAAAATAACCAAAACAAAAATCCCAAAAACAAAATGACTATCATCAAGTGAATGATATGCATATCTTCCTAAGCAGATATATCAATTACAATCATTTCAGTTCCAAAAATAAAAGGTCAAGATCCAATTGCTTTAACACATGAAAATGTGTTGATTCACGTGACTGACATCCAGAGACTGGGTGATCAGGGAGTTGGGCCAATGCTGATTGGCTTTCAAGGACTCTCTCCTCTGTGTGGGTGCCCGAGTCTCAAGCTGCTTTCACTTGTGGCAATAAAAATGTCTGCAGCAGCCATAGATTTTGCACCATAAAACTACCAAATCTGGAGAGAGAGGTGGGGGGAGTTTCCGGTGGTGAGCCTCCTGTCAAAGCTGAGAAGACTCTTTCCCTAGAATCTCCACCAAGCCAACCCTCAAGATTCCCTAGCCTGAGCAGTCACAAGCCCATTCCTGATTCTGAAGCAGAAAGGTGCCACACTCTGGTTGGTTCCAATCTGAGTTCCCTGGGACCAGGAGAAATGGGATTATCCTCAGACTAATGTTACCACGGCTAGAGCTGGAGCCAGGTACAGAGTCCCCCGAAGTCTGTCAGCTGCCTTGTGGAGGGAAATGAGCACCAAGAAAGTTGGGGGAGCGGGTACCAAAGAGAGAGTCAAAGAAAGAGAAAAAGAATAGGCAGAAAATTATTTTTACAGAAATATGACCATATTTATACACACTATTTTTAAATAAAATAATAGATTTAATATTACTTGAATTTAACCTTAGAAAAATAAAACTACATTGAAAGAGTTTTGTTCTTTAATTCAACATTTTTTACCATAAGAGATATGATTTTCCTTAAAACTCCTTCCTGGAAAAATAAGGTTAAGAAAAGAAATTATACAAAATGTTAAGAGGTTGGAGTCATTTTTTAGCAACATGTTTCCATTTTAGACAGTATTCAATGACTCATGGATCTGAAGGATGAGTAAATCTTTAGGCTTGTGCTTCCTCCCAACTCCCCACCTCTCCTTTCCCAATTTTGGCTTTATTACTATTTTCACAATATCACAGTTTAAAATATTCACATTCTGTTGGGGAAACATTTCTTTCATAATTGCACAATATCATCAGTTTCAGGTTCAAGTGAATTTTATGTTCATAACAAATTCTTTTTATTCCCAATCTGTCCATTCTCAATGATTTTCTTACTGTTTTAATCTCTAAATTGACTGGGTTTCATCACTGAACAATTCTTCTCAAGAAGGACCCAGGGGTGTATACTCCCTGAATTCTTTTATAGGTCAAAATGTTTTATCTATGGCTTTGAACAGGACTCCATGTGAAATGGGTGAAATAGTCCTGAGACACATGTTCCCTTGGAAATTCTAGACGATGTTCTTTGTATCCTGGCATTGAGTATTGATGATCAGAGTGAGAAGACAATCTAACTAGCTTCCTTTATGTTTTATGTCCTCTGCCAACGGACTTTTTGTTTTAAGTACTTGAAATCTAATAAGTTAATGAGGATATGTCTCAGAGTTGATCACCTAGTATTTGTTTTTCTTGGGTCATGGCGTGCCCTTTCTGTCTGCAGATTCATTTCTCCTTTGGTCAGAGAAATTTCCTTATTTCTTTTTATTTCCTTTTGTCAACCAGTTCAAACTCAGAAACTGCAGAAGTGAAAGAACTTTATTTGAGGTCCTAGGAATTGCAATTTGGGAGACACTGGTTTAAAGAATTCTGTGTCAGTGTTCCAAAGAAGTCAGAGAGGTGGGAGCTTCTATAGCAAGCAGTGCTACTTTTGACAAAGCAGTAAACATTCCTTTGTAGGACACTTATACTGAAATGCTGAGAAAGTACAGGGACTGGTGATGGTAGAAGATAAGAAAAGAATGTATCAAGAGAATAGAAATGTCCATCAAATTAGAGTCCAATAACCTCTTAAAATGCATTGCAGTGTCGTTACCTGGTCCCTCCAGAAGCTGCAGTCAGGTGAACTGATGTATATAAATTCATTGTACATGAAGATTTCAGGCCACAGTTTGAGATGCGCATACATTCTGCTCCGAACTCCATTTCAAAAGGTTCTTTCACTGTCGCTTTCATCATAATTTTCCTTTTACTGTCACACTTTGCATATTTAGTCCATCCTATTTGTAGGTCATCTATTTTAGCAACAACTAGGCTCAAATTGCTCCGCCCTTTCCTCATGCATTCATTATCTAGCTCCAAGCATTCTCTGTGTAATTTTACTTTGAGTTGTGTCTGTTCTTGTTTTTGCAATTTTTATTTATTTATCTGTTCCATAATAATGTTATTTTGCTCTTTAATGTGTTTCCATAGGACTACATTATCCATTTTTTTTCCAGATCATTCTCTTGTTTCATCATTTTCTCTTTGGGCCTCAGCATGTCAGTTTCATATTGTTCAAGCCTATTCTATAACCCAAAGCATTCAGGAGAAGCAATGCACCCCACTAGTTTGCTTCTTTCAAAGTTTGGCACTTTTGATGGAATTAGGTTTTACCCATATTTACCTATCCACTTGCTGCTGATGATTTTTCTTTTCTTTTTTGTCCTTTTGTGCTGGTTTCATTGATTTCATTCAAATTTTAAATAGTGAGGGAGGAAAGTCTTTATTTCATTATCTTTCCTCAGAAATCTATATTATTTATATTTATATTTATATTATAAAGTCAGGGAAAAGTGACCTCCATTTTTCAAAAAAAATCAATGAGTTCATATGTACAAGGTTCAACTAAAAACTTTCAAGTACAATGGAAATTGCATTTTTAAAAAATGAAATCATAGAACCTTCTTTTTTGTTTGTTTGAAACAGGATCTTGCTTTGTTGCCCAGGTTGGTCTCCAACTTGTGGGCTCAAATGATACTCCTGCCTCAGCCTCCTAAGTAACTAGGACAACCGACATGAACCACAATTCTAGTTTTTATTCAGACTTAAGGTTGGCTAGGTCTAGAATCTTGTGGATTTGGTTTGGTGTGCTTTGGTGACAGGACTGGTCTCACTAATTTGCTCAGGTTGCCCTGGAATTTACGATCCTTCTGCCTCATCCTCCTGAGTAACTAGAATTACAGGTCTGCACCAACAGCCCTGGCTGCATCTTGTGTTTGAATCCTACATCTGACTCAGAAATCGGCCAACAGCATTCCTAAGGATGACTTCAGCTGCTCTCTGGGATGATGAGCTTACTCCTTGTCAAAACCAACTGACTTTCAGTGGACAGACAGCTGTCAGTGTTTGAAATGATCTCTTCCTGCCTTTATTTAGGCAAAGTGTACTTTTCTTAACTTCAACTATGGTTTCTAGCTCTGCACTGCTTAGAGCAGGGAAGCCTTCAAAGTTGTCACAATGTAGAGACTTTGGCCTCCTGAAAAGAAAAAAATAAAAACTAAAAGATTCAGTGTGTTTACATGCGAAGAATACAGATCACAATAATTTGTGTGAACTGTTTTCTACTTGTGCCCAAATATATAGCAGAAAAATTATTTTAATTGTAAAACTGCCAGTGTTATAGCAAGTTTTAAAAATCTGAATCTAATTGAATCCTACACAATTCTTTTTTTTTGCTGTGCTGGGGATTGAACCCAGGGCTTTGTGCTCCCAAGGCAAGTACTCTACCAACTGAGTTATATCCCCAGCCTGAATCCTACACAATTCTTGTTCAAAGCTGATAAATAATTCTTTCTACAAATGTTATGTGACTTTTAAAGAAAATTAAATGGACCATTGGTGATTTCTGGCCATAATCTCCTCTCTCTGCCTCCCAGGCTGCTGAATAAGCACTTGTTGAGTAAGAAAATATTTCTGAGGGTCCAGACCATGTTTCAGGAGGAAAAAGCTCAAGGACCGCTTCCTAATCAGCACACCTGTTTGTCAGTGCCAAACAATCCATTTAAAAATACAAGAGTACAAATAACAGTTCTTATAGGCAATTTTTATTTTTATTGTAAACAAATGGGATACATGTTGTTTCTCTGGTTGTACTTGAAGTAGAGGCATACCATTTGTGTAATCATACATTTACATAGGGTAATGGTGTTTGATTCATTCTGTTATTTTTTTCCTTCCTTCACCCCTCTCGCCCCTCTTTTCCCTCTATACAGTCCCTCCTTCCTCCATTCTTGCCCCCCTCCCACCCCCCATTGTGTGTCAACATCTGCTTATCAGCGAGATCATTTGTCCTTTGGTTTTTTTGAGATTGGCTTATCTCACTTAATATGATGTTCTCCAATTTCATCCATTTGCCTGCAAATGCTTATAGGCAAATGTTTTTACAATACTTGAAAAAAATCTTTGCAAGAGTATTTACAATTTGATTCTAGCAGAAATGTATTTAAATTCCAGACATTTTTACATGTTGCTTCAGCTCAAGTTTCTCTTGAAAGTGCTTGGTAAATTCTGATGGTCTTTTGTTCTTTTTTCTGTTCTTTTGAGAATAAATGTCCTGGCATCAGAACTTCTCAAGAATGACATGGTGGCGCATACCTGTAATCCCAGCTACTTGGAAGGTTGAGGCAGGAAGATCATAAATTCAAGGTAGCCTAAGCAATTTAGGGACACCCTGGGGATGTAGCTCAGTGGTAGAGCACCCCTGGATTCAATGCCAATACAAAAAAAAAAAAAAAGAGGAAGTAGATATTCCTAAGAAAATCATGTGGTACTTCAATACTTAGAAATCAGATAAGAGGTAGATAGATGGATGCCTACGGGTAGTGTAGGCAATCCTGGGTGATAATGGAAGAGATTGCTGACTTCCTCCCAGCTCCATTTCCACCTTGGTTGAAGGTCAATGTGCTCTGCTTATCTTCCTTCAGCCTCCATAAGAAAGAAAGGGTGACATCTCTGAGCCTGGCAAAACACAGAGACCCATCTGTGGGTCAATGCACAAACTTCAAGTTGCTCTCCCCAAAACCTACATTTCAAAGACCCTTTCTTAGAATCCCGCTTTTTTCTTCCTCCTAAATGCTAAGCCAAAATCCTCTTCATTTATGAAGAGGACCTCAGGCTTCTCCTTCATCCCTTCCCTTATTTTACTTCTGGGAAGGGGCAGGCTTGTCCTGATGGGGTTTGGTGTCCCTATGCGATGGAGAGTTTTGTGAAGACAGACTTCTTCTCCAGGTCTGATCTTTACCCTTCAACTCCCAACAGTTGACATTTTATCAGAGCAGACTGCCCTGGGGGCCAGGCCCTTTGTATATTATCCCATTTCACAAGGGCTCCCTGAGACAGGTTTCTTCACAAACCCTAGGTCACATACTGGGAAATGACGAGTTAAATGACTGACCCGATGTAACCTTTCTAGGAAGTAGAAAAATTGGAATTTGAATGTAGCTAGTGTGATTCTCGAGTGTACGCTCTTCTGACTACGCACTGCTCCACAGCACCTTCGCACCAGGCACGTGTGAGTGCAAGTACCTCGGCAGGAACCATCACCAGCAGGCATGCTCTGTCTTCCCGAAACCCCCCGGGGGTCTTCTCTATACACGTCTTTCAAGCACCTCACACAGTGCTTGCTATTCCAGGTGATAAAAGTAGAGAGGAAGGTGTCTGTAAGTGGCAGATGATGCTGGCACAGTGTTACAAGCAGGGTCACATGGGCCTAATGGCATTTCCATTTTGGTCAAGGTGGTGGATTGCATTACACAAAAAACCTCCTGCTAGGAGACACCTGGAAAAGTAGTATAAAACAGAACTAGCCTCCCTCTAAATGTCCAGCTGAGCTCAAAAGAAGGAAAAGGAAATCCCCGGAGCCAAAAATGAAATGGAAACTAAAAAACAGAGTATAACCCAGCGAACTGGAGCCAGAGATACCTGGGGGTATTTGATGATCTCACAAACCAAGGAGTTTGAGATTTAATGGTCAGTCTGAGGCAGAAGGAAGAATTGATATCCCACATAATGCTGTTATCCTTAGTGAAAGGGTAAAAGGAAAAAGTCCTACCACCATCCCCACCCTCTGCCTCCAAAAAAGAAAAAGACCATGGAAATGACAAGGAAGTTTGCATTCCTTGGTGTGAGCTCTGAGGGGAGAGAAAAAAAAAAATGAAACTCCAGCCTTCGCTCACTAACTGTGGAGTTTAAAGCTGCAATCTCTATATGGTGCTGGAGACCTTTGTGTATTAAGTTAGCATAGAAACAGTTCTTGGATGCACCCAAAGTTCCTGGTGAAGGAAGCGCTGGGGATTTGCCCTCACACCAGAGACTTGGAACTCCATGGACGAAACACCAAATAAGATGAATCTGAAATCAAGATTTAAAAAAGTCCAAACACAGGAGCCAGTGCCAGCAGGCATAGGAATAGATCTTCCCCAAACTCAGAGATGAGACAGCATACTAAGTCAGAACCTTTGCAGTGACTGAAGGTAAGAAAGAAGTATAAGAGCAAAGGAACCATCATACAGACCAAGCAGATTATATTCAGTAGAACTTTGAGAAGTGAACAATGAAGCCCATAAGGTTGAAGTTCATGGGCAAATGAAGAGAGAACCACAGAGCCCTTGATCCAGCTCCCTCAGATATCTGAGACAGACTGATGAGAACAATCCAGCAGACAGTGCAGGGAAACAGGGTCCAGGAAGGCAGTCTTGGTCTTTTACTGGAAACAATGAACAAGAATAGCTCTTTGGGTACCGGAGCTGCTATGTCAGTAAATAGGTTTTTTTTTTTGGAAAGGGTCAGATAATAATTATTTTCAGCTTTGCTCACCATCCATCTCTTTTCTAGCATAGTTGCCTTGTAATTAAAAAAAAAAAAAAAAACATTAAAAATATAAAAAAAATTTTCTTAGCCCTCATCTGTACAAAAACTACCCTTGGGTGGGATTTGGTCCCAGGACTACAGTTTGTAGACCCTCCTGCTAAGCCTTAAGCATAGCTGCTCCAGGGGAGAAATGTGCCAGGAAGAGGAAAAAAACACATATTCCCCATGACGTGGTTTGAGTGTCTGGACCTACCATGGACAAAGATTCAATCCAAGAATTTCTAGTTATATGAACCAATAAATGTTCTTTTTCCAAAACCAGTTTGCCTTGGTCTTATGCCACATGTAAACAAAAGAGTAACAAGCTAACTTAGCAACATTGTTAAAGTTTACTTTAAAAGAACCTCTATATTCTTTATGTGTGATAGACTGCCTGCCTTAATATTGTCTGAAGTGCAATTGCTATTGTTCAGGAATTACTCAAATAGTTGAACCCAGATGAATGCAGTATTCTTTTATAATCAGTTGGTATGGGAAGGGAAAATAGGAGAAAGGAAAATAATACTTTTGTGTGGGTTAGGCACTGTATTCAGTGACTTACATGTTGCTTCATTGAACAGCTACAGTGGCTTTGTGAAATTTGCATTAATTCTATTTTACAAGTTAGAAAACTAGAATCTGAGAGGTGAGTAATGAGTCCATGCCACACTTAGAAAGTGACAGGCTGACCCCTGGATTCATTTCTAAAATCCGTGCAAGACTAAATCCCATGTTACAAATGCAAATGTCCCACATCAGGGGTCAGCAAGTCTTTTTCATAAAGGACCAGATAGCAAATCTTTTTAATTTTGTTGGGTACACATCTGTTGAGATTATTGCACTCTGCCAGATAGTGACAATATGTAAATAAACAGGTGTGTATTTCAATAAAACTTTATTTATAAACACAGGTGGCGGGTAAGATTTAGCTTGGGCTGCAGATGTTGACCCTGTCCTTGATGACTGCTGGCCTTAAAACAAATGAACTTAACCCACCAAAATACTTCCCCTAAAGTCATTAGTGTTTCACTGACATCACATTAAGAAACTTTCATCAAAATACCCGTATGGATAATCTGAATCATTCCCCTGGAAGTTATCATCTACCATCTCTTAAAATTTAGTGATTCTTTTTCTAAAAAAAGTGCTAGATATTGAATCCATGGGTTCTCTACCACTTAGGCACATCCCCAGCCCCATTTATTTATTATTTATTTATGTATTTTATTTTGAGACAGGGTTTCTCATTAAGTAGCCCCCTGCTGGACTTGAACTTTCGATCCTCCTGCTGAGTTCCTGAGTCACTGGGATCACAGCACCATGTCTGGCAATATTAGTGACCTTTTCACATTTCTAACCTATTTTCCCCAACTTGATTTTAAACAATTTAAGGGCAGGCGCTTTTCATTCACTCATTCTCTGGATCAGCAACTGAATCCTGCTCATGGGCAAACTATGGTCTGTGAACCAATTATGCCTCCCCACCCTCTCCTGTTTTCATATTTATTTAATTTAATTTATTTATTTTTGTGAGTCCTGCCTATTTTTATAAATAAGGCTTTACCAGCACATGAATATTCTCATTCCTTTATGTAATGGTCACTTTTTTGCTACAATGGCAGAGTTGAGTAGCTGGGTTAGAAATCTTATGACCTTATTTGCTATCTGACTCTTTACAGAAAAGGTGTGCTTACCCCTGCTCTTGACAAGGAGGGTGTAATTATTTACCATAACTGTTGGCTGAGATTTTTCTTAAGGGGGGAAGCGTCTTTTCTTGGGAAAAGAGTTTGCCAAGTGTTTGTGTTGGAGAATCCCTGAGGACATTGGTATGTGGAGAAGCCCAAGCAGAAAGGATAAGATGCACCTTCTACATGAAAAAACAAGTGTTGGGGTTTGGCACCTGCAAAAAGGTGGGGAGGGGTCAGGAAATAGGAAGTAGGGTGGCGGCAAAGAAGTGGAGAGAGAGGAGCTGGAAAGTGCACAAGAGGTAGGAATGTAACTTGGGAGGCAGGCAGTAGGGTTCCAGAAAGATCTAATTCCTGATTTTAGGATGCTTGCTCTGTGGTATGGCCCCCTTCCTTGGGATCTCTGGGTCTTCAGTAAAATGTCTTATTTTTCATGATCGTTTTGGGTGGAGGACTGTCCAAGAGAAGCGATGTGGGTGCTGATTCCAAAGCAGAAACAAAGAAATAGTTAGAAGACATGCAGCAAAAGAAATTTTGACGAAGTTAAGATGGGAGAACAGAATTAGCAAGACCACAAAAATTTCCCCCAGAATTTGGCGAGCCCTTGGGAAGTGTCTCATCTATGAAATCAGGTTTCAATTCAGTGTTATCTAGAGTTAAGGGCCAGGAGACCCTAGCGGAGGGCTGAGTCAGAAGCTTGCTCAACAATTGAACAGGGCCATCCTGCAGCTCACTTAGGAACAATAGTGTGGGACTCGCTCTGATAGGAAGATGAACCAAGTGCTGGGAACCCATGAAGACAAATGGCCCGCTCTGCCTGGGTGTTGGGAAGGACTTCCTGTGGGCAGTGACATGGAAGCCAGGCTTAGGAGGAGGCGTTAATTACCATGGGGGGTGGGGTGGGGGAGAATCTTCCAGTCAGCCAGACAGGAGGGCAGAAAGGTGAAGCTGCAAAGGGCAAGTGAGGAAGGTGAAACTTCCTATGACGGAGGAAGGAGGGCAGAGGAGAGAGCCAGCACAACTGGTCAGGGCCTGTCATTTTGTGTGCTTCCATTTTTTTTAAATACTTTTTTAGTGTAGATGGACACAATACCTTTATTTTTTTTTTCATTTTTATGTGGTCCTGAGAATTGAACCCAGTGCCTCATACATACGAGGCAAGAGCTCTACCACTCAGCTACACCCCAGCCCCTTATGTGCTTCCTTTTCCCCTCCATAATGCTTACTAATGAGAAAACCATTCAATACAATTAACTCTCCAGTTAGCCAACACGTCTATTGTGTAATAAGAACTGGCGACGACTGTGGCATAAATTTCCCTTTCTTTTGTGACCTGATAGCAGCTCTTCCTACTGTGAACCTGTGTCTTGACTGAATATCATGCTGTGTACGAAGGACTCGAAGGGTTTTCATTGATTATTTGTACTTCCAAAGGAAGCAACAACATCGTGTGCTAAGAGAAGCACAGGTTTGAGCTTAAACCCTAGCTCCATACAAAGGTGGAACACAATTTACTTAATCATTCTAAGCCTCAGTTTCCCTGTTCATAAAAGGGTAAATAATGGCATCGATGGAGTGCGATTGCGTGGGGAGTAAAGGACTTGAGGCTCAGTGGCTGTCACATAATATGTGCTCAATAAAAATGAGCTTCCTACATTCCAATTTAAATGGGATTCTCTTTGTACCTGATTCTTTGGCAATTGTGCAGAGTTGTATTGCTCAACAGTTGTACTGGGCCACCTTGTGAGACTGTATCTCAAAAGAAAAAGAAAAAGACTATGGCTATACTCAGTGGTCAGGTTTGAACCCTGGATTCAATCCCCAGAACCCCTGCTTGAAAAACCAAAAAAAAAAAAAACAGAAAACAAAACAAACAAAAAACAGAAAACAAAACAAACAAAAAACCCAGGAGCTGGGGATATAGCTCAATTGGCAGAGTGCTTGCCTCGCATGCACAAGGCCCTGGGTTCAATCCCCAGCACCAAAAAAAACAAAACCCAAACCCCCACACATGTAGAAGCCTAGTATAGAAGGAATGGTCTCTGTCAAAACAGATAAATCCAAAGCACCAGCTGCCTTTGGGATGCAGAAAAAAGCAGAAGCAGGTCTTCACTGTCTCCCCTTCCTCGCCTCCATCTGTGGGCCAGTTTGCTGGGTGGGGGAGGGGGGTAAGTGAGTCTCCCCTCGAGCCCTTATGTGGGTGCAGGCACAGAGGCAGAAGGCAGCCAGCGTGCACTGCTGGTGAGGTGTAGTGAGGCCACACCACCATCAGTCTCCACGTCCTTCTTTTCTAACCTCAGCTCCTCTAACCTGCCTTCCAACCCTAACACTCCCCGCCATGTCTGCCTCTCCTAAGGACACCCGTGACCTGCGTATTGCTCAATCCCGTAGCTGGTCTTCAGTCTTATGGAGAGCTGGAGATAGAGATGTGTTAGGCAAATGTGTTAGGGCCCCTCCTCAGACTGCGCGTTGTTCCACATTTCTGCCATTGACCACGAATGGAGCAGACAGCTCATGACCAGTGACTCCTTGGAGCCTGAAGGTGTGCAGACACCCTGAGCCAGTCCCTGAGGCAAAGCACAGCATCAACATCCTGACTGGACAGGGAGCCTGTGAACACCAGGTGACCTGGTATGACTGGACTAAAAGACCTACTTCTTTCAACTCTCTAGCCTGTGGTCTTCGGGGCCACCTAGCTCCTCTCTAACATGGTCACACACACCTCTAGGCAACAATCACCTGGTGGCAACTCTCCCTGGGACCCCTCCCCTACCACCGGAGCTCCGCTTTCATTACTTTAATAGTCTTGTTGCTTTGCTGTCACCCTTGCTGTCCGTGAATCTCATTCTTCAAATTCACGAGACAAAGAACCTATAAATCCTTGTGTCTCATTATCCACGGGGACAATCTTTAACATCCACCTCACTGAATCCAGCATTGACCTAGAGTTCCACAGTTCCGTTCACGATCTCCCTTTCTTTATCACTGCTTTTTCTCCCCACCACCAATCTGAAGGAAGCATCCTTCTACCTGGCTTTACAGATCTCTAAAACGAACCTTTCAGAGGTCACCCGGTGCACACATAATGCTACCTCAATGGGGATTTTTTGGTCCTCAGCTTTCTCAACCTCTCTCCAATATCTCGTTCCTTTCACCTTAAAACACTCTCTTCCTTGGTTTTCCAATACAATTGTCATTTGATTTTTTTTTCCAGGGTCTTTGGACATTCCTTTCTATCTCCTTCCAGGTTCAGTTTTTTCCTTCTGATCTTTCAATATTGGATTCCTTGAACTTGGTCACAATCCTTCTCTTCTCCTCCCTACTCTCTTAATATTCAGTAATCATAACCATAACCACAGTTTCAACACCAGATTGTTCTGACAATTTTCAACTTATATCCTCAGCCCAGAATGTTATTCTGAGTTCCAAACCCATGTATCAACCCTTTTATTTGACATCTGAACTCAAATGTCTGCAAGTCCTTTAAAACCAACATGACCAAAACTAAACCCCAAAGCCTGGTCCTCTCTCAGAGCTCAGGGCTCAGAGAATGATGGGACTATTCCCCTCTTGCATGAACCAGCAACTAACTGAAGCATTCATTTTGAAAACTCCCTTCCCTTGCCTCAACTACCTTGTCCAGACATCAATAAGTCCTGATTTTATGTAATCATCTCAGATCCATTCAGTTCTTCCCTGCCAACACCCAAACCAAAGTTACAATCCCTTCTTGCTGGGACTGCCTCAGTAGTCTTCTGTCCACTTTTTCTCTTACTCCCCTCCAAATGCTGTCACCAGGATAATCTGTCATATAACTTCCCTGTTGAGTACTCTCCAACCTGCTTTTCTTTCAGAGCATGGAAACCCTGGTCACTTTGGATTGTGTTCTAGGAGTCTCGTGATTCCTAAAAGCACTAGGAGTTTGCAGAAATTGAGAGAAGGAGAAAGTTACTTCCAGCAAGTGGGTCAGGACAGGCTTCACAGAGGGGTGTTTGCTTCTGAAGGCTGCCTGAGCACCTGTCGTGTAGATATTTAGCAGGTCATTTTAGAGAGTAAGAACATGAGCGAAGACATAGAAGTGGCAAGAAAAAAAACAAATACTGATTCACCGATTCGTTTGACAATGAGTCATTGACCATTGATTACGAGCTAGGCATCCTTACAGGCACTGGGAAGAGACTGATCAGCAACTGTGGAGCTTAACAGTGGAGAGGTGCAAGGTGGGTACTGGGCTGGTGTGAGGAACACAGGAAGGGAAGTTCTGCTGGAGGAGGAAGGAAAAGTCAGGTCCAGGAAGGGATTGAGCAGAAGATTAAGGAGCCAACAAACTCCCTCAGGCCTCTTTGATAAAGCTCCTAATCCCAGTCAGGAGGAATCTGCCCTCCTGGTTTAATTACTTCCTAAAAAGTTCCCTCCTTTGAATATGGTCACATTGGGGATTAAGTCTCAATAAACAAATTTTGAAGGGTCACTAACACTAATACCACATCCCAGCTCATCTGTAAACAGGTTGAAGAGAGGAGCCCTATAGTCAGAGAGCCCATGAGAAGTAGCCTAGGAGACAAAGCAGGAGAGTCTAGATTGGAATTTGGGTGAGGGGGAAAGGAACTGGGTCTACCCCAGTGAACATTTTTCTCCTGTTTATTATCAACTGAGTCCCATGCAATCTGCTAGGCTGGAAAAAATTACATTTGATAGCCACTGATCTAATTAGGTGTGGCCAGGTAAATAATTCTGGCCTAGGTGACAGCAGCAGCTTGTTGGATGAGGCTTCATGAAATGTACTTAAAAGAGGTTTGGCCTTTGGTCCTTCTCCACTTCCACCTTCCATCTTTCTGGGATGTGGACACAGTGGTCCACTCCAGCAACCATCTCTCGCCAGAGACAAAGATAGTAGAGAGGCAAGATGGAAGGATCAGAGTTTTTAATGTCCCCCATGTCACCATTTCAGCCCTGGCTTGCCTACCTTAGGGTTTCTACTCAAGAAAATTTGAGTTTCATATGTGTAATTGGCTACATTTTGAGGGTTTTGTTGTTGCTGTTGTTGTTGTTGTATGTAGTCAAATCTAATCCTGGGAAAGCAACTAATTAACTGTGGAGCTGGGCATAATGGGTTTGGGTCTAAGACACTGGAAAGATTGTGGGCTGGGGTGTGACTCAGTGGTACAGCGTTTGTCTACACGTGCAAGGCTATGAGTTTAATCCCCAGCATAGAGGAGGAAGAGAAGAAAAAGAAGAGGAAGAGGAAGAAGGAGAAGGAAGTGAAAAATACTAAAAAAAAAAATGGGCATAGCAAGAAACTGGCATATATCAGGACGGGTGGGAAGGAGTCAAGACCTGTTGAGTGTCCGCCATGTTTCCAGCACTGTGCTTTACACGTCGACTCATTGACATCTCACAACAGCACTAGAAAGATACCCTTCTTTAACCAGGTGGGAAAACCAAGGTGCAGAGAGACTAAGTAACTTACTCAAGACTCAGTCAATAAGTGGTAGAGCCTGGGTCACTCAGGTTGTCTGCTCCTGAACCATACTCGAGACCTCTGTCTGGTGCTGCCTTCCAGGTGGTCTGTTCCCTGCACCCCTGCCACACCCCTCCCACTTGCTACTCTTCAGCCATAATGTTCCCTTTTGTCCTTGAAAATGTCACCTCCCTTCCTGCCTCAAGGGCCTTGTCGTGGCTGACCTCTGGAAGGCTCTTCCCCCAGGTTGAGCATGACTCGCTCTTTCTAATTCTAATTCTGGTCTCAGATCAAATGTCACCTCCTCAGAGAGTCCCTGGGCCAGTCGTCAGGATATTCTTGTAGCGCACATTGCTTTTTCTTTTTTTCTCCTCCGTGCAAACATATTCCTTCTCCTTTGTTTGCCCTCCCGGCCATCAGTGCATGTTTCTTATAAAGAATTATAACCTGTATCCACATTCTCAGACATCTCTGGTTATGTTTCTACATTTAAGCTAACAGATCAGTCTATTTAAAGACACGGAAAACAAAAACCTGGAACGTCAGTGCCAGATAGTCATCTGTGCCCTGGAGAAACGCTCTGTCTAATGGGGAGGCACAGGAGGACCACATGTGCTGCGTATTATCTGTGCTCTAGGAAGGGACAGGGCGACATGCACACCGAGAGCACACAGATCTGCTTTGGCGGAGGCCCCTGCCAATAGTTGAGAGGAAGGGGTTAGAGGTTCCCAGTTGCCCCCAGTTTCTTTGATCCCTTGTTGTCCTGGTAACGGGATCCCCAATTTTTTTTGATGGACATAGTGATTGCCCAAAACAATCACTGCATTTCTCAATCTCTTTTGCAGCAGATGTTTCCATGTGACAATGTTACATGGGAGCTCAATGGAAGTTCCTAAATGGAACTTCTTGGAAGGGACCACAAAGGGAAGAGCAAGACTTTCTTTTTTTTTTTTTTTTTTTGTTATAATTTTTTTTAGTTGTAGATGGATACAATATCTTTATTTTATTTATTTTTATGTGATGCTGAGGATTGAAACTACTGCCTCACACATACAAGGCAAGCACTCTACCACTGAGTTACAACCCCAGCCTGCAAGACTTTCTTAGATTCTTCTTCTTTCCTGTGGGTTAAAATGTGAACCTAAGAACTAGATCTCAGGCAGCCATGGTGGCCGATACTGTGGAAGCTACATGGTGAAGAAAGTGGAAAAATAATGTAGAAAGAAACTGGGTCTGGATGACTGAATGCTCCATGCCAGATGAACAGAAAAGGAATCATCTTTTAGATAGTTTGTGCCTTTCTTATTTCTATTTTTCTGTCACTGACAACTAGATCTAATCTTGATCCAGGGATTTTCTTTTTCTTCCTTAGTAAATAAGCCTAGAAAGATAAAGCTAAAATAGGAAAGCCACTCGAAGGAATATTAAGATATTTGAACTTCATCTTAAAGCAGTGTAAAGGGAGTGAACATTTGTTTAGTAATGAACCAACAGAATTGGTTTCGCTTTTTTTCTTTTTCTTTTTTTTGAAATCACTCTAAGAGTGAAAGCACCTTGGGAAAAATGGACTGGAGGGGCAAGACTGGAGGCAGGGAGGCCAATTAGAAGGCTGGCAGAAATAGAGAAGTATAACGGTGAACCTCTGAGCTATCGTGGCAGATGTGGCTTTAGAAGACAGGCTACCGGGAAATAGAAGGGGTAGAATCTCTACTACTCACTCTCTCCTTGTGCTGGCTGAGGAAAGGGAACACCTAGAATATCTTTCAGGTTCTGACCTGGGTGACAGCGTCACTTGTGAGTGGAAGGCAATAAGAGGAAAACTTTACTAAGCTCCAGAAAGAAGACCTCCTCTCAGAACAGGGAAATTAAGCAGTGGATAACCCTGGAAAAAGGGAGTTAACCAGTTTCAAGAAGGTAGATCTGTTAGGATTTTTGACATAGTCAAAAGCATGAAACAAATTTTAGACAAACCTGGTTCAAATTGTAGACAAACCTAAGTTGCTTGACCTTGGGTTCAGTTCTTAAATCTTGCAAACTGTTAGTTTCTTCATCTGTAAAATGGACTCAATCACAAAGACCTCACTGGGTTTTGTGATGCATAATGAAATTCCCAGTCAAGGGCCTGGACATGGAACAGAACAGTCAATGCATGGTAGCCATTGTTCTTTGTATTCAGGTCGTCTATGTGACATATTTTCCCTCCTGCTGTATTGTCTCTTAAGGGTTCTTGGCACATAATATGGTATGTAGTACATTTAGTCTCAATGAATTCTCACCTGACAGGACACTGTCAATAAAAACAAAGATCAAAAAGAGCTCAGCATGTCCAAGCTAGTCCATGAAAAGCTATTAAATATTCACCTTCTCTTCCTGCCCTGTGTCCTCGCTCAGCTTCTCCTGTGGCTTCTCCACTCACCCTAGCAGTTCCAGCAAAGAGTTTTATAAAGTGTTCCCGATAAAGATTTTGCTAAGTATCTTGATGTCTTAATGTAATGAACAAATGATTCCCTTTTTAATGAACGTTTTTTTATTTCCTTTAAAAGAATCTCGATGGGCACTATTGAGCAACCAAGGAAGAAAAAAGAAAGAAGAAACAAAACCCCAGCCTGACATATATAATATTAATCAGCAGCAAATCTGGAAGAAATTCAAAACCCAGACAGAAGTCTTTGATTCTTTAAAGCATATTTAATCATGTTTTAAAGAAAAATGAAAGACCACAAATTTATATGGACACTCCAAACAGTGAAGAAATAACTTTTTATCAAAATCTTGCAACCTTATTCATGCCAAAAGAAATCATCCCTAAGCAGTGCCGACAACCCTGTCTGAGATGTGAATCCAAACACACTGCATTTTTTTTTCAATCATTCTTTGGAAAACTTGAATGGACTCAATGAAATTCCAGCATTAAGCCACTCCAGTTTTGGAGTACATATTGACTCCTTCCAAACTCCTCCCCTTCCCTCTTAGCAAGGTTCCCTTACTTATCCCCCCACAACACACACACACACACACACACACACACACACACACTCAGTTAGAACCAATGGCTGTGATACATCAAATAGTCACCATGAGTCCACTAGACTTTTAATTTCTTTTCCTGCCTTTGTTTTTCCATCCCAGATGGAGGGGAAATTTCTTGTTTACCACCTGGAATGTCTCCCAGATGAACTAAGGTGCAGAAATGCTCTTGATTTAGGAATGGTAGGTTGGCACTTTATGCCCATAAATCTAGGTCGTTCAGCAGTCTCACAGAGAATGCCAAGAGAACTCTGTTATGATCTCCACAAATGCCAAAATGGCGCTAGGTTGACATTTCTTGTGCAATCTTCATATAACAAATGATTTACCTATAAAGAGTTAGACTTCCAGGGAGTTGACATTTAATTCTTCTTCCAGGACTGCAGAAGTAGAGAGTCCATGAAATAAAGTAGTTTCAAAGTACATGATTTGAACAGTGTAATAGATTTTTTATTTTAAAATGTAACTTTAAAAAGGTATCATTCACATACATAAAACTCATCCTTTTAAAGTCTGCAGTCAGTGGTTTTTAATGTATCCATAAATTTGTATAACTACATGACTACCTAGTTCCAGAACATTTTTATCAACCCAAAATAGAAGCCATACTTACTACAGTCAAACCCCATTCTTCCAACTGCTAGCCCTAGACAAGACTAATCTAATTTCGGTCTCTATGGTTTGCCTATTCTTGACATTTTATGGAAATGGGATTACATAACAGGTGGCCTTTTGGGTGTGATTTCTTTTACTTCACAGTGGTTGTAGGATTCTAGATGAGAGTTTGTGATGATATTGACTTTCTCTTCTACGACCACCAACAGTTGTCATCTATGGAGTGCCTCTCTGTGCTAAAGGGCTTCACGTACGTGCATGATCTCAGTTCATCCTCACAACCATGGATTGAGGTATATAAGATTATACCCATTTTACAGATGGGAATTGAGGCTCACAAAGAAGTCAAGGAGCTGGGCATGGTGGTGCATGCCTGTTATCCCAGCAACTTGGGAGGCTGAGGCAGGAGGATTGCAAGTTCAAAGTCAGTTTCAGCAAACTAGCAAGGTCCTAAGCAACTTAGTGAGACCCTGTCTCAAAGTAAAAAGGGTTGGGGACCTAACTCAGTGGTTAAGCAGCCCTGGGTTCAATCTCTGGTACCAAAAAAAAAAAAAAAAAAAGAAGTCAAGGAACTTGTGCAAGGTCAAACAACCAGTAGAGGCAGGATTTTATCCAGATTCCTTCCTGTAATCTTAACCTCCAAGCTCCACTACCAGAATTCTTAGAGATGAGCTCTGATTTTACTGCCTTTCCTACCTCTTCTCTTAAACAGGAAAAAGTATATTCCAAAGATGCCTGAGATTGAAGGCAATTCCTTAGAGCTGAAGTTGTGTGGGATGCTTTGCCAGCAGGCTCAACGAGCTGAGTCCAGAAGTGAGGACTAGAAATTTAAGGCCTCGGAAATCCCAGGATCTCTGAGGGAAAAGACCCAGAGCTCTAGTACCCAGCATGGCAGATGGACAAATTGAAAGCTGGGGTGTCTGGTTCAAGCTTGGAATGTCATTGACATCCTTATGTGGGTCTCTAATGGACGTGCTAATAAATCAGGTTATTCACATGAGAATAAGTTTATCCATAGAAATCGTTCTTCTTGACAAACATTGGAGAAAGAAGAGAAGAAGAACCTTGCCCAGAATAATCTCTTTCCATCACTATACTGACCATAGTCACTTTCAGCCCTAAAACTCTGGGCATGGAATTTCATGTCTTTCTCATCTTTGCAAAGGGACAAAACATACAAGCAGAGATCCGTTGAAAACTGTCGATTTTCGTGTTTCTCCTGGGTGAAATGACATAAATCACAGCACTGTTCAGTCTTTAATTTCAATTCAAACATTTGTTTCACCTCCTAGTCTGAAATGTCAAGAGACCGACTTGTCAGGGAGCGATTGCCTCATTCTCCTTCCCACCCTCCAGCCCCAGAGGCCGTGGTCTCCACATTGTTGGAAGCCCGATGCATGGATCGACGGAGAAAATCAGGGGGTCTGCGGAATTCTTCCTTACAACCTTGGACCCCGGATGCCTTTTGGATGCAGGTGCAGAGGAAATGGCCTTTAAATGATGACAAATTATTAGGTACCTGGTTAGAATGAAGGCAATCAACCTTGAATGTTCAGATCTCCATCCCAGTTCAATTAGGGGCTTGCGCTGAGTTCTTTAAAGAGGAAAGGAGAGCGTCATTTTCGCCTCGCTGCAACAGGAGGCCTGTCCATCTGCCTGGCGCTTGCTGTCTTTCCTGCTGTTTCTGGCAGCAGGAACCTGTGCTTCGGGCTGAGCCTGAGTCTCCTCGGGCTGCGGAATGCTCGCTGCAGTTCTGGAGTCAAACAAAAGCGCATCTGAAACCCCCCTCTGTCCATTCCTGAGGTGGAAGCCAAATTACTTAACTCCCCAAGCCTGTGCTTACTCACTTGCTAAATGGGACTATTAATACCAACCTCTTCAGGGTGTTATGAGGATTGAATGAAATAAAATATATAAAACTCTCAGCAGAGTGTTTGACAGGGAGTAAGTCCCAGTAAACATTAGCTATTATTTTTATAAATTTCTCTCGGCTATTTGGAAGTGCGTTCCAGGGAGCCGTCGTGCCGTCTTTATTTTAGCATGCAGAACACACGTATGATTTAGGGAGCCTAGCAGGGGACCGGGTGGGAGCTGGCTCTCCCAGGTGCTTGACGGCGTAAGTGCTGTATCTGAAAGGAAAAACCTTTCAGAAATCTTAGTAAGGGAAGTGAGTTTGTCCTTAGCTCATGAATTCTCCTCTCAGAGGAGCCCAAGTGAGGAGACCAAATAATGGAAGATGTTGAGGCTGGGAGTGGATAACAAAGCCACCATTGCTCAAGAAAGCATGGTCCAGAGAGCAGGAGGAGGAAGGGAGGGAGGAAGGACCAGACCAGGTGAGGATGAGGCAAGGGACAACTACCACCATGTCTAGCCCTAAGCTCCTGGGAACCAATTAGGAGTGAGTCCCTTTCTCCCCAAAAGCACATACCCTCTCTAGGACTCATGGTTGTGTAACTGGAGCACAAAATGGATTCGGTTCATGTCCCCCAAGTGGGTCCTTGAGCAGGACAGCCTTCAGCAGTGGCCCTGGACTGGGGTGTGTATCTGCCTCTGGATGTAGATCAAGAGTCTGGAACCAGGAAGATGAGAGCATATAAGCTGATGATCTGTGGAGGGCAGGAGAGGAAGGAGGGAGGCCTCAGCAGTGTTCTCTGTGTTCTGCCCTCACCGTGAACCACCATAGCAGGTTGTCTTCCTCAGAGGCTGAAGTTGAAATGAAGGTTGGATGTAGGATGGTTATTACAGATCAGCACCCATTGAAGGAGCGGGAGGAAACAGAACTGGGCAGAGGGAAAAGTCAAACAGCAGTGCAGGCCCAAAGCTGAAGCCAATGCAGAGAGGAGCGGGGAAGTCTGGAGCAAGAAAGGTCTGCACCCAGGAGGGCAGCCAAGACCTGAGAAGACTATGACCTCAGGCAAGGTGGCTTTCTGCAGCTGAGAGGGACCCTGCTAGCTGGAGGCTAACTGACCGCATTCCCCAGGGCTGGGCAACAAGGCCTTCTTGAAAGTTCTGGGTGGAGCCTCTTGTGTCTACCATAGCTGCCTTCACTACTGTTCTTGGTCAGTTCTCATTTGTGTTAGTTGTATTCAATAAAATCTCTGCAGATACTGAATTAGCAAATACTGAACCATTGCTCCTAGGAGAATTGAAGGTTAGGTTCCTCTGAGCCTCTGGTTCCAACATTTTCACCAATCAATCAATACATAACCCTGTTTTATGTGTGTTTCCTTTAAAGACACCACCTAATACAAATCGTTGGCTCATTTTCGCTGAATTCAGGGCCGACAACACTGTAATTCTTGTCTGAGTGAAGCACATATCTTACATATATTTCCACAAGTAAAATCACAGTCTTCTGGTGCTTGGAAACACTGGTCAGCACCTCAGCACTTCAGCTCCATACTTGGGGGACACTTCAAATGGCAGGGTCACCAACCAAAAGCACAAAAATGCAAAACAACAACAACAACAACAAAAAAAAAAACCCAGAAACAAACAACAATAAAAGACAGCACCACACCTACCACTTGTTGAGACACTTGTTTGTGGTATAAGAGCTGAAAACTCAGCATTGTCTCCTTGGACCTCAGCTTGGAATGTGCACTATGGGTCCTTCAGGTTTTTGCTGCTCTGCGCATGTCTATGGGTAGAGACTTAAGTGCTGCTAGTATCAGCTTTGGAATTACAAATCCACTTCTGTGAGCAGATGAATTCACAGATACAGAATTCCTAAATAATAAGAGTCAACTGTACTTTTTGGGGTGTGTGGTACTAGGGATCAAGCTCAGCGCCTCGCACATACTAGGCAAGTGTTCTACCTCTGAGCTACATCTACCCCTGTACACAATTTTTAAAAATTGCCTCCCTTTTTACAATTTAAATAAATATTCACTCTGCTCTCATTGTAGGTAACATTATTGATAAAATACTGGGTCTATTTTTGTTAACATACATTGCTACTAAAATTACATTCACCTTTATCCTTTCTGATACCATCTCTGCACTCCTTGTGATGCATAGGTCTAGGAACTAATGATCCTCTGACTCTAGATCTTGAGGGTGACAGGGAGTTGATGATGAACGGGTTGGCTCTACCCAGTCTCTCCTTGGGTTTCTGTTAGAATCATTCATTTGTTCAAGAATCACTGGGCTATATAGAACCTCTTCCATGTGCCCTCAGTTTGAGTTATGGTTATTCCTCACTTGCTAATAAAACAACAGCTTGTGTTTTTAATGTGGATTGATTCAAATAAGAGAACTCAGCAACTTTCCAAATCCACCAACTTCTTCCTGTGTGGTTAAACGTTCCCATATTTGATGAAAATGGAGAAAGGAAATGACAGAGGATTTGGATATTATCCTGAAAGTTATTTTCTTGCTTTTAAAATATTAATAGAAGATTTCTCCAAATTATTTTTCATAACTTCAGTGGAAAACAAGAACAATTTCTGTGAAAAAACTGGTGTTTAGGCAAAAATACCATTTAATCTCAAAGTATACCATAAATCAGTTTTAAGTACTATCTGGCATTTGTAATTTAAGATGGTCAAGGTTAATAACATTGCAAAGAGTCTCTGATGGAACAGTAATCACAGGGATGCAAGCTGACTTCTTTCAGTGCAGTGTTTGTTAAAAGCAGATGAACTTTTTAATTGGTTTTCTACCTCCTTCTGTGTTGTGTTCTCATTACATTTTCCTATCATGTGTGAGCATTAGCAGAGTCATTTATAAATGAGTCTTATGCTTGCTTGTTCAAAGTAGATAACATTTCAAGCAAACCAAAGACAGCATGTGTAAAATTTTTTTAATCTGGGACTTAGGCTAAATTGTTAGAGAACTTACATTCTATTTTCTTCTCCTTCGTTGGGTCTTTTGATGGATATTAATGTCCATGCCTGGGTTCCCTTTGTAATTCCCTTCCAATTAATTATGCAGGAGAAGGAAGGAAGACTTACTCCAAATATAGCAAAATGGATAGCTCCACTCTCAAATCCTGCTCACCAGAGTGGCCTTCTCACACCCCGGGCAAAGGGAACATCTGTAGTCCCAACACGTTATCATCTTGTCAAGTCTTCCAGGGAAATTCTGCTTCCTCCAGTCTTTGCTGTGCCTAATTTCCCTCTCTGTTCATCCCATGAGAGTGGCACCAGGTTTGGTCTTAACAGAATGCACTGCACATCTTTCCATATGTCACAGACCTTGTTCTCTGGACACCAACTTCCACACCTGTGAGCTGTGGTACAAGAGCAAATAAGTTACTGGCATATGATCCTCAGCCTTCGTGATGGTGGGGTAGCCACCTGGAGTGAATAGGGCCCCCGCCCAGACCTCTGGCCTTGAATAGTCTCATCCATAGAGCCTAACATGCCATATGGGAATTATCGCTTTCTATGTGGGCCATGGAAAAAGTTGGGGAGGTCCACTTAAGAACAGGTTTAAGCCAGACATGATTTTGCATGCCTATAATCCCAGCAACTTGGGAGGCTGAGGCAGGAGACTAACAAGTTCAAGGTCAGCCTCAACAACTTAGTGAGACCTTGTCTCAAAATAAAAACTAAAAAGGGTTGAGGATGTAGCTCAGTGGTAGAACACTCCTGGGTTCAATCCCTAGTACCGGAAGAAAAAAAAAAGCCAACAGGTTTATCATGGTCTTCAGAACCTCAAAGAATTCCTTAATGCTCTTATCCTCAAGCATGTTTGCTGGACCCTCTAGGGCCTCTTGAATAGCTGCCCAGAACAACTGGCTCATCTTTAGTGTTGAAACCCGTCAGACTTCATTCATTCATTCATTCGTTCATTACTGCAAAGAATAACTAGACGTTTATCCAACTCATTTCCCCTTGGTGAGCTTAGATTTCCCAGGCCCCTTTCACTTAGGTAGGCATGTAAGATTAGCTCTTGCTGAAACAACGTAAGTTGAAGTGACATATGATTTCTGGGTCAAGGCCACCAGCAGTGGCCTGCCATCTCCACACTTCCCTCTGACCCCTCACTCCAAAGCATTCTTGGACACTACATGTGCTAAAGATGGTAGGTGGGTCCCTGAATTCTGTACAGCTATCCCACAGCCTCTAGCTGATGGAAATGGACTTGGGTGTGAGAAACACATTTTTAATTGTGCCAGGTCCTAAGACTCCAGAACTCATCAGCTGTAACAACTGGCATTATGGCAGTCAATACCATTTCTTCAACCTCATAGACACGCTTGGTGCTCTACCATGAATCATGTCCCATCCCCACCATCAAATTCACATGTTGAGGCGCCAACCCCTAGTATCTCAGAACATAACCATATTTGGAGATTAGGCCTTTAAAGTAATGATTAAATTAGAATGTGTTTAATCCAATGTGACCAATGTCCTTATGAGAAGAGAAAGATACCAGGTCCTTGTGTGCAAACAACACACAGAAGCAGCAAGAGAGTGACCATCCACAGAAAATACCAGCCAGCATTGTGGGCTTGAACTTCCAGCCTTCAGAACTGTGAGGAAAAAAAGAAAATTACGGTTTTTATATCACCAAATCTGTGGTACTTTGTATTGGCAGCCCTAGCAAAATGGATGTTCATGGTCAAAACTTATATACCATCTTGTTTCCATCTCATTTCCCAACAGGTTTGCTGCGTTTTCCACTTGTGGATAACTGCAGAGTTCTTAACGATACTAATTTTGCTGGCTCGCTTTTCTCTGCCATCCATATCCTTCCTGGCCCATAATCGATTTTAGTAACTTCTCAGACAAGCCCACACACGAAAGCACGCACCCACACGTATGTTTTTATTGTTTTTGCTTGATACTTTCCACATTTCATAATTGCCTTGGTCATAGAGGTTTATTTAATAAAAGCCTTTACCATAACAAGGGCTGTCCAGGATCTGAACTTGGCCCAGTCTGAGGGCCCACAGGGAACTGGATGGGTTAGGTGAACACAATCTCCAATGTTTTTGCAAGATTCTCCTTTACTGTATTTCCTTCCTGGCCACTGCTCAAAGCCTGTCACTAACAAACCCACTAAGTTATAGGTTCCTCTGACACAGGATCCGTCTCTGAAGACCATGAGCATGAGCCACGCTGTCCTGTGTGTGCATGTGCAACGTCAGCGAAATCGCCCAGCTCCCTCATCAGCTGCAGCCAGGGCCATCTATGGGCTCTACAAGGCCGTCTAACTGTGGCACTGACGCTGGGCCAAAACCAAACTCTGCTGATGGAGGCAAGATGTACAATTCTGGGCAGCCCACAAAACTCAAGATACCACCTTGCAAAAGTTCTGCTCAGAGCTTTTAAACAGGCAACCACCCTATTAATAGATGGAGCTTCCGAAGTGCACCAGGGCCACCTGCTCTGCCGACTGACTTGCCCTTCAGCTGGGGAATTTGTTTAAAACAGCGCCCTCTACTGGGATGTTAGTTACTCTGCCGCTTTCAGTGTCCTAAAACCATAGAACAGAACCTGCCTCCTAAGAGGGGCAGGATATGATCACAGATATTCTTCTAGGGACAAATATAATCCCAAATGTAGCTCCACAGGAAGTCGACAAGCACGAGAAACAAGAGGGCAAGGTGTTCCAGAAAACCAAGCCAGAACACACTTACAAAAGGAGCCCTTCCAAAATAAAGACTACCCAAGATGAGAAGAAGCAGCTGTGCTGAGTCTCTTTCCTGGGACGTCGGTGGGAGCTCCAGACTTGGACAAAGACGTTTCATGACCTTTGTAGAGCTGCTACAAACTTTTAAAAGGACCATCCAGAGGCACCACCGAGCCACACCCCTAATCCTTTTATTTTTATTTTGAGACAAGACTAAAGGTTAAGTAGCCCAGGCCGGTCTTGAACTTGTGATTCTCCTGCCTCAGCCTCCCAATTTGCTGGGATTACAGGTGTCCACCACCAAGCCCATCTATTCTGCATGTTCTTTTTCTTCTCTTGCAGGACAACTGAGTCAGAAGGAATCCTAAAGCAGGGAATGAAGAAGGAAAGTCTCTGAAAATGTGCTTCCTCTCTACAGAGCTCAAGGTCATTCAGGTTTGGAATGGAGGTTGCTCTTGATGAAGTCGGAGTGAGGAGCCGCTGCCACCATCCACTTACGTACTACACATAAGCATCATCCGCACTGGGGTTCAAGAGAGTCCAACAAATAGAACCTTTCTGCTCTGCCACAGGACTCAGGAAAACTGAGATCAAATCAGATAATCCTGATAAAAGCGGAGTTGTTGCATATGGTGTTAAATATATAAGCCAAATGGACCTCGAAGAATCTCCTTCTATACCGAACTCACTCACCTGGCCACAAGCAGCACCTTCTCACAACAGCTGGCCTCTGTAAAATTTATGGCTTGGAAAAGCAGAAGGGAATGATCCCCACCAGGAAAGGACTAAGTCACCCTGTCCCAGCTTCTTCCCCTGAACCACAAACCCTCCAATCAGATAAGCTGTTCTTCTTCCTGTGGGGAGATGATGGGGAAGCGGGGCAGGGAGAGCAAGAAGCTGGGAACATGGAAGGGAGGCTCAGGAGAAGGAAATAACTGTCCCCAGCAACCTCCTCCTCTTGCCCTGGTGCAGATGGGCATGCACATGCCTCACTAGCACCTGGCATGCAGGCCGGGCCAGGGACTTCACCCAGGCTGCCAGAGCCTGCAGTTGCGTGTATGGCTGCCCTTACCGTTCTGCTGCAGAACTGTTTTCTATCTCCTGCATTCAAATCTGAACTCCTGGAAGGCAAGGATCATATTCCATTGTTTTAAAAATGCATCTCTGCACCTCCAGAGCTTAGTAGTAGCACAGAGTAGATGCTCAAGAAATATTTCTGGAATGAATGAGTGGATGGGTAGATAGGTGAATAAAACAAATGAATAAAAAATAAATTCATGGGAACCCACAAAAAAAGCTGTTTTTGTTTTTCTTGAGACACACCAAGGCTTTGATTTGATCTGATTCAGTCTAAGAGCATAATTGCCTTAACTCAGGGGTGGGGAGTGGCCAGGAAGGGGTCATCCTAGAGCTGACCTTACAAAGACCCCAGAGTAAAGAAAATCAGGATCTGAACCAAAATCTTCAGAATGCCCTGATTCTCCAGAAGGTGAGCCTCCGCTGGATCACCCCAGCCTGGTTCTGGTCTCTCACCCGAGCCTGGGCCTCTGAGGCATCCTCTCGTTCTCCACATTGCTACCTCTCCTTCCTAGTCTTCCCTCCTTCAGGTTGGTAACACTTTAGTTCCAGGCTGGAGACCTGGTCTGGGAATCTCTAATCCAGGAAAACATAAAGCCCTCTCAGTACCAAAGTGCAACTAGTGATAAAATACAAACTAAATATTCACATACATCACCCACTTTCCTTTCTGTCTGTCTTTGTCGGCCTGGGATAGACTTGAATAGCATCTTGCCCAGAGAACATTCTTAGTGAATATTGGTTGGCTATGTTTAACTATGATGATATCAGATATAATAGATTGAACTTGGGACAGAAGGAAGACAGTGGACAAGACACTGTCCCATCTTATGCCCAGGGCGTGTGAATGTGATGCTTAACACAGGGAAACTAGTCCAATAGACTCATCTGTGTTCCTCTTCTGCCTCAACTTGGACAATTCCTATAGTTTTTCTAAACTTCACTTTGCTCGTCTCTTCTCTTCTCTGGAGATAATAATGATATCAATCTCACAGGACTGTTGAATGAGAATTTGAAAAACGATCAAATGCTTTGCATTTTATTTATTTATTTTATCAGATAGTTAGCATACGATAAAAATACCTTTTCAGATGCAAATGTTGTTTTGGTTATTTTTATCAGTTAAGATGCTGGGGAAGTGCAGGCGGCTGAGGAGAAAAGATAAGAGCTTCCAGGCGCCTGTGTTGAAGTGGCAAAGCCCAGAGTGACCCCATGCTGTGGCACAGATCTGAGTCTCCAGATAGTCATGAAGAAGTGGTTTCTGCAGAATGAAGGAGCTGAAGTGCAGATGGAGTTGGGGAAACTCAGAGGAGCTCAGAAGAAGAGGAGCTCATAATGAGATGGAGTGCAAATGGAAAGACTGACAAGGACACTGTGGCTCTTGCCTGGAGAGTTTGCTTTTGGGGTTTCCAAGCTCCATTTACACAAGGAGGAGAGTGGAGAGGGAAGGCAAAGAGAGAGAGAGAAAGAGAGAGAGAGAGAGAGAGAGAGAGAGAGACAGAGAGACAGAGAGAGAGACAGAGAACTGCCCAGCCCACTGTGCCTCAGTCCAGCTTCCTGCCTCCCTGGAGAGAGGAGACGTGTCCCTTGGCTGGTAGCCATCCAAGGTCTTAGCAGGACGCCTGTGTCTGACGGGCCAGGGAAAGCAAGCAAACTAGCTCTGCTTGGGTACTCCCAGGGGAAATGGCCTCTTGAGGACCCCGGCCTCTTGAGGACGCTGCAGAGTGTGTCCGCACGTGTGGTCAGCAGAGGGAAGCAGCTTGCCCCAGGAGGGACCCTGAGGGCTGACAGAGAAACTGTGGCATCCAGCCCCAGGACTATTTTAGGCCAGGCCCAGAACTGGAGTCAATGGAGGTTTTGTTTATGTAACATCTGCAGAAGGCCCTTTGGAGCGCATAACCCTGGGTCTCCAGGCCAGCGCTGCAACTAGCCGGGGTGCGGCCGCCAGCTTCCTGTTGTTCTTGGCACGGCTACCCAGCTGTTTGTGTGGCTCCTCTCTCGGAGCTGCTTCCATCCTCGCAGGCGGCTCCCTGCAGTGGCCCTCTCTTCAGCTTCCTTCTGAAGGATGGGATGGTCGGCATAAGTAGGAGCAAAATTAGGCAGAGATGGTGACTCGGGGACAGTGCCCAGAGTTGCCTCCTGGCTCTAAGGTGCCCGGGCTGAGCTGCACATGCCCTTTCTGAGCGGCTTTGCTGTCAGGTCCCGTGTGGGAGGCAGAGGATGATGGGTGGGAGTCTGTGAGCACAGGTCTGAATCCAGATCTGCATCTGGGAGTTGCTTGTGTTGGGTAAGTTGCTCAATCCCCAAGCTATTTATGACACACGAAAACATACATAAACAGTCATCTCTCGGTGCCTTGGGGTGATTGGTTCCAGGACCCTGTGGATACTAAAACCCACTCATGTTCAAGTTCACTATATAAAATGGCCTAGTGTTTGCATGGAATCTGTGCACATCCTCCTGTGTACTTTAAATCATCTCTAGATCACTAGAGATATAAATGCAATGTAAGTATTTGTCATCTTGTACTGTTTAGAGAATAATGACCAGGAAAAAATGTGTAATGTATAATGTATGTGTTTAGTAGAGATGCAATTGGTCTTTTTTTTTTTTTAATATTTTCTATCTATGGTTGGTTGACTCCACAGATAACAGAACCCACATACAAGATAAATAATAAACATCCATTTCCTTTCTACCAGATCTGCTCAAAGGCGTGAAGACTATACTGTGATCTTTTTGAAATACTGATTCATTGGGAAAGATTGGGATTAAAAAGACTTTAATAAACTTAGATAAAATTGACATACACAAAAATGTACTGATCTTGAAATGGACAGTTGGATAAATTTGTCTATATATACATTGTGTAACTATTACTAAATCAAGATATGGAATATTTCCATCTCACTTATGTAAAAGGTTCCTTCTTATGCCTTTTGGATCAATAGGGCCTTACCCCCAATCTACCTGTATTAGTCTGCTAGGACATAACAAAATTCTGTAGACTGAGGGGTTTTAAACTATAGAAATTGATTTCTCAAAATTCTGGAGGCTAGGAGGGAGACTGCAATGGCGTCAATCAAATTCCATGTGTGAATGACTTTCTTAAAATCAAACCAACTGTTATACTATAACGCACTAGTTAAAGGAGTGGGGGAGGAAAGAAAAAAGTCAAAAGAAAATTTGGAGGCTGGGCATCCATGCCAGGGTGTGAGCATAACTCGGAGGACTCTTCCTGATTTATAGATAGTGCCATCTCACTGTGCCCTCACGTGGCCTCTGACATGCAGACAGGAAAAAAGAAAAAAAAAAAAAAAACCAAACTCTGATGTCTGTTTCTAAAAGGACACTAATCCTACTGGACCAGGGCCCTGACTTTATGACCTCATTGACCTTAATTACTTCCATAAGGGCCTTGTCTCCGGAAATAGTAACATTAGGGGCTAAGGCCTCAACAAATGAATTTGGAGGGACACAATTCAGCCATAGAACTCCAACTGTGACCTGCTCACCCAGCCTGTGTCTGGTAGCTACTTTTCCACTTATCTCAAAACTGGAAGCAACTCAAAGGCCCATCAGAACAGGTTAGTCAACATTGGTATACCACTCACCTAAAGGAAAAGAAAGAGCTATTAGTTCGTAGAATCCATTTTGGACTTTCCCCTGAGCAAGGCAAAACAACAGAGGCCTTCGGATCTTGAGAATTCTGACTTCTGCCAATGGTTAGTTCATGGGACCAGGTTTAATTTCTCCCTCATGTCTGAAAGTGACATTTCAAGCCTTTAGGGACCTTGCCTAACCACTGATTATCCTCCCACTGAGAGGTAGAGAAGGAGACCTCAGTTCATAGTGGAAGTGGTTCTTAGTCAAGACTTGATATGAAACATGGCTTTCTTGGGGAATTGAATTTGGACTTTCTATTAATTCTTATTTAAAAAACAATAGGGTAGCCAGTTGACTAAGGAAAAACAGTTGTTCCAAATTACATGTAGTTGTAAATTAAGCCAATACTGGCTTAACAGGTTTTATACAAGATGTGTTTCTATACATGGAATATTTTACTAAATCCTAGAATGATGTAGTAGATTTGCACATCCATTGTTATCTGGCCTCATGCTTTATAAAATATCAAAGGAAGTTTGTTTTCAATAATTGCGCTGCCAGTTTAACTATTTAACAAGGAAAGAGTTGTTTTGTTTTGCTTTGTTTTTAAATAAAAATCCTCTCTTTGGGGACAGGGAGTTATAATTTACTCAAATAATGGATTTTGAAGTGAAGGCAACAAACACTAAAGATCTGAAATAAAAACCAAAGAGCTTGCAGCTTTGCAAAATGTGGCATTTCCCAGGCAGTGGACTGGGTTTTCTGTTCCCAAAGGTTTCATCCTGATTCTGTGAGTCTGGTTTTTATCCAAACACCCTATTTGCCTGAGGTCCCAATTTGCACAGGATGGATATTAAATTGGAGAGAAACAGAGAAGCCTAGGGGATGTCAGGAATGAGGATGAAAAACCTGGGTTCAACTCCTTTGTCTTCCCTGATTGACTGTGTGACCAGGAGCCAAGTTACTTAATTTTTCTGATCCTCCGTTTTACCACTTGTAAAATGGGCACAATAAGGTCTACCTCTGAGCATTTGCTAAAAATCCAGAAATCATATCAGTGAAGTACCTGTGTTTTAGCCAACCTTTTCTTCTCTGTGACCAAAAGACCTTACAGGTCTAGGTCCATAGATAGTCAATACCATTGTTCTGGGCCTGAGGTGAGGCAGAACATCATGACAGAAGGGCATGGCAGAAGAAGGCAGTTCAGGACTTGGCAACAAAGAAACAGAGAGCTCTGTTGTGGGAAGCCATCCATGTTTAGCAGAATCAGGCTTGACTGAGCCTTGGGTGACAGAGGTCTGACTGAGCCTTGGGTGACAGAGGTCTGACTCCCAGGAACTGGCAGTCAAGAGAGACTGTTTCAGATAGCCGGGGGTAGGTGGCCCTGTACAGAGTTGGCTCACCATCTGAGGAAATGCTAACTCTCTAAGCAAATGGCTTCCCTAACTCCACCCCATCCTGTTCCTCACAGAAGCCCCTCCCAGTCTGGGACCCTTTACCTGTGGGACTATAAATAAAGGTGAAGGTGGGCTTGTCCATCTTGTTGGAGGCCAGATTTTGGCATGGCCCGATTCACCATGCCCCCTTCCATTTGAAAAGATTATTGGCTCTTGTATTTACTTGATTAGATAAGTTTCTTGGTAATTAATCAATAGTTAGCACTATCCTCTGACAGAAACTCTTTCCCTCATCCACCTGGGATGTGGCGGGAGAATCCCCCACACCCTGTCACCAGAGACAAAATATAAACCCCAAAGGCACATCCCCACTTCCTCCAGCCACACCCTACCTTCCTACAGTTACCACCTAGTTAACCCTTATTCGTGAATTAATGCACTGATTAGGTTAAACATCTTATAACCTCTGAATATTCTTGCATTGTCTCACACATGAGCTTTTGGGGGACACCTCATATTTAAATGATAACTTCCTAGTATATAATTGCTCACTCATTTAACAGATATGTATTGAGTACCTACCTACTGTGTGCCGACAGTTTGCTAGGTAGGAGATCCCACTGGGACAGGGAGACAAGTCACGTTCTTGTTTACGATAAGTCCCATTACCACAACAGCCACTGAGGACTTATCATGCCACAGGTTTGATATTTTAAAATGACCAATGAGGGTAAAGTGGACAGTAGTCTAATTAGGTCTTCTAAAGTAACCAAGGGGGAAATTGGACAATAGTCTAATCAGGTGTCATAAAGTAACCAATGGGAGCAAATCGGGTAAGGTCTTCAATCTAGTCGTACAGGAATGAGAACGCCTCGCGGCCCAACATGTAGACACTAATTTCCAGACACTGGGGCCTAGAGCCTCTCTTTCCTGCTCGGTCCTCTCTGCTCTACTTCCTGGAGTGCTACCCTCACCTCCATGCTTAATAAATCTACACTTCACCTGTTACTTGTGTGTGTCCTGCTCAATTCTTAGTTTGGGACATCAAGGGCCTGGACCCACCTGGACACCCCAATGATAACAATTTGAACAGTGGGGACACAGGGATGAGCAAAATGTGTGCCCTCCTGGAGGTCACAGCTGTTCAGTAGTCACCACCCAAATGGGTATATGAGGAGAAGATGCTCAGGTTCACTGTCATCAGGAAAATGCCATCAAAACCACAAGTGGATGCCGTCTCACACACGTGACAAGGTCCATGCCAAAACAACAAAAGGTAAGTGTGGCTAAGGACGTGAGAAATCGGGACCCATACACCACTCTTGGTAGGAATGTAAACTGGTACGGCTGCCATAGAAAATAACACGCAAGTTCCTCAAAAAATTAAAAATAGACATGCAGTATAATCCAGCAATCCTACTTCTGGGTATTTATTCCAAAGAATTGAAAAAATCAGGACTTGGAAGGAAGACTATTACTCCAGTGTTCTTTGCACATAATTCGCAACAGCTAAGAGGTAAAAACAACCTAAATGGATGGCTGACTAAAGAGAATGTGATACTCACATACAATGGAGTACTACTCAGTCATTTTAAAAGAAGGGACGCCTGCCATTGTGAGAACATGGATGAACCCCGAGAGCAGTGTAATATGCCAGGTGAAATAAGCCAGCACAGAAGTACAAATACCGCGTGACTCACCTGAGCTATGGATGTTAACATGGAAGCAGAGCAAATGGTAGTTGCCGGGGGCTGGAGAAGGGGCCATGGACAACTGGAGAGTATAAAGTTTTTGCTACGCCAGATGATTGATTTCTAGAGCTCTATCTGCTGGGCAGCACGGGGCCTCCAGTTAACAGTACTGAGCTGCACACTTAAGAATTCGTTAAGAAAGACAGTCCCATGTGAACTGTCCCTACCATAATAAAATGTTCTAAACTGGACTTTGGTAATGTTTGCATAACTATAACTTTACTAAAATTCACTGGTTCATACACTTAAAAGGATGAATTTTATGATGTGTAAATTATACTTCAGTAAAACTGTTCTTTTAAGTCATCATTAAATTAATGATCCCATTTCCTTCAAGTCTTTGTTCAATGTCACCAATGCCCTTCCAAATCAGCCTTGTCGCTTCCTTTTTTTCATAACCACCTATTATACTGTAATTTATTTCCCACATGTAACCAATTATAAGTTGCATGATTTTTTTGCACATTTCAGCAAACATGAAATCATGGTGCATTCTATGATCAACTAATCAGCAGTATATTTTCTTTCTTTAGCAGCAGAAAGAATAACAGTGTCCTCTATCGTTGCCATCTTAGAAACCACAGATGATATTGTGGTATTATGTCCTATCTATTTTCCTCTCTAGAATGTCAACTCCACAAGGGTGGGTTTTTTTTTTTTTTTCTTTCTACAGCTATATTCCAAGTGCCTAGAACAGTGTCTGGCACATAGTAGGTCCTCAATAAGCATTTATTAAATGAATGAGCATCATGCCTATTGTCGATAAAATGTTAATAAAACAAAGAAATTAAAAGACAATAACAGAGGAGCATATTCTTCATTTCCTCATCTATTGTATCCCCAGGATATTGGGAAAACAGCTTAGTAAGGAAGAATGTAAGCCACCAGGGCTCATCCTCCAGAGAAAGAAGAGAAATCCGGGGGGAAGGGGGTGGAGCTCAGAGGTAGAGCATATGCATAGCATGCACAGGGCCCTGGGTTCAACCCCAGCATGACAACAAAAACAAAAGCAGAAGAGACATCCAGAGACCTCTGGGGAGGTTGAGAAGAAGGTTCCCATTGTTAACTCGGTCCCAGCAGTGTTGGTTCCTGCCCTGTGTCCCTGAGACACCAATTCATGTTGTCCACAGGAGATGCACAATATAGGCTTGGAAAAGTGGCCCACCAGGGGCCCGTTAATGGATTTTCATAGGCCATAAAAATTTCATTTTTTTCAGCCTGAGACAAAAATCAAAACATTTTTTAACATTGAATGTGGGTTTTTTGGGTCTTATTAATCCCTTTGATGTCCCCTCATAGTGCAGGGTCACCTGCTCCCAGAGTAGATGGAGACTCTCAGTTTGGCTTGGCTCTCCTGAGCCGTGGTGACTCCTGATCTTCTGCCTAGAGGACACTGAGTCTGGGCCTGGGTGCCACTGGTTTGTGCCACAGTCTCGGTCTGTGTGCATTCATCACCCCTGGACCAGGGACAGGTCTTACGCCAGGCCTGGGTGTGCCTGGATGGGAATATTTCATTTCCTCCTTACACAAGTCCTTTGCTCTGTTTCACCTTAGCTGAAGATTACCAACCCAGTCACAGATTGCTATTTTACTTACCTTCAGTTGCAAGGGACAAATCTTATATTTTCCCTCCCTTCACTGGCCCTCTGTAGGAAAATGTAAGACCAAGGAGCTAAGGAAACCCATTTAGGGGACAGGGAAGCCTTCCCTTAGAAGTGACCCCTTTCTCAAACAGCTTCAAGTGGCTGGACTCCACTCCTCACTTTTCAGTGTCTCTTACCATCAATTACCCACTAAATGCAGGACCCATGATGCCTTAGGGTTGCATGAAAATGTTTTAATATCTTTTAAAAATGGGACCAAAAAAAAAACTTTCAATGTTAAAAAATGTTTTTATTTTCGTATCAGGCAGAAAAAAACATGAAATTTTTTTGGCCTATGAAAAATCTACTAAAATTTTCCTGAAATAAAAATTAAACACAATGCTGAAATCATTAAAGTGATATCAAAAAGGAAGCTCATATTGATATTGTTATGGAGGAAGGGGCCCATAAATGTCATACTGCAGCCCTGAGGTTTCCAGATGAGAAAAATTATCTTGTCATCATGAGAAGTCTCCTGGACCCAGAACATTCAGAACCCTGACAGACAGTCAAGAGAATTATTTGTGGAAAAGTGTGGACTAATATTTCCTGAGCATCACACTACGGTCAGCTTGGTGCCAAGCATTGGGGGATATTATCTTACCAGGACTTTCAACTGTTATGGGGCACAACTTAAGAACAGACTGGTCACCCCTGAGAAGTCCAAATTTGAGAGTCTTCATTAAGCTGGCCAGCTGACTGTCTCACACAATGGCTACCAAAAATCATATCAATCATAAGTGTCTGTTGCTATGATTCGAAATTACAAACTGACATCATGAGATCATCGACAGAGGGGGAAGTGGGCCAAAATGACCCTTACCTAGGTACAAACTAAAGAATGGTTACTAACATCCACACAATCACTGTTCACCTGGTACATTGTTTAGGAGCAATAGGAATCAAAAGACAGCAATTTTTCTTTACATAGGAATTGTCATTTTGTATTGTTAAACATGTCACACTAAGTAACTGATGTTGGGTACTGAGGTGGGGTGTTCCCAAGGAAGAAACTTATTTCCTACATAACATGGAGTCTCAGAGCAAAATGGAGTCTGTTTAGTCATTTCCCTTAGAGTCTGGCCTATAACATTCTAATGGAGCCAGATCTGTCAGCCCATCACACAACAACTCTGGGAGTCCAATTTTCCTGAGTTGAAGGAACCCAATATCTACCCCCCAACATCTCCCTGTTCATGTCTCTTTCTTAAAAATAGATATTAAGTAAATAAATAAATTTGCCTGCTAATTTGTCATTTTCAATGATCTTATCCAAATGTGGTTTCAGATATTTTTAAATCTCCTTTATATTTTGATCTTCAAATTAGAACTAGACAGACAGGTTTGGGGGCAGAGACCTGGTTTAGGTTCACAATGTGTTTTGACTGCATCCTAAGATGCACTTGGGGTTCTCAGGGGCTTGATTACCTTAAGGCAGCTCACCTTGGAGAAACACGGAGTTTCTGCTTATTTTTTGAAAACCAGGTTTCCTAAGTCCATGGTGACTTCAATGAAAATTTCACCATCAGACTTTGATTGTGCCGGCTCCTGTGCAAACGCCCACATTGTCCTCAGGATGTAGCCCCAGGGTCTTGCAATTAGCAAAACCAGAAAACAAAGTTTACGCACTACAAACAATGTCCTGCAAACTCTGGCCCTAGAAAAGCAGAGTCCTGACTTCAGAAGCTCTAGCTTAACTGGACTACTCAATTCACACATTTACTCACTGTCTCTGAAGGCCTGTTGGGTAAGGAGTTGGCCACTGTGCTGGGTGCTGGGTAT
The DNA here is from genome assembly GCF_902686445.1 of Sciurus carolinensis. Lineage (NCBI taxonomy): Eukaryota > Metazoa > Chordata > Mammalia > Rodentia > Sciuridae > Sciurus > Sciurus carolinensis. The sequence goes on from NC_062222.1 coordinate 99,050,239, forward strand.
TAAAACGTAAGTGGGATCTAGTTCCTGCTCATATCCAAAAGTGTACGGGGCTCACTCCTCCCTCCTAAAGCTTTTAACTCAAATGGCGCTAACATGAGGCCAACCCTGACATCCTATTCAATATGGCGGCTCCCATGCTGAGCCTCAAATTAACTCCCTCTGTTATTGGATTCCATTGCACTTAGCATCCTGTGTCATTGTGTTTGGCATCAGATCTGCCATTTCACTGCCACCATTATTCTGCGCCCCGCAACACACACACCATTTTACAGCCCAGATCGTCAGTCTGTGAACATCCTAGCCAACCACTGGTCGGCTCATCAACCTGTGAACGTTCTTGGCAGCCATTGGTCCGATCATCATTAGCCTACAAAATTCCACTACCTAAGAGAAGCTCCCCCGCCATTTCTCACTCTCTCTCCTCCTCACCCTCTCTCTCACTCACTCTCACTCTCGCTCACTCTCTCACTTTCTCTCTCTCTCACCCTGTGGACAGACGCTTTGCCTGTCGGCTTAATAAAATCTCTTGCGTGAGTTCCCGGTCCGGAGTAGTTTCTGGGTGCTTTTCAATTGCCTCCCTTTGTTTCTTTCTTTGCTTTGTGTTTGTTTGGTTTTGCGGTACTGGGCATGGAACCCAGGGCCTCCCACATGCTACGCAAGCACTACCACTGAGCCACATTCCCAGCCATTTTAATTTTTTTTTGAGAGGGGAATCTCACTAAATTGCTGAGGTTGGCCTGAATTTGTGTTCCTCCTGCCTCAGCCTCCTGAGTAGCTGGGATAATAGGTGTGCAACACGCCCCTGCCTCCCTTACTCTTTCCTTCTTTTTTTTTTTTTTTTTTTTTGTGAGGATTAAACCCAGGACTCTTTACCCCTGAGCTACATCCCAGTCCTTCTTATTTTTTACTTTGAGAGAGAATTTCGCCATGTTGCTTAGGGCCTTGCTGAGTTGCTGAGGCTGACCACAAACTTGCAATCCTCCCGCCTCAGCCTCCTGAGTCACTGGGATTACAGGCATGTGCCACCATACCTGGATCCCCTTTGCTTCTTGAGAGCAAATGTTTTGTCAGTTTTTACCCAACTGCATTCAGGCTTAAAAGAAAGGGAAAGGTGATCAAGTGGAGGTCATAGTGTAACCAAAAGAATGGATCTGAACACCAAGCGAAGACATTGTCTGGAGAAGAAGGAAGTGACCTCCTGTGTGACAGGGTGCTGAGAGGTCTGGAAAAGCAAGAGCAGAGAATGTACCCAGTTAGATGGCGATCACGGGTCACCCTGATGAGGTGAGAGCTGGAGGGGGCTAGAGGTCAAGGGGATTTTATTTTGTGTTCTTTTTAGAGCGTGTTTTTGTGCAGGTGGGAATTATTCAGTAAAAGGGGGACATTAGCAATGTAGGACAAAGTGGGTGAATTATAGGAGTCAAAGCCGTGAGTGAGCCAGGCACGTGGTGCACACCTGTAATCCCAGCTACTCGGGAGGCTGAGGCAGGAGGACGGAGAGCTCCAGGTCAGTCTGAGCAACTTAGCAAGCCTCTGTCTCAAAATCAAAAAACTTAAGAAGGCTGGTGATGTAGCTCAGCCGTAAAGCACCCTCGAGTTCAAAATAGGCGTAGGTGAGCAAGAGGAATGGAAAATGGAAGTGGGGGGCTACTCTCGGGAACAGGGACAGTGCTACTCACTGCGGAAATGTGGAACAAAGAAACTCAACTGCTCCGAGGGTGGTAGATTGGGTCCCAGCAACAGGAATCCTCTCCAGGTGTCTTATAAACCTTCAGTAGGAGTGAGGAAGTAGAAGCACGCTGGAGTTTTGAGAAGAGAGGAGAAGGTATGTCATAGTCACAGACAGGAAAAGAGGTTGGATGGCAGATACGTCAGGATTGCCAGGCAGTAGATAGTGGCCCCTGAGATACAGGGTGCTTAATGAAAAGTGAAATCAGAGCTGGCCTGTCATCCCACCTACTCTGGAGGCTCAGCAAGAGGATCAGGAGTTCAAGGCTAGCCTGGGTAACTTAGCAAGACCTTGTCTCAAAAAAAGTAAAGATTAAATAAAGAGAGTATGATTGTTCGGCCTGATTGTGTGGTTAGCTCCTACCAGTGTAGCCAGACAGCACCAGGCATGAAGCATGCAGAGAAAACCAAATGGTGCTTTGGTGCACAGCTACCCCAGAGGCTGAGACAGGAGGATTCCAAGTTTGAGACCAGCCCGGGCAACTGGGCAAGAACCTGCCCAGAAAATAACTTAAAGAGGGTTGGGGATGCAGCTCAGTGGTAGAGCACTTGCCTAGCGTTCATGAATCCTGGGTTCAACCCTCAGAACCACGAGAGAGAGAGAGAGAAGAGAAAGACAAGAGAATGGTTATAGAGCTGATCTTGGAGGGTGTTGGGTTTGAAATAGTGAAGGAGATCCAGTTGAAGCTGTCTGGTAGACAGTTGGAAACAAGGAGCCTATGCTATAAATGGCATAGTAATATTATTTGCGAATAGGAATGCGCTGGCTGGGAATCATTCTATGATGCAAAAAACATTTGCTAGAAGTGTCCAGTGTGACAGGCACTGTTATAAGCAGTAGGGTTCAGCAGCGAACAAAAGACATAAGGAGCCTCCGTGCTGTGAGGAAAATACTCTAGAGGTCGATGGTTTTCAAAGACAGATGTGTACAGCCCAAGGGATGTGCAAGGCCATCCTGTTCAAAAATACTCGAACTTCCACTCACATTTTTTTATTTCCTTTAAAACCTATTTTATATGCCACTAATTTTATAATGTTAACGTGTATATAGAGTACATATATAATTACATAAATAAAAATATACATGTTGCACAATGCATGCTGAAAATTATTTACTGAGGCAGTAAGTAAAACATGTGGAAATCACTAGCCACATGGAGAGAGCAGCAGCAGAAGAGGGATTGCCTCAAGTCCCTCAAAACTGACATCTTCGAGGATATATTTAAGGAATTAGACTAGCTCTCCAAAGAGCACAGCCCCTGAATTATCCCATCCTGTGTTGGGAGTTAAAATTCCTAAGTGGTGGGCCTTCCAGAAATGAGACAGAATGAAAAGATTGGGAAGGACTTTATAACAATTGTGCTGTCCAAAAAACAGAACAGGCTGCCCTGTGACAAGGTGAGACATTCAGCAGAGGCCAGATGCCCCTTGGAGAGGCTGGCAGTGGAGGGACGTCCTTAGCAGGGCCCCAGAAATTTTATCAGGAGCATTGGACCTCACGACCCTCGACCCTCAGAGCGGCTTGTAACCCTGAGCATCAATGAACATACGAAGAATGAGCTGGGAAGATGGAATTCCAATAATCTCTTTTTGTGGGGAATTGGACTGAGAAAGGGTGACTCACAGCCTTGCATCCAAAATCAGAGGGGCCAGGGCTGCCCAAATTGTAGCAAAGGGAGCGCAGAAGGATGCGTCAGCATTTCCAGCTTGCTCTGTGGGAGACGGTGCCTGAGTAGCAGATGTGAACATGCTGGTTTCTGTGGTTGGTATTTTCCTAGTGACTCACGAGGGTCCCTTCAGCCTGATAAAAATCATCAAGAGGCGGCTCAGCAGAGCGGAAAGTTACCCCAAGTATGACGGCTCCCGGGTTCACAGGTAAGGAAGCTGATGCTCAGAGGGACTGAGCAATGAGCCCGGAGTGGCCCAGGTAAGAGGTGGCGGAGCTGGATTCAAAGCCAACGCTGTCTAATTTAACACCCATATTTATCCTGCTACATGGTGAATTTAAGAAATGCCTTAGGAAAAATCTGAAGGTTTGCAGGTGGTCAAAGAAATAAGAATGCATTTGTAAGGATACAGGTCAGCTGCTGTGCAAAGGGAGCCAGGAACAACCAAAACTAAGCGGTGGTTTTAACAAGATAGAAATCATTTTTTCCTCACACACAATGGTCAGAGCACAGCCAGTCCCAGCTAGTCTGAGAGATCCACTGTGTGGCACCCAGGCTCCTTGTAACTGGGCTCTGCTGCCCCATGCCTCTGTTTGCATGACCAAAGACACAGCGCTCCCCAGCACATTCACCTGGTCTGCATGCTATCCAGAGGGAATAGAAGAAAGAGCAAGTGGCCGCGTCCCGGTCTTGCATATGACCTAGTCACCGTAAACGTTACTTTTGCTCTCAGATCTTGACTGGAACTAACTACATGGTCATACCATGTCATGATACAAGCCAGGAAATGCCTTCATTCCAAGGATCTCTGTGCCTAAAATTCAGAGATTCTTTTTCTAGAAGACAAAAGGGAGAACAGATATTGACAGGTAGTTGGCAGCCTCTAAGAAAATATCTGTTACAGAAAAAGAAAAGATGTAAAGAGGGATTTTAAGACAGTTCTAAAGGAAAATGGCAGAATAGATCTCCAGGTCTAGAGAATAACATCTTCTTTCAGAGATAAGCTTATTGCTGAGTTTGGCTGAAAAGTTTTGCAGTAGATGCAAGGAAACTATAAGAAACAGGAGTAGAATTTTTTTTGTCATGGACATTCAACAGCAAGTGAAGAATTTTGGTAGGCAAAAAAAAAAAAAAAAAATGATTGCAGGTTTGTAAAAAGAAAAACAAAAATTTCTGATTAGGCTTGTACTTCACAGAGATTGTTCCAGCAGTACATGCATAGCGGGGCTGGGGGTCAGGCAAGACAGAAAGTCAGGTGGGACGGTGAAAAGACACTGGGCCAGGAGGACTGGCTGTACACCCCACCTCTACCAGGAACCCACTGGCAGGTGGTGGTGGTGGCAAGTCCCTGTGTTCCCCTCTCAGCTTACCAGCCACATGGGAAAACAAGACAATCTCCAGGGAGTGCTCAGCATGCTGGGCACATGGGAATTGTTAGCATGGCCAGTACCTTGAACAAGCCTTCTCTCCTGGCTAACTGCTTCCTGAGTTCAATGCAAAGGTTCCATGAGTTGATTTCCAAAGACATTTTCAGCTGTGAATTTCTCTGATTCCCTGATTCTATGAATAGGAAGCAAATGTTTAAATCTGGCTAAAGAAATCTAAAAATTATAGTTTTAGAATTTCTCTTGCCATCTGGTGACATTAATTTTGTTCAACCCACCTTTGTTTCCCCCAGACAAATTATTACAATTTGTTGGTTATAGAGAAAGAGAATAAAATTCAAATCATATTTTACATAATGCAAAAAAAAAAAAAAGATGCCAACCTTTGGCACTTGAAGCAACACTTCTGCCCAGGTACATGCTTCTACCTTGTGTCTTTAAAAGGATCAGAGACTTCATGAAACCAGCTAATTTTCTGAATCAAAGTAGGTTCTTTTACTAAAAGGATCTCTAGGTCCACCGACACCTCCTGGATAGAATTTCTATTTCTTGCAGCATTGCTGGATCCTCGTGGCTCCCAAGTTTGGGAAAACAGAGTTGTGCAGAGAAACTATACTCCTGCAGTTCAAAGGGAAGGGTAAAAGGGAAAAGCAGTCCATCTGATAATGGTTGGTCAATGCCACAGATTGAATTGTGTGCACTCCACACTCATTTGTTGAAATCCTAACCCACCAACCTCAGAATGTGACCTTAGTTGGAGATACAGGTACTTCTTGACTTAGGATGGGGTTACATCCTAGTAAATCCATCAGAAGTTGAAAATATTTTAAGATAAAAAATGCACTGAATGCACCTAACCTACCAAACATCCTAGCTAGCCACCCAGGGCACCGTGGGATTCTGGTGGTTCCCCTCATTATGGTGTGACTGCCACCACCCAACATCATGAGTGAGTGTCTAACTGTAGCTCACTAGCCTGGAAAAAGATCAAAATCCCAAAGTTGAACTACTGTTGCTACTGAATGCAAATTACTTCAGCATCATTGTACAGTCCAAAATCCTGAGTGAGTTAAAGACCATGTAGAGTCTTTGTGGAGGTAATGAAGCCATCATTCCAGTGTGACTAATGTCCTTATTGAAAGGGGAAATCTGGAGACAGGCTTTCACACACAGTGAATGTCATGTAAAGATGAAGCAGAGATCAGGGTGATGTTTCTATATACCAAGGAAAGTCAATGACTGCCAGCAAACCACCAGCAGGTAGGAGAGAGTCTTGGAGATTCTCTTTCATCCTTCAGAAAGAACCGACCCTGCCAACACCTCGATCTTGGACTTCTGATCTCCAGAACCATGATACAATACACATCTGTTGTTTACCCACTTTGTGCCACTTTGTTACAGCAGCACTAGTAAACTAATACAGTCTAAATCACACAGACAATGCAATGAGCAGCACCCAGTCAAGTGTCTGGCATAAAGCAAATATTTGATAAATATTTGTTGTATGAATAAATAAATAAATAAATGCATGAAAAATGGTTTTGAACAAATGAATAACTTCTCACCTCTTCTCTTCAGGATTTTTTCCTGTGTTGTAAGATGCACATATAGCAAACTTACTAGAGAACAAGAGAAGAGTGAAAAGCTCATGAGAGTAGGAAGAAGTAGCTGCCGGTAATGACTTACAGTTCCTAGAAACTCTCCCCAGGCTGCAGGTATCTGGAGCCTTGGCCAGACCTGCTACCTTCAGAAAAATTTACCTAGGAGGAAGGAAATCCTACTATCTATTACTCAAGCTAAGAACATATTCCTGTCTAGGAAATCACTTTATTTTTGAAATCAACAAAATAGCTTAAAATATGTTTGGAGAGTTTAGGGACTAAGGGTTACCTCTAGTGTATGTATTCTAATCAGTTTCCCCCTCCTTGTGAAAGACATCTAAGTTGCCAGGGAAATGGAATCCATATGTTTCTAGCTCGTCTATCCTGAAACCTCAAGAAGACTTGCTCTGTAAGCACATTGGAAGCACATTGGCTGATGACCTTCCGACCCCTTCATCTTGAGCCTGTGCATGTCCTTTGACAACTTCACCCTCAAAGGCCTTTGATTCAATTCTAACATCAGTTTCCTCCTCTGCTGGAATACTCCTCAGGGAGCTTTTTGGGTGTTTCTATTGAAGGGCACAGTGCTAGTCAGTTTTCTGTTACTATAACAACACACCTGAGACTGGGTGCTTATACAGAAGAGGTTTATTTAGTTCTCAGATCCCGGAGGGCATGGTGCTGGCATCATCTCAGCTCTGGTAAGCACAGAAGCATATGGAAGAGAGAGATCTCAAAGCCAGACAGAGCTGAGAGATACTGGGGAGGGGCCAGTCACGATCTCCCACCAGACCCTGCACCTCTTAAAGGTTCCTCCACCTCATAACATCACTACACTGAGGCCTGAGCTTTCGACACATGAATGCTGGGGGACATGCTCCAACTCTCGCAGGCACAGCCCCATCTCTCTTCTCCTCAGCTGCATGCAGCTTTTAGGCAGGTGAGGACCAGCCCTAGCCAGGTCTTTCCTTCAAAAGCTGCTGAAGTTTCCTTCCATCCTCTCGCCACCCTTCCCTGAGCATCTCTTTATGAAAGGTGGTAAATCATTTCTTTTAGGGTTTGGTGTATTAAAAGAATAGTGTAAAACGCACACCCAAAGAACTGGATGAGGTAAAGACCTGTACAGTGTTACTATATGTCCCATGCAGACAGGAGAGTTTCATAATGAATACTCGTGTGTCTCCTGCTCAGAGAAAGGCAAAGCTGGATTCCAGGAAGACTCCAGAATACCTGAACCACACAGGACAGGGCCCAGTTGCTTGGCGCCTCTTTTCTCAGATTTGTTTTATTTGGTGTGTTCGCTGCTTCGTGTGTGCTGGTGAGTACATAAGCTCTCAGAGTGCATAACTGATCTTCAGCAGCAAAAAGAATGTTGAGTGAGCCAGGTGAGGTGGCACATGCCTGCAATCCCAGTGGCTCAGGAGGCTGAGGCAGGAGGATCGTGAGTTCAAAAACAGCCTCAGCAACTTAGCGAGGCCCTAAGCAATTCAGTGAGACCCTGCCTCCAAATAAAATACAAAAAAGGGCTGGAGATGTGGCTCGGTGGTTAAGTGCCCCTGAGTTCAATCCCCAGGACCAAAAAAGAAAAAATAAAAGAAGAAAGTTGAGTGTGCGTGAGAATTGCATCTTGGGTTGAAAACAGGTTATTGGTAGAAGATGGAAGAGGGAGGAAAAACAGTTTACCAGGAGACAGGAAACCTGTCTGTTGGAAGGGAGTTACGGGCCTGGAGCACACACTGCAGAGCGGGCTGGGCAGCTGTGTGGCATGACCAGGGTCACTCCAGACACCACAATGTAGCCTCTCTGAGTCCAGAATCTGGTAGTCCTGGCCTCTCATTCTCAGCTCTTGTATAATTTACCTGGTCTACACCACGGGCTCCCCATCTAAGGAGTGAAACCACAGGGAACCTCTGTCTGACTCATGGAAGGAAGAGCAATTTGAATTACTACATAACTTACTAATTGTTGCCCAGGCTGGCCTCCAACTTGTGATCCTCCTGTCTCGGCCTCCTGGGAAGCTGGAATCATAAGTGTGGGCCACCATGCCCAGCTCCTAGTTTACTTCTTTATTAAGTCTTTTTGCTTCTTTTCTGTCTCTCTCTGTTGGACTGTGAACTTCAAAAGCAGAAGAATTCTTCCTTGTTGAATAAATGAATAAATGCTGATGGCAGTGTTATTTATGGCTTGGATTGCTGAAAGTGATCTGCACATCTGTCACTGGGACAGTGGCAAGTAAATGCTGAGGTTGTGCCTCATGAGATCTATCACGGAATACAATATGCAAACACTAAAACCCACATGCATAAAAGAAGCTTGTTCATTTTGCAAGCACACATATAAACAAAGACATGTTGGATCACAAGTTGGAGGCCAGACTGGGTAATTTAGCAAGAGCCTGTCTTAAGATAAAAATAAAAGGACTGGGGATGTAGCTCAGGGGAAGAGTACTTGCATATCATGTGGGAAGCCTGGATTCAATCCCCAGTACCATAATAACAACAATAACTATAAGTAAGTTATGTAGTATGTTAGAAAATGTTAGGAACAAGATATGATAGGAACAAGAAAAAGCAGGATTGGAATTGTGGGTAGAAGTGAGTAGCAATAGAAATAGCATGGTCAGGAGAGTCCTGTGAGCACAGACCCGAAGCGGGGAAGGAAGGGATAATTAGGCACATACCCAGGAGAAAGAAAGTTCCAGAGGGAGGGAGCAGCCATCGCATAGTGGTACAGTTGGGAGGTGCCTGACATGGGCAAGGTACAGCAAGCAGGCTGAGCCAAGCAGCTGGAGAGGGGTGGGGGCAGATGATGTGACGCCTTGTCGGGCATTTGAAGCACTTTGGTTCGACGTTAGAGAATGGTGGAACGGTTTTGAGCAAAGCAACGTCATGATCTGATGTGAGTTTTAAAAAGATCAGTCCAGCAGACACTGGGACAAGAGTACAGGGAAGGCGAGGGCAGAAGCTGGGATCCTGTACGTCACCACACAGCCATTGCATGTCTTAGGCCCATCAGAGTTTCTAAAGAAACTGAATTTCAAAAAGGGACAGGACTCCGCCGGGAGGAAGGAGTTCCCTGGGTGTTTCGATCTCGACAGTGCACAGAGAGGAAAGATGGTTGCCCAAGAAGTGAGGCGAGAGGAGCTGACACCCTGAAATGTTCCGGAAGACCTGGTGCGGCCGGCTGTACCGCGAGCTGCAGACACAGGGGAGTTCTCACTCTCAAGTCTTCTCCCCTGGCCTCTGACACAGACTGAAGACTGAAGGCAGGACAGGAGAGTGGAGGCAGCTCCCCGCAGAGCCCCGGCCTGGAAGAGTCCACACGCCCTCCCCAGCCCTCTGTCAAACACAGCGGAAGTCTTAAGCCACTGGGGGACGTGCAGCAACATTTCTGTCCTCAAGAGCTCCTTTGAGTAGAGGGAAACCCACTTGCTGCCTGAGTGACAGCAAATAGCCTCCTTCCTGACCCCCAGGATTGAGGAGAAGATCCACTGCTTCTGGGGGAAGATGGAAACAAAAACCATCCTCCCAGAGAGGAAGGGCAAGAGAACCAATGGGCCAGGATCCTGCGCCAACGCAAAGCAGAGGGTTCCTCTCATGGGGCAGGTACAGGGGACCCTCGCCTGCCCAGGAGCAAACACCATACGAGACAGACGGTTGGGTCATGGGCCATAAGGGGAGAAACCCTCATTTCAAGACCAAGGCCCACAGTCCCTGCCTGAGACTGAGGCTAAACCAGGGGAACTGAGGATTCTGCCACCATCACCCATTCAAGGTACATCAAGAAACAAGCAACAGCTAGGCACCACTGCACACACCTGTAATCCCTGCAACTCTGGAGGCTGAGGCAGGAAGAGCACAAGTTCAAGGCCAGCCTCAGCAACTTAGTGAGACTCTAAGCAACTTAGTGAGATTCCGTCTCAAAATAAAAAATAAAAAGAGCTGAGGATGTAGCTCAGGGGTGGCAAAGCATCTCGGAGTTCAATCCCCAGCTTGAAAAAGAGAAAGAAAGAAAAAGGAAACAAATCAGGGGCAGGAATTGGGAATGAGAAACTCTCTATAGCATCAATAGGGGTAGCTGACACCAGGGTGAAGAGTGGTCACAGAAAAAATAACCCTAGTATCCAGGGCCTCCCACTAAGCAAAGGCCAAAGACAGCACACCAGAGGAATGGAAAGACTGGTGTGCTCGGGAGGTAATGATAGCAGCGAGAGCAAAACCCCATCTAGCTCAACTCCTTCACTAATGGCTGGGAGAGGAGGAGGCATGAATACCATTTATCTCTACTGTCTGGCATTCACAAGGCCTGGCATTCAGTAAGAAACTGAGGCACAAACAGGCACAATGGTGTACACCTATAACCACAGTTACTCAGGAGGCTGAGGCAGGAGGATCTGGAAGTCAAGGTCAACCTCAGTAACTTAGTGAGAACCTATTTCAAGATTAAAAATTTTTTTAAAAAATAGAAGAAAGGAACTTCTTTAAGATGGAGGAATAAGATGTGGACTAGATTTCAGAGGTCAGCTTCCCACACTCTGGGACTGACAAATGGAAAGTTTACATTTGGTTTTGTGAATCCTTAAAATTCTTAGCAAAGACTTCCATCCATTTTAAGAGCACTATTAAGAGTCAGAGCGGGTGGCTAGCCATACGTCTTTAACGGGTGGAATGGTTATTGTAAACCAGGAGGGAAGGGACGGGGCCAGATGTAGAGAAATAGCAAATGTCACAGGAAATAAGCAAATGCAGAGGTAGCCCCAATTCTGAAGAGGACTTTTGAGCGGTGGAAGACAAATGGTGTAGAGAGTTCGTAAGCGTATTGTATATACACACACATGTGCACTGTGTAAATATCCCACAGCCACCAGGCTATCTTTCAGATTCGTGATATAGGAAGGGTTTCCATACACCCAAACATAAATTATCTCAACATATCCCTTCTATCAACTTTGAACAGTTATTTCAATAATATTAAATTTGTTGCTTTTAGGATATTTTAAGGATAAATTTTAGCATCTGTTTCCACAGAGTCTAACTGAAGAAAGGAACTGATTTAAACCCTGAGTTCTTTATTACAATGAACTAACCAGTATAGTAAATCTAAGTTCAATACAAAATCCTTTCCATCATCATGCACCCTTTTTGTGAGGTTTCTGGTAACACTTGTAGATTGTGATTTTCAACTCTCAGCTTGATTACTTAAGGGTGTGTAAGGCTATGGATCAGAAGCATCACAAACATCTTGGTTACCTGCCTATGTTGGTCAGCTTCCCATAACTATGACAAAATCCCTGAGGTGTTCAACCTAGAAAGAAAAAAGGTTTATTTTGACTCATGGTTTCAGAGGTTACAGTCCATGGTTGGTTGACCCTGCTGCTTTAGGCCTATGTTATAGTGGGAGCACATGCTAGGAAGTGAGAAAGAAAGAGAAGAAATGCCCAGGGTCATAGAATCCCCTTCATGGGCACACCATCCTGCAGTGACCTAACTTCTTTCCACCCTACGCTGTACCTCTTAAAAGTTTCACTACCAGCCAGGCACAGTGGTATATGCCTGTAATCCCTGCGGCTCAGGAGGCTGAGGCAGGAGGATCATGAGTTCAAAGTCAGCCTCAGCAAAAGCGAGGTGCTAAGTAACTCAGTGAGACTCTGTCTCTAAATAAAATACAACATAGGGTTAGGATTGTGGCTCAGTGGTCAAGTGCCCCTGAGTTCAATCCCTAGTACCAAAAACAAAAACAAAAACAAAAACCCAAAGGTTTCACTACCTCCCAATAGCACCACCGGCTGACCAAGCCTGTAACTCATGGGATTTGGGGGGACATTTTAGATACAAATTGTAGCATTTGTCCTATTTTGTCCTATTTCAGTCAGACATTCCTAATCGCAAGTGTCATCTCCTTTTCAATCAAATGCAGGTAGCTAACAAAAGTACCAGAACATCCCTGTCATATACCAGTTTGTAGAGCATATTTTTCATGGATATCATCTCAGTCCAAATAGTTGTTGTGTAATAAATATCTAGTTAGGGGTCTTAATTGGGTTGCAAGACAAAAAAGGATATGTTTGAAAATAATTTACTCTATTATGGACAAATTATTAACTGATATTTCCATATAGTTTTAAACACTATGACTAATTACAAATATATAGTAAAGGGACGTTTCACTTTGACCAAGGCGTTAGTCATAGTTTTGTTGCTGTTACCAAAAAATACCTGAACAACTGAGAGAAGGGACAGTTCGTTTTGAGCTCACAGTTTCACAGGTTCAGTCCATGGTCCGCTGGCTCCATTTCTGTGGGCTCAAGATGAGGTGGAACATCATGGCAGAAGGACATAGTGAAAGAAAGGTGCTTAGCTGGGAAGCAGAGAGAGAGAGAGAGAAAGAAGAGGGAGAGAAAATCCAGGGACAATAGGCAGTCCTAGTTTACACCCACAGTGACCTACTTCCCCCAGCCAGGCCTCAACTTCTACAAGTTATCACCCAGTAGTTCGTTCCAATTACGAATCCATCAAGTGGACTGACCCTCTGGTGAGGTCACAGCTGACATAATCTAATTCCACTTCTGAACTTTGCTGCATTGCCTAACACATGAGCTTTTCCTGGGGACACCTTATATCCAAACCAGGACAACCACCAAGCTTCCTTTACCCAGGAGGTTGCTGTATTATACTGGATGTTTTAGCAAAGACCCCCAAATACCAGTGACTTAGTAGAAGCATGTGTGCTGTTATGTAGAGGCTCAGGAAGGTGGTACAGGGCTCTTACGGCAACTTCATAAAGCCAGGGTCTTTCTAATTTTATTGTCTCATCATCCCATCTTGAGCCTGTATTAGGTTACCATGACAGAATGCCTAACTCCTGTCTTAACTTGGTGGCTTAAACAACAGAAACTTATTTTCTCACGGTTCTGGATGCTAGAAGTCCAAAGCTGAGGTGCCGGCAGGGTGGGTTCCTGCTCAGACCTGTCTTCCTACCTTGCAGACACCTGTCCTCTCACTTGTCCGCACAGCCTCTCCTCTTGGTGCACAAAACTAGTGCCAGCTCTTCTGCAAGGACACTAGTCCTATTGGATTAGGACTGCACCCTTAGGTTCTCATCCTAATCCCCCCTTCTGTCCTCTACCTCCAAACACAGGCACATTGGGTATTTGTGCTTCAACATTTGAGTTTGGTGGGGACACAGCTCAATTTGTAACATGACTCCGTGAGATGCTCTAGTTGCCACCATAAGATCTACATTCCAGCCATAAGGCAGGGAAGAAGACAGCAGAACACAGCTTCTTCCTTTTAAGTGCTAGAAATTTACTCACATCATTTTCACGCCAATTCCATTCGCCAGATCTGAGTTACATAGCAACACCTAATTGCAAAGTAGGTTGGAAAATTGATGTTTCGCCCGAACTTCCATGAGCCTGGTTGTTATGGTTTGGGTACGAGGTGTGCCCCCAAAGCTCCTTTGTTAATACAGGAAGATTCAGAGGTGAAATGATTGGATCACAGTAGCTGTAACTCGATTATTCCATCCTAGTTTGAATGGACTGGGTGGTAACCACCCATGGGAGGGCCACAGCTGAAGAAGGTGGTCCCTTGGGGCATGTCCTGGAAGGGTTCATCTTCTCTGTGGCCCCTTCACCTTCTCTCTCTGCTTCCTTAGTCTCCAAGAGCTGAGCAACTTTCCTCCACCAGGCCCTTCAGCCATGATGCTCCACCTTACCTGTGGCCCACTGACCCCAGACAACTTCTGAAATCATGAGTTCAAAGTAAACTTTTCCTCCTCTAAGTTGTTCTTTCATAGTCGCAGCAGTGAAAACACACTAGCTTAAGGTTTTATTCAGGAGGGAAGAATGGATGTTAGGAGACAACCAGCAGCAGTCTTAGCCACAGTTGGGAATGTTCTGTTTTCTGGTTTAATCATGTCCATATTCTGGATCTGGGTCTGTCTCTCCCTTGTCCACTTCTCTTTTGTATTTCTTTGGTTCCACCCTACACCCCCCAACAGGAGCTGTGTCCTTACATTTGAAGACTTCTTCACGGGTCCACAGGAGACTTGGTTGTGTTATTCTCCCAAAAGACCTTCTGTGCTCTGTTCAGGGGTGAGGAGGTAAAACATGGGAGAGGATGTTGCAGTCAGTCGTGGGAGGAGAATTCGAGGAGAATTTAAGGTCAAAGGCGAGAACTTTTAGATGGGGACATTAGAACATGTTGTCTGCTGGTGGAAGTGATAACCTTCTGTCCTTGTTTTTAAAATCTTCAAAGACAGCAAACCATTGATGGGGGAGAGGATGTTTAGAGATCGTCAAATTCCTAGTTATTTCTCTCTGAGTAACAACTGCCTCCTGGCTCCTGCTTTGTGTCTCTTGAAGATGGAATGTCCCCTTCTGCTAGCATTTTTAATCTGGTTCCTACAAAATTATGCAATTTCCTGATGTTTCTCCTATGATAATTGAGCCAATGTCTGCTTTGGGGGACTTTCCCTATTTTAAGGTTTCCCAAAAGCTTTATATGAGTCTCTGTCTCCTTCCCTGTATGGGAACACTCTGTTCTGACACTCATGGAACAACTATTTAAAAGTGCCTCTTGTCACCTTGGCCGCATTTCAATCAACAAGTATTTACTGAGTGCTCTCTCTGTCCCAACACCATTGGAGATCCTGTGGAATACAGAGGCAGAAGACAGAGGCCTGAGAAGGACCTGAGAGGTAATGGCTCACTTTGCAAATGAGCCAGCGGGTGACCCAAAGACCAAATTACTTGCCCAAGGTCAGGAGACCGCTGAGAAAAATAACCTGACAAGTTTTCCCATTTCCTCTTCTCCTTGGGGTTCATGCTCTGATTGGGAAGATGAACGAGAGGATCTGGGATAACAGGGCCCCTTTTCTGAGTCAGGCATCATGTTTTCAGTATGCTATATAATCTGTATGATCCCCCTAAGAACTTAATAATAAGATTACTCTATGAGAATTCAACTGGAAAAAACTCAGAGAATTCGTCCTGACAGATGAAATGCAAAGCCTATAAGGAGACATGCACAAGAATATGTTCAATATGATTATCTGTAAGAGCAAAGACTAGAAACAACCTACATGCCCAACAGAAGTAGAATAGTCAGTATTTGTTTTTTGGAGTAAAAACTTTTTCTCTTGGTCCTTTTTAGAATGTATTTTGATGTAATACACAAAATTATGGGGTGGTGATTTATACAGTGGAATCTTATATAACAATACAAATGAATAAACTGGAAATACATCAATATGAAATACATGTATCAATATTATTCACAATCAAAATACTAAAGAGAAAGGTAAGTTGCAAACTGATGAATCCAGTATAATTCCATTTATCCAGAGTTTTAAAGCACAGAAAAGGACCACATATGTCTAAGGGTGTACACATGTATAGTAAAAGTATAAGCAGCTGTGGAAGTCATCTAAAATTCAGTTTACCAATGACAATAGCAGACACA
Organism: Sciurus carolinensis; assembly: GCF_902686445.1. Lineage (NCBI taxonomy): Eukaryota > Metazoa > Chordata > Mammalia > Rodentia > Sciuridae > Sciurus > Sciurus carolinensis. The sequence goes on from NC_062222.1 coordinate 99,066,084, forward strand.
TGGTGCTCAATCTGTGCTGTGCACTGTTCTGAGCCCTTATATCTATTAACTCACTTCTTCCTCATAACACCCCTGGGAGGGAGGTACTGTTACCTCATTTTGCAGAGAACCCGAGTGAAGAAGTGAGGCGGCTTGTGGAAGCCTGTCCCTCTGCTTCATTAGAGGTCTGGTGAGTCCTGCTTTGTAACGTGCTGGAATCTAGCAGTGAACATACTCACGTTCAAAGCCTCTGAGAAGTATGACAGTTCATTTTTTTAACCTGTTTAATTCAGTATTTTCTTAACTTTCTCGATGGCACCCTTTCTGATAGCAACAACTAGTGACTTCTGCTAGGATTAATGCCCTACCTAGGATGATGATCTAAGTAGGAGCTCTGCTGCCCTCTAATGAGAAATGCTAATACATTCATGACTGCTCACTGCCCAGCTCTAAGGACAGGGAGGAGGGGAGCTGGAAAGGCGGGCTTTGCTCATCCAGGCACTCTGCAGAAAAAGTCTGCCTCAAACCCTGTGTTCCAGGCCGTCCATGTGGCAGCACTGTAGCCACAGGGGCCGTAGCTGCCTGTCAGGGTTCGATAACGTTAACTAAGATCACCAGCAAATTCCTGGCTGTTTGTGGTTCGCCCAGGAATCTTCAGCTTATGATTTATTTTCCCTACAAATTGTCCAATCAACAAGTCAGGCACTAGTTCTAACTCTTTATGAAAGTGTGTTCTGGTTCATGCTTCAGTCTGCAGTGAGTTTTGATGATGTGAGTCTATTCCCCTTTGCTAATACCCACCCCAGTGCTTTATCTGAATGAACTAATAATCCAAATTCTGGACTTGGAAAGCTAGCAACCAGACCTGGAATATCAGTGAGTGGACACTTGCAGAAACCTTTGGGAGAGCAATCCGTCACTTGTCTGGAGACCCGTCTTTCTTTTGCGCTCTTTATCTTGCCACATGTATCTCATCGTCTTCCCAGCAATCCTCATTTTAAAGATGAAAACCCCAAGGCTTAAAGGGAACACCATGTAGGGAGTCTGGCCTGACTGACAGAAAATTGTGATAGAAATCTATTTTTATTCATGGCCCTCCCAATCTTCAAAATATTGGAATGAGTCACATTCCCATTGCACAGCTTCCCAGTGGAGAGTAGTTCAAGTGTCAAGGCAGGGGCCACTTAAATGTCCTCCAAAGGCCATGTGGGAAAGGCTTGGTCCCCAATCTGTGGTGCTATTGGGAGTTGGTGGGACCTTTAGAAGGTGGACCTAATGGGAGTTATTATATGATACTCCATGTCACTGGGGCATACCCTGGAAGGGGAGATTGGGAACCCAGCCTCTTCCTCTCTCTCTTTTCTTCCTGGTCACCATAACGTAAGTGGCTCTGTTCAACCAAGTGCTTCCCTCCATGATGTGCTGCCTCCCCACAGGCCCAAAAACAAAGGAGCCGACTGACCACGGACTGAAATCATGAGCTAAAAACAAACCTTTCTTCCTTTCAAGTTGTTTATCTCAGGTACTGTGTCACAGCAACAGAAAGCTGACTAATGCGGGCCACCAGGAGGCCAGGGCTTTGATCCTGAGATGAACATGACGATGAGCACAGCCCTCACAGCTTATTTCCCTGGGGTGCATGAAGATTGCATCTCCCTCTGCTTAGTAAGGAGAGAAACCCTCACAGGATGAGGCAGGATAGGGCCCTGGGCCTCTAGATGGAGCTGGGATTTCTGGGGAAAATGCAGGGTGTAGAAAAGAGAATGGAGGCAGCAGGGGAAGGAGGAAAAAAGAAAGTAGACAGTTGAAGGGGCTGGTGGTCAGATGCCCACTTGAGATGGCTCTGTGCCCTGATGGGATTCCAGGGGCAGGGCAATGTTCTGACCCATTGTCTAGGCCAAGTTAATGAGCGATTGATTATCCCTTCTGTCTGGAAATGGGGTTTGCTTTTGCACCATCCCCAAATGCTGCAAACGTAAGAATGGAATTATATATTTGTGCAAACATGCAGAGAAAAATGTCTGAAATTCTAGTCATAAAAGTCTTATTAATTGTGCTGGGTGCTATGGTGCACACCTGCCATCCCAGGTACTCTGGTGAGGCAGGAGGATCCACAAGATCAAAGTCAGCCTGGGTAACTTAGCGAGACACCATCTCAAAAAAAAAAAAATTACTAATTGTGATCTTTGGGTGATGGTTTTGGTGATGTTTGCTTTCTTCTTTCTACTTTTGTTTTCTTTTCTAAATTTTTTTATTTTATAATTATTTATTTTATTTTACTTTTTTATTTTTGTTGGACTCTATCACCAAGCTACCTCCTTAGCCCCTTTTATTTTTTATTTTGAAACAGGTTCTTGCAGTTGCTGAGGCTGGCCTCGAAGGTGCAATCCTCTTGTCTCAGCCTCCTGAGTAGCAGGGATTGTAGTTGTAAGTCACCATGCCTATCTTGTTTCATTTTTAAATAACGAGTTGAAATTATTTTTTAATTAAAAAAATGAGTTTGTTTTTTCAGTTTTCATTTTCCTTTTCATTTGAGAAACAAAGGAAGATCCCCATGTATCTACTACCTTCAAATATGTTTGCTGCCTTAAGGATGCCTGGAAATTTCAACAAGATTCTAAACAAATTAGTATCTTCTGGCCACACAAGCGTTTGAGAAGAGATGTACACAGATTTCGATGTGAGGGTGCCAGTTACACATCATACCATTTTGGTTCCAAGAACAGGGTGTTTGGTACCTCTTGATTCCCCACAAAATCATCTTCAGACTTTCCAGATATTTACTTCCTGTCTCTTTGGGACAAAGAGAGCTCGTTAGGGCTGATTATGATTACTGAAGATCTTGTATTAAAAAACTCAAAAAACAAATATAGAGATTGAAACTTTATTTTTAGACATAATCCAAAAAGAGAACAGGGGACTCGGAGGTGTGGCTCAGTGGTAGAGGGCATGCTTGGCATGCGCCAGGACCTGGGTTCAAGCCCTCGCACAGGGGGAAAGAAGGAAAGGGCAAAAAGAGAAATGACAACCAGCTGCTCCATTCTGGGTGCCAGCTATGGACAAGAATCAAAGGTCCCTGAGTCATTTAGGATGAGACCAGTAAGTCGCCTGAGATACCCAGGCAGGGATTTCCTTTTTTGACTCAACACAAGACTACCGCACAGAATTTGTCCATGTGATTGCTCATATAAAACAAAGAGAGAGACTCAATCAGCTTCCCAGTCAGTGGTACAGAGAATTTTTATTTACTTCAAGATGCTAGTGTCCCTCTCTCTTGACCTCTGCTGAGTATGCCTGTGCCTAACGGTTCTCATCTGCAGAATCCAAGTTGTGCTAGATCAGGGCTAGAGCACTGGAAAGGAGAGCAGGTGGAAGAAACTTGGGACCATGGCTCTCCTTGTCAGATTTCTTCCACCAGGTCTCTCCTAGACCATGTGGTCCAACGTAGCCACTAGCCACATGTGTTTGTGTAAATTGAAATTAATTCAAATTGGTATTGCAGTGTCAAGAGAATCCAGGGGCACAAACAGGGAATCCCAAGCATAAACCCATCTCTCTCTCTCTCTCTCTCTCTCTCTCTCTCTCTCTCTCTCTCTCTCTCTCTCTCTCTCTCTCTCTCTTTTTTTTGTACTGGGGATGGAACCCAAAGGTATTTACCACTGAGCCCCATCCCTAGTCCTTTGTTATTTTTTATTTTGAGACAGGGTCTCACTAAGTTGCTTAGGACCTCAGTGAGTTGCTGAGGCTGGCCTTAAACTTGTGATCCTCCTGCCTTGGCCTCTCAAGTCATTGGGATTACAGGCATGAGCCACCGCACTGAGCTAGTTCACTTTGCATCCTTCTGAGATGTTCTAGCATGGTAGCAGAAAGTACTGATCACCTCCGGAATGAACAGCAATGGATTTTTCTTTTAAGATAATCTACTCTCTTTCTATGTGCACATGCACACACAAATGTTTAGAAAGACACACAGCAAATGAACCCCTTGGTTACTTCTACAAGTGGGTTAGAAGAGCCACAGGGTCAGAAAGGAACTGACGAGGGGCTGGTGATAGAGGGACCAGGGACATTCATTTTACCTGTATCCATTTCTGGATGGCTGAACATTTTCTTTGATGAGGATGCTTTAATTTTTAGTGTGGAAAAAAAAAATAAAGAGACTTTAAAATAAATAAAGCAAATAAGCACACAGTTCTAAAATTCTTGCCAATCTCATTTTATTTTTCTATAAGAACAAAGATTGTAAATAATAATAAATGTTTGAGGGGAAAGCTTGTCCACTCTCACCTGCCACATTCCACCTTATTGGCATGTTTCCCCACAGTGTTCGCATGAATTTGATTGGCGTTCCAGACTCCACAATTCTAAAATTAGCACACAGTTAACCTTGAACTTCTGCCTCCTTTGCCCTCAAAGCTGTAAGGGCAGAGATTTGCATTCTTTGCTTGGTAACCTTCCTTGCATTCAAAGCCTAGTTCTTTGTCTAATTTAGGAGTCAAAGTTACTGAGATACTGAGTTTGCTCTTTGTAGTTACCTCAAGTACAAATTGACATGTTCTAGACTAGGTTCCAAATAGTCAGAATGCTGACTCTTCTACTTACTATCACTGTAAACTTAACCAGATGACTTAGCTATTCCAATGCCCTCTTCATCTGCTATGTGAATTAAAATGAAGAGTGTTCTGTAAAGCCCTCTTAACAGTATCTGTCACATGGTGAGTGTTAGGCATCATTACTATTTGCACAGCTAGAGTCACAGAGGGTTTCTGGGACCTGGGGAGCTTCCAAAAGCTCTGGCTAAAGTAATTGATGGACAAATTTGATTTAAGACCTTAATGTTAAATTTTTCTAAGATCCTAATCACTATTGTTATCTTTAATACTTCAGATTTAATGCAGTTTCTGGCATACTTTTATTTTTTTAAAAAAAAAGCTTTTACTTGGCAGCCTTGCCTATTCAACTTATTTCTAAAGACCCTCAGATGCAGTAAGAGTATGTCCAGATTCTATGAGAGGCGGCAACCTCCTCTAAGCTCGCGTCACCCCCCCATCACAAACTCACCTCGCTTCTCCATGGAGCGTCTGGGTCTGTTCTCACTGCAGCTTAAGAGAAAATGCCAGAGTGACTGCCAATTCTCAGCTGCTGCCCAAGCCCCAGCTTCAAAGTGGGGCAAATTCAGAAAGAGGACATAAACAAGCTATTAAGATTTTCCTCGAACATTAGCTATATTGTCAGTGGGATGAAATTGTACAACCATTTTGAAGTTCAATTGACATTTAAAATATTTGAAGGCATTGCTAATCCCTTGGAGCTGGCAATTCCACTTTAGTAAATGTGAGCAACATATAAAGTTCATACGCCATTGCTTACATTAGCAAAACATTCTGGAGACATATCTAAATGTGCGTTAATAGTGAATACAACTCTAAGAGTTCATCTTACTCCAATTAGAATGGCTATTATCAAGAGCACAAACAATAATAGATGTTGGCATGGATGTGGGGGAAAAGGCACATTTTTGCTGGTGGAGTTGCAAATTGGTGCAGCCACTCTGGAAAGCAGGGTGGAGAATCCTCAGAAAACTTGGAATGGACTCACCTTTTGACCTTTGACCCAGTTATTCCACTCCTCAGTTTATACCCAAAGGACTTAAAATTAGCATACTATGGTAACGCAGTCACATCAATGTTTATAGCAGCTCAATTCACAATAGTTAGATTGTAGAACCAACCTAGATGCCCTTCAATAGATGAAGGGATAAAGAAACATGGTATATATACAAATGGAATATTTTTCAGCCATAAAGAAGAATAATATTATGGCATTTGCAGATAAATGGATGGAATTGGAGAATATCATGCTAAGTGAAATAAGTCAAAAAACCAAGGCCAAATGTTTTCCCTGATAAGTGGATGATGATATGTAATGGGGGTGGGGGTGGGGGTGAGAGAAGAATGGAGGAACTTTAGCTTATGTAGTGGGAAATGAGAGGGGATATGAAAGATGGTGGAATGAGACAGACATTACCCTATGTACATGTATGATTACACGAATGGTATGAATCTACATTGTGCACAACCATAGAAACAAAAAGTTGTACCCCATTTGTGTACGATGAATCAAATGCAGTCTGTAAAAATTAAAAAAAAATTTAAAAAGATGAACAAATAAAAAAATAGTGACTGATAAAATAATGGTAGCACTTCTATACTTTGAAATTTCCATATTGAAACTTTCTTTTTAAATACAAGAGAAACTATAAGTACTGATATGAAAAGATGCCCATAGTGTGTTAAGTTTAAAAACAACACATTAACCACCATTTATCACATTGTAGCAGTTCTCTATTGCTGGGTAACAAACCATCCGAGAGACCTTTTGTGTCTTACAGTGTGTAGTGTGAGCTGGGCACAGACAGGACAGCTCATCTCAGCTAGAGGTGGGATCAACTGGGCTCACTGATAATGTGACCCTTAGACAGGCACTGCTAGGGCCTCTCCAGAACCGCCTGGTCTTTCTCTTCTACCTGCCCTCTCATCCTCCAGGAGGTGAATCCAGTCTTGTTCATTTGGCAGCTACATCCCCCAAGAAACCAAGAGTGAAAACTCAGATTCCCCTTGACGGGGGATGCCCATGTCTTTCCCATTTTCTCTTGATCAAAGTGAGTTGTAAGTTTTGCCCAGATTCAAGGTGTGGGGAGAGAGAGTCCACCTCTTAACAGGAGCTGTGTGGTGGCCATCACCCCAAAAGACTGCAATCATGCTCATTTCGGAGATTTGTGTTTTTCTGTGGCTCCCTCCCACACTGAACCTGGGCTAGCCCACATGATCAATAGGACAGAGCAGAAGGGACGATGTGCGACTCATCGGGCTAGGTCATTGCAGGCTTTCACCTGCCACTTTGTTCTCTTGCATCAGTCCTTGCAGGGACCACTCCCAGAGGAAATGCAGGCAGCCGATGGAGAGACCCCCAGGAAAAGGAACCCACAGCCAGCTCCCTGTGGGTGTGGGACTGAGCCACTGGAAGTGGGTCTTCCCACTCTAGTCAACTCTTCAGGTGATGCAGCCTCTGCTGACACCTGGCCAACAATCTCCCTAGAGTCCCCACACCAGGCTATGTAGTGAAGCTGATTCCTGATGTACAGAACACTGTGACAGTCAGTAAGTGATTAGTGCTATTTTAAGCCACTAATTTTTATAATGATTTATTATGTAACATTAGATAATGAATACAAGTGCAAACAATTGTAGCATAGAGAGATTAATGAAAGATAATTCCCAGAGGCTGGGAATAAGGATGTGTGTGTGTGTGTGTGTGTGTGTGTGTGTGTGTGTGTTATTGCTGTTGGATGTTAAAGGAGAGCAGATTCACACTGTTTTCTTTGGGCCTTTTCTCATACTCATTTGAAGTTTTCACTGATGCTATTTTACTTCTCTAATTTTTTAAACAAAAAATAATTCCTCTTGATCTTTCAAAACATTTGCTCGCATGCGTGTATTTCTGCGGGGAAGATCAACTCATCTGAGAGTCGTTAGAGGGCATGTGGAATGACTGTCCTTCCTGTAGCCACAGGACATGCCCAGGACATCAGCTCAGGCTCTGTTTACCAAGATGAACACTCTTGGGCGAAGCATCACGCTGGGACTAAGTAACAGCACAACCGCAGTGAGGTTTAGGCACCCATTTTCCTTTTAAATGAGATTTTCCCAAAAAGTCAACATCCAACCTAGTCACTGAAATGCAATTAGAACATACAGCTGGATCTGGTTTAGAACATGAAGAATCTGTTTGAAAAAACAAACACAAAATGGGGCTCAGCTGTCTAAACCAGTTTAGAGGACGCGTGTTTAAAACAAAATGCTGCTATGCGCTTTCCAGTTCTTTCCATTGCCATGAGGTTCGGAAAATCAACGAACCCGATCAGTTAATCCATGTGATTGGCCAGTCCTTTTCAAAATAAGGAGTCTAAAGGCTTTTGTCCACTGTAAATAGAGATAATTGCCCTTTTGGTAGTTTTTTTTTTTTTTTTTTTTTTTTCCTCAAAGTTTGAGATAAATCCATGAATTTCTTCCTGGAGGGTAAGAAGCCTACAGAGCCTCTCATACTGTTCTTTTCATTTGTGATGTTCCTTATTGCTTTTTTAAAAATTTTTTTTTACTGATTTACTAGGTGTTGACAGCATCTTCAGGGCTGGAAACAAAATCCTCAAGGAGGTGCTAGCTTTGGCCTAATAGACAACAGCTTGGGTCTTTCCTCCAAGACGATTCCAGGATGCACAATATTTAATCTTATGGCTTTGCACAGAGTCCTGGAAGAAACAGTTTCACTTCAAAGGGAAATGTCTGACTTCAAAAACAGTCAGGAATTCGATCCCTAGCACCACAATTAAATAGTTAAAATAAATAAAAATAAATAAAAAAATAAAATAAAATAAAATAAAAATAAAAAATAAATGTATAAAAATTATAAAAATATGAAATAAAGAAGCAAGATAAAAAGAGGACATTTTCCTAACCCCTAGGGATTATAAACAGATTGCTTAAAATTTCTAAAATCTGTAATTTAATGGATAAATTCAAACCTAATTGTTAGAATCTCTTAATTCCTATTCTGATTAAAAACTTAGGGATATTGCAAATGAAATCTGATTTTTCTTGATGCAGCAACTTCTTTTCTTTTTCCTTACTGCTTTTAGTCCAACCTCTGTCCCAAAATCCCATTCAAGACAGAATCAGGTGGGACATCTTAGGTATATAAATAAGAAAAGGACTGTTTCCCCAGAAATTGTAAGCCATGTTTTCCCAAGAACTGTTCAGGAAAAAACTAGCCACTGCAAGCAATTTGGGATACATAGAGGGAAGGTTTGAGAGCTTCCATATGGTCCATATATCCAGCTCCAAGACTCACTATGATTTTGAGCAAGCCACCTACATCCTTCTAAGTTTGGTTTCCCTCAATGACATAATAGAATAATTCTTGTGAGCGAAGCATCACAAAACTATTAGATGGTTGACAAAAGTAAAGATAGGACACATGGATATATATTCAACTGGGTTAACTCAATGATAAAGACATAATAAAAATTCCTGAGGGAGTTTGCCTAAGTTTTCTTGCAAAATCTAAAATGTAGGAAGACTTTCACACTAATTTTGCAGATGAGGCAAGCACTTGTCTTATATACTTTCTAATTCCAGTGTGAGACCTATTTTCACAAACATGTTATACATAGGTATAACAAAGTTGTTTGTGAAAGAAACAATTGAAAGTACAATTCAAATTACTGAACGTTGGGTTTGGGGGTGGGGAGTCCCATTCTGGTTGAGAACAGAAATAAAAAATCAACCAGGGATCTTAAATATTATATAAGCTTTCTGAGGAACTGAATTGAGAGTAATTCCAAGCTTTATCCTGCCCTTCCTGAACTATGGAATCCATATGGGTCTGACTAATCCACCAAAGAGTGATGGGGGAGAAAAAATGGAAGGAAGCGAATAGAGACATGACTCAGTTGACCTGGCATTCCTGTCAGTAGGTGGTCAACTTAAAATAGGGAGATTAGAGGCTGGACAGGCCCCTCCTCCCTGCCTGCCAAGCCTAGGCAGGCATACGGGAAGAGGGAAGGGGGCCTTTGCTTTTTCGACATATCACCCAATAAGAACATGCTTCCCCAGTCTCACCAATCAGATTGGTTAGTGACTCCTAATCTTTCAGATTGGTCAGAAACCCCTCATCTCACCAATTAGACTGATCATAACTCCTCCTACAGGGGGAAGCAATTTCAGAATTTGGGTAGTTCAAAAGAGTGGTTCCCTATTTCACCACCCTCATCTACAGGAAGTCCCTTCCTAACATGGATAAGAAAATAAGTGTTTCCTGGCTCTGCCTCAACACAAATAAATACAATCCCTGTGTGAATAAATTAGCTTGTAGGCACTCCCAATGCTGTCCAACATATGTTAACCAGGACCCAAATTAACATGAGAGTCGGGGGTGTGTGTCTGGGTGATGAGTCACTGTATTTTCGCAAATTCATACAAAACACAAAACAGACATTCTGCTCAGAGTTTTAGTTCTGAGTGATCTTGAGGTGGGTATGTTAGTTGTTAGAATTTGGAACACATTTTCCCCCTTAAACTGGTGTTCCAAAGCTAAATGATATTTGGTTTCCCAAAGCTGGCCACCAAAAGTTTTTATACCGGTACAATTTTCCTTCTGCCTTATTGTTTTCCTGAAGAATGAATTACAAAATCTAAAATGGAAAACCAGAAATACATTAGGAGGACGCCTACCCCCTGCGGCTCCCTCTGCTCCCTCTCTGGGCCTTGGAACAACCCTCCCAGAAACAACAGAACTGGCAGTTTGGAAGGGAAGGCTTGCGTAGATTCTCTAAGACAGCAGTTATTTGCTAACGCTCCGTTTCTGTATCTGCATCTAAACAAGAAGATGCAAGTTCTTCTCGACAGCTAAATAAAATCTCAAGTTCCTTAAATGACCGAAATTGAGATGATGAAAGATTTTCTCAATCATTTACTCATTCCTAAATGAAAAATGTAGAACCTGTTATGTACCAGGTCAGGGACAGACAGTTGTGAAGCAAACAGACCCTCTTCCTTCCTTCATGGAAGGAAACCTAGTTGGGGATGGAGGGGAAGGTGTGGTTTGGTTAACTATAAGTTCAAAATTAAGCAAATAGGCAGATAAATAATATACATCCAAGAAATATTAAGTGCTACAAAGGAAATGAGGGCAGGGAGTAGCTCTAGAAAATGAAATTTGAGCTAAGACTTGAAAAGATGAGAGTTAGGCATGAAGAAAGTGTGGGTGAGTCGGGTGGAGGTCCAACAGACCAGCCCAGGAACATGGAAGGCTGTGAGATGAGGAAAGCTGGGGGCATTCAAGAGGCACCAGCAGGGAGCCCGGAGTCACTGCATTTAGAAGGGAGGGAGCTGAGGTGATGTTGAAGAAGCTAGTGGAGACTCATGGCGCCAAATCTTGTGGACCATTTGGGGGATCTTGTAACACATCCTGAGTGCGGTGGAGAGGCTTGGGGCCTTTAGATAGGCTTGTGGCAAAATGGGAATTACTTTTTCAAAAGTCTAGCCCGGTGGGAATGTGGAGTGTGGATTTGGCAGAGGGATGGGGGGCAGGAAGGGAAACAGGGAAACCCACTGGGAGACATCCACAGGAGGCTCAGATCACTATGGTTGTGGGGTTAGAGCAGTGGTAGAAGTTGCTATAAAGTTTGGAGGAGGGATTAGGACATGTGTAGGATTTGAGGACGAGTCTGAGTGAGGGTGACTCCCAGGTTGGAGCACTCGGATGGATGCAAGGGTCTTGGCTGAGATGGGGACACAGGAGGAGGGGCAGGAAGAGAAGACAGAGAGTTGGCTATGGGTGTGTGCAGTTCCAGATGACTGTGAGATCCTGAGAGGCAGCAGAAACTCAGAAGAGAGCTCTGAACTTGACCCAGAGAAACCAATATGGGATCTGCTGGGGCAGCAATGGTGTCTGAACCTTGGTGGGGCTCTGCACTCCTCCCTGTCAATCCCATCTGTAGCTACAGGTGGGTAGACCAAGCTATGGGCTTAGAATGGAGAAGGAAATCAATTCATAATGGTTCAAAGAAACCACTTTCCACCTCCGATTACAATAAACCCACCTTTACCCTAAGCTTCACATGAGAGTGAGACTGAGCCTGAGAGAAAGAGAGCCCAGGTTCTCTCACAGCTGTTGTTGTTGCTGTATTTTGAGTGTGTGGTGCTGGGGATTGAACCTATGGCTTTATGCATGCTAGGCAAGCACTCTATTGCTAAACCTCATCCCCAGTCCACTGGGTTCTGATTTCTTTCTTGCAGCTGGAACACAGAAGTGCCTCCTCTGAGATTTTACATTTCCCAGATTTAATATCCCACCCTCAAAATTCCAAAATAAGGAAATTTTCTCCTCAGTTAGCTTTAGCTGGGCATGTCACTTTTCTGAGACCCTCTAAGAAAGGGCCACTTTTCCTTCTAGGGTAAAACTATTTGCTTTCCCTTAATGATTAGGATTTTAGTTGCATCTGGACATTGCTGAATGGAGCCTGCCACTCACTGGAGAGACCCACTCCAAGTGGAAGTGACACTCTCAAGCCGTGGAGTTTGAACAGACTCCGGCCTCCATGTAGTGGACTGCCAGCAGTGAGTAATTCTGGCTTCGGAAAGGGCACATTTGTACAGCTAAATTAATACGTCCTGTTTCTCATCCGTGACTTCTCTCTGTTTCCAGTTTTAAACAGTCAGCTGCCTTGGTTACATGATCATGCAAAAAACATTTTTTTGGAGGTGTGCGTGTTTGTTGTCTTTCCCAGAATGGACTCAACTCTTGGAACCAAATCAATCAGTACCTATCCAGATGCTCACAGGAGAGGAAGGAGAAATCAAATCCATCTCCCTTACCTTTCTGAATGAAAAACCCCAAACATTCAGCATTCCCCAAACCTCCTATCATTGTTCTCCAATGGTGAGAAGCTGTGAAGCAGATGAGGAACTTGACAGTTGCCATTACTTGGGCTCCTTTCCAACATTTTGGTCTTTCATTTTATCCAATAAGTTTGAAGCAGTGCACATGACTGATATAAATTGCCTTTCCTCATAAAAAAAACCACAGGACCATGTGGGGCACAGTGGCATGCGCCTGTAATCCCAGTAGCTCAGGAGGCTGAGGCAGGAGGATTTAAGTTCAAAGCCAGCCTCAGCAATTTAGTGAGGCCCTAAGCAACTTAGTAAGACCCTGTCTCTAAATAAAATATTTCTTAAAAAGGAGCAGGGATGTGGCTTGGTAGTTTAGCACCCCTGGGTTTAATTCCCTGATGCCAAAAAAAAAAACAAAAAATACTCCAGGATCATAGTCTGCAATCATACTCAGAGACGACACTTAGCTGTAAAACACTGGGAAAAAAATGAAATAACATCTAAACTAAAGGCCCAGCCTCCCTCTGATCTACTTTTTTTTACCCTAACTTCAGTACCTAAGTCTTTAGTCTCCAGTGAGGAATAAAAAAAAAGCTGACCAACCTCAAATTAGAAGGCTTATGTGGCCTTAGGGTAAAATACCCCAAAGCTCCACCAAACCAAACCCAAGGTGACCAGGGGAACAACTGCTCTGATGTCACAACTTGCATATTTATGCAAATGGCAGCTTGGGTCCCACTGGAGGGCATCACTTTGCCTCCTAATGAACTGCTCTACTTTTCTTTGACCAGCAGCCAGCTGCCCTGGGTAACAGCCATGGCACAGGAGAGTTAATTGCTCACAACTGGAAGTGCAGAAGAGGACAATAAAAAAAAAAAAGTCCAAGTCTGATCTTAGGACTGAGAACACAAGTGCTGGTTTCTTCTTGCCGAGCTGAAGTTTCCATGCTGGGAACGTGCTTTAATTCACTCCATGGATTATCGATTAAAAGAATCTTGTAACAGTTAGGTTCCTGAAGTCAGAAGGACAAACCCGGCCATGGCGGAAACACAGAGAGGCCAAGGGATTTACAGTGTCCTCGTGTGGAATTCGGAATCACAGCAGCCAGCAGCACCAGCTGTGGTTAGAGAGGCCAGCGGGTACCTGAGTTACATGGGTCCTACTTCCATGATGGAAAAGAATTCTTTTTCCAGGACTAACAGTTTTTAAAGCACAATTTTTGGTGAATCACAAAACTGTCAGTCCCCAGAAATTCTTAAGCCAACCACTAGGAAAAGCAAGATTTGGAAAAGCACACTTCCAGAAATGTCATTTTAAATGTTCAACTAGCTGGGTAACTTTGCAAGCAACTTCACCCCTCCCACCCTTAGTTTCTTCATCTACATAATGGGAATGATCTTTTAAAGATTGCGCTGAGAATCAAATAAAATAATACAGGTAATTAGCACAGGACCTGGAAGACAGTACGTGTTCAATAACTGTAAGCAAAGATGCTACTGCTTCTGCTGCTGATGGTGATGCTGTTTAAGAGCGGACAGAAGAAACCCTTATTTAAGCAATAATTCTATACCTTTAGAATTAAATGTCTTAGCCATAAATGTGTTCATTTTTTCCTTCTTTTTGTTTACAAATATTGGCCAATGTTCAGTTATGACAACACTGCTTATGGAAAATCTTTGAAAGTTTTGGCAAGGTGTTAGAAAAAGTCAGAATTGCTTGATTTGTCTAATACAGATTTGAGTGCACACTTCTTTGCATATTCAAAAGCACAAAGATACCCAGGATTCTGAGGCCTATGGGTCAGTAGCTCCTGCTTATTTAGAAACTGGTCCTGGCACAAAGAAGTCCCAGGCCTAATGACAGCCTGAAGGTACAGTGACCCTGTGTTTATTTCCTTGTTGATTTCCCTTCCCTAGCTGCAAGCTCATTTTCCCATTGCTTGCAGGAAAACAACATCCAGGGGCGCGGTAGGACTGACTTGGCAGCCTGAAAGGTAAACAAATCACCCTGGCTTTTGGTGAGAAAAGAAGAAGTTCAAGGGAGCCTTCGTCCATCCAAACCAGCACATATTTGTCTCTGATACTAACAAGTGCCTTTCTGTGAAGTGCTCTCCCTGGAAGATGCCCACAGGTTGCTCTCAGAATTGGGGATCTGCTCCCCAAGTCTTGCATTAGGGCAGGGGATGCACTCACTGAACTCTGAGGAGGGTGATTTTCATGCCTATCCAGAAGATGGGACTCAGGAGAGAGAAGGAGATTTTCCTGAGCTGCTGCTGAGCCAGAAAAACACAGTTCCAAGGTGGATTGTCCCCAAGGTCTCACACAACTGGAAAACTACCCAGCAAAGGTAAGATGGCCTGGTTCCTCCACGAGGTGGAATCTGATGCAATTTCAGAGTACTTTGCCCCTGCCCAGGCTCTTACCCTGGCCCTACCCAACACACATGCACACTATCCCCAAGTTGTTGAGGAACGCCTAGGCAGGGACCTTCCTCAGAACACTAGAAACTTTCTGCTTTTGTGTCAGACGGTTGTGCTTTTGTGTCAGATTTTTTTCCACACTGATTTCATGGAAATCTTCTTCTTTGCTTTAAAAAAAAAATGGAAACTAACTTGCAAAACAGATCAGTAAAAATGTATGCAATCCCACTAAGGGTAATTGGATTTATATAACATTATTTTTCATCTGTTTTCAAAACACATTCACATGCACATTTTGTTTCATTTCTGCAGAAGGACTGGGTTTTTGTTGTTGCAAAAAGAGACACTGTCCCCGACACTGAGTCCTATGTCACAGTGAAAACTCTATGCCCAATGAGTGCTACGGGCGGGGCTGGTGGGGGCTCTTGAAAGGAGAGCTGCAAGCTTGGGTGTAGCACAGAGAGGAGAGTAGATTGAGGGAGAGCAATTCAGAACAACTTAACTCCCTGGGTGTTTGTGGAGTGAACATTTACAGCAAGACCATGAGCATGCGTGGCTCCAAAGGAGGGGTTGGGGACACAGGTAAGAGGAGCCCTGCCTTCTGTTTGATGGAAACATGTGAGTTAGCTGTGCAACGAGCTGCGTGCAGCACGGCGATGGGATGGGCGTGGGGGTCCACTAGGTGTGAGACAGCTGGGCTGGAGGCTCGGGCAGCTTGTCATGGGGAGGTGGGACGTTTCACAGACAGCAGTGTGTGTCGGGAGGCAGCATAAAACAGCGAGAAGCCCTGTGTAGATCTGATTTCAAATCCTAGCCTTGTTTTCTATTTACATGTATATTTATTTCCATGGTGATCTTCAGGTATTGAAAACCATAAATTCATTCTGGTACTTCCAAGTCCAATCCAATATCACAGAGTTCATTCTATTTTTCTCTCTTCCCATGTTGGAACCTTCTTTAACATTAATTGGAGCCAGGCTATATATATATATATATATATATATATATATATATATATATATATATAATTGCTTATTTAATATATTACATTAATAACATACAATAATATGTTAATTATAATTCAATATATATGAGTATATTTAATAAATTTAATTGCTTAATTTATTGGCTCATGCCCTGCATCCCAAGAGCCTACTGCCACACAAGCCCTCTCCTCCTCCTCCCTGCTCTGACCAGGGGCTCCGAGCTCCACATCCCTCCACCACTCCCGCATGGTGCCTGCCTTGCTTGGCCCCACAGAATGACCTTAAGGACTGTGGTCCATCCTGTGTGTTAGGTGTTCCTAATGTATGACGGTTTGACCTACCGTTTTTCAGAATTAGAGTGGTGTGGAAGTGATATGTACTCAGCAGAAACCGTACTTTCCGGTACTCATGCAGCATTCTGATTCTCACTTTCAACACCATATTCAGTCATATTTAACACGTTATTATAAAACGGGCTTTGCGAGAGACCACGTTCTGACTCTCAGCTCATGGAAGGACTCCGACCACATTTGAGGTGGGCCAGGCCAAGCTGGGATGGGCAGTAGGTCAGGAGTATTAAGTGCCTCTTCAGTTTGTAACATTATCCACTTACGGTGGATTACTCAGGATGTAACTCTGAGAAGGATCTGTGTTATGCTGTCACATCTTTGAGTTTTGTGGGGCAGGACAGTCTTCTCCAGGTATGTAGGGCACCAGGCCCTGGAGGGCTGAGGCTCATGCCCTTTATTCCACCCCATTTAGTACTGCCCTCATTTACAAGGACATGGGATGCTCGGATCTGCTTAGGGTAGCAACCGCATTTTCAGGGTACAAATTACTCTATGCAATCTCCTCTCCTATTTCTTTTCTGCCAAGATCCCATTCATTCTCTCCTTTACGCAACAACAGGTACAAATGAAGCACTTACTAGGTACCAGGTACCAGTCTTTGTCACTAGGTTGAGACATAGAGATTTCTTTTTTTTTGTACCAGGGATTGAACCCAGGGGCACTTAACCACTAAGCCTCATACCCAGCCACACCCCCTTTTTTGTATTTTATTTAGACAGGGTCTTACTGAGTTACTTAGGGCCTTACTAAATTGCTGAGGCTGACTTTGAACTTGTGATTCTCCTGCCTCAGCGTCCAAGGCTGCTGGGATTAGACATGCGCCACCATGCCCAGCTAGATACAGAGATTTAAAACTGTGGTCTCCACCCTCAAAGGACACTCCATCTACCAGGCAGCAGACAAGCAGTCGGTGACAATTCCACATGGCCAAGAGCAATGAGAACTGTCTTGCCAGGGAAGAGCGCCTAACCCAGATGCCATGGGAGAGATGAGATGCCCCCGGGGAATCCTGGATGGGCAGGAATTGATAGGGAAGGAAGGGCCGGAGGGAGGCAAAGGGAGTGGGGTGAAGGGCAGAAGGGAGAAATGGGTGGTGAATTCCACCAGTGTCGGTGATGCCAGGGTCAGAGGCGAGCTGGACAGTCTGTTGGTCGAGGTGGGCCATGCACAGCAAGCCAAAGCCCGCAGCGTAGAGTTTAGGTCAAGAGGCTCTAGAGTCGAGTTTTCTGATTCCAATCCTGGGTTCCATGACTTATTACTAGCTCCTTGATCTTAGGCAAGTTAATGCTCTGTGGCTCAGTTTCCTTCACTGTAAAATTGGGGGGCTGTGATAGCAGTGACCTCATGGGACTGACCTGATTAAATTAGTTCTTTTACATGATACACACAGAAATGCACAGCATATGAATCATAGATAATTTTTTTTTAGATATTAATATGATTTTCCAATAGGTGGATCAAAAAGGGATTAGGGCACTAGCAAAGCAGGAGCAGTAAAAATAATTTTAGAAAACAAATTATTTAAAAGAAAGAAAATTAAAAGAATTGATTTTTGGCATTTCAAAAGAAACTGAAGTCATTATCTTTTGAGAAATCAGAAATGTTTAGACTCATTTTATGACTTCTTGTTTTTCTTTGATACATTTTGGGGAATGGATGTATCATAACCTTTTCATCATTTTGGCCGTGAGAGGTCCCAGTGTTGCCCTGCACGCTCAGGAGACCTCTCTTCTATTGGTTTCTCATCGTTAGGGGCAGTCTTTGTGTGCACTCAGTGAGTTCTGGACCAATAGTAATGGTTATGATCTTCCTGACAACCCAACAACAACCAAGGCTACCCTGAAGCTTAAGGGAACTCATCCTGAAGTTCAATGAAAGGATGAGGCATCGGGTAATTCTTGAAATTGTTCTAAAAGTCTATTTTCAGTAGGCCATGGTGGTCTTCTAGCAATGGCCTTTTGGCCCCTGCTATTGAAGCTGTGAGGCAGTCCTCTCTTCCTTATGGTCCAAATCCCTGGAGAACCAGAGGAGCCAAAAAGATGAAAAATGCCAATGATATACCAAAATTAAAAACATCTGTGCATCTAAAGACACAATCAACAGAGTGAAAAGGCAAACCAGTATGGGAAAAAAATATTTACAAATCAAATATCTGATAAGGGATCAATATCCAGCATATATAAAGAACTCCTAGAATTCAACAAGAGCAAAAACAATTTAGAAATGGGTACAAGACTTGCAGAGGTATTTCTCCAAAGAAGATACACAAATGAGCAAGACCCCCATGAAAGGATGCTCAACATCACTAATCATTATGTGAATGCAAATCAAAGCCAACTCACACTCATTAGGACAGTTATGGTTAAAAAGAAACTAACTAAAGTGTTTTCAAGGATGTGGAGAAATTAGAACCCCTGTGCACAGTTGATGGGAATGTATATTGGTACAGCTATTGGGGAAAACAGCAGGGCAGTTCATCAAAAAACTAAAAGCAGAATTGTCATATGACACAGCAATCCCACTTCTTGGTATGTGCCCCAAAGATTTGAAAGTGGGAACTCAGACTGATGTTTGTATATCTATGTTCATAGCAGCATTATTCATAATAAAGGTGAAAAAAAAGGTGCCCACTGACAGATGAAGGGATAAACAAAACATGTTATATACATGCAATAGGATGCTATGCAACCTTAAAAGAGAGGGGAAGTTCTGACACTTGCCTTAAGTTGGAAGAAATTTGAGGGTATTGTGTTAAGCAAAATAAAGTCAATTACAACAGGACAAATGTTACATGATTCCACTTGCATGAGATACTAGAGTAGTCAGATTCACAGAGACAGAATGTGCTCAGGGACAGGTAGGGGAATGGGGAGTTATTATTTAATGGGAACAGGGATTCTGTTTTGCAAACTGGAAAGAGTTCTGGAGACAGAGGTGATGGTTGTACCACAATGTGAATGCACATAACTACTGAAAGCACACTTAAAAATGATTAAGATGGTAAATTTCATGTTACATGTATTTTACCATAATTTAAAAATGGCAATGAGTTGGACTGGGTTGTTTTTTGTTGTTGATGTTTGTTCATTTATTAAGAAGGTGGACCAATGATTTAGGGGAAGATGATTGAACTGTAGAAGGAAAAAGAGTCCTAGGATTTATAAAGAAAATTTCCACATCTCAGTGTTTCCTAGAAATGGTGGAGAACTGAATCATTATACTTCAATTTTATTTTAAGGCTCTTCAGAGGAAAAAAATATATAGATAGATATATACATATATTGAAGTCTTGAACAGAACTTGGTCAAGCTTCCTTTAAAGATTAGCTAAGACACTCTATTAAATCACAAAGACCAGACAACTCCACCAATGAACTATACAAGGAGATGGCCTCCTAACACACCTAAGGTCAGCATCCTATGGAAGACACAGAAATGAAGACATGCTATGCAACAGGCTGGTTCTTTCAGTGTGAGTGTGAGAGCACATAAACCTGCTACTGAAATATTTCAGGCTGTGGTTCTTATGGGTGTTTGGTGAGCCCAAGGTGGTATATGGGAGAACTGGGCCCTGACAGCCCAGATCTACGTGACAGGTTATAGAAATAGACCAGCATGAGCTGAAACAGAATTTGAGGGCACAGTCACAGGTGGTAGAGCATCTACCTAAACTCGGTCCAGGAAGAAGAGAGGAGATGGAGCCAGGACCCTTCCCCGCCAGGTAACCTGCCTGGCCAGCAGTCCAGTCCCAGGCCTTCCTGACTCATAAAGCTTCCTCCACCTCTTTCATTTTTGCTGGTGTATTATAATCACACAAAGCAGTGGGATTCCTTGTGACATGAACACATCACATAATTTGGTCCATTTCATTTCCAGTACCTCTGCTTTCCCTCCTCCTCCCACCCCCTGCCCCATCCTCTTCTTGTCTCCTTTCTCTTTCTGTGAAGATTCTTTCCCCCCCACTTTCTCTCTAGTTTCTATATATGAGAAAAAACAGACAACACTTGACTTTTTAAGTCTGACTCACTTAACACACTATTCTCCGATTCTATCCATTTATTGGAAAAGGACATCATTTCATTCTGTTTTATGGCTGAGTAAAACTCCATTGTGTACATTCACACCACATTTTCTTTATCCATTCATCCTTTGACGGGCATCTGGGTTGGTTCCATAACTTGGCTATTGGGATTGGGCGGCTAGAGACATGGGTATACATGTTTCGCTATAGTATGCTGACTAGTTCTTCTGGATAAACACCAAGGAGTGGTATAGCCGGGTCATATGGTGGTTCCTTTCCTAGTCTTTTGAGCTTTTGAGCTTTCTCTACCTCTAAACACACATGTTCACTTCATCTCCATGTGAGGCATCTTAATTTACTCATGCTAAATTAGAACAATAATGAAATAATAAGTTAAAAAAATTAATGGTGGGTGACAGAGCTTTGCAAAGCATACACCAGATGTGTGTTTTCATTTGTTTGTATATCACTTCATTCCACAAAGGGACTGAGGCCACAACTGGAAAACAGAAAGGAGAACCAAGGCCACACACTAGCATGGCCCATTTCTGGCCGGCACAGAATTTTAATTTTTTTCTTCTGTTAGTCACTAAACATCTACAAAGAGTTTAGGAAATTTCATATAAAAATCTAAATTTCAAATTCTTTTAAAACAGGAAAATTTAACCCCACTGGCCTCACATTCATTCAGCAAACAGATTGGGTGACGATTCTGTGCAAGGCACTATTCTAGGTACTGGGGTATAGTGGAGGTGAAAGAAACAGCAACCAGATAGATAGATTAATAAGACAATTAAAGGGAATTATAAATGCCATGAGTAAATTAGGGCTAAGGGATAGAGATTGACAATGGGGTAGGGGGCAAGGTTATTTTAATAGGATATCCAGGGAAGACTCTCAGATTGCCAGCCCCCACCATGCCTGTACCCCCACCCACTTCAATCATTCACCACTATCTGCCCAGCAATTGGGGAAATATGAGTCTGTGAGTTCTGCAAAAAAATGATGGCAAATATTAAAAGAGTTTGAATTAGGAGCAGAGCAAATTAAAATAAGAAAACAGTGATAAAACCAGAGGAAATAAGAACCCAACAGGGTTGATGTAAGCTTCTTCTTCATTGGTATAGCTGGGCATCGGATTCAACTGAGCTTCCTGGCAACTAGAGAAAAAGTAAGACATGTGCAGAGATGTCACTTTCATTTGCTGAAAAGAAGAAATAAAACCACCCTGTTTTAGGTATAAAGCTCTTCTCTCCTGAGCTGAGAGTAGAAATTGACCATGCCAGATTTTACGAAAGGAACTGAGTAAAACAGTGATCAACACCCTGATTGACACACGCGCAGGAGTGTAGTATGTCCCATCATCTCAATCACTCCTTAAACCCTTTAGTGGGACACTAAAATAAGCACTAGAGAAGGAAAATGGCAGTCTTTCTCTCCAATGTCCGCAGATCAGAGACGAGGGCACACCTCATCTAAGCTAAACCTGGTGGGAAGCTGTGTGAAAGGCCAAGGTAACGCAGTACTCCTGCTACGTCAGTTCACAATTCATGCAGCATTAGAAGAATGGACAGGGTGCCTGTCACTCAAACAGCTTCCTTCCATAAATCTCTCTCTCTCTCTCTCTCTCTCTCTCTCTCTCTCTCTCTCTCTCTCTCTCTCTCTCTCCTCTCTCTCTCTCTCCTCTCTCTCTCTCTCTCTTTGGTATGGGATTGAACAACCCAGGGGTATTTAACCACTAAGCCACATCCCCAGCCCTTTTTATATTTTCTTTTGAGACAGGATCTTGCTAAGTTGCTGAGGCTGGCTTTGAACTCAAGATTCTCCTACTTCAGTCTCCCGAGTTGCTGGGATTACAGGAATGCACCACCATGCCCAGCTCCATCACATGCAGCTAGTTAGGGAGAAAGTAGTGGTTCTTGGTGGCACGCCCTCGCACTAGCCTATTACCAAAAAACCATTTCTGTGGCCCTTGATCTTTTGATTTAAGTAGGGAAAACCTCCTTTGTTTTCTGGAATAGCCCTGTGGAGAAACAATCACCAATGACTATACAGTGTGGAGAATGACCCACATAAAGGAAGGAAATTACTAAATCTATTCATTCACCAGCTGCATCAGAGAGGACTCTGCCACACGCCTGGGTTGGTGACCAAAGGCCAGGAAATCTCAACTGCCTTCTAGAATGTTCCTGGGAGCTCTCTCATGGCTCAAGTCTTCTAAGCCTCTCCAGAGTTGCTAAAGAAGCCTGGATTCCTACTGTGTTCGGGACATCATGTGTCCCCAGGTGCAGAGCAAATCTGCACTTTCAAATGTGTTCCTGGCCCAAGAGAAAACACATAGGCCAAAGAGAATGAAGTCAATTTTTCTGCCCTTATTTTTGGCCTGGGTGCTGCCTGGTTGAGCCCTTGGCCTGGGTTATCTTTTGGCTCTCTGGAGATTCCCTGGGCTCACTCCCCGCCTGTTGGCAACAATGCCACAGCGGTCTGAGGGCCAGGCAGGCCGGTATTGTTTCTCTCTCTCTTTTGAAAACTGAGAACATTTTGACTGCGCTGCTCACAATTCTTCCCAGACTTCCTCCGCCCCCTCGCCACACCTCTCTGTTACTCTGGTTAAATATGCCCTTTGAGCCAACCTCACAGAACTAGTTCTCGGGGTTTGTAACAATGACCTTCCAGAATACCCAGAGCTCCCTCTAGCAGGAGCCTCGTGGTCTCTGCTTGGTCATCTGGCAACAGGCCCTTCAGGTGTCAAATTCATCTGCCCCACCTGAGAGGCTTCCTGAACATTTGACATGGAATCCCACTAGGTCCCGCAAGGGCAGCCACGATCATCCGAGGATTTGCGGCCAGAGATGGTACCGTGTTTCTTGACAAACTTCATCCTGTAAATCTCTTATGGTGGACTGTAAACTAATTTATAGGCATATATCAACACAGGTACTTAAATCGCTTTCCATTTCTGTCTTTTATCTCTAAACCGAAGTGCAAAACAAGGAGTTCAATTTACCCATCAGGTTTTGTTTTTGAAGGGCAGGGGTCACTGTTACTAAGACTTTTCAAGTTCTTTAAACGTTTTAGTAGACAAATAAAAACTGGTCACCAACTGGGGCTGAGTGGCTAGGAAACACGCATGGCAGGGGGCCTGGTGTTGGTGGGTGTCATATTTTTGGAGTAATGCTAATCGTCTCTGAGTCCCTCCCGTGGGCCAGGCACCTCAAACTCAACTCAGTTTGGTTTCTCATGGTTCAGTCTCAGATTTCTGAAAAGTCCTGTTGTTATCCCCATTTTTCAGATGAGGAAACCGAGGTACAAAGAGCTCCAGAATCTTGCCCAAAGTCCCTAAGCCTGAGCTTGAAATCAGGTCTGTTACACTCAGAAGCTCTTAGGAGACAGAAGGGAGGTGAGGGAAAGGAGAAGTGAGATGGCATGAGGTCTTGAGCAACTGGTCCCTTGGTTCCCTTCAAGCTTTGTGACTGTTCCTCTATCCCACGGCCCTTGTTTGATCAGTGAACATAGACTCCATCTCAGACTCCACATCAGTCACACTCTGTCCAGTCTGGGTGTCAGCTGATTCCATCATAAAGATCAAGGTTTCTCAATTTTCCCAGGACTGGCCTTTGGGGCTGGATACTTCTTTGACGTTGAGGCTGCCCTGTGTGTTATAGGATACTTAGTCACACCCTTGACCTCTGCCTCCCAGATATCGGTAGCTCCTCCCACATCTGACAACCAAAAATGTCTCCAGACAGTGTCACATGGCCTTTGGAGCATCAAATCAGCCCCTTGGAGCACCAGCACCCTCCCTGCAGAGGCACAGGGAGATTACAGCCCCTCAGAGGCCATGGTCAGAGTCCCCAAGGCATGGAGCTTCCTGGACAGCAGGGTGGTCTCTGGTAATTCTTCAAGTGGACTGGACTCTAGATATGGCATCAGTTTGGCCTCAAACTTAACAGAAAAGACCGGGACTCTAATCAACCTCAATCAAACCTCAGGCACCAACAACTTGCAGGTGAATGGAGCAAGAGTCCGTCCAAAGGGCTGTAGGGTCAGGATTACCATTTGGACTGGAAGTCTGAGAACTTTCTGGGGATGGTCCTTTCTTCCATAGCCATACCTGCAGCATTCCTCTGACCCTCCCAAGCACAAAGGGTTAGAGTACCCATGCCAGATACCACTTTAGGGTTGCAGAGTCTGTGTGAGAAGGGCCCCAGCTGGTGCTGGTTTCTCATGGCCTATCATAAGGTGGTCAATGGCAGGAAGAGCCCTTCATCCCAGCCCCAGAGTAGGCCTCAAATCTAAAATATCTCCAATGTTATATACTTGCTGAATTTTAAACATATGTTCAAAATCACTAATTTGTTCCAAATATACTTTTAAAATATATCATTTTACATTTCTCTTTTGAGATTTCTTTCATTGTTAATATCCCATGAGTTGTAAGAAGTGGAAGTGGCCTGAACCTGTCTTGACATAGGACGTGCCCTGCTTGTATCTTGTAAGGCAGATCAAAGCACACAGGGAGCATATGAGGTTAGAAGACCCTGGGCTCCCAAATTGTGCCCCATGTGCTCTGATCAGTGCCAAAAATTTCACAAAGACTTTCCATGCAATACCTTCCATTCCAGGATAATTCTTTAAATAAAAAAATAACCCTGGGAGAATGTACAATGGTTTCTCCAAAACTCAGTATAGTTTGAGCACCCTTATCTGAAATTCTTGGGACCAAGAGTACTTTGAACTTCGGATTTTTTTCTAATTTGGGAATATTTCCATACATATAATGAGATACCTTGGGGGTAGATTCACTAGTGTTTTACATACATTTCATACACATATCCTGGAGGCGATTTTTATAGGATGTTTGTAGCACTCTTGCATTTTGACAATCACCCATCACATGAAGTTGAGAGTGGAATTTTCCATTTGTGGTGTCATGTTGGCACTTAAAAGATTTTGGATTTTGAAGCATTTCAGATTTTGAATTTTTGGATTGGGGCTGCTCAACCTGTAAAGAGAAAACAAACAAGCCGATTTCAGAGTCAAAAGATTTGAACAATCTCTATGCCAAAGAAGATATGCAGACAAGTAGCCTCGGGAAAAGATCTCAACATTATTAGTCACTAAGGAAAAGCAAATTAAAACCATAGCAAGATACCATTGCATGCCTATTAGAACAACTAAGAAAGACTTGCTATACCAAGTGTCGCAGGGTTTGTAGGAAATGGCACTGCTGTTGGGAAAAGAAAATGGTACAACCACTTCGAAATGTTTGACAGTTTCTTAACAAATTAAGTGTACACCTACAATATGATCCAACATTACACTCCTAAATATTTACTTATGAGAAATGAAAACTTACACCTATCCAAAGTCATACGTGTATTTTCACAGCAGGTTTTTTGATAATAGCCCCAAACTGGAGACAACCCAAGTGCCCATTAGGAGGTGACGGAATAACTGTGACCGTGCTGTGTCCATGCCATACAACAGTACTCCAGTGTGAAAAGAAAAGGAGTGTTGTCACACACAGTACGAGGGAGTCCCCAGATTGTCATGCTGAGTGAAAGAAGCCACCCCAAAAAGAGGATGTGCACTGTCTGATTCCACTTTTGTAGAATTCTAGAAAATGCAGATAACTTAGAGTTACAGAAACCAGATCAGTGATTGCCTGGAGATATGGTGGAGAGACCAGAGGAAACTTTTGGGGTGATGGAAACGCTCCTGATCTTGATTGTGGTGATAATTTCATGAGCATACATGTATGAAAAAATTCATTAGGACTGTGATATTAAATATGTGCACTGGGTTGGACTCCTGGGTGTTAGGAGTGGGGACAGAGGCATAGTCACTTTGGTCCACTTGAGAAATTCCACCATTTTTCTCTCCTTGGGCTGAACTTGGGGGTTGTGGCCATCACTCCTCAGCACTGTCTGGCAATTGTTAAGGAAGTGTGAGAAACTCATAAACAACACATCGCTTCTTGAGAGCCCTACTATGCCACGGTACACTGTCCCTGAAGGGCATCTTTTATCTGGCTAGCTCCCTTCTTGGAGCCAAAAGCAATGAGATCAAAAAACACTGGATATATTTGCACAACTAAGATCCCTCCTTCCTAGAGAGTGAAGAGGGTGGCCCCCACTCCCCCAGAGCAGAGAAGGTGGCCCAGCAACTTGGATTCCCTCCAGCACACTCAAGCCAAAAGAACTGTGCAGTATCCCAGTGTTCACTGAAGGAACAGACCCAGTGCTGAGCCGCCTACAAAGCTGGGGTCTGCAGGTGCAAGCTCCAATTACAGCAGCAGGGCTTCCAATACCTTTTCATCCGCAACAACAGCCAGGCCTCAGTCCTAGCCAGGGATTGAGGGAGGCCGGAAGGAGTGCCGACCAGACTGGGAAAACAAAGACTATCCAAGCGTAGCTCATGTGAGTCAAACCTGAAACCTGGATTTGCTTTCAAAACTCTTATGAGAACGAGCCAATGTACGTTTGGGGAAAATCAGTCACTGGAAGCAAGGAAAGAATCCACCTTCCAAGGCCTCCACTCCCTCTGTAAGACAGTGTGTGGAGTTTGCTTTTGCACACCAGTAAGGCTCAGTATTTTTATAATAGCGGTCTTACTGGTTGTTTTCACCATTAAGTTCCCCCTACACTGGTGTATTTTCCAAGATTATGGTTGCAGGATGTCCCTCCAAATTGGTGGTTCTTTATTGTTAATATCACATCAAGGCTTAAAACAAAAGCACTTGGAACCTTCATATTTAGCAAAGAGGTGTGAGGGTGTTGACACACTTACCAGTGCTCTGTCCTTGGCAGAAAGCACTAGGGCCACAGACCATCTTTCTCACTCCTCCTCTTCCTTCTCATTTTTTCCTGTGGTTTTTGCAAAGAGCAGGCTAAAAGGTTGACTCAAAGCTCCAGGCTGCTCCTATAACAAGTCAGCCTGTTTTGCAGCCAAAGAGGCACTGCAGGGGGGACAAAGATTTGCAGCCACTTCCTTGTGACTCTCTGGACTGCGTTCCCCAAACCTGCTTCCTGGAGAGCTGCTAACTCACTTGACACTCTTGTTTTTAACACCTAAATCTCCAAAGATTTAATAGAAACAGTAACAAAAGAAAGTAAAAAATGTATATTCCTACCACACTGCCGTATCAGATTTCTGTGTCTCCTTCTAGATCTTGTCATTGGGCCAATTTTTTTTTTTTTTTTTTTTTTTGGTCTATTTAGTATGTGAATATACATATAACTCCTGATTATTCCTCTGTCTTGTCTTCCCCACTGGGTTTGCGGTCATGAGACATGAATCGCTCATAAGCTAGAAAAAAAAGAAATAGGCCTTTGACACTTTAGCACCCCAGCACAGCCAATTCTGGTTAGGGAGAAATAGGCTGAGTTGCTGCAAGTGTCTGGTCACCAGCTTTTCATCAAGTGATCAATACATAGCCTTGTCTAAGGTGTGTTTCTGTTTGAAGAAGCCTTCTCAATACACATGATTAAGTCCTTAGTATTGAACATGTAATGTATAAAGCTGCTGCCCCGCCCATTCTGTTGCAGTCATTTTCCCCGCCTCCCAACCACTTGTCAATCTGTGAACATCCTGGCTAGCTATTGGTTCATCAGTTAGCTTGCAAGTATCCTTCTCCGTTATTGGTCCCCTGTTAGCCCTGCGGAATTCAACCGCCATCTTTCCCTTCTTGCTTTCTCTCTTCTACACACTTGCTTTTCCTCCTCCTGGCTTTCCACTCTCTCTAGCTGCACCCTTTCTCTTTCCTTTCTCTTTTCCTCTCATTTTCTGTCTTACCCTGCAGGGAGACACTCTGTTTGCTTAATAAACTCCCTTATGTGATTTCCCATGTCCAGAGTGGTTTTGTGGGATTTTCTCACAGAACACAGGTCCACAGTCCTGTAACTCATGCCTGAAGAAAGCTTATCTAATGTGAATATTTGCTCCTTAAGACACCTACAACCTTCTTAAGTTTAAGAACCCTAGACAACGCTTCAGCACTATGCTGAAGAGCCATTTGAAATAGTGAAATCACGAGTAGAAGGCACAAAAATGAGAAAAACATGACAGGAAATAGACCACAAAAAGGGTTCTTATTAATAGAACCCTCTGAAAAAAGAGTCAAATTTTCACTGCTCTGAGCTCAACCATAAATTACCACAAAAGCACTTTGAGTATTGATTGGAGTTAAATTAAATTTTATTACCCGGCACAGTGGTGCATGCCTATAATCCCAGCCACTCAGGAGACTGAGGCAGGAGGATTGCAAGTTTAAAGTCAGCCTGGGCATCTTAGTGAGGCCCTCTCTCAAAATGAAAAATAAAAATGACTGGAAATGTAGCTCAGTGGTAGAGCACCCCTGGATTTAATTCCCATAACCGCCCCCCCAAAAAAGAATTATTGAATAGGCAAATTTTAAACAATGGAATCTGCAAGTAAGTATTGATTATACCTGTGTTGTATTAATGCACTATATTATGAAGACAGCAGGCAGGTGGTTATTTATTTTTCCCTTTGAAAATAGCTTGTCCTGTCTTATTAAAGTCATTACCAGGATGGCTGCCATGTCTCAGTGAAAAATCATTTCCTCTAAAGTGTTAGTTTGAAGAATATGTGACAGGAATTTTCTGTCTTGCTCCCAAGATTGCCCTCAAAATTGCTAGGTCTGGTTGAGGGGAATCCATCTGGGAGGAAATCAGAAAGTCTGCGTTTGAGTGGTGGTCTAGACCCCATCAGCGGCCTGACCTTGAGCACAGCATAAATGGCCTCATCTGCAAAGGGGGAAGTCTATATCCCATCAATTCTAAGCCACTCATTATTTTACATTTTAACATCTCTGAAACCGTGTGGGGTTTTTGTTTTGTTTTGCAATTGGCGATGCATTGTAGTTTCAATGACAGCGTTTTGTTTTCTTTCTGGGTGGTACATTAAATAAGGGTGCACAGCCCACCCTTTGGCCTCCTAGAAGTGATGAAATACAGTACTAGCCATGCCTCCCTCAGGCTGCGTGAGGATTGAACAATGTTGCAGCTTTGCTGGTTTGGCATGAAAAAGTAAACCACATGCAAAAAGAAATGTATAGTGCAAAACACTTGCAAATGCAGGAATTATTATTTATGAGTATGTACTTTTGTCTGGGTAGATCACTCTTTCACTTTCAAGTTTTTCAGCCAATTTCACAAGGGCAGTGCCCTGGCTCCTGCTGACTCAGATTATAGGTTTTTCAGGCAATGACTGGCACAAACAAATTATTTTAGTGGGTCATAAAATGTTGGTCATTGGAAAGAAATTTCTAAAGCAGTTTGAAAACCATAACTTAGAAAAAAAAACCCACAAATTTTTTGGGACCAGGGCTGTCCTTTTTCCACGCCTAGGGTCCTGTGTCCATGAGGTGGCACATGGTTTAATTCCTGGGATTCTCTTATTTGCATTATGCGATTCTTTGTCAGTACAAATTGGAATTCCTCTTATTGAACTGCTTTCATCCATATCCTGTCCTAGCAGCAGTAAAGGAAAGTGAAATAACTAGGAAAATTATCCAATCCTAAATGATTAACACAGCTCAAGAATCTTCCGTCTGTGATCTCAAAACCCTCACCTCAGTGGTGGCTGCTGCAGCTTCTTGGGGTGAAGAGTGGGTACCTGGGTTCCATATAGGAGAAAAAGCTTACAATGCCTTCACTCCAAACCAGGAGACATGTTTCCTGGTGTGTGGTTGTTTGTTCCTTGACAGAAAGAGATAAACTAGAACCAAGAAATGCTCCCAGAGTCTAATGGGGACCCGTGACAGAGGGCTCCCGGGGCGTGCAGGACCAAAGGCTACTGCGAGTTTGCTCAGAGAGGAAGGTAGGGAGGTGGCTCTATCTGCTGTCCTGCATCAAATGACTCTCCAAGGAAGAGGGCAAATGGGAGGGGAGAGGATGTCAGAGTTTATCAGGTGCCTCTTGGTCATTTTGTGTAACGGCTTCAACACACCTAAGCATGGGTAGTATTATCATTATTTTACAGTTATACAACCTGATACTTAAAGGTGAAATGAATTGCTTAAAGATCACAAGATAAAGACAAAATCAGCTTAACACTAAGTCCTTCTGGCTCAAAGCTGTCTTTTCTTTTTCTTCTTTTTTTTTTTTTTTTAGTGCTGGGAATGAAACCCAGGGCCTCATGTAAGACCAGCAATTGATACACCACTGAGCAACAGCCCTGGCCCCCGATTTGCATTCTAAGTGACAGGAAGGTCTAACTAGAGTCTCAAATGCCATCATGATTCCCTTGCCATCACTTCTCCTGAGATCTTCTCTGAGGGACATTTCTAAACCTGGCTGCTGTGGTCACGTTGTATCCTAACCACAGGGACCTGCATAGGCAGCAGCTGTGAGCTCATGTGTTTGAGACAATCAAGCCTTGTTTTCCCGAAGCTGGGCGAGGATGCTACATCCCTTCAGCTGTACCACTCCCTCGGCTTAAAAAGAGAAGAAAAAGAAAGATACAGTAATAGATGTGCGGCCTCTGGGAGATTCTCTTTGATTTCCACTCTGAATAGCAGGCATTGTTCTCAGCGGTTATTACTTTTGGAGTGTTGACCAGTAACGATTAGTATCTCCTTTACGTAAATGATACTTAGTTGACGGGCCCAAGGTCACACCAGGAATGAGTGATGCAGCCAGAGTCTAATACTCCCGGTTCCCCATCCTGCGCCACATCAGACCACACTGCTGTTTTATGCACATTCAGTAAATATTTACAGCTTGATGGATCTTCCCAGCTCTGCAGTTAGGACAAGAAGGAGATACATGTATATATATGCATGTAAAACAGATGTGAGAAAATACAAACTTGAATTACACACACACAATCTCCTTGATATGAAAAGTACTAGGCTAAACCCTGAGATACCCAAGACTTAAGATGAGTACTTGGTCCTTTTCAATCTCTTGGATGCTTTCAATGTTTTGAATAGAAGATGGCTTTTTAAGGCCAGGTGCAGTGGTGCATGCCTGTAATCCCAGTGACTCAGGAGGCTGAGGCAGGAGGATCACAAGTTCAAAGCCAGCCTCAGCAAAAGTGAGGCCCTAAGCAACTCAGTGAGACCCTGTCTCTAAATAAAATACAAAATAGGGCTGGGGGTGTGGCTCAGTGGTCAAGTGCCCCTGAGTTCAATCCCTAGCACCTCCCCTCAAAAAAGATAACTTTTTAAGATGAGTTGCAGAACACGTATCAAATCATGCCCCTACTTCCCAGTACCGTTTTTACATTAAATGATGAGTAACTTACAACAAGATATCCGTCCTATTTCTCTTTGTGGTAATATTGAATAATTACCATGTATTAATGCTGAATAGACTCATTCTATTTAAATGGCAAATATTCTTTACCATAAGATGTGTAAGGAAGGAGAACATTCATCTAAATGGAAATTGATATTTTTTAAATGAGATTCTTTTAAACATTATAGTGAGTGATGTGAGGCAACTCTGATTCAAACTAACTAAAGAAATAGAGGGATGTTGTTGCTCACAAAACAGGGAAGTTCATAAGAGGGGATCTGGTTCCAGCAAGGCTGGTTCTCTCTCTCTCTCTCCATCTGATCACTGCACTATTCTGCCTTCGAGGGAATTGGAATCATTTTTCCCATCCCCACCCATGTGACAGAAACGACCGTAACCTCTTGGTTACAAGACAGAGGGCTCAAACATGCGGGGGAAGGAATCATTAACTGAGTCAATCCGCCCGGTGACCAGGGAGAAATGGACTCTGGTTCGCTGAGGCCGGGTCCTGCACCCACCTTCTAGCATGGAAGGTGGTGAGTGGGGTGACCAATGCCACACCTGGCAGCTGCGCTAGGGCCAGGGGGTGAAGGAGGAGCTCTCCAGTAAAGGCAGGGTATCAGGGCCAAAAGACTGGAAAGCTGAGATGGACAGTGCTAGTTGTCTCAGCTGTTCTACTGGGCTTGGATTAAAATAATTGGAACAAAAATCCAGTTGAGTGGCTGACTATGGGTGCACAAGGCTAATGTGTGCCTTTCAGATTCCCCACCCTTTTCATGGTGTCACCATGGAGGACATGCGCACCGTATACTCGATGACCTGGTGAGTGGATTTGCAATGGTTCCAGAGTGTCAGTAACAAGAATATCAGTGTCAAGATGTATTGTTCCCAGTTTCTGCATGGATTCCGGGGCCTCCCAAGAAAGCCTTTATGAATCCTAGCAGGTCCCTTGTGGAGTCGCTGGCACGTATTTCACTGTCGGGCCTTTCTGGTGATAGAGAAACTGGACCTCAAGGAGGTGATGCAATTCAGTTTGTGGCTGAATCTGAAACTCTTGTCTCATGTCCTGCCTGTGGGGATCAGCTCCCTTCTGGACTACCATTTGGCTTGGAGGACGAAAGATTGATGAGGGATCTTAGGTCAAGCACTACTATGATTGGTTTTTAATGGCCTTGATTTTCATCTTGTGAGGAAAATAGCATATCTCTTTCCCTGGCTAAACACTATTTCAAGAAAAGCCACAAACCAGCCCCCTGAGTCCTGCTGACAAAAATGAGCCCAACCTAACTTTGCTGAGCTGACAAAAACTGATAACCTCACGGAGCTTCCCTGTGTATCGCCCACAGAACGAGGAGCTGCGCTCTTGGGTACTGCCGTGCATTTTTCTTAGTTCATCATGGTGAAGGAAATGAAAAGCACTGCACAAAAAATTAGGTGAAGAAATCCTGGGAAAAGGAGATAGCAAGGGAAACGAGAGGACATGGCGAGAGCACAAAAATCATTGTGCATGGGGGACCCGAGGGCGTTGTGGAGGGCGGTGGTGTTGAGGTTCCAGGAAGCAGGGCAGGGTGACGTCACTGCAGCCCTATCCCATGCCATGCATTTCCACATCCGTTTTCTTGTTGCATGCAATGTGGGCATCACGCCCTCATTGCAAGGGCTGTGTGCTCATTCTGCAGATGTGGAGGCAGAAATGAAGGCTCACGGAATCCATCTAACTTCTTCCATTCCTGCAGCTAATCACTGATGAAGTTGGGGCTGAACCCATACCTATTTGATTTCAAAGTTCATATTCTTTCTGCCCCTCCCTCCCTATCACCCACTTATCTTAGGACAGGTTATCTAGAAATGGAGCCTGAGATAAGGATTCTTGTACAAAGGGTTTCTTGGGGAAATGCTCTCAGGAGAAAGGGTGTGATGGAAGCAGGACAGAGTAGGGGACAATTCTAAGCAAGGAAATAGCTGTTGCCGCTCCAGCTTTAGCCTGACCCCCAGGGGAGCGTGAATTGCACCTGAGAATCCATCCTGCTTTGAGACAAGGGAGCAGATTTCTGTAATGTCAGTCGGTCATTGCCTGTGGGCTGTCCCTTTTGGCCAGGGTGGAGAGGGACGGGGATGGGAGGGACACCTCAGAGGAGCACTGGTTTGGGAGAAGGCAGTGACTGTAAGTCATGGGCAGCTGCACTTGCAGCCAGAGGGGTACGGATGCAACGGGCCAGCAGAGGAGAGATGGGCATGGTAACCGCATCCTCTGCACACATGCTGCCAGCCTCAGATTGTGAAGGGGAGGAAGGGTGGGAACCCAGAGCAGAAGGAACCCCTGTTCTGATGGTCACGGGAAGTCCCTCTCTGAGTGCCCAGGTCAGTTCTGAAGCCTCAGCCATCGCAGCAGACAATGTCAGGTGGCCACCCTGACACTGAGCAAGGTCCTGTGATAATGCAGCCCTAGACATGCCCCAGTACCACCCTTTTCCCTCAGTGGCCCACCTGTCCTCCTTTCAAGTCAAGTTTTGATTGATTAGAAGAACCATCCATCACCCTCACCGCACACGAGGCCAGAAAGAGGAGCATCGGCTGCTAAAATCGTCTCCAAGAAGTTGCATCCCTCAATTCCCTGACCCATGCCCCTCTCCACCATGCCCAGCACACACACATCCCAGATCCACCCAGTCCATAGGACCACGCTCTGGCCAGGGGAACCCCTGCAAGGTTCTGGCTAGTACCCTGTAGACTCACCGGGACTGCTCTCCCCAAGCTGGCTTCTGCAAGGAGTAGACCTGCCCCAACCTGGGAGAGGGTTCTTATGCCTTATTTTCATTCCCCTGCTCCACTTCTAAGGCTGACACAGGAAATTCTTTGTTATTTATTTCTTTTTTTTAAATTGATTATTTGTTCTTGTTTAGCTATAAATAACAGTATGTTGACATGTCATATATACGAGGAGTGTAACTTCCCATTCTTGTAGTTTGTACATGATATGGAACTACATATAGTCACATACGTGACTCAGTTTTTTTTTTGTTTTGTTTTGTTTTGTTTTGTTTTTGTTTTTTTTGTTTTTGCAGTACTGGGGATTGAACCCAGGGCCTTGTGCTTGCAAGGCAAGTACTCTACCAACTGAGCTATCTCCCCAGACCTCAGTAAATTCTTGATACTTGAGTTCTCTTATGTCGCTGTGAACACTAAATTATCAAATTCCGAACCATTGTTCCTAGGAGAGCTACAGGGTTCACTTACTGTGAGCCTCTGGTCACATTTTTATCAACCATCCAATATATAACCTTGTTTTATGTGTTTAATTAAAAACAGCTTATTTAATATATATTCTTGGCTCCCTAACATCAAACACCCTATAGCCCTCTACCTCATATCTGAATGAAGCTTACCTGATATATATGTATTTGCCCTGTGAGGCACTTCACAGACTCCTTGTACTTGAGGACACTAGACAGCTCTTCAGCACAAGTGACCACACGGGTGCTGTGGTGCACACCTGTAATTCCAGTGACTCAGGAGGTTGAGGCAGGAGGATCGCAAGTTCGAGGGCAGCCTCAGCAACTTAGTGAGACCCTTAGCAACTTCACAAGATCCTGTCTCCAAATGAAATATAAAAAGGGCTGGGGATGTAGCTCAGTGGCAGAGCATCCCTGGATTCAGTCCCCAACAATACAAAAGAAGAAGGAGGAGGAGGAGGAGGAGGAGGAGGAGGAGGAGGAGGAGGAGGAGGAGGAGGAGGAGAAGGAGAAAAAGAAGTGGTGACTGGGGGAAGGGGTAACAGGTGATGTCACCATGGGCAGAAAGCACAAAAATGTGAAAATGTAGTTCTACATAGACTGACAAAAGGGCACTTGTTGAAACAAGAAAGCAGACGGCATCTGGTTCAACCTCAGCTGCAATGTATGCATCTGGTGATTCAAATTTTTGCAGCTCTGGGCATGTCCCCAAATGACCACAAAATCACCATGAATATTGATTTGGTAGTTATGATTAAATTTTATGGAATAGTCAAACTCACAACTATGAAATCCACAAATAATGAAGATTGACTGTATAAGCACCCAGTTCTGAGTGACAAGATGTTTTTGTGCCTTGTTTTTAATTTA
Organism: Sciurus carolinensis; assembly: GCF_902686445.1. Taxonomy (NCBI): domain Eukaryota; kingdom Metazoa; phylum Chordata; class Mammalia; order Rodentia; family Sciuridae; genus Sciurus; species Sciurus carolinensis. The sequence goes on from NC_062222.1 coordinate 99,101,657, forward strand.
AAAGCCTCTGTTTTAAGCAGAAGCTCCTCAAATACTGTGTAGCATAGGATAAAGGGAAAAACTGTATAGCGTTTACCATGTTTTTAACCAACAAACTTTTCATGGGAAAATACTAAAATTTACAAAGATGCTTTATTTGTGTGTGGTGTGTGTGTGTGTGTGTGTGTGTGTGTGTGTGTGTGTGTATGCCAATGAAATAAAAGAAACAATCTAGGTACATTGTATAGATTTTGGTTTTTCAGTGGAATAGTATTTTCGAGGAACAAAAAAAATAGATGTATTTGTGTTCTTTATTGTGTATTCACACAGAGGACCTTCATTTTTTTAAATAGGATCATCCATCTTAAAATCCGAGGTGTGTCTATAATATTTAAAAACAAAAGGGAGGCTCTATCAAGCCGGGATGCTGGCCTAGTGTCTTCCAGGTGACATCTGCTGAGATGATTTGCAGGCCAACCACACCCCCACCTCCACCACCCCAAAGGCTGAGCAAACACCGAGACGCAATGTCTTTTCTCCCACGCCCCAGATCTGAGCCCCTCCCGCACCTCCAGTTCAGCGCTGTTGCCCCATCTCTGAGGCAAATGGCTTTGCTGGTGGTTTTGATCAGCTCCGGGCAGGGCAGTGGCTGGTGCTGCAGACAAGCATTGGGCAAGCCGTCTGGAAGGCAGACGGTGTGGTCAAAGCGAGGGTAGAAGGAGCCAGAGCGAACTTTAAGCCCTGGAAGTCTGGCCCTCTGGGAGAGTCAGCCCAAACTCAGTCTGTTCCTTGGTTGGAAGGACTTTGCCACCCTGGTTCTGGCTTCCAGGCACAGCTCTCTGTCCTGTTTCCAGTTCCAGATGCGTGGAGGGATGTCTGGGCAGGAGGCGGGAGACGCCCCTCTCACCTCAAGGAGCCCCCTTATTGGCCCAGGTGAACGTCCTGCCCCGTGTGCCTGCCTCGAGGACAGTCCAAGGGACAGACTCCACACTCCCAACCTTCCCACCCATGGCTGCCTCCAAGCTTCGCCTAATAGAAATTCTAGAGCTGATTTGGTTTCTAGTGAATTTCACTTGCTCTCCAACTTGAAACCTGAAGCGGCCTCTGCGGCTGGAGGGTTGTAAAGGGATGCCCTGACTGCCTCTGGCTGCTCCTGCACGCAGTTCCCTCACAGACTCCAAAGTCGCCATGATATGAACCCTGGCTCCACTGGACCCAGAGCCGAGCCCTGCCACTGCACCGTCATTCTGAATCTTCGTGGAAAGAGTGCCGACGGAGACCTGGCTACGGGCAAGGGTCTAGGGGCCCTGCGCCAAGTGCTTTTAGAGTTCTGCTGAAGAGCAGCGATAACAAAGGGAGCCTTCAAGGATCTGACGAGGCTCAGAGCCTTCAATGTATACAGATGGTGGCATCCATCTGCAGAGGGCTGACTCAGGACTGACCTGCACACAGAAAAGGTATGCTCTCATTCAACAATTAGTTGATTAAAAAAAAAAATTCTCTGGTCATTAGCAGCAATTTTCATGGAAATGATGTGGAAGTCCGTCCAAGTTACCTGGGAAAAAAAGTGAAATTTTCAACAGGATTACTCAAATCTATTTACCGACACTTGGCTGAGCTTTTCTTTTATATGTTAGTGAGCTGTTTACATCCACCAGGAAGGATGATGACTACATGCTGAGGACCACCCTGTACCTTCAAGGACATGACAAGAGAGTTTGGCGGATGGCAGACTCCTCGGCAATGGAACGTGGCAGACCTGGTCTTATCCACCATCCGGGGAAGTCTTCTCATGCTAGCTAAGTTCTCCTTCTCCCAAGGACACCACTAGCCTGAGAGACAAAGACTGGGAATAGCAGCAAGTGTCCTGAGCCACAGCCCCACTGAACCCCAGTGAGTGTACCTGGGGCAAATATAGCTGAAGGGAACAGGAGGAGCCACCCCCCAACATGTCCCACTCCCGTGTTGTCAAAGAAATATGAGGAATACGTTTCCCCAGAGGTCTTGCTATAATCTACCATCCATTTCCATTCCAGACTCATGCCAAAGATGGGCGCATCGTATGGTTTTTATTAGATTTCAAAAATAAACTTATTCTCAAGTCTTTGGTTTTTACGATTAGAAAGCACTTTCCTGAAGCCCCTAAGGAACTTAGGAGATTTCTTTGGATCACAAAATAGCCGAAGAACAGCTTCTTTTCTTTTCTTTGATTTACCTATTTATGCCAAAAAAAAAAAAAAAAAAATGCAAAGAAATGACATTTGAATGGGAAGAGAAGATTTTCTATCTTGGCTACCCCCTAATCTTGTCAACTATCTATACAGCTGCTGAAGCTCCAGCGATCTCGACTCCACACTGAAGCAGGTGACTATTTCAAAACACAGTTATGCCCGGCACCTCACCCAGTCCCTGGCTCGGTGTGTCCAACAAAAATTTGAATTAACGAGGAAATGAGTACTAGTATGCAGGCAGAAAACTCCTATTTACTTTCTATCTTTTTAAAAAGACATATTGAGTTATAAACTGCATAGCATAAAACTCACCTGTTTAAAGTAAACAACTCGGTGGATTGTAATACATTTAAGATGGTACAACCATCACCACTATCAAACTTCAGAACATTTCATCCCCCAAAAAGCAACCCTGGGCCCACTTGGTCTTCTCCCATTCCTCCTCTTTGGTTCAGTCCCTGAAAACTATTAATATACTTTCTTTATGTATTCACCCATCCTGGACCCGTCTTTTAAATGGAATCATGATACATGGCTTTTGTATCAGCCCTCTTTCACTTGGTATAATGATCGTACAGTTCATTCATGTTGAAACATATGCCAGTATTCATTCCTTATTATTGGTGAATAATATTCCATTTTGTACATACAAACTTTGAATTTATCCATTCATCAGTTGATGGAAATTTGGGTCATTTCCATTGTGGGATTATTACAAAGAATGCTGCCATGAACATTTGTGCTTTGTGGTGTCATATATTTTCAATTTCTTGTGCACACACACACTCACACACCTAGGGATGGAAATGCTGGTTCATATGGTAACACTGCTTAATCTTTTGCAAAACTGCTGTACTCAAAAGTGGTCACATGATTCTACAAACCCTGCAATGAAGGAGGGTTCCAGTTTCTCTACATCCTCACCAAGACTGTTTGTTTACTTGTTTTTACATGCCTGATTCAGTGACATTAAGAGCGTTCATATGTTATGCAGATCACCCCTACTGTCCCTCTCCAGAACTTTTTCTTCTTCCCAAACTGAAACTCCCTATCTACTAAACAGCAGCTTCCTATCCCTCTTCTCCGTCCCTGGTAACTGCTCTTCTATTTTCTGCCTCCATGAATTTGATGAGTCCAAGGACCCTGTGGAAGTGGAATCAGACAACACAGAGGTCCTCTCATCGTTCCTTATTCCACTTCCATACTACTCTCGTTAGGCCAGAACGGCCTTCCTTTTTAAGACTGCGTTGTATTCCACCATGAGTATGTACCACGCTCCGTATCCAGTCCTCCATCTCTGGTCACATGGTTGCTTGCACCTTGGACAATCATGAATAATGCTGCTGCGTACCTCTGTGTACAAATATGTGCTTGAGTCCCTGCCTTCAGTTATTTTGAGATGTTGAAGAACCTCCATAATGTTTTCCACAATGGCCAGACCACTTTAAACTCTTATTTTCCTTCTTCCTTCCTTCCTACCCTCCCTTCCTCCCTCCTTCCTGCCTTCCTTTTCTTTTAGACCATCCTGGTAGGTATGAAGTGATATCTCATTGTGGTTTTGATATACCTTTCTCTCATAATTAATGATGTAGAACGTCTTGTCATGGGTTTATTGGCTATTTGTGTATCTTCTTTGGAGAAATATTTATTTTATTCAAATCATTTGCTCATTTTTACAATTGGCTTTTTCTGTGGTTTGAATGTAATTGAGTAAGTCCTCCAAAGGTTCATATGTTGGAAGCTCAGCCCTTAGTGTGGTGATGCAGAGAAGTGGTGGGTCCTTTAAGAGGCGGAGCCTAGTGGGAGGTGCCTAGACGATTGGGGGATATCTCATTGCAGATATCTGCCCTTGGAAGACATCGAGGAGGGTTGTGATCAAAGGGCAAGACTGGCCCCTCCCTTCTCTCCAGCTTCCAGTCTTGCCATGCGATCCCTTCCTCTTGCACACATTCCCACCATGATGCCACCTGTCATGTGACACAGCCCAGGGGACCCTCCTCAGAAACCAAATGGATGGGACTACCCAATCTTGGACTTTAAGCCTCCAAAATTTTGAGCTAAATAAAATTCTTTTCTTTATGAATTACCCAGCCTTGGGAATTTCATTGTAGCAATGAAAATGGATGAATACAGCTCACTTCTTTGAGTTGTAAGAGTTCTTTATTTATTCTGAATATAAATAATCCCTCCTTCTCTGATATATGATTTGCCTATGTTTTCACATTGCAGGGGTTATCTTTTCATTTTCTTGATGGTGTATTTTTAAGCACAAAAGCTTTTGATTTTGATGAAGACCAGTTTCTTTTTTCTTTTGTTGTTTGTGCTTTTGGTGTTGCAGTAAGAAACCATTGCCTAACTCAAAGTTCTGAAGATTTTCTCTTCTGTTTTTCCCGTGAGTTTGAGAGCTTTTTCTCTTACATGTAAGCCAATGATTCCATTGGACTTACTTATTATATATGATATGCCTACAAGCTTCTAAAATATTAATCTAAAAAATATATAAATCTCTTTAGAACAATAGAATTCATTCCTTACTCTACAAAACAGAGCTGTTGTTGCAAAGCTGGGCAGTGTCCTTTAATTGGAATCACTTTCTCATGAGTATTTTTTAAATGTAGAATTATGTTTATATGATTAAAAGAAAAAGAAGAAAAAAGAGAAAGAAAGTTTTCCTGACCTTTCACCATATCTACACTGTATTTAAGAATTCAGAAAATGTTTGAGTATTTTACTTACTCAGTCATTTAATAAATCTGTGTGTGCTTAATATGCATATGCAGTCCTCCAAAAAGTGGGTGGTCTGTAAGACCCAATGCTGCCGAAAGGTCAAGGTGAGGGGCCCCCTGGAAAGGCCCCAGACTTTGGCGGTTAGAAAGCGATTTGTGCCAGGACAGTCTCAGCCCGGCGGGAGGGTAGTTAGGGAAGCTGCGACTGAAGAGGCCATCAGTTGTGGACAAAAAGAGAAATAAATAATGTTAAAAGGTACAGAAGAGTCAAGTAAAGAATTATTCTAAACAAGTGAAACCTGACCATGTTAGTTGGGGAGGAAGAGAGAGGAGCCCCTGAAGCAGCTTTAGCAAATGCCCCAGTTTGCAGAGGTGAGCAGCAAAGATAGTGTATGCAGAGCTTCGCTGTCTTGAGTCATTTGGAAATCAGAACATACCTATATAGAGATCTTGCAACCCAGCCTGTATTTTAAACTAAAAGAAGTTCAAAACCTAGCACTCGGGCCTGGGATTGTGACTCAGTGGTAGAGCGCTTGCCTAGCACGTGTGAGGCATTGGGTTTGAGTCTCAGCACCACATAAAAATAAATAAACAAATAAAGATTAAAAAAAGCCTAGCACTTGAGCTCCAAGTGCAGACAGACCTAGGTTTAAGTTCTGGCTTGACTACTTGCTAGCTGTGCAACTTTAAGCAAGCTACTAACTGCTCTGGACTTCAGCAAAATGGGACCAACGACAGAGCTACTTCATGGAGTTGCATCAGGATTATATAAGACCTGCACATAAATCCCTTGATAGCTATCCGCTCTGTAGCTCTGACAAAAATGAGACACATTCAAGTAACTTCAACTAAGACTTGGTTAAAATTCTATTTTATTCTATCAGAACCCTCTTCCTACCAGGAAATCACAATTCTCTTGACAAAAAGATGATAAATACACGTGACTCTCATCTCATCTTCTGTCCTTCATGCAATGTGGAGTTGAATCTCTTTTGTGTGAGTTAAATGCTCCCATCCTCTGGCATAACTGAGATGCAGTTAGCTGGTGAATTCCAGCCCCACGACGTGATCAGATCTGGATGGTGCCTCTAGGGATGAGATCAGCACCATTTTGACATCTCTTCCAGCCCCAAGCCAGAATAAGTCACTAGAGCTCTTTATGGCCGAATATCACCATAAAACATCTCTTTTCATCTCTGGCTAATGAAAGGACACTCTGTTTCCACCTATCTTCGGCCACTGTATTCACTCTGGGCAAAACTCATTAAAACTCCCTCCCAAAGAATAATACTTTTCTTCTAAGAGAAATGAAATTGAGAAAGAAAACGCTAGTGACTCCTAGGCACGCAGGTCGGATGGCAGAGTCCTGTGACCCAGACGGGCCATGTCTGTGTCTCTCCCTCTCCCGTCCTCTCATCTCTCCAGCAATGGGTATTTTCCCAGTAAACACAAGAAACTGCCCCGGCTTGGGGATGTCTTGTTTTGCTCTCAAGTATGTTTCGTTTACAGTCTTAAACCTTTCCCTCTGGTGAACTTCCTCCCTTGTTTTCTTTACTGTATCCTGTTGTAATAAGAGGATTTTGTTTCTTATACTGATTTGGAAAACTTCCTTCCTGGCATTCAGATTCTCTCTTCAGATGTCAGAATCAGAGATAATGGTCCATTGCCGGCACGGGCAGGAGAGTGATGGAGGAAACGGTGCCGCCGTCCCTCCACGCTGATCAGGTGGCCCAGCTCAAGAGTGCTGAGAGGCCCAGTGTGTGCCAACAGTGCTAGTACTGTTCCCTCCCGCGACACCGGGGCATTAACATGCAAGGCTGGTGGTTTGAAAATTGTCAGTATTTTCTAAACCACGCACCCTTTGAAAAGTCAATAGGTTTTTTGAAGAACTTAATCACTCAGAACAGAATCGGATTTATCGCAAATGCCAACTTTCTTGATCGACATTCACTCTTCTTGGCTTCCGGCATACCTGCATCTTTCCAAGGCATGTTCTGTTTAATCCTTTCCTTCTCATGAAAAACGACTATACAATTAGTGATTAAAAAAAAAAAATGTGTGGGGAAATACAAGACACAGATAACTCAGTGTGACTTGCCTATAAAATTGTGAGAAATGATTATTAATCTCAAGAGGACTGTTCAAATAAAATCTTAATTTCCAAAGGAAGCTACTTACCAAAAATATTCAAATTTTCATGCTTAAAAAGACCCATGAGTATATGTAAGGAGAGCATATAGCGAGATCCCTCACTCCAATTCCTTCATTTAGGAGTAAGGGAACAGTTCAGGGGTCTGAAATGAAAGAGACCCAAAGCAATTCACTGCTAATCAGCACTCGACTTAGGACCCAGATCTCCACCAGGGCTTGTCTCACATCCCACTTCTGCCTTTTGAGGTGAGTTTCAGTACACCAAAATATAATGAGAAATCATAATGCAAATCTTTCAGAAGTAGAAACTAGATTTCCTCCTTAACCTGTAGCCACCTCCCAGTCTTCTTAACTTTCTGTCTGATTCCATCAGACATCCTGGGAAGGACATCCCAAGCAGAGGGTGCTGCACAGTACTATCATTTGGCAAGATGGAAAACTGAGAATCCTTCCCAGTCCCCAGAGCAGAGCTTCTGAAATTTTCATGTGCACCCAAGTCACATGAGGATCTTGTTAAATGAGAATTCGGATTCCTAGTTCAGAAGCAAGCTCTGAGATTCTGTCTCACTAACAAAGCTAACAGGTCCCTAGGTGCTGTTAGTGTGCATTTTTGCACCACACGAGATAACAAGGAGCTACAAGGGAGATAAAAGCTGAGACTTAAGCAAGGTTCAGTTACTGTTTTGAAGGCCTACTGTAGAATTTGGATCCTTTCTTGGAAGTAACGAGAGCAGCAAGTATTCTTGACATCTTGAAACTGATGTTGGCTTTCCAAGTTTATTGACTGCTTCTAAGTCATTTCCACAGGGAAGCTTACTCAGCCTTCCCTGTGTGGATCATCACATGCACAACTTGATTTAGAATGTGTTACACTCCAAGTTAACACTGATCCACCCATCTGTCAAAGTCCCTTGAATCTAAACACTGAAAGGACAGTTATGTCTTTTTCGGCATTGGATGCTCAAACTGAATGTACCTAACACCTTGCAATGGGTCTGCCCCACAGTTCTTCTATAAACGTTGGTCTACGTTATGTTTGTTCTAGGAACAGAGTTCACAAACACTAGCCTGCATCAGTTAGCTGGAACGCTTGTTATGACACAGGATGATAGATCCCACCTGCGTGAGGCCCAAGAGTTTGCATTTCTACTATGCATTCAGGTAATCAGCTGCTGCTGTCCTGGGAACCACGCTTTGAGAAGGTCTAGAGGAGACCTTCAATAACTTCCTGCCAAGGGATGTTAATAAATAAGGCTAAAAGTGTAGACTCTAAGCTCTTCATTAATAAGCTGCAGAGTACACATCCATAAAATGCAGATGACGGTCATAGTACTTACCCCCAGGTTAATGTGAGAATTCTATGAACTAATATAGATAAAGCACTCAGTAACTGTATATCACTATTAATTATCATTACAAAAGCAACTCACCTCACTTGCTAATGGAACAGAGAATAAAATCTTTTGCATAAAGCCTCAAGGTGGTTTTTATTTTGTTTTGTTTTGTTTTGCTTTACAAGTAGATCAGGCAAATGTGAGTTTAGCCCCTAATCTTTTAAATCTTTAGGAATAGTATAACTCCTCTTGTATTTTGTAACCAGAGTTTTTATATTTTCTTAACCCGTGAGAGTAGCAGCTGACCCTGGATTTGTTAAACCCACTAGGAAGGTTATAATAAAAAAGACAGACAATAATAAGGGTTGACAAGGATGTGGAGCATTGGAAACTTCATGCATTGCTGATGGGTATGTAAAACGATGCAATCACTTTGGAAAATAGTCTGGTATTTCATCCAAAATCTCAACACAGGATTATTATATGACCAGGTTTATGTTCAACAGAATTGCAAACATGGTCTCCCAAAATTTACGTGAATGTTCATAGAAGCAGTTCTCAGTAGCCAAAGAGCCCCATAAATTTATGAATAGCTGAACAAAATGTGGTATATATCCACACAATGGAATATCATTTAGCCATAAAAAGGAACAAAGTCCTGATACATGCTACAACATATATGAAAATGGAAAACTTTATGGTAAGTGAAGGAAGTCTGGAACAAAAGATCACAGATTACATAATTCCATGTATACAAAATGTCCCAAGTAGGCAAATTCATAGAGATAGGAAGAAGACTGGGAGTTACTAGGGCTGGGGAAAGAGGCAAGGAAGAGCCATGTTAACGGTATGGGTTTTGAGGGGGATGATGACCATGTTGTGGGAATAGGTAGTGGTGATGTTTGCACAGTCTTGTGAATAAACTAAAAACCACTGAGCTCGGTGGCTGGTACTTGCACCATGGGCCAAGGACACTGCCAATGCTGCCTGGGGGTGCCCAGGCAGCCCAGCAGATACCTGTACGTTGTGTAACAGGAAGCAAAGCACAGGGAAACAGTATTTTAGTCCAAATTCTAGATGAGTCAGTTTGAGGCCAAGTTAAGTAACTTAAAAGGCCTGAAAGAACTAAAGCAGCAGGGAATTATCTCATACAGAAGAAAAGAGAGAGAAAATTAAGTGGGAAGGTATCAAAACAAGGTTTAATAGAAATCCTTGAAAAAGTAAGCCAACACACAGAAAACAGTTAAAGTCAACAAAAGAAAATCAATGAAGATGACAATTGTTGAACTAAAAATATTTAGAGACAAACTTAATGAAACAATTCTAAGATCTGCTTAAATATTTATTATCACTATGACATTTTAAACATTGAACTTATGCAAAATTTAAAAACCACTGTGTTCTCTGTTTGTGAGGATTGATTTTACAGTATGTCTATTATAGCTCAGTGCAAAAACGATTTTAAGATTCTACAATCCAAGTCAAGGCACAGTGATGCACACCTGTAATCCCAGAGACTTGGAAGGCTGAGGCAGAAGAATCACCAATTTCATAAGGCCCCACACAACTTAGAAGACCCTGTCTCAAAATAAAATATAGAAAGTGCTGGGGATGTGGCTCTGTGGTTAAAAGCCCCAGAGTTTAATCCTAAGTACCAAAAAAATAAAATAAAATAAATAAATAAGATCCTATAATCTCCTATAATCCTGTCTGGTTGTAAGATTTTCATCTTAGAGTTGTAGAGTTGTACTGCCAATAGGGTAGCCACTGGCCACATGTGGCTCTTGAGCTCTTTTCCAAAGAAAATGATACTAAAAGTGTAAAAAAGCAAGCACTTAAAAAACATGTAACATGTAACATGTCTCAGTACACTTTTAATATTAAAATGATACTACTTTGGGTATGTTTATTTAAATAAAATCTAATATTAAAATGAACTTGACATTTTATTTTTACTTTTTAAAAAGTAGTTGGTAGGAAATTTCAATTTTGTACATAATTTGCATTATCTTTCTATTGGCCAGCGCTGCCTTCAAGGTCCTCTGTAATAGGTCAGGAGTCTTTGGAGAGACACATGAACTGCATGGGCACCTGGGAATGGGTGAAGCTGAGGCTGGTCTTTTCCTCCATTCACCTAAGGGCTCTGTACCCAGGGCTTGCCTAGCTCTGTTCCATTAGCGTGACTCAACACACGTAAACAGGGCAATTCAATGGATGTTTCCAGTTTTTGTTCTTTGAGTAGAAGGCCACCTGCGAAAACAGAGCCTTGTTATCTCAAAGAGCAAGGTTCTGAGCCATTATTATTTTAGAAAGTACTTTTTGTGTCTCTTGCTAATGAACTACACAGCAAGTCATCTGAAAAAGAAATTTTTAAGGCATAATTTCTTTCCTCTTCAGAGTAACTTTTTTCCAAGACTCAAGTCCTGCATCAAAATATCATTAACCTTGATATGTATTTCTAGATACAGTGATCATAAGAACTCTACTAGCAGGGGAAATTATTTTAAAGTGAGTCAGACAAGGATTTATTTCATAAGCAAAGTAGTTAGGGGCAATTTAATTAAATGATTTAGGAATATCTATAGTAAGAAAATTAAGTAGGTTGGTTCTTTTACAAAAATCATAATATTTTTTGATTATAAACACAACAGATGTTATTCCAAACAACATCAAAAACACCAATAAGCAAAGACAAGGAAGTAGCCAACAATCCTAATTCCTCTACCAGAGATAATTGTTGTTGATATATAGATATCTAGCCTTCCAGGAAAAATTAAAGTTTTGATCAGTCAAAATTTTTCTGCATAAAGAAAATTGGTTCCATTTCTGTTGTGATCTCCTAGCCAAGTAAACAGAACAGTTACTTTCATCCAATCAAAAATAATTCCATCCACACTCTAACTTTTGAGAGAACAAATCCCATTTGTATAGGTTTGGTTAGACAACAGCCCTGGGTTGCAGCTTTGTGCTGGGTGGACTATAACTCTTGCCTTTATCTCAGCAAAACAAGGAAGTTGTTTATATTCCACACAAAGATGGCGTGGGTGGGCATGTCTCTATACATTTTTCTTTTCTCCTCACCAACATTTACTGCTTTCCTATAGACTCATGTACAGGGAGTGCTGTGCAGGTCATGAGCCAGGAGGATGGATTATTTGCTGGAGTTTTTATGGACCCACATTCAAGTGTTTCCCCAGCTGTGTTTACAGCTTTGGGTTTCTAAGCCTCTTGAGAAGTAATCAGTTTTGATCATCTTAAATCCCAAAGTAAATTTTCTTTTCTAGAGATTATTCTACTTGCTAACACAGGTTAGTTTGGCCTCTTGTACCATCTTCTAGTGCCTTGACATCCAAAAATGAAATCTGTGATATTGATCCAAGAAGGAGAAAGGGAAACCTGAAATATGACTTAGATTCTTCCTGCAGGAGATGAGATCTCTGAATTCCTTTGCTTATTTCATTTTGTAAGTTTGGTCTCTTCAAAATAGTATAAACCCCTTTAGAGCCAATAGTCTCAGATGATTTTTTTTGGATTACAGTTTATTTTATAACTTTCTAGAGTAACTGGCACAGACACAGACATCTTTATATGCTCAATATTCTTGTTTCTTGATTAATGGGAAGTACATGTGATATTCAAAAGTTTAAGAGATTGTAACTTACAGGTGATTTCTAGCTAGGGAACTTTTATAAATTACTATTTTGGTATTCTTTAGTTTAAATCTCTGTATCTTCACAGCTAGCTGCACGTAGAGCCAGGATGTTTGTGAAGAGCTGAGGCTTTGCCAAGTAACAGTAAGAACTGAAAAAAATCAATTCACCCATCTCTGCCTCAGTGTCCTCATGGAAATAACAAAGAATTGATTGACTGAATTAGCTAATTCATGCAAAATGAATGGCATAACAACCAGCATATTTATAAGGTTTCAGTAAATGTTAGCCCCTACCGCTGATCTTACTACAACTACTATTCTCTTGACTAATGAGCTCAGTCCTCCACTAACTGGAAAGATGTTCTCTTTTTCCAGGCTGGGTCCTTAGAGAGCCACGGATATGGAGAAATGAAGCTACAGGGAACATCTGCAGAGCTGGCCAGGTAAGCTAAACAACCAGACCATTCATTTTGTGACACATTCAAGTGCCCAGGAAACGGGATGAAAGTGGCACAGGTGTCATGGGAAATGCTTAATTTGGTCCACATATGCTGACCTCCCACTGCCATACGCTGCTGCCCTGGGAACAGGACAGCAAGAGCAGACGTGAGATGCTGTGTCTGCCTTTGCAATTTTCTGTCTCCTGTGAGCTCTTCAGCGTACAGTACACAGGAATTATTTGTGACCGTGTAGGGAATGTGTTTTCCTAGGTTCCTAAGAAAAAAATCTCAGGGAAAACAATAAAAAATGTGCTCATTACACACAGAAAACTAGAAAACTATAAATGCCGAATTAATATGCCCAAGCCCCTGTAACAATCAGGTGTTGCTGGTTTTGTTTATAAACTACTTCAAAACTCAGTGCCTTAAAATAACTATCATTTATTATTTGCCACAGTTCTGAGGGTTGGTGAGCTAAAGGTTTTACCTATGATCACTGTGGAGGTTTCCTTTAACTGGACTGTCCAAGATGGCCTCACTCATGTCTGGGAGTTGGTGCTGGTCATTGGCTAGAGCCTCAGTTCTCTTCCTAAGCTCTCTCATTCACCCCTTGGTTAGTCTGAGCATCTTTATAGCTTAGTCATCTTGAAGTCTCAAGAGTGCGAGAATGGAAGATGCAAAGTTTCTGGAACTCCAGGGTCTCAACACCAGCCCAGGTAGTCAGAAGTTGTCCCACCTCTATTGGGTGAAGACACATTAGATTGCCAAGGACTGCACAACAAACCACCAGGTATTAGGCCAACTCTCCCACGCCCTATTTATTACCCTGTCAGTTGTGGCGTTTTCTCTTCGGTGGCATGTGCAATTTATCCCTCCGGTTTCTTTCTGCAGTTACTTAATTTGAAGTGTCATGACAACACTAGGGTCAATGGCTTAAGGGGAAAAAAAGGGAAAACTACATTTCTTTCTCACTCTCAGAGTTCAAAAGCAGATGAATGAATTTAGGAATAGCTCCAAAAGTCAACTTGGAATAAAAGGAAGAGAATGCATGTTTCAGTAAAGAGAAGGAGCCAGAGTCTGAGACTGGACCACACCCCTGGAGTCTTCCCAGCACCTGGAGCTTTCTTTGAAGTGAAGGAAATTGCTCCACCACAAGGAAGCTGGAGGAGGCAGCTGTGAGCCTGGAATGTGGCACTCTCGAACATTCTATCTGCATCCAGGAGGAGACGGACTCCTGAGCTGCAAATGGCATGGGCTGACTAAAGGAAGCTCAAGTTAATGTCCTTGGCTTCTTAGGTTTTACTTCTACTTGACCCTGAAGAACTTCACAATTTAGACAACCCTAAAAATCTAAGACCTCTGGCCCAAGGAGCAACGGGTCACTTTCCCAGCTGCCCCTCCCCATTGGCCTCTCTGGTGTGCAAAATGAACCACCACAGCCTGGTAAGCCTAGAAATATGCCTAACGTGGCCTGACTTGCTCTGCCTAGAAGGGTTAACTTGAGGGTCACTTCATAAAAAGAAGTGTGGACAAGAAGCCAAAGTGGAAACCCCAAAGGGATGCCCACTTCCAGAGGGGTGCCGGATGCTTTCCTCAGTGCTGCGTCCAGGGTGGAACAGTGTCATGGGAGAGAGAGTCATAGAATAAAGTCTCAGAATCACACAGAAATCCTTTCCTGAAGAATGTGTAGCAACAGGATCACAAATGCACAGCAAATTTCCTAGAACTCCATAAGTTGTCTGTCAGAGAAGTGATTTCTGTATGTATTCATGTATTTTCATAAATCCATATACATGATCGATTCAAGCACAGGTACGTGAGTACAGGCAGGCGTGGGTGGTCTTTTTATTTGTTTGCTTTCCTTTTTTTTCACTTTTGATTGGGGACATTTTGAGTCCCAACCCACCACCTACTCAGAAACCCACTTAAGAATCTAGTAAGTATATTTCCTATTTTTGCCCATGCGATGCAATGTTTGTGAACACGTACAAGCACAGACACACTCAGGTGCTTTCCGATCGTTGTCTACTTCACAAAAACAGGACCAGAGTGTACATTTTCCCTGCATTGTGCTTCACTCTGTCAACCATACCTTCTGAAATCCTGCCTGACAACCAGTAAATTCTGATTCATTCTTCCCAGTGGCCATATTATTGGATGGATATACTGTAATTTATTCAACTAGTCTATTACTGGAAACATTTTCTAGCTTTTACAGTTTGCAAGAAGAAGAAAAAAAGCAAACAAAAACACCAAGCAACCTTCCCCTGTTTCTTCATCATATATTATAAAAATTAAATCTATTATCTGCAATATGATTTTATCATATGTACTGCCAAAGTGAACATGTATTACCTGGATTACAAATCTGTTGTAGTTTATTGTATTTTACTTTATCTTTACAGAAAAAGTTATAATTTTTACAGTTAAACATCACTGTCTTTTCTCTAAGAGTTTTTGACTTCTCAATTATGATTAGAAAGATTTTTTTCTGCCTCCATAGAGTATATATAATCTGGATTTTCTTGCCAGAGTTTTACTTTACCTTCTAATATTTTTCACTCTATCATTTGTACTCTATCATTGAATATTTGATGAAATTGGATTCTAAAAAGACACTTACTTGAATACAATGGTTTTATAAAGGTTCTAATAACTTCTAAGGAAGTCCTCTGCCCCATCTCTAGTTATTTTTCCAAACTTATGTATCTTTTCTTTGGTATTTAATTTTTTCTCTTAAAGTTCAAGGTCATTTTATCCAATTACCAAAAACAAATGAATAAACCAAAAACATCCATCTTGTGATTTTTAGTGAAACACACACACACACACACACACACACACACACACACACACATAATTTGAGGAACCTAATGCTTTTATGAAAATGAGTCTTCCCATCCAAGATTATGGTACATCTTTCCATTTCTTCATTTCCACTTTTGCATGTTTTGGTAAGACTCTGTTGTTAATTTCCTTTTTATCACATCTATTTGCAAGCATTTCACAGAGATTTTTTTGTTTTTCATTATTTTAAATACATTTTTTCTACCTCTAATTTCTAGAGTAGAGAGGGCTAATGATGTTTTTATTACATTCCTTTGGGTTTTCTAGGTTTACAATTATATCATCTGCAAAAATAGATAGTTTTTCCTGTCTTTTCCAATGTTTACTCCAGTTTTCAAATTCGTTGTCATAGTTTTATAGTTTATTATTTTTAATATCTTTAGTCATTTCAATATCTGTTCTTTGTTTCCCAATCATTTTATAATTTTGCTTTTTTCTTTTTAAAAAGTTAAACCTATTTACATATATGTGTAAGTATTTAGATGCTTTTATATAACAAAATTTTAAATGTATTCATATACTCTACATGTTCTGATTCCTGTTTCATTAATTTAAGCTTTTACCTTTATCAGTCACTCTTATTCTTTTTCTGACTTTTTTAGGACAGAGATTTAGTTTAATTTTCATCTCAAGTCTTTCATAAGACAAGCATTTTGGTTATAGAATTTTTCATCTCAAGTCTTTCATAAGGCAAGCATTTTGGTTATAGAATTTTTGGTTATAGAATTTTCACAGATTCCCAAAGAATGTTATGAAGTTCTCTTTTTCATGGTTTTCATCATTATCAGTAATTTCTATATTTCCTCTTTGAGCTAAATGTTTTCAAAGTATTTCTTAATTTTCAATTTATTTTTGTCAACTTTAAAAAAAATTGTTCTTACTTATGGAACTATGATCAGATAACATAAACTGAAGTCTTTACCCTTTGGAATTTCTGAAGTTTTCCTTGTAGCCATGTACGTGGTCGGTCTTTTTAAATGTTCTGTGGATATGTGAAAAATGATCCAAATTTTTGTAACAGGAATATGGGAGTTTACTTATTTATCATGTTGGAAAGAAGCATGGCGCACCAGTTAAAATAAAGATTTTAGACAGGGGTTGTGGCACATGCCTGTAGCCCATGCTACTGGGGGGGATGAGGCCGAAGAATTGCTTGAGCCAACTGTAAGGCCAACTTGAGTAGCTAGTAAAAGTCTCATCTCAAATGAACAAACAAAAAGTAAGGACTTCAGATAAAGTGACCTTGAGCACATTTGTAAAAATGTAAATAATAGTATCTACCTCATGGGGTTGTTCTGAGCATTAAATTATTTAATATTCATAAGGTGTTTAGAATAGAAATTAGCCCATAGAAGATGCTATGTTTACTATATAAGTAAAAAGAATTAGTCAATTCCTTTTTTTTTTTCTCCAGAATATTCCAATACAGTCCAAAGAGATATATCAAGTCACTATAAGTTTTTTTGGTGTTTTCAAGGATGGCTTGTGGATTAAAGCATATTATTCTGGTACTAATTTATTTTCAATTAAATTTCAAATGGTTAAAGTTATAAATTATAAAATTTAGTTCTTCCTTATCTCTATTTTAATAGATTTTTCAATGCTCATCTTACTTCCTTGAATTTTTCTTATCTTCACTATTTATTTTCTTCCACTTGACCAACCTTTGGTCCTTCAGTAAACTTGGCCCCCCTCTTCCTTGCCTAAGAGGTCTTCTTCCAAGTTGTACATAAGTAGCCATTGTTGGTACACTTTAGATCTTTCAAGGCAGTTCAGGGAAGGTAAGCTGACCTGTGCAATCAGACTGAATTAGAGATGTACTCCCAAAGGGTTTTAGGCATTCTGAGTTCTGCCGTCCATCCATTTTTAACATTTCCAGTGTCCTTCATTTCTTTAGGTAGACCCAGGTTTCTGTCTGATAGCACATCCTTCTGCCTGAACTACTTCCCTTAAGAGATCTTGTAACCCATGTCTGATGATAACAAATGCCCTCAGTCCTTTTCTGAAAAGGTCTTAATTTCCCTTCATATTTGAAAGACATTTTCTCTGAGTGCAGAATTTGGGTTGACAGTTTTTCTCCCCTTCAACACTTTAAAGACATTCTTCCATGGTCTTTTGACATTGATAGTTTGACATATCTGCTATTATTCTTATTTTTGTTCCTCTGATTGCCATCTGTCTTCTCTTTCTTCATGATTTTCTCTTCATTTTTGGTTTTCAACAGTTGAAATGTGATGCGTCTGGGTATATTGTTTCTCATGAGGAGGAGAGGCAGGGATTTATCCTGCCTGGTATTCTCTCAGAAGTTCAGTGAATTGGGCCAGGCGTGGTGGTGCAGGCCTGTAATCCCAGCAGCTTGGGAGACTGAGGCAAGAGAATTGCAAGTTCAAAGCCAGCCCTAGCAACTTAGTGAGGCCCTAAGTAACTTAGTGAGACTCTGTCTTTAAATAAAAAATTAAAAAGGGTCGGGGATGTGACTCGGTGGTTAAGTGCCACTGGGTTCAATCCCCTGTGCCAAAAAAAAAAAAAAAAAGTTCAGCAAATCAGTGATGGATCTGGGCTTGATGTCCTTTGCTATGAGAAGAACTTGAACGTGAATGTGACTTCCCCTTGTAACTGGGGCTCTAGAGTTTTTACATTCTCATGCGAGCCCAGACTTAGCTTCAGAAGTTCATTACTAGTTTTTCATACCTGCTTTTATGGCACATCTGTTCTCCCGTACTCTGCTTCAGATGAGCTAGTTGGCATGGTGGCATTTTCCCTAGATTTCAGGCCACCTGGTCCTACAGCTGCAACTCTTTAATGGGCCCAAGAAAAATTATGATTTTGTAAATTATCTTGCATTCTCCTTTTCTTAGGGTGTTAGTGATGCTTTTTTCCAGCATTTTATATCCTAAAAGGTAATTCCTATTTACCCTTTAAATTTAAAGATGTTATTTAATTTATAAACCTAGCACAAAATATAATCCTTTTTAAGGGAACTTTTACAACCTAATTATTAAATTTCTTTAACATGTTTAACTGCACATAAATTTGTGATATAAACATAATATATTACAGTATTGTACTGGTTTTCTTAAAAAAAAGACACCATAGAGTGTAGAGACCCCAAATAAACCCAAGCATATTTGGCTAACTAATTTTCAACAGGGGTACGAAGAAGATAGATATGATGTAGAAAGAATAGTTTCTTCAATAAATGGTGGTAGAAAACTGCATATTCACATGCAAAAAAAACAAATAAAATTGGCCTTTTAACTCTTACCATACACAAAAGTCAATTTGAAATTGATTACAGACCTAAATATAAGCTCTGAAACCATGAAACTCCTGAAAGAAAACATAAGGGGAAAGCTCCTTGACCTTGGTCTTCCTGTATACACTGATTTTTTTTTTATATATATAGGATAACAAAAGTACAGGCAACAAAAGCAAAAATAAACAAATGGAACGACATCAAACTAAACAGCTTCTGCACAGCCAAGGAAATAGTGAACCAAATGAAAAGGGAACCTGTGGGTTGGAGGAACATCTGTGATCCATGTGTTTGATAAGGGGTTAATATCCAGAACACGCAAGGAACTCACAAAACACGGCAGCACAGAGCAAACAAATCTGACTTATTAAACTGGCAAAGTACCTGAACAGACATTTCTCCAAATAAGACATAAAAATGGCCACAGGGTGCTGAACGTCAAGTCATCAGGGGAAAACATCAAAGCCACAATGAGAGGTCACCTCACACCTGTTAGGACGACAGTGAACCAAAAAACAAGGGAGAACAGCGTTGGTGAGGGTCCCAAGAGAAGGGAACCCTGGTCACCGTTAATGGGAACGTAGATTGGTTCAACTGTTCTGGAGAACATTATGGAGTCTCCTCAAAAAAATGAAGAACAGAGCTATCATATGCCCCAGCTACCCCTTCCCTGGGGTGGTATCTGAAGAAAATGAAGTCACCACCTGATAAACACATCTGACTTCCATGCTAATTGCAGCCTTGTTCATTAAGTCACACTATGGAAACAACCAAAGTGTCCATTGCTTGATGAATGCATAAAGAAATTGTGGTACACACACACACACACACACACACACACACACACAGACTGACATTTGCAGCAACAAGAATGAAATTGGAGAACATTACTCTAAGTGAAATGTCAGAAAAAGAAAAATATTGCGTGACCTCCTTTACGTATGGTAACTGAAATAAAATTGAATGCATAGAAACTGAGTAGAAAGAGCACCAGGTGAGTGGGGGTGGGGGATGAAGAGATGAAGGTCAAAGGCTACACAGTTGTAGTTCTGTCAGATGAATGAGTCTAGCGATCTAACATACAACTTAAATACTGTAGTTAGTATGTTGGAAATTTGCTGAGAGTATATTTTAGGTACTCATACCTCACACACACACAAGTTAAGATGATGAATATGTTAATATGCTTGACTGTAATAATTCATTCACTATGTATATGTATATCAAAACAATCATGTACACCTTAAATTTATACAAATTAGCCAAGCATGGTGGCGCACCCCTGTAATCCCAGTGGCTCAGGAGGCTGAGGTAGGAGAATCTCGAGTTCTAAACTAGCCTCAGAAAAAGTGAGGTGCTAAGCAACTCAGTGAGACCCCAGTTTTTAATAAAATACAAAATAGGGTTGGGGATGTGGCTCAGTAGATGAGTGCCCCTGAGTTCGATCCCTAGTATACCCCCAAAAAAATTTTTATACAAACAAAAATGATAACATGTTAAAATTTCTTTTGAAATATTCCAATCATCTGTTGCAGTAGACTGTATTTCCCAAATGAGTGCCATACCACTGTTCCCATCCCTCACTCTGCCAAGAGTCTGTGCCACTCTCCATCTAAAAGTGGAATCTCTTTCTCCACCACTGTAAGTCTGGCGGCCTTTGTGACTCCTTTGGTCATTAGAATATGGGACAAGTAAGGCCATGCTTACTCTAGGTATGGCACTTAGCTGGCCTGGAGGCTTGACTCTATATTCTAATGGGGACCCAAGACTTGCTGTGGTTTTGTGATCTGGGTCTCCATATTCTCAAACAATTTTCTGAGGAGTGTAGAAGGATGAGGGGAAGGATGTTGTTGTATCATTTTTTTTAGATTCAACTCATATTTTTGCTACTTGATTTGGTTCTAAATTATTTTCATATTCTTTCAACACTTCATAGATAATTCAATTGTCTTCCATTAATTTAGCATATCTGTGTCTTATCTTATTTCCTGATCACAGCTTCAGGTTTATTCTAATGACATCTGAAGGTTACCTACTATAATTGTACTTTTTAAAAATCAAGTTGTTGTTATATTTCTAATAGCTTTTGTTCTCTACTAGTAGATGTTTAGTGGGCTTCTTATGCTCCAGGTACATTTATTTATTCATTTATTTTTATTAGAGCTTTATAGTTATACACAGTAGTTGGGTTCATCCCCACAAACTCATACATGGCATGGAATTTGACTTCAGTTCTCCATTCCCCTCTTCAATGTTTGGTGTTGGATGCACACAGTCAGAGGGTCATTTTATCTTCTTTATAAAAAGTGTCCTTTGTCCTGCTAGAATTTCCTCTTTTTATTCTGTTGAACAATTATACACTCAAATCCCACCTTTGCTGATGTTAATATTATATTTCAGATCTCTTTACCTCTGCAAGTGCCTCTTTTCTTCCCCTTATTTCACCATTTTAACAGCACATAGTTAAATCGTGTGTTTTAGTATAATAGGAAATTCTCTGCTATTTTCTTATTCAGTGAGTATTAATTGAGCATTTACTATGTTCTACACTCTAGTCTAGACATTGGTGTGCTAAACAAAGACACCCGACCTCAAGAAATTGGGTGAGAGAAGGCAGGTGATCAACCATACCCATAACATATAAGCAGTTAATATGGTATGGTACAAGCGCTAACCGCTGGGGAGAAAAAGAACAGTTGAGCAAGGTATGTGGGACGGGAGTACAAGAGGGTAGGCTGCAGTTATAAATTGTCATGACAGGCCCTGTTGAGGAAAAGTGAAGGACAGGAGCCAGTGGCTCTGTGGGCATCTGGAAAAGAGTAGTCCAGGCAGAAATAACAGCAGTATCAATTCCTAAGGTCGGGTGCACCTCACATGTGCAGGGAAAGGCGAGGAAGCCAGCGGGGCTGCAGCCGGGTAGCAGGGAGAAGCAGTAGATTAAGGCTGAGGATCACCATTATATTTGGCTTTAGAGATGTCGCTGGTAACCTGGCTCCACGCGCACAGTGCTGGAGTGGAGGGAAAGGCCATGTTCCGCAAGGTGCTAGCACAATGGCGGCTGTACAGTTGACCTGAGGAAACTACGGGTTCTGAATTCACAGATTCAATCAACTTCAGATTGAATATGTTCAAAGACAATATGTACCAAATATGTATGTTTTCATCAGCCTTTTTGCTGCTGTGACTAAAAGACCTGAAAAGAACAATGGCAGAGGAGGAAAAGTACCTTTGAGGGCTCTTGGTTTCGGAGGTCTCAGGCCATAGACAGCAGGCTGCATTGCTCTGGGCTCGAGGTGAGGCACAACATCATGGCAGAAAAGTGTGGTAGAGGGAAGTGGCTCACACGATGATCAGAAAGCAGAGAGAGAGAGAGACTAAGTTCAGTTCATCAAATATGTACCCCAAAGACAGGCCCACGGTGACCGCTCTTCCTGCCACTCCCACCCACCTTCAGTTAGCGCTTGGTTAATCCCTGTCAGGGGACTCATTCTCTCCTAACCCAAACAATTCACCTCGGAATGTTCCTGCATTGTTTCACAATGAGCTTTTTAGGGGGACAATGTCTGTACAGACCTTTCTGTCATTATTCCCTAAATACAGTTTAACAACTATTTACACAGCATTTACTTTGTACTAGGTATTATAAATTAACTAGAGATGATTTAAAGTATAGAGGAGGATGAGAGAGGTTATATGCAAATACTATGAAGTTTTATATAAAGGACTTGATCATCCATGGCTTTTGGTATCTGCAGGAGGACCTGGAACCAATCCCCCTTGGATACCTAGAAACAACTGTACCTAATTTTATTTCTTCTCTTTAATTTATTATTTATTTGATTTTATTCTTACAGTTTTAGTTTTATGCAATGATTTCCATTGATTTGATCATTATTTGAGTTTTTGCCTGTCTCATCCTAATCTTGTCTCTGCACTTGCTGGCCACAGAGGGGGAAGGATTTTTAGCTTTCCTTTTTTACAAGCCCTGGGCACAAAGAAAAGAGGACTGGGTGTGTTTAGGGGGACAGTGTCTCAATCTGCACAGGAAGCAGGTGCCTTTGTCAAGTCAGGTAATTGAAAACAGTTTATGAAAGGGACCTTTTTCAAAGTTGAACACATGGTGTAGAATAACCAAAGGGAGAATGCAGGACCCAGTGATAGTGTGTGTTCAAGTGAGATGGTTGGAGACTTTCCCATGCAAGAGAGAAGAAATGAAGACTGGAACTCAGAAGGAAGGAGAGCGTGTACCCTATGTCACAAACTTCAGCACTCCATTAATCTGGAAGGGGAATTTAGATTCAAATAAGAGAGCATGTCACTCCTGGAATCTGGCACATGCAGAGAAGCCTCTTTTCCAGTTTCCTGTCCCAGCACCCTCTTTTCTTAGAAGAGGTAGCCTATGACTCATTCCCACCCAAAAGGCTCACCCCCAATCCAACATGAGCACAAATCCTTAGACTGGGGAATTTACCTTCTAGTTCATTACATGAGAGACAATTTAGTCTGTCTGACTTAGGCTTGTATTGGTTTCTGGTTGAAAGAAACAAATAAACTGAGCCTAAGCATATTCCAGACATCAGATATGACCTTGCACACCCTTTGGAGGTCTAGTTAAAACCTGGCCTGACTCCCAACACCACTGCCTAGGAGAATCCAGAATCTTCACTCCAGTGTCAGTTGGCTTCTGGGTTACTTCCTTTTCCTTCTTCCTACCTCCATGTTCCCACCTTGGCATGGCTCTGCCAGTTTTGCTTCTTGCTCATCTAACTTTTAAGTCTAGAGAGTTCACCAGTTTTCCTTGAACATCCCCTTTACCTCAAGCATCTTGTAAGGACAAGGACTTTAATGACACATCACTTTTCATTTGGTCTCAGTTCTGTCTTCAAACATCATCCAGGGTAAGAAGTACTACGCCTGTGATAAGAGAACAAATACAGAGTGCACCAGCTTTAGCCTCTAGTACACATGTAGTGTGGCAGAAGGAAAAGAATCATGTATTTTTTCCTAGGAAGGGTAGAACAAGAATCAGCAGCTCATTAGCAACTGCAAATGGACTTGGCAACAATTTGATTATATTACTCTCCATCAAATCCATGGAACTACAAGTAGATTTGGGCAGCTTCCCTGTTTCTGCACCACTACTATCTATAAGAATTGTCAGTATTTCTGGTGGCCCTCTGTTGCAGGGAAATGGCCATCAGAAATAAATTTTCCTAGGACTGGCGATATAGCTCAGTTAGTAGACTGCTTGCCTCCCATGCACAAGGTTCTATTCGATCCCCAGAAAGAAAGGAAAGAAATTGTCTTCCATTTGTGAAACTATTCCCAAATATTCCAGGCAATAAGATAGCCCAGATAATTATGGGTGGCTTTCAAAATATTTAACCATCAGTACAGCACAGCCATCAGTCTATCAGAACAGAGGTCAGGAATAAATAAGTGAAACAGACCCCAGGGGTCACCAGCTAGCCATCTACCCTGTCTAGAATCCAACTCTGCTAATTCATATCATTTTATACCAAATCTCCTTTTCTCTTTTTCTTCCCAGACTGTATTTTGCTCATTTGTGCGTTCATCTAAGAAAGTCATTCTTGAGTTTCTCCATGTGCTAGGAATCAGAAATACAAAAAAAAATAAAAATAAAAAAGTGAGTCAATTCTCAAATGCAGTGAGCACTCTGTGATCCTGAGGTGGTGCCACAGCTACCGTGGATCCTGCACAGCCCCATGAACGGCAGAGCCCCATGAACGGCAGAGCCAGGGCTGGCTCACCTGTAGCCTTGACACTCTGACACTGTGGTGCTCCACCTATTGGAAAACTGCTGTCGTTGATCATTAAGAATTTTGTTGATCACGTGACTGTAGAATTGTACAACAGGAAAGGATCTTATTACAGAAGAAGAAGCTTTGACAAGGGATGAGTGGGTCCACTGAACTTCTTGTTTCTGTAAGTTTTGCCTGTTTTCCTTTCCTTTTCTAGTCTCGAAAGCACTTTCAGAGCTTCATATGCACAGCCAGTGCTAAGGCACACTTGAAAGAGTAAGAAAGGGATCGACTTTCTAGGCTTTCAGGCATATTTAGCTGGCTTTAAAATAGAGCAAGATGACCTACCATGGACAGATCCGACAGTCCTTTGGCCCAAGCACACTTCCGCCCAGTCTTTCCTCTTTCTCCTTCACTGGCCTTGGTTTCAAATTGCAGTCGGCAGCTCATCCCACCCCATATCCCAGGTCGCTCATGCAGGTTATTTCCCCTGATCAAGTCTGCAGGCCTGTAATCTCCTGTAGGTGTCTGCTGCTCACGGGACCTGGACTAATCCTGAGGTGGATGTCAAGATCACAGGCAGCAGAGCTCACTTGACCCATTTGACTCTGATCCCCACGTCATTGCAGAGAGGAATGCCTCTCACACTACCCGGGGCATGTGCATCAGTAGACCTCAGTTTCCACTTCCTACTCTATACGTCAGGAGAATCCAAGGCTTCCTGATGGAGAGCCACTTCTCATGTAATCTTCTCCAGGGGAAGACAAGAGGAGATGCAGCCATTCAAGCAGGAGTGAAGGATGCAGCCCATTTACAGATGCCACCAAGTGGGAGGACTTGCAGGCATGGGGTAAGAGACAGGGAGAAGTAGTGGTACCCAGTTGGGAGAGACTGACTTTAGTGTGACTGTTGGCTTGGGATTGACTTGTCAGTGACCGTGGTATGCAGTTCCTGGTTCCTTCATTCCAGAGAAGATGTTACCTTGAAGTGAGTCAAAGGCAAACCAGGAACCTCACAGATCTTCTCCCAACTTCAGACTCCAAGGAGTTGGTCTGTACAGCTGAGATGAAGAGGGGACATCTTTAGCATAACTTCTGTCCTCTCTGTCAAAACCCATGGCCTCGTGACACTGAAGAGTAAGGACCCCACACTCATGGGGTACTCACAAGTGCTGTGGGTGAATGGATGATATGGTGTTGGTGCTGGTGCAACCTAATCCCTCAGAAGGACCGGTCGCCCGGGGGCGGCATTTTAGTGAGAGTCACCCCATGTGGGGGAGGTAGTACAGCTGCAGGGGACCTGTCAGGGCTGTACATCCAGTCTACCTCCTGGCAGACTAAGAGAAAGTGGTTGAGGAGGGGACTGTGCTGTTTTAGGGGGACAGCTGCAACTGGAAGAACCAGTCTGGCCACCCTGGACTGATGGCTGGCACTGATACTGACAAAGGCTCAAATTAAAACGTCACAAACAAGGAACATGGAGATCTGGGGCCCGTACTACCCAGACTGGTTAATAACACTGCAACTAGCTCTTAACCCTCCATACACTGTCATTGGACCAAGCTGAATGGATCTGAATACAAAATACAAGCCGCTTCTCTGATATTCTTATATCCCAGGAGGAACGAGCTTCTGCTCTCTTACCTATGCTGTGGTCCCTTGACTGCAGTGAAAGTTGACAGTTCCCATTCAGGATTAGTTGAGCTGCTTAGTAATGGGGGACTCCAGAGCAGGTCCAGGATAATAATACCCCACACTCTAATAATGGGCAAAGGACAGGTGCAAGGAAAGTACTCATTACCCAGTGACAATGTAAACTCTGGACTGGAAGTTCAGCTTCCACACGGACATTGGGAGGAGGTGGCTGCTCCTGGGCCCAGAGCTACCAGAAACAAATGACAAGCCCTCCCGTATGGTGCTTAAGTCCTCGCCCACTGCTCTGCTACCTCACTGTGGCTGAACGGCTACCAGGAGGCCTAACCTTGTTTGCCTTGAGCGCCTGACCATGGATTAGCACCTGTTCATTTGGGTTCTCTTGGTGGTGAAGAATTCAGCTCTAAGAAAGGCTAAGAAGAGAGGTCACCCCATCCAGTGTAATTGTCCAAATTAGAAAAGGAGTGCTTTCATGTCTTATGACTGGAGAAAAGTCAAATGAGCTTCCCTTTGCAGAGAACCTGTTGCTCAGAAGCTGACTGAGAGGCTGTCCGCCCACTGCTGGTGAGTGGTTTTCATGATCCGCTCCTTAATTCTTTGACTCAGGAGACCCATGGGGATGGGCTCTCTGGCTGTGTTTCCTATCTTGGAGGACCTGCCCTTTCTTGCATGGAAGTGAAAGTTCACTGGAAGGAAAACACTTCCCCACCGAGAATGTTGGCTACTCCTGTACTTCTCACGTCCAAGTGAGCCAGCAACTCAGTTCTGTCTTGCTTTTGCCCTTTCCACTACATTCTTCTGTGTATGTGTCCTTAAGTCACTTTATGAATTTTCAACCCCCTGAGAAAATGTTTGAAGACCTGTGCTTGGAAGCCTGAACAGAGTCCTCTACTAGACAGTTTAAATCCCAGTGAGTGTGGATGGTGGATGTGAAGAAAATGGCAATTTATCCTTTTCTCCTGAAGACTGAACATACAAAAGGAGAATGAAAAGGGACTGAAGTTATAGAACACTTTAAAAACTTACAGTGTTTCAGGTGTGCATATTTTAAGAAAAGGTCTACTGAGATGCCAGCTCTGCCTTAAAGGACTTTAAATCCATCTCAGTATCCAGATGTTACTGTCACCTGCACTGAGCAGATCTTTTTCAAATTCTTGCCAAGGTGCCAGTCAACCCTGACCGTGGGCATGAAATAGAAACCAAGTCTGAAGCCTAGCTGGTCTTTGTACCTTCTTAGGGTACTACCTGCCTCTAACATTAGTGTGAGCCATGATGCCCTAAGAGGTTTAGGTCTTCTGGGGTGACACACTTTCAAATCCAGAAGCATGAGTACGTAGGTCCTTGTTCCCAGGAGCCTCCCTCTCTGCCCGGCCCTGTGGCTAAGGGACAAGGCAAGACTATGCTGTGGTCTGGAAGGATGACTGGCTCTACAGTCTAGCAGCACGCACTCAAATGTTAGCTCTGCCATTTGTTAGGTGGGTGATCGCAGGCACATTCTTTTTAAAAATTTGGAGCCTTGAAATTAGAAGCAGCAAGCTGGCCTCCCTGTCTCCTCTAACTGCCTCTGCCGTGTTCCTCTGTCATGGTAATTTCCACCTTGCACTTCATTTGGCTATAAATCTGTTGACTATGTAATAAGTTTCTTAAAGGCAGAAGCTTTTCATTCTTGACATGGACTAGCATATTGGAGGTGATCAATGCATTTGTTGTTTAAATGAGTGAATGTGTGAATAAAGTCCCGGGTTATCGTGTGTATTTGTGAAAATTACATGTGATAGAGAACTCCTGTCCCTAAACGTAAGGGTCCGATTCTCGGGAAAAGACTCAGGATTTAATTTAACAACGTCTATTTCCTCCATTCTTTTCTTTGTCTCATATTCATTTTTAGTTCTTTATTATTTGCTTATTTTGGTATTAGAATTAAACCCAGGGTCTCTTGCATGCTAGGGAAGCACTTGACCACTGCGCTACATCCCCAGCCCTTCATCTCTAGTCCTTTCAACTGAAATTAAAGGCTTCCAGTGTCCCTTCCAGGTATTGAACTAAGCCCTGAGATGACAGAAGAAGTCATGCTCCTTACCTTGCAGTCTAGAGAGGAGAAAGTCTTTTTTAAAAATTACAAGCAATAAAATAACTTCTCAAGTAGAGTATGCAGGGAGCGCAGAACAGGCACCAATATCTGCAAGGGGAAGTCAGGAAAGGTTCTGCAGAGGCGAGGGCATCAGAGATGGAGCAGGAGTTGCCCAGACTGTACTCCTAACAGCTTGGGAGACAGCCTCGTGTCTGCCTGGAACCAGCCAGACATGTAGGACAAGTTACTGTACCTCCGAGAGATTCAGTTTCTTCTTATGCTAATAACACCGTCTATGGGATTTCTGCCAGGATTCAGTAAGATAACAGGCAAAGTGCACAACAGCCATTCAGGCATGACAAATGAACGCTGATAGGATGGTGCTGCATGGGAAAGAGCCGAGAAGAGAGCCTGCTTGTTAAGGGAGCCACGATCAGGTTTTGGGGGGCTTCCAAAGGGAACCCCAATGAACACTGCCCCTCTTTTCCACCCAGGTTGAGGAAAATTTAGAAGAGTAATTATAGAGGTCAAAATGTCACCTTTGAAATGCTAATGGCTACACTGGAGAATAAGCCTGGAACAAGGAAATGGAGCTAGACAGCTAGACTCACTCCAACTGGGCAGCTCTGGCATGGCAGCTTCCAAACAGGAAAGATTCAGCCCATGGAGCAACAGAGGAAAACTCAGGATTACTCCCCAGACAGAAAGAGCAGGAGCAAAACCAAGTTTGCCAGTTGCTTTTCCCCAGGTTACCAATCTGGGACTCTTGGGGCAGAGTGAGTAAAGGGTGGAGCACAGCATGCTTAGCAAACAGTTTCCCATGGCAATGGGGACAGGGGAGTGCTTCTGCTAACATGGTGTTCCTAGGGCATGGGGGCTGGGGAGTGGCTGCTGTTCTGTGCATGGAAGGGATTGGGGCACGTGGATGAGACTGACAGGCATCCAGGGGTCAGATGGTGAGGAGCCGAGCATGGAGGCAAGGCCGAGGACTGAGGGTAAATGACTACTGAGAGAGAAGGAAGAGGGACCAACCAGGAATATCCCTGGGGAGATTGCCAAGGGGAGTGGCAAATGCAGCTGGCACTGCATAGCATCGATATATAGTGGCACTGATCCCTGTGCTTCCAGGATGAGAGAAGTCTGGCGACGTGGTTTTGCCCAGTCCTTAGGAAGGCGAGCATGCTGGCAAGGAGGTGAGATAAGAACATAGCAGGGAAGAGGGGATCTCGGCAGCCTCCATGGGTCCGGGACCCACACAGCACAGTCAATTCAGAGGGGAAGGTAAAATATGGGTAAGGGAATAAAAAACTCAAATGGGTCAGAGGACACAGAAAAGGGGTGCATTCTTATATATCTTTTTTCTTTTTTTCGAGATGGTAGATTTTAGGATAATAAGAACTAAGGGGTAAGCTGTGAACAATGCCTCAAGAAGAATTAAGGTAATTCAGAGTTGGAGAGGTTAAGGATGCTTGAGGGGTTATCTACCAGGATGAGGAAGTTCTGAGACTTAGACTTAGGTCAAAGTTAACAGAGAAGGGACATTTGACTTCTTTGACAAAGACACAAGATATGATGAGTTCAAAACATCAAACACCACCACCAAAAAAGCTGCTTGAGAACAATTTGCCTGGTTTATACCAGAAAAGAGATTATACGGACATAAAGAATTTTACAGCTGTCACAAGATAAACATCTTGTGACAATTACAGAGACAGCCAACAATGAGGTTCTTTTTCCCCCTATTAAGGAAGAGAGCGCTGGCCACATATCTGCATAGTAAATATTCACAAATGTATGCCATCTTCAATAAATGAATGGATTCTCATTTTCCTGAGATACTCCCTCTCCCCACAAGAGCACACAAACCAGAAAATTGACTCTCCTAAGCTAAACATCTATTAGGTACTCTAGAGGCACATCTGCAAACCAAGGAACACATGCGCTGTGAGTTTGTGAGAGAAAGGGAATCTGTTTCATAGCTACACAAGCAGATGGTATCTATCACATCAGCTGATATTTATGATTACTACTATTATTTCCCATAATTGCCCCTCTGAGATGTGCTCATTTGCATCATGCTAAGCACTCGTAATTAGCCAATGAAAGATTTGGAGCTGTACTAGTTCAAAACAAAATTGAGGCCTATGTGATGCAATGTATATATAGCAATTTCATCTCACAATGCTGAATATCTCCAGAAATTATGTAACTGAGGCTTTTTCTAGAGATGGCTTCTATTAAAACCAGACAAGATATGTTCATTTTTGTTGTGGTACCCAGTCATCTTGAACAACTCTACAAGTATGTTGGGCAGGGGTAGGAAGAAAAACAGAGGCTAAATAATTCTCCTGAATCACGAGGTATGGTCTTAGCAGTAGATTCATCGCCAGAAGGAATCCTTGAGGGTGCCAACAGTCATCGTGGGGATCTAGAAATAAAGAGCTTTGAAATCAGACCCCCCCGCCCCCGTTCCATTTCCCTGTCAAGATGCATAAAGGCATTCAAACTAATCAAAAAGCCAAGTGAGCTGGCTGGTTAAGTAGGACAGGCCCAACCTTGAGTTCACAGAGCTTTCTAATGCTTCCCACCTGCCTCTCTGAGGAACCATGTTTCTAGGATATAGAGGCAGCAAGAGAAAGACAACCATGGGTGGCAGAAACGGAAACTCATGGAAGTTGGTGCAACCTAAAAACATCATCGTTCTTAAGAAAACACCCCAAGATCGGTCCATTTTTTCTTTCCTTCCTTCCTTCTCCCTTATTTCTCTCTGAGAAAAGCAGCCTAGAGTAATATGAAGACATGAAAAATACAAAGTCCAGGCTCTTGATAATCTGGTCCCATCTCACCCGTGCAAGTTCAGCATCCAGTGGATCCTCTTGGCCCCAGCATTGTCTCGCCTTCCTCTCCTACCCACCAGGCACACGTTCTACCAACGCACACAGCCTAGATCATTCCAGGCCCTCCCCCTCCCCCGCCCCCAAACTGCTACCCTGCCTGCAATCATTTGTTGTCTCCACCATCTCCCTAAGTCCTCCAAGGTCCAACTCATATTTCTTTTGTCCCCAAATCTTCCCCTGCGTCACTGGCAACAGCAAACTCTTCCCTTCCGGCTTATCCCTCCAACTTAATGTCATACTAGGGGTAGTAAATGACTTGGTCTTAGGGGTCAATATCAACTGCTACTGTGCCTGGAGATGCAGCTGGAAGGTTCAGAGTTAACCTCTGAGCTCCGGAGTACCTTGGCCTTTTAGCAATGACAATGAGGGTGGTGGGGAGGAGGGAATGAAGCAGCGTGTGTCTACTGTTTGCCAGCCCTGGTCTACAGCATTCAGCTTGGTAATGCTTATAACCGAACTTAATTTTACTTGTCTTATATTATTCAACTGATACAGTTCTGTGATTTTATGGCTGTTATGATAAAACTTCCAGATTTTAAAGAGACTGCTAAAATCATAGAGAAATGACCATAAAAGATGTCACAGAGTTATAGCTGGTCATTCTCTAGTGATCCTTCAAGCTGAACTTACTTCCTGGGGTTGGTTTGATAGGCCTAAAAAAAGATGATTTTAAGAATGATCTTATCACCAGGAATGATAATGGTGTTTCTCAAATATAGGTGTTAATGTATACACATGTTCATATGTCCTATACAGACATACTCGATATATAAAGATTGCTAATTTATTTGTAACTGCATTGCAACTGCACATTTCCTTCCCAGAAAGGACACTCCCAGGCCTACTTCTACAAGGCACTTCCTTCTAAACAACCGATAGGTAAGAGGCTGAGGAGGGAGGGTCCAGGCCTTGTCCAGTGTGCATCCAACAAGAACCTTCCCCCCTTTCTTTCCAGCGGTTAATATGGACCCTGGTTAAAAATTGCTCTGGTCCTGCCTCTTGCTGCATAAGCCTTCAGAAACAAGTTCTCAGCTTATACAGGCCTTGGTTTCCCCAGCTGTGCAACCCAAGTAGCACTGGGACCTGATTTAGGTGGTCAGCTATATAAAGTGCTTGGAATGAAAACGAACTTGGCAAACACTTACTCATTGTTAGCTTTTGTGACTATTATTTTCACCTTTTCCCCAGTACTTTAGAAATATAATTTCCGTGATAATCCAACAGCCCTAATAGAATAATGAAGCCCATACTGATTTTTGTATAGCCTTTGAAGATGGTGCTAAAGCCAGAAGTACCAAGAATAGTGCTCCGTCTTGGATGGTGACGTGTGAAACAGTTCAGCGTTTTCTCTTCCTTTACACACTGGACCTGGGCGTTAGCTCCAAGCCAAATTTAATACTTATTCTCGATTTTCATTCTTTCTCCTTCCTTTCTTTCCGTCTGGGTTTTGGTATACAGTAAATGAAACCCCACAGTCTCCAGGCCTTTCAGTGAAATTTTATGCACTGTCACCTCCTGAAAATTCACTCCCCCTGCACCCCAGGGCCAATGTTGTGAACCTAAGTCTGACATCCGGGTCCCAGATCGGATCCCCAACCTTCCGAAAAGCCGAGTAGCAACTGACACCACACTGGGGTGCGGGAGCCCGCCCCGGGCCTGCTGGAGGCGTGGCCTTCTAGATGATTCAGCAGGTGGACGGGCTCGTCCGCCCCGCCCTCGGCCCCCAGGGACACCCGGTCGCGGAAAAGTCGAAGTCTTTGTTTTGGTGGTCTGATCCTTGTCCCTTTTTAAAAGACCTGCAAGCAAAACGGTTTCTTTTTCTCGGTTCTTTTTATTTGCATAAAAAAGGCGCAGCCACGTCTACCTTAGTTTCTGTTGGATAAAGGCATGAATAACTTGTTTGGGTTTTTGTTTGTTTCTTTGTTTTTTAAGCTTCTAACTCTCCTCAAAAGGCACCAAGCTCCCAAGTGGAGAAGTGGTTTAGACCTGTCGGGGGAGACGGGAGCCGGTCCCCTGCGGGTGAAGAACCCAGGGTGCGCCTGGACCCCGCGCCCCGCCCGCGTCCCTGCCTTGCGCGCCCCTCCCCCGTTCTTTACCAGCTATCGAATGACCCGCTGCAGCCCAGGTGGAGGCCGGGGGATGGGATCGAGACTGCCTTTCCTAACCCCTCCCAGCTTTCCTTCTTCGTCCACCCCTCCCCCAGACAAAACGCCAACCAACACCCCCAACCTCTACCTAGTACTCTATTAAAACGCATGGACCCAAAGCATTTCCAAGATCAGGAGGAGGGGGAAAGGGAGGAGAGAGAGGCAAAATAGAGGGGTGGTATATATTTCAACATTTATTTTCTTCAAGGGAAACAAACAAACAAACAAAAAAAATCTGGGCAAGCAGACCATCCTCTTGGGAGGGTGAGTCCCTAATTCCCCCCAGGCAGCGCGTTCCAGAGGGTAAATAAATTGTGCGGGGATGCTTGATGCGGGTCATTGGAAAATAGGCAAGGATTCAGTAGGATGATAGGAATTGTTTACAGTCCTCTTCGCAAGATGCCAGAGGGCTTAACAGTCAGGATTCCTCATGGCTGCCGCTCAGGTGCCAGCTGAGTCGCAGCATTAGCCTCCCTTCCCTGCTGGAAAGGCTGAAGCAGCAGTGACTTGCCCAGGGTCACACACAGCTTGGGACCGAAATAACTCTGACTCCTCCTTCCTGGCTCTAGCAGCAGACAACATCGCCTTATTACTGCTCTATCATTCAAATCTGAATCATTAAAAAAAGCTCCTAATTGCAGGTTTACAGTGAACTGTAACTGCCGTGTGACTCTAACTGCCAAGCGAGCCCAGGTAGGAATGACTGAAGTTTTACAGATTCCCCCACGTGGAATTGAAGTGCTGGGGGTGGGGGAAGGAAGTAAGGAAAAGGTGTTTAGAAATGACTTTAGAACTGGTGACAATGATCAGATTTAGATTTTTAAGCAACGAATTTGAAATGTCACCTCCGATTTGTCTTGATATTAGAACAGAGAATCACTTGGGATTTAAATGGATGCCATTCAAAAAGACTTTGGGGGGGCTGGGGAAATAGCTCACTCGGTAGAGTGCTTGCCTTGTAAGCACAAGACCCTGGGTTGGATCCCCAGCACCCCCCACCAAAAAAAAAGACTTTGGGGACTCAGTGGATATTTCTAAGGAGTCACTATCTTTCTTTTGTGCCCACTAAATTACTGTCTCATTTCAGTGTTTAATTCATTTTGTCCCAGCATCCCAAATGTGGAACACCCATAAAAACTTAAATTGAACCACAAATATACCATGCATCATAACTTTGAAATAACTATTATGTTTATGGGATTGAAAACCTGGGATTTAATGGGTTAAATGGCTGCTGTGGGGAGTGAAGAGGGCCTGGGGGGAAAATCAGGTGTCTAAGTTCAGTACACGTCCAAGTACACGGGGCTGGACACGTGCTGTGCTCAGGAAAGAAAGTAAATTCCATCTGGCAAATTGCTCTAACTGATTCATTTGTCCTCCAAGAGACGCCACCTACCTGCTTGCAGGTATTCAGGTAAATGACGGGTGGGCGGGACCTACTGACTGTTTCAATGCTAAGGTCTCAGCAATGCTTTATCTGTCCTGGCTCCTGTGATGTCACACATTTCCTGCTCTGGACCAACCAATGCCTTCCTCCTCCCTCCAGACACCTGTGCACCGAAGTTGAGGCTGATCAGAGCTCAGGCAGCCCAAGAAGCTGCGCGGTTTAGCCACAAGGGGTGAGAGCTGCCTGGTGACTGCTATTTTGGGAGCCCCAAACATTTGAAAAGGTGAGCCGAAACTCCATTTTTCTCTTTTGGTGTTTAGTCCACTGGTGCATAAGGGAACTGAATGGGGAATTTGAATAAAAAAATATAAACTGAATGCTTTAGTCCTGGGTGAAGCTTTTTCAAGAGGAGAGGAGACAATGTCCTTGACATTCTGGTTGCACAGTATAGTTCTTTCCGGTCAGATATTCAATCCTTTTTGTTTTTTCTAATCATTAACCCAGCCTCTGCTTGTCTGCGAAGTTGATCTGATTTTTTTTTCATTAAAATGTTTTTTATTTTTACAGACATATTTTGATTCATTGTACACAAATGAGGTAAAACCCCAGAAAGGAGTGGAGGAGAGACTCTTTTTTTTTTTTTTTTTTGAAATTTAGAACATAGGTGCAGACCTGTTCATCTCGTTTAATAGGGGTTGGAAGGCCCCAGGGCTGAAAAAGTTCAATTGCCTTCCTTTTGCTTGGCTCTGCCTAACTTTCTGTGTTCCTTTGAGAGACAATTGAGAGCTAAACCTGTGGACGTGTTCCTCAGACAACTGAATTCTGTTGACCTATTCGGAAGGCCCCCCTCCCACTTTCCTCCCTTTCTTCTCAGAAAAGGTCTACGTATTCTTTGCTCTTTGTTGAAAGCTCTTTGCAAAAACATTGTGCACTCTGGATTAGAAGTGTTTACCTTCAGACTCAGATTGGCTGTCTGTTGACCTTTGGTTCAAGTAAAGATTATCCCTTCGAGGCCACAAGACTGTAACTTTAGTTCT
This sequence comes from Sciurus carolinensis, assembly GCF_902686445.1. Taxonomy (NCBI): domain Eukaryota; kingdom Metazoa; phylum Chordata; class Mammalia; order Rodentia; family Sciuridae; genus Sciurus; species Sciurus carolinensis. The sequence continues at coordinate 99,137,226 of NC_062222.1, forward strand.
GACTTTTAATTTTGGGAAACACTTTTGATTTTTCTCCTTGTCTTTTAATAGGAAATCTATAGAGGAGATTTGTTCTGCCAGGGCCTGACTTGTTCAAAGTAATTTTATCTCTAGGATCCATTTTTGTTTTCTTCTCCTGATCATGTGGCCTGTACTGCTTTGATTCTTGACAGCCTAGTAGCCACACTCAACACTGTTGTTAGTTGAAGCCAAGAAACTGTCTCCCAACCCAGTTCCCTACTGCGATGAGCTGGGAAACTTGGGGAAAGAAATAAACTTGTGAAGACTTCATTCCAGATTCCTTTATGGGCTCCTTTTCTGAGATTTAAGTTGACAAATAAGCTTGCAAGGGGAAAAATCTGTTAGGAATTACACTACTGTTTATCCACCCAGAAATTTGAATTATGAATTCATTTTCTAAGAGTATGAATTGAAACAGGTTAAGAAATGTTTCTCCTTAGGCAGGCAGTTGCTTCTTAATCCTAAGAAGTCAATTTCTCTCCTATTCCTGGGTACCTCACATTGTTTATTAACTGACCTCTGTGCCCTGAGTTTGAGTGTTGGGTGGAGACTGCTGCTTGTATCTTAATAATGTTCTCGCTTGATTCTGAGCTTTGTCAATGGAGAGAAAAAGATCTCCTGAGTCCTATCTTCTGGTTAAAAATGTGTCTTGAAAGTCCTGAACCTCTCCAGGACCTTGTATTCCCCCTGGTTTCCTATGGTTGATTAGTTCTTTTCACAACAGTTAACTTATGATTAAACAAATCATCTCATCACTCTGTGTCAGCATCTAGCTACTAAATCAAAGCCATGAACCTTATGACCCCTGATATTAGAAGGGAAAAAAATGACAGACTAAAATTCAGAGTCAGAACATCTACAATGTAGTTGGTTTTTGGATAACCCATACATGAGTTTCGGTCCAAACTTCCTATATTAACTCCACCCCTTAGATCAAGGGACATAAAATCTGATGGAAAAATTGTATAATCTCTTCCACTGACATCTTTGAGCAAATTGCTTCTCTGACCCTCAGTTTCTTCATCAGTAAACAAGAAAGATTAATCCCTAGGATATACTGTAGTCAGGAGAAATAAAGGAGATGATTAAAATATGAGGAGCTAGGAGTAACCAGTGCCTGGGGCTGAGCCAGTGCCAAGTAAAGGCAGGCTCATCTTTCCTGAAGGGACTCTCCTGGGTGTGTGGACACAGTCGAGCCTACTGAGATAAAAGATCTGTGGTTGCAATGTTAGGAACTCTGATGGTTCTTGTTATTGTAATTAATTGCAAGTAATTAGCTCCAATATTAATAGTTTTGAGAAATAAAACAGGCAGTGGAGGGAGGGTGCCTACAAGGTCATGAAAGGAGCCGGGCCACAGTGTTCCACCAGTCTCCTAGGCAAAACTTTTGGGAAGTTGGTTATTCCTTCCTTCCCACCTCACAGCTCTCACCCAGACACACAAAGTATGGGCTCCCTGCAGGCCTTCGGGGGAAATGTGCCACTGTCATTTGCTATAATCTGACTTGGCAGGGAGCCCTGTCTGCTTTCAATTATGCTATCTCCAGCATGGACTGGGCCCTTGGTCATCTGCAATCTTGCAGATAAACACCCTCTACCATGCCTGCACGAGCAGATGGCAGCCAGAGGGGACAGACAGCAGATTTGGAGCCTGTACTGTACTGTAGAAGGGAGGTTCGAGGATCCATTGCATATGAGTGCTCCCTTAGTGGAGTATCCTGTGACCTTCAGCGACCTTGCATCATTGCACAGGAACAGGGTGTTCTCAGACCCCTGCGAGTTTCTCCTAGTCTTACCCTATCCAGAAATAACACGTTTCCACGTTTCCAGGAAGTAGTGGGCCAAGGACAGAGACTTCAAACCTTGAACCTACTGCTGTCTTGCTTAGGGGACTCTGGGGAAGAACCTTGACTTCCTTGCCCATCTGTTTCCTTGTCTATGTCTTTCCCCAAAAAGGATGCTAAGATGGGGTGCTTTACAACCCTATCGTTGGTCCTCACAGCAGATGCTCGATGGACTTCCCACCTAGGTAAGTGGGTTAGCTTGACTGGAGCCAGGGGGCAGAAATAGTAATCCTATTCATCTAAATTCTAGGTGGAGCAGTGACCTGGTCTGTGGCATCAGATCACCTGGGTTCAAAACCCAATCTCAACACGTGCTGCCTGTGGGCCCTGGGGCAGGTTAGGTGCTGGGGATCAAACCCAGGACCTCGCACATGTTAGCTCTACCTCTGAGCCGCACCCCCAGCCTGAAACAGGTTCACTAACCTGCTTTATCTCAGCCATAATATAGGGTTGTTGCTAGGATGAAATGGGTTGAAATATGTAAATGGTACCTGGCAGAATGTCAGCTATTACTAGCATTATTTCTTGAAAGAATGGCATAGTGGGTGGAATCAGATTTGGGTTCATGATCCAGTTCTGCCAGGTAAACTACTAGCCTCTGTGTGGTACTCAGTATCTCAGTTTTTTTTGTTTTTGTATTTGTTTTTGTTTTTGTTTGGGGGAGAGGGTACCAGGGATTGAACTCAGGCACTCAACCACCGAGCCACATCCCAGCCCTGTATTGTATTTTATTTAGAGACAGGGTCTCACTGACTTGCTTAGTGCCTCGCCTGGCTTTGAACTCACGATCCTCCTGTCTCAGCCTCCAGAGCCACTGGGATTACGGGCGTGTGGCTCTGCCTCAGTTTGATCATCTGGTAAATGGCATGTTTATCGAACTCAATGCTGTTGTAACAAACAATTGAAACAGTTACATGTGAAGTGCTTGGCAGGTAAATAGTCAGTGTTAACTATTGTTATTTGATTACAAAAAAAAAGTGTTAAATTGGCTACAGTAACAATCTTCTTAATCATGTTGCAGTCTGGATATAATGATGGAAATGATAATAAGTTGAGGGCCAAAGACAAAAAAAGAGGTTTCTCTCAAAGGCTGAGAAGAAAATCTGTTAACAGAGAGTATCCTGTTTACCTGGGACCTCTACGGGAGGGTAGCTGCCAGCTGCAAGGCTGGCTTTTGCAGACCTGTGGGCAGTAGGATCTGTGACGTGAGGCATGGTGATCCTCAGCTGCAGAGATTCCCAACTTCACCTCCCAGAGCCTCTTGGACCTGACACCGTGGCCATGATCTCCTTTCTGAATTTGGATGCCTGGCTTAAGGTTGGGAAAAGAAGGTCTGTTAGGACTTTGGCCACTCAAAAGGCCATCTGTAAGATGCTGCCAGCAGAGGACGAGTCGGGCAGGCTCTCAAGTGTGGTTGCTCAGTGCCTCGGTGTCCCTGGACTTCCCGGTATATGCAACTATTCCTGATATTCATGTGCTGGTATTACATAGACTCACTTTTACGTGGGCGGCACATTTATTGTCCTCTGACAGTACCTCCAAACTATCAATGGCTTTTCAAAACTATTTGGAGGGTAGACTGCGTGTCACTCTTTGTGAGTTAATGAGATTTAACCATCTACTGTCACCAAAGAAGGAGGGTCGCCATGAAAACTGTGAAAGTTCCTAAGCACAGAAAACTGCACTGAGGTCAAATCAGGAGCAGAAGGGTGTCTCTGGTAGACCTCCAACATTGGCCATTTCCTCCTACCTCATTCTGTGTGGCACAAGGACACCACAGTGACCTATTGGTTAGTTAGACAGAGCCAGCACTTCAGATCAGTATGAGGAGGATCTTTCTATGAATGAGAGATGTCCAAAGGGTAGAAGGTTAGCTTTTGGGGTAATAAGTTCCTTGTCACCGAAAGTGACAATTTTGTGGTATATTCAGTGTTTAGTACATGCTTACCAGATGAACAGAAGGACAGACGGATGGATGGATGGATGGATGGAAGGATGGATGAATGGATGGATGACAAAGAATATTTGTGTTTCTTCAGCACACATACCCTCACCCATAAAATGAAGGATCTATTAGGAATCTCACAAAATTACTTCAAAATTAAATGAGAAGATATACATCAAGTACCTAGCACAGTATCTTGCATGCAATAAACAGCTCATTGAAGGTAACAATTATTATTTTAATTTATATTATATTCTAAAAACAAAAGGAGAAAAGGAATTCCTTCTCCAGACAGAGGGTAGATAAGATGACCTCTGAACTTGAGATGTGCAGTTTCTATGACAGCCCCTTCATTCCTATTCCATCTCCTTATACTTCGACCCATACCTTTCTGAAAGAAGTCCTTCCGGGCTAGAGATATAGCTCAGTTGGTAGAGTACTTGCCTTGCATGCACAAGGCCCTGGGTTCAATCCTCAGCACCACCACCAAAAAAAAAAAGTCCTTCCTGTTCATTGAGCCATGTTCCTTGACATGGTGGGTTGACAAGTACACTTCCAATGGTGTCAGTAGGTTCTATCCCAGATAACAGTGACCTTCTCCTCTTCCTCCTCTTCCTCCTTTTTTTTTTTTTTTTTTTTTTTTTTTGACAGTGCTGGGGATGGAACCCCAGGCATGCCAGGTAAGCTCTCTACCACTGAGCTGCATCCCCAGCCCGCCATTTTGTTTATTTGCTAACATCATGAATATGATTTGGAACGTGTGGACTTAAATTCCACCATTATTTTCAAATGACTCTTTATTTGCTTCTTGTATTGAATGCATTTGTGACAGGGACACAAAAGCCTTCACCCACAGCATAGTGAAAACTCTCCAAGAATTTTTTTTAATAGCCTCTTGGCACAGAGCTTGGCAACTACATGATGGGGAGGTCTAAATATGCCTCTGCTATTCGTCAAGATGATTTGCATAACTTGCTTATGACTGCTTTTGTCAGTCACATGGCTTTTTTTAGAATAGAATGCTGCATGTTAAGGCTCCTGCATACTCATGTTAATGAGTGAGTCACCTGGTGTTTTCAAACTCGTTGTTAAGTATTATTGTCATACCTGTATTACGTCTTCCATAGCATGGGCACACTAAGCCATCCCATCCATGGCCCTTCTCCCCCTTGAGGCCCTTGCAAATTGGTCCCACAGTCATCACTGAAGATGTCTGCATTCTAACTTATTAGTGGATTAAAAGGAAACTATGACATTTTTAGACTAGATAAGAACTGCTACCCCTAAGCTATGTAGCTAAGTGGCTGCCATCTCAAAACATTTTTCCTGTCCTGAAGGCATCCTGAGGAGTGTTGGAGAAGATCATTGGGAATGTTCACCCATTCCTGTGGGATTGCCTAGAAATACACAGCCCCCTTGTGCTGGCTTCCTAGGTCTGCCATGACAAATTACCTTAAACTCGGTGGCTAAAAACAATTTGGGTTTACTCTTTCAGTTCTGGAAGCCAGGAGTTTGAAATCATGATGTCAGCAGGGACAGGTTTCTTCCTCTGAAGGCTCTGGGGGAAAATCTCCCCCTGCCTCTTCCAACTTTTGGTGACTCCAGACATTCCTTGGCTTGCAGCTCTATAATTCTAATCTCTGCCTGTCCTCCTGTTACATTCTCCTCTGTTTGTCTCCTCTTCTGTCTCTTTTCTGGACATTTATTGTTGGATTTAGGGACTCCTGAGATCATCAAAGATGATCTCCTCTCAAGATTGTGGAGTCAATGACATCTTCAAAGACCCATTTTCCCAATAAGCCACATTCCCAATTGTGGGATTAAGATGTGGACATACCTTAGAGGGGCTATTATCTTACCCACTCTCTTCCATTCTGACCCTCCAACTATTTATGGAGTGATTTTTTTTTTTTTTTTTTTATCCTCTTGGGAGCTGCAAAGTACAGGCAAGGAAAGTTAGAGTGGGCAGCCTTCACCACGGTCATAATTTATTTCTACATGGGATTTTGTGCTCTAAGACCTAATGAGTTCTTCTAGTTAACTCTGTGTTAGATCTACGGAGAGAAATCAGCAATGGCCGCATGGAATTATAGGTGAGTAGAATCCTGGTCAAGGAAGTGATCACTCCCCCTTAATTCTGAGTTCACCAAACCACAATAATTATTGTTCCCTTCCAGGCCCCATGTTTTCAAAGGGAACCTTAACAAACTAGAATCCTTTTCTACTACTTGGCTACCCAGGAATTCAACTGGAAGGACCAGAGATGAAAGGAAAAGACAAAGGAAAAACCACCAATGCTGTCTTTAATCTGGGGGAGGAGGGCTGCCTTGTTTGGGGGGAGTCTGTGCTAGATGTTATGCTGAAAGGCAGAACACAGGCCAAAGGTCAGAGTAACAAGAGGGAAGTATCCGGCTATTAGAAGACTAAAAGGTGTCCATCACCAACAGAAGCTGATAGGTCGTCCTTTAGATGTCTTGGAAGAGCATTTCCCAATTTGGTAAGAATCTAAGATCCTTACCTAATTCAAAATCCTATGTTTGCTGCTATAATTTTAAAACTTCAGCTCAAAGTTGTCACCTGTGACTACCAGGCACCAGTGGGCACACTCCTCTTCCTTGGTTGGTGCATTTGCTCAGGTCCCTGCACTCACTCAGATTTCTTCCCATCTGTTCAAATTCTGTCTACCTTTTATGACCCTCCCTGGGAACTCCCTATTCTATTACCCTTCCTCGACTGATCTGGGCCACCGCTGTTCCTTCTCCTCCAAAGTTCCTCCATCCATGGCTCCTACCTTGGCGGACCATCCTGTTGCCATTGGTGGTGTTTTACCATCTTTACTACTTAGATTTAAACTCGGTAAAGCTGAAATTGAATTCCCTTTGGAAACTCCCAGAGTTTAAGACAGATGCCAGGCCTGGACTAGGCAATCAGTGAACACCTGGATAATGGAAATAGCAGGGAAATGTTGAGAATTCAAATACCTTTCTTCATCTCCTTTTTCTCTCCATAAAACCTAGTTATCTGTTTTTAAAAGACCCGTAAGTGTTTCCTGAGTGGAAGAGGGCCAGCTCACTTCTTTTCAGTGCTTCTCCTCTGACATCAGCTCTTCCCAGGATCCTGTGCGATTCTGCGTGTACAGAGTGCTTGACCACCCTGCCTTCATTTTTATTGTTTGCTCTTTCACCATGTTTATAGACTAGGGCATAGAAGGACATCTTGTCTGCTAGAGCTCTCAGACAAATCCAAGAAGGAAAGGTGTGCCTTGCCCCCCAGGGGAGGGGTGGTAAAATCCAGGAGAGGCGAAGCTCTTCTCTAACCTCCTCTTGAAAGGCGTTTCCTGGCTTCTAAAACTTGTATCTGATTGGTTAGTCACTTGGGAGTCTTTTCACTTAACCACTTCCCTTGTTTTCCCCACTTTATGAATATCTGTGTTCTCAGTTATTGACTCCAGATGTGTTACATTGTCTCCTTTTAGTTCAACTCTCCCATAATTTCCTGACATAATTCTGATGACTCTAAAGATCCCCCCTTTTTTGCTGTCCTTTCTAGCATTGAAAACACTATGCAGGTGAACGTCATTAGCACATTTCATTAATGAGTCACTTACTCTCTCTTTGAGGCCATGGACGTAGATGTTAAGCAGACGCAGAGCTAACCACAACCTCTGCAGCAGCCTGTAAGCACCTGCTCCCTGTCTTCCTCTGCCGTGCACATGTCCCCTCAACATGCACATGAGGCATACCACCCCCCATGCCAACCCTGGCTCTTGGTTCAAAGGCAGTTCATATCCCATGCGTGACCCTTTTATTTCTTTTCTTTTTTCTTGTGGGTCCTGGAGATTGAACCCAGAGGTGCTCTGCTACTGGGCCACTTCCCCAGCCTCTTATTTTGAGACAAGGTGTTTAATCAGCCTTGTATTGCTGTGACCAGAATACAACTTAAAGGCAAAAAGTTTTATTATGGCTCATGGTTTTAGAGGTTCAGTCCATGGTGGGCCAACTCCATTACTCTGGGCCCAAGGGTGAGGCAAGCATCATGGCAGGAGGGTGTGGCAGAGGCACATGCAGCCAGGAAGCAGAGAGAGGGAAAGGTGGATGGGGCCTCCAGGAAGATATACCCTTTCAGGACAAGCCCCTGTGACCCACCCCCTTCAGCCTTGTCCCACCTGCTTGAAGTTGCCCCCCAGTCGGTTCATTCAGAGTCGGATGGACTGATTGGGTTACAGCTCTCACGGGAGCTTTTGGGGGATGCCTCATATCCAAACCATAACACAGGGTCTCACCAAGTTGCCCAGGCGAGCCTCAAACTCCCGCCTCAGCCTCCTGAGTGGTTGGGATCACCACTGAGTGGTGTGCCCCTGCTCCTGGCTGTGTGACCCTTTGTTTTTGTTTTTGTTTTTGTTTGTGGTGCTGGGAATTGAACCCAGGGCCTCTTGAGGCAAGCACTCTACCAACTGAGCTATATCCCCAGCCCGTGTGACCCTTTTTATTCGGATCACTGAAGCATCTAATTCTTCCTGATTACGTGTGAGTCTACAAACTAGGGAAGAGCCCACAGAGCATTTGTCTGTTTGCTTGTGTATTTTAGTTCACAAACGGTGTTTATTAAAAAAAAAAAAAAAAAAAAAAAAAAGTTGTTTGTCGCAATGAACCTAACTACTATGTTTAACCATAAAGAATTTGGTTTGTTTAGTAGAGAAAGAAAGAGTTAACCCTAACTTTGGTAATTGCTTTCCTTCTGATAACGTAATTTAGGAGTTGTTTCAGGCTGAGGCAGTGGTGACAGAAACATGCCTGAATTAGTGAATTATTTTAGAGACCAGAACACTGTGGGAAGAAGTTGCTGGTACTGACCACAACTTCTGGGTTTCTCCACAGGTGTATTTCTGCTCAGCATGGTGTTCCTGAGATTGTGATCTTTGCACTGAGGTATAGACCCAGTGACCAGCATGAAACCAACTGTTCAATCTTTCTGACCCAAGGTGTTTCATCCAAATTTTAAAGCATCATCAACAACAAATTGTAAGCTCAGTGCAAGCATTTATTTATTTTTTGAAATGAGATTTCACTAAGTTGCCCAGGATGACCTCAAACTGCTGGGCTCAGGAGATCCTCCTGTCTCAGCCTCCCAAGTGGTTGGAACTAGGGGGTGTGGCACCAGGCCCAGCTTTAAGCTCAGATTCTTGAAGCTAAAAGTTACCTGTGAAAACATCTCAGGTAGTGTTAGCCTGTGTGTGTTTGAAACACATTGTAAGATGTTAGGTCGGTTGAAGGGATTAAAAGATTTTGAACAACTTGAAGTCAAAAAATGACAAAGTAAACACGACCATTGGGCAGTCACACTGTGTGTCCAGGGTTACACTCTGTGCAATGTCCAGAATGAGGGAACTGTCGATTTCATGACTAGGCTCTCCGAAAGGCATGAAACAGCCCTGATAGCCTCCGGTCGTTCCTTGACCTTTAGAGGGACCTGGCTTTAGATGGCACCTTCTTTGCCCTTACCTGAAGCAGGTCGTTCTCTCTGCTTCATGAACCCTTCAGCAAACTGCTCCCCTGGCACCTCTATCAAGTATAACCGTAAGGTGGAACCACAATCAGGGGTTAGACCTTGGTTAAAGGTTAGTGGCACATCTGTGAAGCACTGGCAATTCTGTGGTCTTTGTCATTGCACCTGGCTGGCATCTAGGTCAGGTGAAAGGAAAATGTGGAGATCCAAAAAGGTGACTGATAATCCCAGCTGGATCCAAGCTACAGTTTTGAGACGCAATGCTCTCTACCTGGGATTCTAAATATAATAGCGACAATGTCATGATTAAGGCGAGGCAAGCCAGGCACCCACCTTGGGGTGCGAGATTGAAGTTTCTCAAAAATTTCAATCATGATTTTAATGAAGTCTTTTTAAAAATCAAAATTAATGCAAAAAAAATAAAAGATGAACAAAAGATCAAAACTTTAAGGAGAAGATTAAGCTGGGTGTGTTGGCACATGCCTATGGTCCTGGACTCAGGAGGCCGAGGCAGGAATATGGCAAGTTCAAAGTTCAACTTAGCCAGGCCCTAAGCAACGTAGTGAGATCCTTTCTTAAAATAAAAAATAAGAAGGACTGGGGATGTGGTCACTGGTTAAGTGTCCCTGGGTTCAATTCCTGATACCAAAAATAAGAAATAAAATTTTAAAAATAAGGAGAAGATTCTGAAGGTAATGTTATTTAAGAAATATTTACAATCATTGCTTAGTCAAGAGAAATTGTCCAACTTGGAGTTTCCTCAAAAGTAAGATAAGCAAAGAGGTAGGTTTCGAAAACATCGATGCGTTTGCTGCTTTTGCAAATCAGGAAAGTAAAACTATCTCAAAAGTTCTGTTTTTAGTGTAAGTAAAATATCTAAGCTTTAAATGACATGTTTTAATATACCTACTTTCCCTGTTTCCCACATTTTTTCAACTACTTTAATGATCTGGAAAAAATTAACCATTAGAAGGATACAAAAACATGTATACGGAGACATGTTTTTTCCTTTCGCCTCAGACTGCAGCTGGCTCAGCACAGCACTAATGGGATAAATGTGTCTGCTCTTTGGAATGTATTCAGTGCATCTTTCTGAACATGCTTGTCTTGGCACAGAATTGCCATTAGCCAGGCTTTCCAGCAGATGCCCCTCCCCAGGCAAGGGGACACTCTTATGGTCTAGGGCAACTAGCTACCTCCTCAGACACTTTCCAATATTTGTGCATCTTTTTTTCTTTCTCTTGTTTTGGAGGAGGTGGTCAGAGCTGCAGTCTTCCAGTTCTTTCCATTGCTCTCCATTAATTACCCTTGACCTATCACTTTTTTTTTTTTTTTTTTTTTGCTTTTGAATTTCAGTGAATATCAATCTGTGTTTGTGCCCTGGGTGGGAAAACTTATCTGGAATTGACTGTTTGTTGACTTGGTCTCCAGTTCTTTTTTCTTGTGCTGTTTATCGTATCAGTACATTTTGAAATGAGATTTATCAGAATTAAGGAATGCTTACAAACAAATAGGAGTGCTCCAAATTCCCCAAATACCATATTATTCTCGGGAATGAGGATGCACTGTGGATTCCAATACTAAACTGTTTAGCCATTGAATACTTTCTTGTGTTTATATAAATCCACCTAAAGCCACAAATATCTTTGCATTTCTAAACTGTGTTCGTAGCTCTTGTTTTTGCTTTTAAAAGTGTAAACATTTCTGCCTTATCACCCTTAAGATGTATGTGTATGTGTATATCTGGATATATATACACACTCACTTGTGTATGAATGTACGCATGTGTACACACGCACGTACGCACGCACGCACGCACGCATGCATGGGTAGATAGATTGTTGACCTCAATATCTGCAGGGAGATTGGTTCCAGGACCCTGTGGATACCAAAATCTGCAGATGCTCAAATTTCTTAGCTAGAACGTGATAATATTTGCATATAATCTTCTTACATCTTCCTGTACACTCTGAATCATCTCTAGATTATTTATAATATCTAATACAATCTAATGCTCTGTAAATAGTTATTGTGCTCTATTTTAGGGAATAAAGATAAGGCAAAAAGTCTGTACCTGTTTAGAATTAATGCAAGAATTCTATCGTATTTTCTGTCCACAGTTGATTGAATCCATGAATTTGTATCCTTCACACACAGAGGGTTGACTAACACACACGTGTGTGGGCATGTACACACATACATATTTTCTTTTCACCTCCCTTGTAGCCAGGAATCATTTCCTCCAGGCCTCAGGGCAGCGCCCTGCTCTGCCCACTCAGGAGCAGCCAGGCGTGCCATTGGTTCCAAGAAGGCAGGTGGAGCCTAGGCTAACTGGCTGTCAGGTCCAGGGAGTAGAGAAGCGTCCTGGGGCTGAGGAGCTCACCTTGCCCAAGCCTCCTGGGAGGGACACCGATAAGTCAGGGAGCTTGTGCAGGGCGACTTGTAGGATCTAGAAACCTGGAGGAACACTGGATGACCCTTAGGCTGGTGGGCATGGCGAGGGCACAATATCAGTATTGCAGGACTTTAGGACTAAGGCACCTGGTGTGCTCTGAAGAGCAGCACCGGTAATACTGGTACACGTGGAATTATATGGAGGCAAAATGTTGCCCATTATGTGAACTTTTCTCCCCAGTAGGGCTGTTCAAAGGCAGAATAGTCTATTTTATGAAGTAATAAAGACCTGCTTCACTTAAAGGACAATTCCTTAAAATTTTCCTTTCCACTCAGTATCTGTGGCTATAATGTTTCTTTTTTGGGGGGGACAGCCGTACCAAGAACTGAACTCCATGGCCTTGTCCACTGAGTGACATCCCCAACCCTACTTTGTATTTAATTTAGAGACAGGGTTTCAGTGAATTGCTTAGCGCCTTGCTTTTGCTGAGGCTGGCTTTGAACTTGGAATCCTTCTGCCTCAGCCTCCCGAGTCGCTGAGATTACAGGCATGTCCCACGGTGCCTGGCTTAATGTTTCATTTTTAATAAGGTTAAAGCACCAAAGCAGGACCTGCTGCTATCAGTGTGGGTGGATGGATTCTTTTTAATAATATGGAATCCTCTTTACTGGTAGAAAATAGGAACTCAGCAACAATTTCAGAGAAGATTTAGGATCAAATCCAGTTCTTTCAATAGGAGGAAAATGCAAAATTATCAGTGGCAACTGTATCGGATGACCATTTTCTGTTGTCAGGATATACTGAAAAGAGAATTAGCAGGGTAGTAGCATACCAGGGACCCCATTGTTCTGATGGGCTTTATACAGAAATCTTTCTCCTACCAAGCAGGCCAGATTCCAAAGCCTGTTCTTAAATCTATTTAATGCAAGTGATAATTTCCATACAATCTGAGGAGCCCTCTAGGTTGCAGACAGCACCAACTCTGGTTGTTTTGCCCTGGTTTGTGTCTTTGTTGTCAGCCCGTGTTATAAGCATCCCTCAAAAACATATTGAAATTTAAGTGACACTGTGACGGTAGTAAGAAAGGGAAGGTCACAAACACCCTGCCTTCTGGAATGGCCAAAGGGGGTTCTCTCAGGAGCGGTTCAGTTCAGTCCCCATTCCGCCCTTTCTTGCCCATCTGCATGTTCTGCTGAGGGCAAGGCCCCGGCCAGGCTTCTCTGGCCCTTCCCAGTCAGGCACTTCTGCTGTAGCAGCGGAAAAATGACCAAGACAGCCATGAAGTTCAGAGTGCGGAAATCAGGCTTCTGTCCAGGTGTCGGGCCAGACCTTGAAATGGTGGGAAGGGAAGCACCTTTATTCTTTCTGCTTTATTCTTCCTGGCGTTTCTCAACCCTATATTGATGGCCTTGATGACACATATCTGTAAAAATCACCCTCGGCTTCTGTTCTACCCCAAATTAGAAGGGAGAGGGAGAGGGCTTTTCCTAAGGCACAGTAACCCTGAAAGTGCCACCTCTCCCCCTCCCCCACATCTGAGGACGACACAGGCTCTTTTCTGCTCTCTCACTCTGAACTACAGAAAGCCATGTGACAGCGCTCTCTGCTTCCTTCAGACAGGGCCAGGAGTGCTGCAGGCCGACACATCGAGTAAATTGAAATGGTCTCAAAGCCGACAGGCCCTCTCTCACTATTTAGGGCAGAAAACAGTTTACCTGTTCCCTCCGTGATTTGTGACCATTTCCCCTCCACTCGTCAGCAAGGCTCCTATGTGTCTAAGGACATGAAGCATCATCCGTGTTTATAAGGTAGACACTGGAAGGATGGACTGCAGGTGAATGATGTTGACCTTGTGTTTAAATGGCTACCTAATTCTTTGCTTTAGAGTACAAACCACTTCTTCAGTCCATTTTCTCATCATCTGTTTTGATTCACGAAAGGCTTTATTTAGTCTAGAGCAAATTCAGAAAATCTATGCATCAGTGTTTATATTAATAATACATTAAGAAATTGGTTTACCATATGGGTAAGTGCCAGGGAATTCAACTGCTCTCAGAAAGAGAAAGAAAGAGGAAGGAGAGAGGCAGAAGGGGAGAGAAGGAGGAAGGAAGAGGAAGGGAAGGGAGAGCAGGGGAGGGGAGGGGAGGCTGCAGTTGGAGCTGAGGCCATGTTAGCTTCTCTGTTCCCTTCATTCTGTCTCAGGCATTTCCATGCTCAGTAGAGCCAAAGAATTTTTTTCTCCCGAGATCTTCCATATATCTACTTGCAGTGAGTCCTCAAGAGATTTCAAACCTTCTAATTCCCCAAATCTTTTGCACTGAATTAGTTACATTATTGGGGTTCTGACTAGTCAAGGAAGATGCTGGGAGATAAAGTGGTGGAATGGTTAGGAGCAGAAAGTGAAGTGAGACAGTCCTACCTGTTTGGCTTCCTACCTGTTTGGGTGTGACTGGCAAATTGCTTACATACCACACTTTGGTTTCCTTGTCAGTTAAATTAAAAACAGAAACTCCTGGGGGTTTGTGAGGATTAAATAATAGAATATAATAAGGCCCCTTAGTATAGTCCCTGGCACATGGAAGATGCTCCAAAAAAAAAGTTAGGAAGCAGAGAAAACTGTCGGGAAAAAAAAAAAGAATTTTTTCAGACATCCTGTTTCTGAAAGGGACTTTATACTAGTCTGGCAGTTTACAATTTTTATGTCTTAAGTCATGGTTCCTCAAACAGAATATTATGAGGAACCTTAGTATTGATGTGTCAATGAAACACAAGCTGAGCTGAGACGGAGTAGGATGAAGTGCTGTATTAGTTAGCTTTGCATCACTATAATGAAATACCAGAGACAATTAACTTAAAAAGGAAAAAGGGTTGTTTTGGCTCATGGTCCTGGAGGTGTCAGATCAAGATCAGGTGACCCAGTTGCTCTGGGTCTCTGGTGATAGTGGCACATCATAGTGGAAACACGTGAACTGCTCAGATTGTGAGCCAAGAAACAGAGTGAGAAGGCGAGGGTCCTTCCTTGCCCTTCAGGAGAGCACCCCAGTGACTTCCCAGGAGGCTCCACCACCTCCCAGTATCACCACCTGGAGAACAGGCCCTTCACACGGGTACCTTTGGGGGACACTCATCTGAGCCAAGGATTCTCCTTGTCTCCTTCCTCCCCTCCCCTGAGGAACCTGAGACATCTGACATCTTCTGGAACAGCTGAAATACTAAAAATCTGGTTCAAGCCATTATTTCACTGATAGACGAATGATTCAGAAACGTGAGGTTATGTTTTCAGTGATGGCACCGGAACAGCAGCCTGATTTCCTATTATAGACTGTCCCCAACAGCAGGAGGAGAAGGAATGGACAGGACCCGAGTACGTGGGAGTACGTGACCGAGGTCTTCCAGAAAAACCTCACGAGCTCCAGAGCTTCAGTTCACCATCTGTGAACCTTTTCCCCTGCAGGGGATGATAGCCTTTTGGGTGGCCCATTTCCATTTTCTTGTATATTTTTAACTGTTTCTAGTGTCACTTAAAGCATTTCCGGTGAAGTTCCAGTACCTTCTAGCCTTGTGGACATATAGCAGCTGTGCAGGCGTCCATGAAATTTGACTGAAAACTTCTTCCTGTGCCCTCTGCCTTTGCCTTCGGTGGTCCTGGCTGATACTAAGTAAAATGCTGTGCTTTCTTAGTGCTTTCACACTGGGGGCATTTACTCCAACCTCTCGTCCAGAGGGTTCTTTCAGGCATCCCTAGCGCAGTTCAGAAATGTAAACAACGAAGCTGACTCAATGAAAGTTTGAAGTCAGTGTGTTTTCCCTCTGAGATAAGGCTGTGTTTGTACAAACAACCGCGGACTTTATTTGGAAGAGAGAAAAGATATAGCACGGTTTATGCCTGTCCTGCTATTTCCAAATGCAGTTAGTTTCCTGTTAGGTTACTCGTGTGTCTTTGTGTTCTTGTGGAAAGTTTAAGGTTTTCTTATTTACTTTTGGAAAAGAAGAAGGTTGACTTGGGGGTGAGAAGGAGGTAGGATCCTCACCTGCCATGCAAGTGGACCCAGAGTCCTTGTTTGCGTATTACCTGGGCTTCTGTTACTTTTGTATGCGTCACCTCCCCTCTGGACTGGGGACTCCCTGAGAGGACACATGCATTCTTCATGCCCCTCTCTGAGGTCTTACCCCCAACTCATTGCCAAGCTCACAGTTGGTACCTGAAAAAATATTTATCGACTGTCCAAGAGACTTCCTATTTGCAAATCAAGCATGTTGGAAAGCCCTGCTATTTGGGGCCTGCATCTGTAGTAAAGGAAAATGCACATCCTTCTAGTATTCTGTTGATTTGAAATATATATATAATTGAATAGACGAGCACTATTAGAACAAAGCTAAAAAGATCCCTTATGGGAACTGTAGCTTTCAGTTTCTGGTCCAACGTGGTCAAGTGGAGACACAATGAATTCTGCAACAAATGCATGTACGAATAGTAGCTAGTATTTATTAAGCACTAATAAATGCAAGGCAGCAATCTAAGAGCTTTATGAAGCAGAGCTCGTTTAACCCTCACATCAGTCCTGGAAAGTAAGACTTAATTATTCCCCTTTACAGAGGTGGAAGCAGAGGCCAAAGTCACTGGCCCACAGTGGTGGTGGGATTTGAACCCAGGTGTGTGTCCAGAACCTACTTCACCAGAACAACTAAGCAGGCAAGAGGGCGAGGGAAATGCATGCAGAAGGAAACTCTGCTCTTCCCACAGTAAAAATGCAAAAGACCCCGTGCCTCTTCTTTCTTCTCAGATGATTTAATTGAAGTCTCTGAGTTTCTCCAGTTTCTGAGTTTTGGAGAAAGATAGGGAAATGTTAAGAGAAAACCGCCAGAGAGTTAATTGTTTTATTCTTGTCCTGATCTGACAGAGAATTTTATAAATCACTGCCTATTTAATTTCATTAACAGAACACATTTCTTCAGGTTTATCTTCTGAGCTACAATAGGCATTTCAGAGATCTTACCCAGGTGGATGTTAGCACACCAACACGAGGATGTTATGGGGACTTATCGCTCCCGCTGGAGTGGAGGGTGAGACTGCGGCACATCCAGGCAAGGCCACTTGCCTGTTCGTGACTCCGGAATGGACGCTCCCCATGGTTGGATTGGAGCTCAGCTCCTGTCCACTGGTCGCAGGGTCTCACGCTCAGCCTCAGCGTTTTGTGTGCCCTAAAGCAAAGATGAACCATCTTGTTCTCTTCCAGGTTTGTGGATGGCACCTAAGAGACCTTGACTTGTCCTGAGGAAATATTGCTTTACTGGGTTTACTGTCCAGCTGTCCCCTAATCAGCCATGAATCAGCCAGACCCTGCTGATGACCCGGACCCCAGCCCTTATCCCCTGTGCGTGGTGTGCGGCCAAGCCCACTCCCCCGAGGAAAACCACTGCTACACCTACACGGAGGACGTGGACGATGACCTCATCTGCCACATCTGCCTGCAAGCTTTGCTGGACCCTCTGGACACTCCCTGTGGACATACCTATTGCACCGTGTGCCTCACCAACTTCCTGGTGGAGAAGGACTTCTGCCCAGTGGACCGCAAGCCAGTGGTCCTGCAGCACTGCAAGAAGTCCAGCATCCTGGTCAACAAGCTGCTCAACAAGCTGCTAGTGACCTGCCCTTTCTCGGAGCACTGCACCGAGGTGCTGCAGCGCTGTGATCTCCAGCACCACTTCCAGACCAGGTCGGTCTTGCCCTTTGCCAGCTGGCAAGCCCTCCCCGCTAGGGAAGGGGTTTCTAGTGCCCTGGGTTCTCCATGGGATACTGCGCCTCTCTTTTTCTTTGCAAACAATGAAAAATGCATTCAAAATAAGAAACACTCTAGGTGTTTATGGCTGAGAATCAGTGTGAAGAAATGGCCATGGCAAGTTGTGTTGTGTGTATATGTCTATGGTTTTTTTTTTTTTTTTTGAAGCCGTGATAAAATTATATAGAGCATAAAATTCACTATTTTTAACCATTACTGAATGTACAGTTAAGTGGCACTAAGTGCTTTGTGACTGTCACCACCATGCATCTGCAGAACTTTCACATCTTCCCAAATTGCCGATCTGCCCCATGCAATGAGAACTCCTGGTTCTACCCACCCTGGACCCGGCAGCTGCCCTTTCACCTTGTCTGAATTTGACTGCCCTTAAGTGCCTCATAAAAATGGAAGCATATAATGCTGTCCTTTGGGACAGGCTTGCTTCATGTTTATATGCTGAAATGTGGAAGATACTGGAAGGAGAGGCTTATGTTCTCCCAGAGATTTCCTGGTGGGCATGGCTTCCTTTTTTACCTAAGAAAAAAATTGTCTCCCAGCTTCACCCAGGACTATTAGAACTTCCTCTCTACCAGAATTGACAAGGCCCAGCCGTTCTCTGAGAAGATGAACTTTGGCCTTCCAGGTATTGGGTTCTGCTAATTGTGGGTCCAGGGCACCCACACTGGTGGCAGATTTATAGTGTGCTCCTGCTGTTGGTGGCTGGTGTCACCTGCTCCACCTGTCTGCCACTTCATTGTCATGTTCCGGGCAGGCTTTGTGGGCATGGCCTCATGGGCAGGCGGCCCTGGGTTGTGTTCCACATGAGGAACTCTCCGAGGACATTGAGGGTGCTTAATCAAGGGTGAACAATAATACCACGATTATTTTGTAAGAGGAAATTTGGAGCCTGGTGTTTATCTTGGATTGGATTCTGCTGTGACCAGGGCAAGAGCAGGTGCAGGTATTTTTTTAAAGGTCATTTGCTGCAGGTCACAGATCTGAGTCTTTGTCTTTTGGGTCATACATGGATTCTCTAACATGCAAGTTTGTATCAAAAGCAAGGACCTGAGAATAATACTAAGCCCATGTTTCCCATGCTAATTATGCCAGTGAACTTGTTTTTGAGTCAAATGCTTCTTACTTGGCTTTGCAGGAGGCAGCTAACTGTCTGTGAATGCTGGGGTGTAGACTAGGATGCCCCACCTTCCTGACTCCCCAGAAGAAGGGTGGCCAAAGGAGAAGGAGAAAGGGAGTCTATTTGTGATCTTTGCTGGACGTGTTGCCTAGGTGGGAAGGTACCCAGTAGGCCCGGGGTTAGAGGTGGTATAGATGCTATCAGGTGCTGGTCCACACAGGGCCAAGTTCAGGGTCACACTGGGTGGGAAGGTGAGGAGGACGAGGAGAGAGAGTCCTGGTAGAGCTCTGCTCCCCATACCCACATCACATTCTCCTGTTCCCGACATGTTGCAACCTGCACATTTGTATGGGGAGCTGTATTAGTTTCTATTTGCTGCTGTAACAATTGATCACAAATTTGTGACTTAGAGCACCTCAAATTTGTTAGCTTAAGTTCTGAGGGTTAGGAATCACACTGGCTTTACCAGACGAACCTCAAGGGATTGGCATGGCTGTGTTCCTTGTGGCCCCAGGGAAGGATTCCTTTCCTCACACTTTCCAGCTATCTGCCATGGCTTCTGGCACCTTCATCTTCAAGACCAGCCACGTTTCGTCTTCCAGTTTCTTTCCCTGACCTCTGCTTCTGTAAACACATCTGTGACCTGGCCCTCCCATCTCCCTCCTGTGAAGATACATGTTATTACATTAGGCCGCCTGGATAACCCAGCATAGACTCCTCATCTCAGGCTCCTTCACTGAGTTACATCTGCAAGGTCCTCTCCACCCTGTGAGGGATCCTATTCACAGGCTCTGGAGATTAGGAGGTGGACATCTCTGGGACTCATTACTCTGCCCACTCCAGGAGTTAGGAGAGAGCAAAGGGAAGAAATGGAGGCCCTTTCTGGGGAGAAAGTGAAAACACAGCTCCTCCTCATCCCTTTTCAAGAGCTGATTTGGGCCTAGAGTGTACCTAAAAATAGGGGTAAGTTGGCACATGGATTTGGGAGTGAGGCCAGAGCAGAGGCTGGGAGGAGCCTGTCGGAGACCCTTGGGGCTCCAGGGAGAGAGGACTCAGTGCACCAGAGCTGCTCCCAGCCAAGCCGGGATTTCATTCACCACCACACAGCAGTGTGACCCTCACGCCTCGCCTCAGGGAAGCTTAGGAGGGAGGCTCGCCCATCGCTCCGCTGATGGTGGTGTGCACATCGGGAAAACAACACTGAGGAAGGAACCCCAGACTGACAGAAATCCTGTCACCTCTGAGCTGTGGCCACAGAGTCCTTCACAGGCCCCCAGGCAGCTCTCTGGAGAGGATAGTTCTCATCTCAAGGAGGCGTAGGCCTCAACACCTGCCCCTGAACCTCTCCACACTCTGGCTGCCTAAGTAGGTCAAAGCCAGCATTTCCCAAAATATATCCTGTGTATTAGTCATCAGATGCTTCATGTGCACCCCTCGGGTCCCTGGACAACTCACTGGCAAGAACTAAGAATCTAGAGATCATCTAGAACCTGGCTCTGGATCCCTCTTGGGCCTTGACTACCTCTTCCTCCCTTGGGGGGACAGAGTAAGGAGACTGTCACTACTACCTCTGCAGCCCCTTGAACTGGGAAGCTAAGAGGTGCCCGGAAGACCAGTGTCTTCTTCACGTTTCTGTAGGAAGCCTCTCACCTGTTAGGACGATTGTCATACATTTGTGCTTTTGTTCATAAATTTTACATTTTCTTTAATATCACTTTATTCAGTAAATATGCAGGTAAACGAAATCACTTTTAAATGTTTAATTTTTTTCATTGACTAAAAAAAATCATGGTGTCCAACATCATGTTTTAAAATGCGTATGCATTGTGCAGTGGCTCAGTCAAGCTACTTCATGGGCTTATTTATTTTGGGGGTAGAAACACTTAAGATCTACTGTCAGTGACTCTCAAGCTTACAGTGCATGAACAGTGTTAATGTAGGTCTCTTGAACTGACTTCTCCTGCCTAACCGAAATTGACCATTAGTAGACTCAAGTCAGGGTGTGGGCAGGTAGCATGGTCTTTTTAAACAAATGCTACCTGTTTTCCCCAGGATTCATGTCATTTGTAAACAGAGCTGTCTCCCTACTTTAGAACCTGAGTATAAATCCCGAGCAGAATCTTTAGGACTGGTCATGGGTGTGCGTGACTGGATGGATGTTTGGCCACAGGGACAACGCTTTCTCATTTCACACTACAGAGCTCTTCTTTGGGAGTAACCCTGAGCATGTGAGCTAGTGTTTGGAATCTTCTGGCAAATTCTGTTGACTTCTGCTTTCTTAGAACCTTGCAGACTCCCATGACATGGGTCTTCTCCTGGGAATTCCCAGTACGTTGATGGGTTTGTTGAATTGAATGGCAGCTTCCTAACCAACGCACACCGCCAAGGGACATAGTGGGGCCACTACAGAGGGTCCACCCAGTACATCTTTCTCAGTGAAGACCACCAGTGAGACAGTGCATGGTGGCAAAGCTTTTCCTTCCTCTGTCCTGAGTGAGGTTCATCCTGGACCTAAGACCATGTTTGCATTGTGTAATACTGTCATCTGCATATATGATATTTACTAAAGTTCCATACTAGGCCAGGCTCTGAATGAAAGAGAAATCTACCCAAGCCATGGTTTCCGCCTCTGAGGAAATGACCTTTAAAAGGTAAAGAAGAGAAGCTAAAAACGCACAGACTGGATTGTTTCACAGGGCAAGTCACATTGCACTTCAACTTCTCTTTCTCTCTAAAAAAATGAGAGATAATAAAGCTGACCCTCCTTGAGTACTTACTAACATGAATAAAGAGATCATTGTTCAGTGTTTTGAAAGGAGTGGGGAATGCAAATGTGCTGTAATTGGCCCAAGACACACCTGGCTGGAGGTTCTCTGGGAATATTTCCTTGATTAACTTTGCACCCAATGTCCTGGGAGTTTCTTCTCCAAAGCTCTGCCTGCAACCTCTGTTGACCTTTGCCCTTTTCTGAAGTGTGTTCGGTCCAAGCCGCCTCAGCTAGCTCTGTGGCAAAGGGGGATTTCACTTGGGGGCGAAGCACTCTAGGGGAGACTCACCAGGGGACAGGTCAAGTCTCAGTCATCTTGCCTGGTTCAACACCTGTACAACAAGTATGCTTCAGCTCATGTGCTTACCATGCACTCTGTCCCTGAACCCAGCCTCCTCTTGGCCTCTACCTCTTTCCTTGTGCAGTGAAGAGAAAAGAAGTAAGAAAACGGGAGGTGATAGGCAATGTCCAAGGTGGCCTTTAAGAACAAATAGGATAGCAGTAGGGACTGTTTACTGGCAAGGGCCAGAGAACACTCCATGATCATTGGAAGGTGGGGCTTTAGCCCCAGGGTATTGTGCCAATTTGGATTATATCTGGCAGGTGATGGCTTAACCAGGTAGTGGCTTTATTTTTCTCATGTAACACCAAGTGTTTTAGTTAACTTTTTTGCTGCTGTGACTAAAAGATCTGATAAGAGCAAGTTTAGGAGAGGAAAAATTTATTTAGGAGCTCAATGTTTCAAAGCAGTCCATAGACAGCAGGCTCCACTGCTCAGGGCTGGAGGTGAGGCAGAACATCATGGTGGAAGAGTGTGGCATACAGAAGCTGCTTATATGATGATCAGGAAGCAGAGGGGGACTCCAGTCGCCAGATACAAAATATGTACCGCAAAGCCACGCCCCCCATGCCCACCTCCTCCAGCCACACCCGACCGCTTCAGTCACCCCTCAGTTAATCCCATCAGAGATTAATTCACAGATGGGGTTAAGACTCTCCCAAACCAATCATTTCTCCTCTGAACCTTCTTGCATTGTCTCACACATGAGCTTTTGGGGACACCTCACATTCAAACCACAACAACCTGATTCTAAGAAAGAAGGAGAGATTAGATATTGGATAGGCATGGGGCAGTGGCTGCAGTAGTGATGTAAAACAATACGGAAAATAATACCTTAATGTTTATATTGCATTCACGTTCATTACTAGTTTTATTCCCTTGAAGTACAAGATGACTAGGTGAGTACTGTCTTCTTCCACAGAGGACCTATTGAATGTCCGGAGCAATCTGACATGTCCAAGATTGTACAATCCAATACCACTATGAAGTCCACAGCCTGTGACTTAGGTCATGTCACCTATGAGATATAAGCTAGGCACTAGGTCCTATACATCAAAGAAGAGCATGTCCCAGGACTTCGTGAGACTCCACTTTCAGGAAAAGACTATTACATGCTATGTTCCTAATAGTATAGGAGGAAAAAAGGGATAAGAAGAGAATAATAAGCCTTTTGGAGGTAGGTGCCAGCTAGGTTTATTCCCTATCATTAATAACTATTTATAACAATATTCAGTGAGGCCTTTGTTCTTTACCAGCAGAATCTCTTTCCACCACCATAACAATTCTTTGAGTAAAGTGCTATTATTATTGTCTTTCCTTTATAGAGGAGGACACAGATGTTCAGAAAAGTTAAGCAACTTACCCAGTGTCACACAGCTAGTATGTGGCAAAAGCTCAAGCTTCTCTGACTCCAGTACCCAAATGCCAAACCTGACCTCCTTTTTACTGATTTTCACCATCTCTGACTCACACCTGCATCCCAGTCATACTGGAATACAATTCAAATTCGGGCCTCAACAATATTAGAAATTATTACATATCATCTTTATCTAGATTGCTTATCTCTGATCTAAATTATAGAAGTTCAGTCTGCACCATTGAGGGTTCTTTTGTATTTAAACTCTTTGATTACTTCCTCAGGTACTTGCAGAACTCTGATGTCAAATTTCTAGTTACATGCTGATCACAGTTGATCACATCCTGCAGACTTCTCTGGTCTTCTTCCTATCAAATGTAGTTTGCCAGGACTTCTTGGCTGTCATTAATGTAATTATCCCTGTGAGCCATCTCTATTAAGATTTAAGCCTCAACTTGGTAAAATGGAGTTTAATCTTCTTAAATATGGGATAGAAGGAGGGACTCTGGGGGCGTCTGGAGCATTCCAGAGCTTGGACGCACAAAGAAGTCCCGGAGGGCAACTGCCACAACTCCGGGTGCAGATCTCACAGCTGGAAGAGATGATGGGGCCCCGTCCTTGCTGGTCCAGGTACTGCTAGTCCCATTACAAAGACGAGGTCACTGAGACTCAGGAGCTTCAATGAAAGATGCTGGGTCATGCAGCTAGTGACAGAGCTTCATCCATTTACAGAGGAGGGGGAGGAACGGTGACAACTTTCCTCACAGGACAGGATTCTGTTGCTTGGACAGAACTTCATGCCTATCAGGTGCTTGTCATTCTCAAAGAGAAGGACACACTCAATTCCTCTACAGAGCCAATTTTTTAAATCGGCAAGGGAGCATCCCATCTCTCACACACGTCAGTGTAGTCAGGACGGTGCTCGGTGAAATGTCATCAATACAGATTCTAAATAGACGCGCAGTGCTCAGGAGGGGGAGCTGGCCAGTATTTAAGCCACTGCTGCGTCACAGGGTGGGAGACTCACTTGAGCTCGGCCCTCCAGGCTGTGTTCCAAAGATGCTAATTTCTTCCGGTGTCTTGCTCTGGCAGGCTGCAGGACAGATTGGATTCTTTGCTCGTTCACACTGTGGGGTCTGAATGTGCCATACTTCTGCCCTCTTCCGACACGGTTTCACCCCCAGCCTGGCAGCTCCAGGCCAGTGATGTAAATGTACCAGCTGCTCCCCAAGAACCAGTCCGCATCCTGCAGGGGGGCTGGGCCCTCTGCCGGGCATCAGCCTGCCTGCTCTCTGCCTAAGCCCTCTCGCCAACCATGGTGGGTCCCTCCAATCTCCCATCTCCTCATCTGAGAATCAGAGGACATAATCCTCTTACAGGCCCATGATTTATAGCGTGGCTTAATCTAAAGGTCTAAGTCAGATTCGTTATGATCTACTGATCGTGGGGACATGAACAGGTTTGCTTAAAGGGGCTGGGCTGGCACAGCCCTGCAGCTGTCAGAGAGAAGGTGGCAGGAAGGAAGCGGCGCCCAGCCGGGAAGATGAAGGCGCTCCTGCTGCTGGTCTTGCCCTGGCTCAGCCCTGCCAACTACATTGACAATGTGGGCAACCTGCACTTCCTGTATTCGGAACTGTGAGTCCCCTCTCCTGCCCTGCCTGCTGCCTGCCTGTGCTTGTGTGTCGGGGTGTTGGGGTGGGACCTCAGTCTGCTCCTGGCTGGTCTGTCCGTTTGGAGGAATGCATCCTCCCTCTGCGGGACGCGCTGGGACACGCTGCCCCGCCGGCAGCTCCCGCTTGGCTGTGATTGAACCAGGAAAACACCATCTTCCTGGGCCAGGTGCTTCCCCAGCACAGCTTTTTTTTTTTTCCCTCCCTGCTTCTGTGCCAACGCTGATTTTTTCGTACTTGGCTTTTTCTCAATAGATGTGTCTTCCTTCCATAAATAGAACTCAAAGAGCAGTTAAGAACAGAGCTGCCACGAATAGCTCTGCCTCCCCGACAGGGTATTTATACTTGTGAGCAGACATCGTCCCTTTATTGGGCCATGCAAGAGTCTCCACACCTGAAAACAGGTATAATATCAGTAAAGGGGAAAAAAACCCCTATGCACAAGATAGATAGATAGATAGATAGATAGATAGATAGATAGATAGACACACAAACCCATTTTATTTTTATTTTTGATCATTTTTCAGCATATGGAGAATTCAGAACCATGCCATGAACACCCATATTCCCATCCCCTCAATTTAACCATGACTAATTAGCTTCATTTGTTTCATTTATTTTATTTTTTGCCAAAAAATTGTCTGGAGTAAATTGTAGCCATCATGACATCTCACCCGGAAGTACTTCACTATACCTCTCTAAAACAAAGACATTTTCTGTACGACCTATGTCCATTTTATGAGACGAAATGACTCACGTCCCCAACCTCTAAAATAAATATTTTTTCTGACTCCTTTTGTTAGTACGTGTGGAGAGAGGATTGCAGACTAGTGCGTACAGTTTCTAGGGATCACATAAAAAGTATTGCTCTGTGTACCTCAGTGTTTGGAGCATTTACAAAATTGTACTCCTCCTTGTTAACCAGACAGGTAAAAATAGCAAGAATTGGTATAAATTAGAGTCAGTAGGCAAATGAAAACAGGAACTCTAAACAGAGTTCATGGAACCCTGATTAGAAACACATGACTGGTCATATTTAGATGGTGATGCCACCCGTGACTAGGTGGTGACAGCCAGTGCCTCTTTTGTAATTAGCTAGTCTAACCAATTTGTCTAGCACGGTAGCTGCTCAATAAACGCTTGATAAATAGAGCTAGGTCCTTGGAGACAGCTTATTTGTTTTGGGGACTCTACCTTTCAGCATTAATGCAGGTAGTACATTGAAAGGAGGCAAAGATTGTCCACCTCCAGCTCCTAGAGATCTTTGGGATTTGAGCTGGAGTTAGATGTATTGGGCTCAATTGGGCAGAATCAGGGGCAGAAGAGAAAGCACTTCAGGCAGGGTAAAGAACACTGGCAGAAAGGTTGGGGTGTGGCTGTGGTTGTCACCAAAACTTTGAAAAACAACTTCAATCAATAAATGGGACTGTGTGTCCCTGAAATGAGAGATTCTTCTCTTATCCACCATGGGCCACTGGGATCTTGAAGGCAGGAGAGTTCAGTGGATTTGCCAGGCTTCCTTCTCTTCTCATCTGAGCTCTGAGTTCTGACCTTGGGTGAAACTGGCCCTGTGTCCCTGTGCTTGCAAAGCCAGAGACCCCCTTGCATCTTCCCTTTGTCTAACAAGGCACTCACTTCTGTTCCCTGGGGCCCAGGTAGAACACTGGAACTAGCAGGAAACAGATTCAAATTTAGCATGCAGTCCAGGGTTCTCAAACTCTGCAGGAGGCAAGCAAAAATTACTCTATATATACATATATATAATATTCAATAATTCAATCTAAAATAATTTCAATTCAAAACAAAGACATCCTGTCCCAGTCAACAGATCACTTCTGCATGCTTGATTTGACCTTAAGGGCCAAGAGTTTATGACCCTGGGCAGCTCCTTCTATAAACATGACCTTTGTCACCTGGGACCTTGATTCAAAGGAGAGTGAGTTGACAGAAGCAGCCTAAACTAGAGCCTTTGGCGTGGAGTCCAGTCCATCCCTTAAGGGGCAGGGGTCTGGGATGCTCCAGAGTATGCAGAGAGCATGACAAGGGGAAAAGGCCAGCTCTCTTCCCCACAGGCCCTCACCAACTCTCCTTCTGAAAGAGATCCCAAAGAAATTTAGGAAATAAACCTCCTCGTGTTTCTGGCCAATGTAGGGCCAGGCATATGAGAACTTGTAGGTGTAGGTTCTGAGGACCACCCCATCAGAATTGGGGGCTGATTTTGTTTATCAAATTCAACTTCTCGAGCCTTAAACCCCAGTAAAACTAGGGTCTTTAGGGCTGGGGCCACTATGTTGCTCCTTGAGCTCTTAGGGTGACTCATAAGGGGCTCACCACTACCAGGCCAGACGAGTCCCCAGATGATTCTTTGGCACTACATTTCAAGACCCCTTCCCTCCAACTAGCAGTGTGTCCTCTGTGCTGGGCTTTGTCTTTCCACCCTACCTGGTGAGTCCTCAGGAGGGCTTGAGAGATGTTGGTGTCACATGCAAAGCTCTGCACTCACTTAGTTATGTTGAACTGAGCGACATGGATTTGCCTCACATCTTAGTCAATTTGTAAGCATTGCAAACCGTGATGAAGGACACTCTGGTTTGGTTTCTATGGTGGGGAGCATGGATCTTGCTCATCACAATCCAAGCTAGCCGCAACTCGGGCGTCTCAGAACACAGCTCTGTACTTGAATAAGTAAGATTGCCATTGCCCTGATCAGTGATCTCCTGTACTTTTAAATATTTAGTTTAGCAAACATTCTTGGGAAAAACTCTAGTGTTGGGAGGGGGTGCAGTATGTGATACATTTTATGGTATACCCAGAAAACCCACGAGAGCCATTTACAAAATACTGCAATTTTTAAATATATATTTCTGCCACCTTTCAAATTCCTAGTTCTCGTTACCCTTGAGAATACTTTCCACTGTCACTCCTGGTGGGTGCTGTGACCTTTGTGCCTATGGGGCAGACCAAAGGAGCTTTGAGTGGTTGCACAGTAAGCTGGGGCTTTGCTTTTGCAAGTATATACCCACCAGTCCTTCATTGTAGGGACATGGTTATGTACAGGACAGCTCAGCGTGACTGCTGGAGGATCACCAGTCCCGGAAACTAGCGCTACTGCTTTGTGTGACTTCTCAGGAAGCCAGGAAATGCCGGCTCTCTATCTAGCTTAGAGTCAGATAAACATTTTTGGTTTGTAAGTGGAATCGCTATGAACAGTATTCATGCCAGAATCTGGAGACAAAAATTACACTTTATTCCCTGACCCCTGTGACTTCGAAGTTCCCAATAGGGATGGCTTCTTCCCACTGGAGTTTTGTACTTGGAAAATGAAAAGGAGTGATTCCAGTTCTGCAACTTGAATCATTCAGGGTTGTGCAAGGGTGACGACTCCAGGAGAAATTGCCAAGAGCAGCAGGAGTTGTGCGTGGCAGGTGGAGGGGACTCTGTGTGCATCCTTCCTGCAAACTGGGGTCAGCCCCAGGAGTCAGGGGCACACAGCACTCATCAAGTGTCGTAGGGCCAAGGATTCCAACCCCACCACTTCTCTCTAGGAGAACTTTGCCAAACCAACCTGCAGAACACACCTCTGACAATTGGCACTGATTCCATGCAACAAGGACATTACTTTGGGGCTCACGGCTCAAAGACAGCCTTAAATCAAACCCAGCTGGGCATTCTGGGCTTTCAGGTGAGACAATTGCTCACCTTGGTTTTGTTTGTCACTCTAGGCGGCCTAGCTTCTCAGTTTCCCTTCTCTAGTTCAAGGCCTTGTAGCCAAACTCCTCTCCTCCCTTGCTGACTGCAGCCAGACTTGGGCCAGGTGTCCGACCATGAACTACATCACTGGGAAAGCGTCTGTCTGAACGCTTTATCCTCATGGAGATCCACACAGGCATGCCTGCCTGCTTAAAGTTGGTCTCTTTCTTCCGTGAGCCAGTGCGGGGAGGACTAACGAGAATGCAGTGGTATTACCTCGGCCCTGTTTCCCTCCCTTCGTCTCACTGTGTTAACCCCCGGTGCTTTCAAACAAACCAGGGGAGCTTTATGGATTTGCCGGTAAATGTTTTCCAAATCGAGTCTCAAAGAATTTGTTCCTTTTCCACCAATATTGAATAGAAAAAAAAAATGCTACAGATCTCTGGATTTTTCTTGTCATATGTTTTGAGCATCTGAAGTCGAGTTTGGATTAGGCAAGAGGTAGAGTTTACAGAGGAAATGGGGTGAGGCGGAGAAACCATATTCCAGCAGGATTGAGGTCCATTCTTGGGGGACAAAGCCAGGTCTCGTTTGGGTTCAGTGACTCGCTCAATGTCTTTAGAAGCATTTCAGCTCGGCATGTGTTTTCATGGGACATTTTCCCTCAACTTTTTAGACTTGTGTATTTTGAAGGAAATTGAAGCTGCATGTTCCTGATTATTTACACTGCACTCATCAAAATGCTGCTTTGTAATGACTCTTTGATGTCCAAAGAGTATCATGATCCTGTTTCAAGGTCTTATTTTTTCTCCTTAAGAGTCAACAAGTTCCCTTTTGCCAGCAGGGAGGAAATTCCAGTTCCAAACGCTCCACTTTCTGGTGGAAAATGTTCTCCCTTGGAAAACTCCTGCCCCATCAAAACCCAGCCGTTTCACTCCCACATTGCTGTGCGTGGCAAATGGTTCCTGTCTAGTCCCACGACTCTGTCAGGTGAAAGGGCAAGGTTGAGCTTTCTTTGAAAGTCTCACCAATTCATGTTTGATTGATTTGTTTTCTTCTTCATTTTAACTTGTTATAATGGAAAATTCCACACAATGCAAAAATAGGAGCATAAGGAACGTTCATGTACTTTACAACCATATTCTATATGGCCAGTCTTGTTTCATCTACATCCCTTTGAATTGTTTTGAAGCCAGACGAAAACATCTTATCATTTTATCTGCAAAAAAATCCAGCATTTAATCTCTGAAGGATAAATTCTTAAGAAATGTGACTCCAATGTTAATCGCACACCCAAATAATATCAAACCAGTCAGTTCAAAATTTCCCTGTAGTCTCATAATTTTTCTGACCGTACTTTCTTTGAATCCTGAGCTAAATACGATCTTGAAATCATTTGGCATATCTCTTAAGTCTTTCCTCCTCTTCCTCTTTCTTCTTTATATGCCACCGATACAGAAGAGTTCTTGAGTTAAATTTTGAGGAATCTGGCTTTGGAAAACTGCAAATACTAGACTAAAAACTGAAAGAGAAAAAGTAAAACAATGATTTTAATTTAACATCCAAGTTGAGGGAATTATTAAGAAGGAATGATCCAAAACCTTGAATATGGAAACGTTTATGAATTTAACTGCAGTTTTACCTGAGGTGAGTGTTTTTGATGACTTGGTCACCAAGAACTTAAAGGGGAGGACCTAAAGATAATGGAGAAATGTCTTTTCCCTACAGTGAGCAATCTCCCAAATTTTTGATCATAGACCTATATCAATAAAGCTACTTGTTCATATGCCTGTCATGTATATAGTTATCTATTTGTATGTAGTTATGTATAGTTACCTATACATATGTATATTGATATGCATTTGTATACATATAGTCATAGTCATTGATTTATAATCATATATATGTATAGTTATCAATAGATTACACACATGTATTATTGCATTAATATATCCATTACAGGACATGCATTAAAATGTTTTTAAAGGCTAGAAAAAAGGCGTTCTAGTGAAGTCTCCCCACATTCCTGACACTTTGGAGACGGCGGCTTGAGAAACAAGCCCTCTGAACTCTTGGCGTAGGAACACAAGGGTTTCCAAGTTAATGGAGGACATTTCTTACTGTCAGTCTGCGGGGTTGGTCTTGGAAGGAACGGGGCAGGAAATGGCCCACTTTTACAGGCCAAGTAAAACTTTCAGGCCAAAGAAACAGACATCCTTTTCTCTTAGTCATACTCCCTTTTGAGGAGAGAAAAGAGGAATATCCTCCGTTTTCGTGCCCACATGTCCCCCTCTGTCCTTCTGCTTTCTCCACGGCCACCCCACTCTCCACCACCTCTGCTGGCATAGGGGTGGGCTTGGAAGGAGCCAGGTTTGCCAAACCTGAAATGTCAATCATTTAAGACATTCATTTAAAGGATGCCGTACTGGTAGGCCCCCTCGCCTCACCTGGGAGGGGCACACGCGTGCCAGAAACCTGGAACCCTTGACCTTCGGACTTGCAGTAGGCCTGCTTCCTGCCCCAGCCCTCAAGTCGCAGCTTCAGCTTTCCTCCTGAGCCCCTTGTGTTCTTCCCGTTGAGTTTCCTAGAGAAGCAGCACCTGGTGCCCTTCGAAGCCCATTTCTCCTGTTTGACTCTCGCAAAGTCAGCCGGAACAGTCTCCCTAAGGCGCTGCGCATCCTCCCCACCTGCTTCCATCATTAGCAGCTCTGCCCACAGCAGTAGGAGAGGAAGGGACCAGGGCCCTAAGACAGCAAGTGAGTCCACTGGTCACCCTGACAACCATGACCAAGTGGTTGCAAGGCTGGAGGTGAGATGACCTCGTGAATGAGTGACCAGGCACATACTGGAGGCGGGCACACTCAGAACCCTTATACCATCTTTGCCCACTGGGCAACCTGGGCCAAATTTCTTAGCCTCTGAATTTTTCTTGTCCCAGAATAGGAGTGACGACACCTACCGCACCAATTGTCATGAGTATTTAATAAAATCATCTAAAGTGTTTATTACAGTGTTGAGCCCATAGGAAACCTTTAAATTGTGTGTTTTATTAGTAATGGTCAGTAGTTACAAGAAAGTATTTCATCAATCCTAAGACAAACTTTAATATCTCTGAAAGGAGGCTGAACATAAAGAAAATTGACTGTGTTTTTCTTTCCTTTTTTTTTTTTAATCCTGGTGACCTGTAAAATAATGGTACATTTTATAATAGATGGAGTCTTAGATTTGATGAAACTTGGCGATAACTCAACTTCATCCACAGAGAGCATGTGTGGACTGAGATCCGAAAAGTGGAATTGCTGAAGCCACTGAGCGCCTTCCTCCCACTCTCACTGAAGAGCAGGCGAGCTCTCTGAGCTGAGAAAGAAGTGTTAGGTGAAGTCTGGCCTCTTGACCTGAGCCATTTGGCAGCAGATGAGGCCCATACCTACCTGCCCAGCAGATTCTTAGGCGCCTTGATCACACCTGCCTGATTCTTACCTCCTCCTCCCCAGGAGTCATTCCTCAGCTATTCAGCTCATTTCTAGTTACCTTGACATTGTGGCTCTTACTTCCTCCTTCCTGCCCAGCTTCCCGCTTCCTCCACTTGAAGAGGAAGACTCAGCCCAGTGTGCTGTTTGGCAGGTGGAGTCTGTGGCCCAGAACAATAGCTATTTAGAGTTTCAGGAGATCTTGGAGGTGATCTAGACCAAACCTCCCATTTTATAGATGAAGAAACTGAGGCACAGTCGTTTACTCAAATGACTCAGCCCTCTCAGTAATAGGCTATGTGACCTTGAACAGGTCATGACGTTCTGTTGGAAACAATGTTAATGTGTTCATTATTGTATGAAATGTGTCCTCAGGAAGCAATAAAACTGGAGCTAGTTGTTAAATTTTTCAACTGACAGCTTTAGGCAAAGCAATGCCATCGATGTGATACAGTGAGACATGTGACCATGCATGTCATCCATGAGGAGCTGAGTGTCCCTTGAAGGAGCCTGACCTCCTGGGCATGCTCAGAGAATGGTGTCATGGCACTTCTTTGGTCAGCTTTGTACAGATGCAACCTGGGGCCATCTGACAATAAAGCGTTACATTTGAATGTAGCATTCCAAGGTTTTTACGTGATTCTAAGGGTTTCATGTACAAAGAACGGCTGCAACGAGGAAGGGCAGAGTCCTGTCATAACACAGCTTCAGTTTATAGTCATTAAAAATGTGGCCTCCAAAACCACCTAAACCTGAGTTCAAATCCTGGCTGGTCACTGACTAACTGTGTAACCCTGGCTAGATTAATGACTTAGCCTCAGTTACACCTCAAGCTTCTCATTCCTAAATCAGAACTCTTAATGACAGTACCTACTTCACAGGGATAAGAATTAGATGTAATACCCATGGACCACTCAGTAGATCTTGGAACATTGCAAGCATTCTATAAACATTATCCATGGTGATGATAAATAAATTCACAGCAAAGCAGTGAATTCCCATCTTGTTAATGAGAAAAACTTAGATTCAGTGAGTTGAAGGAAGCTCCTCTGGGTGATGTAACCAACCTGGAAAGCGGGCATCCTGATTGCAGGACCAGGTTTTTATTTTTTTCCCTCACTACACCACACTTTGTTTCCATGGTGATGGATAGCATCACTGGGGTGTGCGTCCATGTTGCTCCAGACCTGTAATTTACTAGGGACAGGCTGAAGGGCAAAGATGGATTCTGAACCAGACAAGTAACTGCTTTATAGATTAAACATTTCTAGTAGAAGATTTAGATCATTTCTCTGACCAGTTAAAATGATGCTGAAGATGGAGATTTTTGCTTGCACAGTTACCTTCCCACTGAAGTAGCCCAAGAGAGCCGACTATAAGAGGTCCCAAAGATATTTTTTAAAAGTGTTCGCCAAAAACATTTTGGGTTTCATGATTGATGATAGATTAAAGAGGATCAAAGAATTCCTATTGTGTGTGCATCTTAAATAATTCTTCTAAGATCCCACTGCTGCTTTGATAGAAAATGTATCCAGTCACCATCAGAAGTGTAGAAGTCTCTCTTTCCCATGATACAACCCTGATGGGCCAGAGGTATCACTGGGGACGTGCAGTGTGATCACAGTATGAACTTGAGCCAGACCAACTCTGGCTCTGCCATTCGCTGGTGCATGTCTTTGGGCAGTTGTCTTGACTTTTGATTTGTGATGATCCTCATAGTAGCCCCACGGAGGTCCTGTGGGGACTTCAGTGAGCTCATGCATGTGAAACCCTAGCACGGTGCCTGGCTGGTGGCATGTTGTTCTGCTAGCTTTGCCTGTCCATCTTGCTATTGAACAAGCCAGCTTCCTTTCCTCATTCCGGGTACACTTCTCTCATTGGAAAAGACACCCATGAGCTCTCCAGCAGCGGCACTGATGTCTACTTACCTGAGATGCCCATTTTTCAGCTTCTTTGGCTTCTTCTCAGGACAGCAGCTCAACTCATCAGGGAATTAGGATCGTTTTAAAATCATAGAAGAATTATGAGACTCCTGAGAGGTGCTAATTCTCTGTGGAGAGTCCCCCAAATGCTTATAATCTACTTCAGAGGTTTTAGAAGCCTAATGGTAACTAGGTAGGAGTGGTTGGTGTCTGGGGCTCAAACATAGGACCAGGGAGTGAAGGAGACTAAGAAACACAGTGTTTTCTGTGACTAGAGTGTTATTTCTTTAATTACAGAATGACAAGAAATATGGCTGATTTGATTTTTTAAAATCTCCCATTCAGTTGCTTAGTGTCGTTTAAGGAAGCATCAGGGCAGTTGATGTAGCACTCACTCTTCAGTTGGTTTGTTTGGACATTAGTCCCTCTCCTTTTCTTTTTTAGGGTGAGGATTCAATTGAGGCATGGGGACCTCCATAGAATCCAATACTTTGATTCGCCTTCAAATTCTTTAACACAAATTCTTTGACACTTAGCAGAGACAGGGAATTTCTGTGAATTAAAAGTGTTTTACATAAACAGGTTTGCCTTGTCCAGGGGAAGCAAATTAATGTTCTGAAAAAAAAATTCAGCAAGACATTTCCCACTTCTTGGAAGAGCCTCAGTATTTGTTTTCTAAACCAGGTAACCTCCTGGTAGTTGAACAAAGAGTTTAAACTAGGTAGTAAAGAAAAAATAAATAAATAAATAAAATAAAAAAGAAAGAAAGGCAGGCATATTCATTCATCAACAACAAAAACGCTCTTCCTGGGAAGACTATAACTTAGAAGTAAACATTTATCAGATACCTATGAAATATCAGGATATTGGGCATAATCTGGGCTCTGGGACTTCTGCAGTAAACTTACCAGAGAGAAGGCAATAAGCAAGAAAAGATCTAGTATATCAGATGGAATAAGTGGTTTGAAATAAAGTAGCCAGGGTAAAGAGATGCGGTTTTACGTAAGAATGCCAGGTGAGAAAGTGGCATTAGGGCAGGTGCCAGAAGGAAGATGGGAGGGACCAGTGAAGGCCTCAGATGTCAGGACAAGCCAGCACAGCAGGGAAGTCAGGACAGTCTGAGCCTCGGTCTGCTCTGCAGGGCGCCGACCATGGCCTCTAATGACAGGGTGTCCGTGAGCAGCAGATGAGAGGCATGTAGAAGGGACTTGCTTCTGAATGTTAGTTTCTGCTATTTCCACTTGCTTTCACCTTTTCCAGATTATTCCAGAAGCAGGGGAGAGGAACATAAATTTAAGTGGAGGAGAGACCAGAGGTCTGCCTCCCTGCCTCTCTGGCATCTCTGCTCAGAGTGAATCCCTGTTTCATTTTCTCATCTCTAAATTGTGCTGCTTTCTAAATTTCTCCAACTTGTTCATATCTGTGTTTTTGATGCGTGCTATTTAATTGAAGATGTGTCTATGTCTAACCCCGTTTGTTTTTACTCCTTCTCCTGTCTTCTGGGGTATTCCCCCCATGAGCATCATCCATAAATGTTGTGATACTCACTCCCAGGTCATGGGTCAGATGTTGAGATCAAT
Organism: Sciurus carolinensis; assembly: GCF_902686445.1. NCBI lineage: Eukaryota > Metazoa > Chordata > Mammalia > Rodentia > Sciuridae > Sciurus > Sciurus carolinensis. Next base: position 99,172,646 of record NC_062222.1, read on the forward strand.
GTGGTGGCAGACTGTTATGAAAGCCAATGAAGCGCCTTCCCGTTGCTGGGCTTCATATGACCTTGGTTTGTGATTTCTGTCCCTTTCAGCAGCACTCTTTCCCCTCTGTATCTTTGCCCTACTAGTAAAAATAAAATCCTGCCCAAGACACTACATTGGGTTCACCATCCCCTTCCTTTTACATTCTGAATTACAGGAACAGTGTGGGGTCTGCAAGAAAATCTCATAAACGAACTTGTCTTGCTAATTTAAGTGCAAATTGTTCTCTGTTCTTTCAGCCCTGGCTTTCTGAACATTTAAAATTTTACTTCCCTGTAATATTCTACAGTTTTTTAAACCAACAATTACTTCCATCATACGCTAATTTTTCACTGTTCCTTCTTTGTTTTCCTTCTGCATACTATCACATGTTGTTGATCTTTTCCCAATTTTCAGACATCTCCCTGAGTGTGAGGTAATTTTTCAGAGATAATTATTCATTTTTACTACACCATTGTTCAGTAAGCATATTAGTCAAATTCTTTTATTCCCCAGGGCTGTGTGTCCAGCTGACTAATGTGTGCTTGTGTTTGCCAGATATTCCTTTACCTATTTTTTTTTTTTTTTTGGTCCAAACTTATCCGCATGAGTTTATAATTCTTCAGATTTCACTTATTTGTACTACTAAAAGAGTTTAGCATTTAGGGGTTTTAATTCTAGCATTTGCCTCTTTTACTTGTAGATCTGCATTCTGTCAAGCTGCTTGTCCTATTTTTTATGACTCAGGATGAGCTTATGGATTTTAAAGCCATTGCTAAAGTGTTAAGATGTTTTGTTTCAACACATGTGTTTTTCTCTGCCGAGCTTAATTGATACAGCCCATTGTTTTGGCCTTTTATTGTTCCTGCTTCCAGTATTCGGGACTGTTCCTTGATCCTAAGGGATTCTGACACATGACTGAATGGCTGCCTACTTTTTCTACTTGATATAAATAGTAAGAAACTAGAATGAAAAAAACATGTACTATAAATTTCTTTCAAAAAAAGAAAGAGCAATGGAATGTGCTGATGGGATCAGCTTTGTAGAAACTATCAAGTCTCTCAAAGCATAGAACTTTCCACGATGTCAACAGTTTGGCACTAATTATTCACCTTTCCTCCGAGAAATGATTTTACTCAGCCCAGCCTCTTTTTTAACACGATCTTGCCAAGTCCACATGATTTTGGAGAGCATTTTGCAGAAGTTTATCCAGTTGCTAATGGTATCCTAACTAGGTTGAGACCTCCACCCACTCACTGGAGAATCCTGAAATCACAGAACAAACTCCTGCCATTTATTTTTAGAATCTAATCCAATGCCCTTATTTTACTAAAGACAAATGTTTGACCCCAGTATGTGAGGACATCTAAACCTGTCGCCACTCTCTGTCGATGGCTACTCCTGTAGAAGGCTCTGCCTGTGATGCAATAACTCTTATTCTTAACAAGTGTCTTAACAAGTTGGAGTGGCACTGGGTTTGGGTTTGGTGTTGGCATGTGCTCAAGTGGTATCATCTGTTAGCAAGAACGAGGTGATTGTTATGCCATTTTGCTTTATTCAAATAGCATTAGATTTAGTATTGATAGTAGCCAGAGCAAAAACAATCGGAGCAACCCAAAATTTTAAATTTCTGCTTCTAAATATGTGGCCAAATCAGCTTTTTCCATGAATTTCCCAGGCACAGACAGTTAAATGAAGTACTTTGAGACTGATTTCAAAGATGGAGCAGACTTGCTGTGGGGGACACCCCAGAAGCTTACAGGAAGCCACTGTCCCTGTCTTCTGAAAGCACACTTGGAAAATAGGCAGTAAACAAGGTCTTAGATGGTGTGAGTTTAGGTAACAACAGTCCTGGTATTGAAACTTTGGTGTACGTCCGCTTTTAAAGAGATCAGCCTGGGGGTAAACCCAGCAAGTGAGAACTAGATCATTTTCTGCAAATGAAAGAATAGTCTTATAAATCATGTGCTCATGTTAGTAGGGTAGAAACTTTATACTTTTAAAATATTTTCAAAGTACTAATAATCTTACAAATAAACAAGTCATTGGAAAGAGAAAGATTGGGAAATATTTGAGCATTTTAATAACCCAGACAGAACTCAGTGGGCAAATATCTATATACTTTGTTATTATTCTTATAGGCACAGGGTAAAATAACTCCCACTTCTCAGGTTCTGTGTGATTAAAGGACCAGAAGGGTAGGAACCCTTGCTAGGGATCTTCAAGGAAGGAGACACATGGACGTTTCTTCAGTCCAGACCTTGGCCTTGGGCATCTGGCAGCTCCACTTGGCAGGGGGCCTCGCAGCCCCGTGGATGGCTGATGTAAAGCACCGTGAACCTCTTTGATGTAGCAGGATGATTACATACTGATCAGATTTTGTCAGGAAATCTAACTTAGTTGAAGTAAAACAAAAACAAAAACCCTTAAAACATATTAAGCCCTTGGACCTGACTCCACTTTCAGTGGAACCAAGTTGATTTTGTCCTCTTTCTGGATCCCCTTCAACCCTTCGGATCTCTTGCACTTGGCCGTGCAAGACTGTAAGAACATTAATCGGCTGCTTGGCTTGCTCCTTCTGATTACTTCCAGAAGGGCAGAACATGTTGTCCCTGTTGAGGGTCTTCGATTACCATTTTTTTTTTTTCAAAAAGAGTTCTTGTTCCGATGTGTCCGTGTTTAGCCTTTCCTGGCCATGAAAATAATGAGAGCAGACACTAATGGCTGCTGCATTTTGAGTTGGTGCGCAGTGTCCCCAGTGAGCTGAACACCTGTGTCTGAAGGCTCTTTGAATCAAGCTTTTGAATCACAGATGCATCAAGTGAGACTCAGGCTACTCAGGGAAGAGGTTTTAACCAAACACATGCCATGACACCAGACTGAAGCCATCTGACAGAGCAAGCTGATCGATTCTGACTTTTCCAAAATTTAGGGCTGGCCCAGATTCATTGTTTCTGAAGTTTTTTTTTCAGAGATGACCCCAGTTCATGCCGAGAAGAAGCCTGGGGTTCCAATCTCGCACCCCACCTGTGCCTCCTGCCTGTGTTCCCCTGGAGGTGGTGGAGCTCCAGATGTGGCAGAGCTTTACAAGAAAGTTGTTCTAGGTAGCAGAAGACGCTGCCCCAGACCTGGCTTGCCAAAGAGGTCCTGCTCCACCCGGGGGCTTCCTGGCCAGTCTAGTGGAAGGGCGTGCGGTCCCATCCCTAGGAGCAATCCAAAAGCCCACCCTGTGTGTGACACATGCACCCTTCCTGTGTTCTGGGTGGGAGTGGATTTTTGAGGACATTTTTGTGATTATCAATTTTTGTCTTTAAATAAGGCATTTTAGGAGCTGTGGCCAAAGGTCAGTGGTAGAGCACTTGCCTAGCATGCACAAGACACTGGGTTCCATCCCCCGCACCACAGAAATAAATAAATAAATGAATGAATAAGGCATTTATAATTTAGCCAATGACTGATTGAAACTAAATGCGACGCACATTTCCTTACCTACTCTGTCCTCTACAATCTCATATTCAGAATGAGAATAATTCAAGAAGCAACTACTGACAGCAGCCAGGCTACCCAGCCTTAGGACACTCTGACTTCCATAAGGGAGGTGCAGGCGCAGCTCCCCTGGCCCCCCCACATTGCCTCCTGAAAACAAGCAACTGGATAGAGCAGACGGTGTGTTTAGGTGGAAGAAGAGCAACTGGTGGAAAGCTGCCCTCTTGGATGTCAGTGGCAAAGCCATTCCCTTCCCTGGTGTTACAGGGTTCAGTTGGGGAGGCTGCAGCGAGACTCGGGGGCAGGTCAATGACAGGTAGTGCAGAGGAAGTCCCCAGGGCTGGCCACCTGCATGGGCCCCAGGCAACACCAAGAGCCTCACAATTCTAGTAGTAGAGCCTGGTGTTTGGTGCAAAGTTGGTTTCATGTAATGGAATGAGAGAATACTAATGAATAAAAGTGACCATGTCCCTCTCCCTTGTAACTACTCATTCTATGTTTGTGTTTATGTTAACAAGGAAGGAATAAAACTAATCAATGTTTCCCAAGGAATCTGTGTCCAACCATTTGGGATAGACACACTCGAACCTCCTTCCCTCCTCCACCCAGAACAGGGCTAGACTCGGAGCAGAGAACTCAGCCCTCAGACAACAGATTAGATTGATCACACAGGAGGTCTTCAAGGGTGCTATTCACCATTATCGGAGTACATATAGGGTGGGTGTGGGACACACCCCTGTAATCCCAGTGGCCCAGGAGGCTGAGACAGGAGGATCGCAAGTTCCAAGCCAGCCTCAGCAATTTAGCAAGGCCCTAAGCAACTCAGCAAGAGCCCATCTCTAAATAAAATTTAAAAAAGACTGGGGATGTGGCTCAGTGTTTTAAATGCCCCTGGGTTCAATCCCTGGTACCAAAAAAAAGTACATATAGGCATAATGGTAGTTCCTTCCTTTATAATTTGATGGGTGTTTGACTCATCTGGGTGCCAGATGTTCATGCCAGTTGTCTGCTCACCTCCTTTTTTAATATGTTATCATATGTTTTCAGGCTAATGAACTTTGACAAGAAAATCAGTATACCTTCCCCACTACCAACCTAAGATGCAAAGAATACAGTTCTAGAGGTGCGTCCTTTCACCTTTCAGCGTGTATAGTGACTCGGGCTATGAAAATAAACAAAAAGGCATATTTTCCTGAGTAATGAGAAACTGACCACTGTTATCACCATGTTAGGGGTATTTGGATTTTGCTACCTACAGAGAAAAAGAAAGATCCTGGGACGGGAGCAGAAATTCCACATCAATGCTAATATTTAGAGCATACTATAATGAATGTAATTGATCACAGCTTTTGTGTTATTGTTTAACCAAGTGATACATCAGTAGGTGTAGAATTAAGAAGAGGAAGAGAATCAACTAATTACAGACACACAAAGGAATGACTTGTCATGAACATGCTGGGCTTCCTCCCAGTGATCAAAGACTCTGGGGAGGCAGTGAGAACACTCATTGGAGGAAGCTGTGTCACTTGGGTATCTGTAAATCTTTTTATAAAGAAGTGATGTGGGAATGGAAGTCCCAGACTGAGAACATAGTGGCCCTGAGATCTAACCCAGAGTTGGTACTTCAGGGCTGCCCAACTCCTTTTTGTCGTGTGCCTTTTTAGAACACACCGTGTTCTAGGACGAAGGTCGAGGATAAAGAGAAAACCTTTGTAGCCAGGAGTTGCTTGTGGCCTGGGCACTGTTCCACCCTGTACCTCTTCTGGGTACTTTACTATGGTTGTTTTTGTGTTTTTCTTTTTTACAAATTCCTCAGGGACACCTCTGGTGACTGTGGCCTTTGTGTTAGAGGCCTCTTCCAAAGGAGTTGTGTAGTGAAATCTGTCCATTTGTCTGAGCTTTGGTCATTGGAAGAAATGAGTAGGCATTTCCCATGGAATTCCCACTGAGACTGACTGACCCTTGAGAATACAGGAGGTGCATTCCTAGAGGGCCTTATGTTTACGTAGAAATGACCTTGGTTACTCTCTACCCATGTCCTCCTGCTTAATTAAAGAAAACAGTGCTGCCCTGTTAAGTGTAATAACCAATAAAACACTGGTAAGGCAGCATAGGGTGCTGCAAAATACTTACTGACATCAAGTCAGGGTCAAGTGATTAACCACAAGACTGACTTGGTGAGGTCTAGAGACTCGCAAAAGTACTGACCTTGACTAAGTGTACCGCTTCGGTATCTCAGCTTCCCCATCAGTACAGTGGGTGTGACGGTGCCTTTGTCAGCAGTTGTCAGGTTCGGTACCAGAGGCAGAAGAAGGTGAGGCCCAGCCCCTTCTGTTCTTGAACTGAACCAATAGATGAATGAGAAGGCCGGGAGGGAGGCAGGATGGAGGAAGGAGGAAAGGGGTGACTGAGTAGGAAGTACTTGGCACACATATAGTGCAGGGGTTGGGGAGCTGATTCCACGACCAGGCTGAGCGTGAGCCAAGCAAACCCAACCCATCTCCGTGGCTCTCACCCCCACATTTCATTTCAACCTATATCAAGGGATTGGGTTGGTTTTCATAACTGATGGTAACATTTACCTCCGAGCACATTAATACTGTGCTTTCAAGTTTTCATTAATGGAGTAGATTGATAAAAGTCATCATAAAAATAACTAATGTTCAATTTCATTACAACAAAATGAGCCCGTTTGTTTTACCAGATTGACTTCTCGTCTGCCCTTGTAGGGAAGCAGAGGAAAACAGTTTGTTATTTTGGGCCAAGGGGTAATATTTCATTTGTGGCAACATTAAGGTTTAGGTTTGTCTGCCTGTAGATGTCTTGAGATCACCTGTGAAAATGGTTTGCTACTCTCTGGACCCAGAATATTCCATAAAATCACACAAATCCAGAGGCCCAGACCATCAAGGTATGCATATTCAAAAAGTCACCAGTATCTGAAAGATGTCATTTCAAAGAAGCAATGTGCGCCATTCTGGCTTTACAATGTGGAGTTGGCGGGTGTGCCCAGGCTAAATAGCGATCCGAATGGGGTCAGTGGCCATAAAAGAGCACTGAATTTTTTGCAGCACATGCTTAAGAGCACAGAGAGAATGCTGAACGTTAGAGTTTAGGTGTACATTTTCTGGTCATTTGAGCATATCCAGGTGAAAAAAGGAGCCAAGATGTACTGCCGTACTTACGGAACTCACGGAATATCCCATACAGAAGCTCTCCTTGCCATGTTGAGATGATCCTACTGAAAAGGAAGAATTGTTGCTAAACCTGAAAAGGAGAATCATACAAGAAAAAGATTTCCCAAAAGAAACTGAAGAAACAGAAACTTGTGGCACAGGGATAAATTCACCATCAAATAAATGCACATAAAAATTTAAAGAAAAAAATGCAAATATGTCCTGGAAATCATAACAGTGCAGGAGAAAGACAACCATTACAGTAGAATTGGTACAAAGAGCAAAAAGAGTCATGCGGAAGCCCCCCAAACAGTTGTTTAGGGGGTTCTCAGTTGTTTAGGGGGTCCACATAACCCCAAGAAACAGAGTTAGTTTATAATGGAAATAGCAATATTGGTGGATCTCACATGACTGTGGTTATAGCTTTTTTGCTCCTTTAAAATAAAAAAATCTAAAACTTTAAATTCCAATGCAGAAAGAAAAATCTGCTTCTTTGTCTCTCCTGAGTCCTTCCAGCCCTGAAGTTTATAATTATTCCAAGAAAAGGATAAATACCTCCTATCATCAACAGGAAAACATTTTCTTTTTAACCCATTAATGCTAAGGTGTCAGTTTCTTCTGCTTCTAAGCAGTCATTTCTTTTCATTGTAATTTCTTAAAAGGTTGTCTCCGCAACATTCTCTCAGTGATCCTTGTGATGATTTGTGAGTTAAACCTTACAATGGGCAAGGACACTGAGGCCCCCAGCTATCTAGCCTGACCAGAGAACATGATTGATGATTAGGGACACCAAAAGAGACCGTGCATTATTGGCTCTTGACATGTACTTTCTTGAGCATTAGAAGACCGTTAAGATGTTTCTATTAAACATTTTCACATCTTTTTCTTCTGTTGCATTGCATGCCAAGTGACCGAAATGCAGAGTCTAGAATTCTCTACCCTCTTCCATTATCAGCTAGTGATAATGGAGGCTGGAGATAGGCCCTCCCCAGAAGCATGGTGCACTTGAAGACCCACACATGCTCTCCAAGAGCCAGTTTAAAGCAAGACTGTTGAAGCACTGGTGGGAAAATCAGCAGTGAAGTTGACATCTCTGAGTCGTTCAGCCTACGCTGGTGCAGTGCTTGGGATAACTGGACCGGATGCTAACTTACGCATGCAGTTCCATCGTGAAAGTCCTCCATGGGTACATTTGTAAAGTAGGCCATGACTGTCTTTTGGGCTAATGCTTTTGCCATGGACACAGCTGCCCACCAGCATGGCCCTCACCCTGATCTGACTGCTGGTTCCAAGGCATGGGCAGAGATCTCAAACCTCAGTGTGCCCTGGGAAACTAGTAAAACCACAGATGCTTGGTCTCCCTCTCCTCCCTAGCAGGCAGCCTTGGCCCTGCTGACATTTTGGACCATGTAATTTTTTGTTCTGGGGTAGGGATAGGGGTTCTCCTGATCACTGTGGGATGTTTAGCAGCATCCTTGGCCTCTGGGTAGAGGCCAGTAGCATTCTCCCAAATGGTGGTAATCAGAAAAGTCTCTGGACATTTTCAGAGGTCCCTGTCTTAGGGATTCTAATCCCTAAGGGGGGAGGAGGGCCCAGATTCTGTTTTTAATCAGCTCCTGCAGCAAGGCCTTTTTCATACCACTGGACCTTTTCTTCCTTTTCAGTGCCCCATGTGCTTCTGCTCCACTTCTGTGGCCATCTCTAGGGTTAACAGCACTTTGTCCTTCCCAGGCCAGGCCCTCCGAGCTACATAGAAGGCAATTCACTGACCCAGTGAACAAGACCATGCTATCTGCTGCTAAGTGGGCTGCTCTTGGATCTAGGAAGCACATGTGCTTCATGATGGGGGCCTTTTGGAGGTAATGCCCATGCTGTTGTTACATAACCCCACAACAACTAAATAGACACCCCTGCTGGGACCTTTTGGATACAAAAGGGCTCAGAAGGACTCAGCCCAGTAGGTACAGATGACACCTGGACAGTCAGAATGTTCCCTGAAGGAAGGCTGGACCTGATTCCCCCTGCAGATGAGGCCTCCTGTAGTAGGAACTCATCTCCCTGCTGTCTGGTGGAAGCTGGGCACTAGCAAAGCCGAATCTGATGTCTGCCTTTCTAGCATGAGTGATTCCAGTGCTTTCAGGAATTCTGTTGTTTAGTCTGTCTCCTGCGGTTGGAACTTCCTCTCTAAATGGTCATACTGGGGATGTTATTTTCCAACTGGAGTGAGGAGAATATTCTATGGCACTATCAAAGGACTGCGCGTGGAAGGGCTGCTTCGTTCAATAGGGAAGGGCTTTCTGTGTGACTTGTTATGGAAAATGACCATTTTGTCTAAAATAAACCTGGGTGCAGCCTCGCAGCTCAAGGGCTTCCCATCTGTCAGTCCCCTTGGCAATTCCGGCTATTACAACTGATGGACTTATATCATCAGGTGCTTTCTTGAAGGGGACACTGAATATATTGATGGTATTTGTATTGTTGATCCATCCCTTTCTTTAGGATATAACTCATTGCACCGTTCTACTTAGAAATAATGTCTTTACTTGTTCCTCATTGGAAAACTGAATAGATGCTTTTGACTTGTGAGTTTCTTATAACAGTACCAGAGCTGGTGAACTCCTTTCCAACAAAGAGAACAACTGAGGCAGAAAGTGGTTTCTAGTCTGCAAAGCAGCCATACTGTGTCCCCTAAACGTTCCTGAAGAGAGAAATAAATACATCACCAGGATGTTGTGATAGAGTAAAGAGTAACAACACCCGAAGATCTAAGGGTCCCAAGATCCCTCTCAGAACTCCAAGCATTAATTATGGTTCAATGTCAAGAAAAATGAAGTGTAAAAATCATGGCTTTACAGCAACTCCGTTCAAACGTATTACAAACGTGGGGCTTTTCAGTCTCACATTGAATCCTCGTTCACAGTTTACATGATGATTATGAGCGCCTAGGCCTCCCTTTATGTTCTCCCTGAGCTTATATGTTTACATGGCGGAGAAGCATCAGAGCTGGCAAAACCTAACAACTAGTTTCAAACTAAAATAATTTATACTAAAAACTTCTAAAACTAAATATTGTCCTGACCACTGCCTGTCTCTGCGGGTCTCTTCCAGGGAACTCTGGGTGTAGTGTATGAGAAGGACACATGTCTGAGCCAGGCTGAGGCACAGAACTATAAGATTTTCAGGGGCTTTAGAGATTGTCCAGCACAAATTTTTCCATCTCCATTTCTTCAATATTTCTTAGTTGTCTTCAGTGGCTTTGGGGGGAAATTTTTAATATACTTTTTATATGCTAAAGTTATCAATTGTTTGATTATATGTGTTACAATTATTTTTCAGTTGTCACTAGTCTCTCTTAACAGTACTTATGATTTTTCTGTATATTTTAAAACATGATCTAGTCTTAATGCTTGTAAAGCAGATTGCAAGCATCTGTAACCACATCACTCTAACACAACTATTGTTGTTTGCTAGTTTTTGTATATGAAGGCAAATGTTTTTTGTAATTGCAATCAGCTTAGAACATTTTTGGATGGAGGGAAGTATGTGATTTCGGCTCAATTAAACATGCCAGCCTTGACCTCTTGCATTTCTTTGAAAAGTAGAAAGTTCTCTGTATTGAGGTCTCTCTATTGAGACTCCCTGTTGTGTGCACTACATTTTCGCCTAGTCTTTGCAGCACTTTTTCACGGGCCCCATGTAAATCATGTTCTCTTTGCCCATCTATAAATGAGGGAAGCCCTTTTGAGACTGTTTGTCCCGGTAGTGTGTGTGTCCATTTCCCTGGCCAATCATGCACTTGAAAACAGGGCTAATGTGGCCTCTGGCCCACAGCTGCTGCATCAGTGAAGCCCCATTCATCCCCTTGTGTGGCAGGACCTCTGCAGGGAACGTCTTGCTTACTGAGGTGGCGCTTGTGCTGCCACAGCCTCCTGGTTCTCGTGGGCTCTGTGCACTCATGACGTGTGGAAGCTGTTAGCATCATGCCTACTTTTCTCCCAGAGCCTCCCCGCATCGGTCCCGCAATCGGTCCCGCGATCGGTCCTGTCCAACAAGGACGGTAGCTTTGTGTCTTATTGGCAGACTGTCCCTTCCAGGATGTAGTGCCATTGTTGCCTCTCTTCCCTGTGTCTTTTCATTCTCTTGTTCCGTGGGCATACCGTCTCTGCATGAGTCTGAAAGTGTGAATGCAATGACTTAGTATACTCTCTTAAAAATCAGCTCCCACATTTCCATTTTTTAACTGGTAAACTCTGCCTAGGTCTCAGGACCAGGGAGCCGAGAGGGGCATGGAAGGAAAACCTTCTTTTCTCTCCCCACCCACCCCATCAGTTGTCATCTGTCCTATTTCATGAGGCAGTGTAGCTGTGGGGTTTCTACATACAGCTCTGGCACCCCCATCTCCTAGATTGTGTCAGTGCATTGTCTAAGTTTTGGTGTTTTAAGTTTTCTTGTGCTAGTGTGTATGTGTGTGTGTGTGTGTGTGTGTGTGTGTGTGCACATGAGTGTGTATTGGGCGGGACTCTTAAGCTGCAGACGCCAATGAACCAGCAAAGACAGCATGTCTTACAGACTGAAAATCTAGACATCACTGGTTCCTGGAATCCATCAGCGTGGCTCTCCCTTGCCACCTCACAGGCTGGTTTTCTTTCCCACCAATGAAACATACAGTTAGCCATCCATATTCAGGGGTTCTGAATTCACAGATTCAACCAAGTATAGATCAAAACTATATGGGAAAAAAATCATATCTGTATTGAACTTTTTGCTTGTTTTATATTCCCTAATCAATATAGTAGAACAACTATCTCCATAGCATTTACATTATATTAGGAATTATAAAGTAGTCCAGACATGATTTAAAGTATATGGAAGCCAGGCACCGTGGCACATGCCTGTAATCCCAGTGACTAGGTGGGCTGAGACAGGAGGACTGTGAGTTCAAAGCCAGCCTCAGCAAAATTGAGGTGCTAAGCAACTCAGTGAGACCCTGCCTCTAAATAAGATACAAAATAGGGCTGGGGATGTGTCTCAGTGGTTGAGTGCCCCTGAGTTCAATTCCCAGTACCCAAAAATAAATAAATAAAAATAAACTATATGGAAGGATAATAGGTTATGTGCAAATAGTATGCCTTTCTATATAAGGGACTTGAGCATCCATGGATTTTGGTTTCAGAGGGAGGCCCTAGAACCAGGTCCCAGGATATTGAGAGACAACTCTAAATGGTTCCAACTCTGAATCAATGTCTGTCACTTGTCAATCCTGAACCAAATCTCTTTGGATGTCCTGATTGGCTAGATTCTATCACATGCTCTACCCACCTCCTTCCTCCAAGGAGGATGAAGCAGGGGTTGACAAAGTCAGTCCTTTCAAGCCAAATTTGATCAGTTATCTGCTCTCACTAGTTTCTGTCCAGGCTACACTTGCTTTTTAAATATTTTGGATATCACCCCTAAGCAAGCCCACATGATTGACTGACAGTACCTCCAAGTGGGTCATGAGAAGTTTTCAAAGGGCAAACGTACCTAGTAGACAGACAGAAAAAGCTCAGCAACTATTCTGGATTGTTTTAGGGAAACAGATAGGAAAGACGATTGAACATAAACAATCTGGAATCCCAAGTGTTAGATAAACTTAGAAAATATAAGACTTTATTCCCAGGACTCAGCACATAGTAGGATCAAAATTAATATTTTGGGGTTGAATGAATGAATGAAAAAGTGAACTTCGCTGGGCGTGGTGGAGCAGATCTCTAATCCCAGCAACTCGGGCAGCTGAGGCAGGAGGACGGCAAGTTCAAGTCCAACCTGGGCATCTTAGAGATACCCAGTCTCAAAATAAAAAATAAAAAGGGCTGAGGGTGTAGCTCAGGGATAGAGCACCCTGGGTTCAATTCCCAGTACTGGGAGGTGGGGGAAGGACTAAAATGTATTTTGCCCTGGAATTGAGACTAGAATCCTTCCTCTTCCTCCCTTGTTTTTTGGGGAAGATACCAAATCAGTCTGTGAGGGAGCAGCTTTTGCAGAGTTCTGTCCTCACAGAGTTCAGTGCCCTGGGTTCCCCCTTGCCCCTGCCAAGGCTCACTATGGCCCGGTCCACCTGGCCCTTTAGACATGTGGGTGCAGGCTTTGCCACTGATCCAGTGAAGACACAAAATTCAGGCTTTGCTGAGTGAAGGTGACATTGCTGAGGAATGCAAGGAAACCAGGGAATGTGTGGATGGAAGCATTTCCTGTGCATGAAAACGGTGTGTGAAAAGGGCTGCAGCACATTGACAGGAACCAGTGGGGCCATGAGTGGCCCCGGGCCACAGCCTGTGTGAGGAGGAGTCAGAAGGAGGCTGGTGGAAACTGGGTCTGGGCATGAGGATTTCAGCCCCGCTCGGAAGGGTCGTGAGCTGTTGGATAGTGAGCGCCACTGCACGTTAGGAAAACACGTCTGGCAGAAGAATTCCCAGACTAGAAGAAAGTAATGCAGCGGATAAGTAAGCAAGCCTCGACTTGGAAAAATAGCTTATTTATACCTTGAACCTGGCAATTAGCTAATTCATTGAACATATAGATGGAAAACTATCCATTCACTGAAATTTTTATATCAGTTTACCAGGATGAAATGAAGTTGATCTTGGTGCCGACAAGACAGAACTGTTTTTAAATTCTTAGTGACATGGTTAATGTCTATAAACACTGTTTGGGTTTGTTTGTTTATTTATTGTCTTTGGGGGAAAAAAAGAGTCTGAAAACTTATTTGATCTAGCATGTATTTGGTGTCTAATTCATGCATTTCCCCACTCCTCATTTAGGTTTCATTTTCTATTACTTTAGAATGATGGTTGCATACTTACAAAAAGGAATTTGCCCTCGATTTTTTTTTTTTTTTTTGTCTTTTTATTTTATTTTGGTTTTGGTACTGGGAATTGAACCCAGGCCTGGCACATGCTAGGCAAGTGCTCGCCCTGAGCTACGCTCCCAGTCCTTTGCTCTGTATTTTAGTTCATTCTACAAACTCCATGAGCCTTCTGTGAAGTCATCTGCTGCAGATATAAAAATTGTAAGATACCGTTTTTACCAATAAGAGGTTGAGAGTTTAAGTGGCAAGATGGACAAATTCACAACTGGTAAATACCAGAGGTTAAAAGACTCAAAAACAGAAAATATAGTTGTCCCTCAGTATCTGTGAGGGATTTGTTCCAGGACCTCCTTAAGATACCGAAATATGAGGCTGCTCAAGGCCCTTCTATGAAATGGCATAATATTTGTACACAGTTCATATACATCTTTCCATTTCTCTCATACCTAGGTTACCAGCAATACTTAACACAATGTAAATGCTATGTCAATAGTTGCTACACTGTATCGATTAGGGAATAATGACAAGAAAAATAGTCTGTCGTGTTCTATCCAGATGCATTATTTTTCTGAGTGTTCTCAACACCAGATGAGTTAAACCTGCAGATGTGGAGAGCCTGCTGAACTTCTACTCTGGTGTTAAAGGAAAGATTTTAAAAGCTGACTCTTGAGCTGGATCTTGAAGATAGAAAGGGAGAGTTTTGTTGGGCAATGACAAGGAAAGGGGCATTTCAAAGAGCAGATGGAGAAGCACCAAGATGGTGGCTGCTGGTGTCCAGAGCAGGGCAGGTAGCTGGTGTGACCAGAGGCAAGCACCTCTGTGAGAAGCTGTGGATTCCTTCAGACTCTCTTTACCAGCATCTGGGCCAACAATTTCATTGGGCTTTAATATTTCTTTAAAAGGTAATCATCGGGATGTTAAGTTGCATTTCAAGGGTTGGTGACTTAATTGATTAGAAATTCAGACACAGAATTCAGAATTAGGGAGATAGTTCAGAAGTAGCTGTTATGTCTTGTTGATGTACTAACCAATACACATAATTTTATGTAAGATTTATGTGAACATGGAGATGACTACATAAGAACGTGTCCACTGAAGCAATTGTCTGGTGAGGGCGTTTTGGTTTGTTCATATTACCAACAGGAAGAGGTCTCTTGTTGACTGCGATGTATATTAGTGGAAATTGTTAAATGTTTTTTTGTTTTCTAAAATAATCCCCCAAACATGCTATTCAGATACTTCTCAAATTATGATGGAGTTACATCCTGAGAAACCCATTGTAAATTGGGAATGCATTGGTGACGGCCAAAACCCTATGTGTCCTTGCTTAGCAGTAGAGTGTCCATTGTGTCCCTCTGTGGTCATGTGGCCCACTGGAGCAGAGACTTGCTGCCGCCACCTAGCATCTCAAGAGAAGATGGTACCACATATGGATGGAGAACCCAGGAAGAGATCAAACTTCAAAACCCAAAGTACGGTTTCTCCTTAATGCATATGGTTTTTACACCATCATAAAGTCCAAACTCTAATTTGAACTCTCATAAATTAGGAATGGCTATAATTCTTTTCCTTTAGGCAGCTTCCAGATAAATAGCCTGCATTTTCAAAAATGGAGGGCCAATAACCAAGTAATTATTTTGATTAAGCAATAATTAGATAGATACTGGCAATTTGCAGGGTCCAATTTGCAAATTGCCCTTTTTATTAAATGACAAGAAACGGGCTGGCACTGCTCAGGTGGTATTTCCCAAAACTGGGGCTGAGCTCACAAAGAACTTCATTATTTTAACTAGCAGTCCAGCTTGCCAGTGGCCCCCTCCCGGTCTCCCCACAGCTCCGTCCCTGCCCCAGGAGTCTCTCCCTAGCAAGGCAGGCCATTGCAGCCACAGCTCAGTAGCATTGATGGCCATATTTTCCATCCAAGAACTTTCTATGACTGAGTAGCCTAGCTTTAAGCAGTTTTGAGTCCTTGAAATGGCAGTTTTGAGCTCTCTGTCTCCACCAGCCTGATTGACAGTTCTCACCACATGGTGGATCACGGCCAGTGAACTTTGTTGACTGAGGGACAGAAGTAGTTCTGAGATCTGTTGAGGCCACCAGAGAGCCAGAATTGCAGACAGGGGGCCGGGCCAGTGTTCTTTTGATCTGTGTGGTTAACTAGATAAGGTGGGTTGGGCTGAAACCATAGAAAAACAAAAGCAGAATTAAGGGACTTTGAATAAGTAGCAGAGCTGTTAAGAAGTTTTAAAAATCTGTAATTGGAGGAAGCTAGTCCATGCTGAGTAGCTTCAGGAGTTCTAAATGAGAGTGGAACCAAAGAACCAGGGTGTGTAAGTATTAGAAGGCTCTGTGGTTGCAGGGGGCTAATAACTGTAGATTACTACCTATCCAGTACACAGGAGTTTTCTGGAAGCTTCTAAAACCACGCACAAATCCCCAGTTGTACATTATAAGGCTTCTTCCATGCAAAGCCTCCTTCAAATCACATGGAAATTGGAAAAAGGATACCTTGGCATGGACAGAGCTTTTTTGCAAAGAAAGGGCCCATTCCTCTTGGTAAATATATCCCCTACTGGCACACGTCTTGGGAAGCAGGGCACTGACTAGATATCAGTCCCCTCAGCTCCTCAACTGGGCTCCTATATGCAGGACCCAAGTTGCTCAACTATATTATTTTGCTTAAATCTTACTTGTGGTCTCCTCAGAAATGTAGTTCGCTTTCTAAGAATTGATGAGCCCAAGAGGTGACATTGACTGATGACATTGACTGATATGGGCTTGCCATCACTCTGGCTTGTTTTTCATTTCTTGTCTACCATTTACTAGTTGTATTAAAATTGAGTCTTCAAGGAAAATCCTTCCTGCTGTGTGATGTTGGGTGACCTTCTTAACTTCTCTGAATCTATTTTTTTATTTGTTAAATGAAAAGCAGCACCATGTTGGTCCTTGGATTTGGTGGTGAGCATTAAATGTGATAAATACCACATGAGATGAGAGTATAGGGCTTAACAAATGTTTTTTCCCCTGAGGGTCTTGTCTGCTGTCATTGCCATCGCTTTCATTGGCTCTTTATTTATTTTTAGGACAGGTAACCTCCACTCTTGATCACTAGCTCTTCAAATTCATCATAATCTCAACGAGATCATGACCATAGTGCTATCCAGTGAAAGCCTGTTGACTATGTCTTCAGAACAGAAAAACAGAACACTTTAATTTACACCATAGGACTGTTGCTTATCAAACTGTATCTTCTGAAAACACATCCATACCATGAACATTAAGAGAGTAGACGAGGAATCCAAATCTCCTGGTGTTCTGGGGGAAGAAAACTTATGTGAAATAGCAGTCTTACGTCATTGAATTGATGGTCAATTTAAGAATAGGCTGACTAGCCAGATGACAGTTAAGTCAATGGAAAAAAAACCGTCTTCTGAATGTCCGTTCTCAGCGTGGATCTTAACTCAGTCCTCTCCTGTAGTTAACAAGACACTCTCACTGCCAGGCAAGCAGGAAGGCGGGGAATAATGAGATGGAGCCCTCACTGAGTATGTTAGGAAAAATGAGCAAAGTAAGGGGGCCTGGGAACTGTCTCAAGTATCTTAAACTACCCAGATGCAGAGTGATTTCTGAAATGTACCTGGGCCTGTCTTCATTTGGAGATGCACAACCTATACTTCCAAGTTAACCTATGAATCAGAAAATCCCTTTCCCATAGAGCACTACCTGGGTTTGTATGAAATGTGCATATTTATATTTGAAAACTCAACACAACTTGAGATAATCATTTCCAAGATTCACAAGATAAACTTGAGTGTCTAGAGCAATGCTCTACTTACTCTTTGTCAGGAACATAAACCCAAACCTGGATTGGGGTCTCCTTGGGACATTCCTAGAGGGTCCTGTTCTTTAATGTAGCTGGAAATCTGTGCAGTTATATTACGATAAACAACTCATAGTAAATGAAATGCCCAATATCTTAATAAAATTTTCCAGTATCTGGGAAAGTTCAGATGCCAAGGATGTTAGCTCCAAATTCCATCATATGGAGACTGCGTCTTTGCTCACTGCACTAATCCCCTGCAGCTTCACATTCCCATCTCCTGTTTCCATTTTTGGCAGATGGGCAAAAGCTCAACTGAAGCAACTTGGAAGTCTATGGCACCCTAATAAATCTGGGGATACTGTTTACTCCTTCTGGAAAAATGGGACAGATTGAAATGTTTGACCCTATTGATTTCAGTGCATTCTCTGGTGATAGATTTTAGTTATAAATAAGTTGAATGATAAATTGAGAGGTTGGCAGATGGCCAGAGTTTGTGTTTCACTTTATATATATTTTTTTCTTTTTTCTGTTCTTTGCTTTCTTTTCCACAAGGCTATTAAATTTCTAGAGAAGTGAAAGAAAAAAAAAGAATCAAAGGACTTGAGACCTAAAAGGCAACCTTTTAGCCCACAAGTGAGAGAAAATAGTAGGTATGGCCATGTTTAGGGTTCGGAGTAATAGGACTCAAAACTGGACACTGAGTTTTGAAGAGTCTGTAGTAGAGGCACAAGCTTCACCAGTTGTGCAAACCCTCCACTCCGCTGATCAGAAATCATGGAGACGTGTGGTAGGAAAGTAGTACTTTAAGACATTTACCTCCCTTGAGAATTTTATAACCTTAGTGTGCATGGTTCGGAGTGTATGTGTAGAAGTGAGTGTGAAAGTAAATGAGGTTGTTAAAAAGTGGAGGGTGTTTTTAAAAATTATTTCAATTTTTTTTCTTGATACCAGGGATTGAATCCAGGGATGCTTAACCAGTGAGCCACATCCCCAGCCCTTTTTATTTTTTATTTTGAGACAGGGTCTCACTAAGTTGCTCAGGGCCTCACTAAATTGCTGAGGCTGGCTCTGAACTTGCAATCCTCCTGCCTCAGCCTCTCAAGCCACTGGGATTACAGGTCTATGCCACTATGCCACGCTAAATTATTTCAATTCTTAAGTGAGGTTCTGAACCAGGAATAGAGTGACTAATTTTTACATCAGTAATTGGAATCAAGAACTTAGTTACTGAAATATTCCTGCATCATCATTGAACAAGTGTTCACTGAGACATGCTGCACATCAAGCATCACCAGCGTCCCTGCACAGGTCTCAGGCTTATAGTTAGATCTGACAGAAGCTCCAGTAGACTTCATCTGAAAGTTTTAATCATGTAAGAAAACGGAAAAAAATAAAACCCCTTAATGTGGCTGTTTTAAGCCATAGAAACCCATTTATTTAAATATTGTGTGATCATATCAGCTCCTCTTGATGGGTCATTTGCCTGGTTGTATCTTAACTATATCATGCAAATAAATGAAACTATGAGAAGTCAACTTCTAGTGCTTCTGTCAACATGTAAAAAGATTGAAAGACTAAATATTGATAGAATAGCAGCAATTTTATTTGGGGGTGGATTTACGAATTATTTTTATTTTCTTTTTATTTTTCTGTATTTTCAAAAATGTCTTCCCTGAACCTCAGTTTTGAAATCAGAACAAAAGGAGCTATTTCTATTTGATTCTCATAAAACCGAGGAAGTGTTTTATGAATAGTTTCCATGTAAACAATACTACAAGCATGAGTGAAGACATACAGGACATGGTCTCAGGGAGTTTGACCTTTGACATGGCAGGGGGCAGGTGTAGCAGGGTATGCCTGTAGTTCATTCCAGTGGATTCAGTGTAGTGCTTAGCACGTGGAAAATTCAAGTTTGCTTTTCAGAACATTTTGGAATCTTCTTCCTGAATATATATATTCACAGTTGGTGCAGTTCATGGATGCAGAACCCGTGGAGGCAGACGACTATGTAGTTCCCATTGTCCTTGTTTATCTGCCTGTTTTACTCCTATGCTAGATTACTAACTTCTACAGGGGTAGAATCTTAGGAGCACCTAATCTGTGCCCTACATTTGGTAGATTTTTGTAGTCATTTGAATATTTATGAAATAAGCCAGGTGTGGTGGCACATACCTATAATTCCAGCTACTTGGGAGGCCGAGGCAGCAGGATGGCAATTCATTAGCCAGTCCCATCAATGCAGTAAGACCCTGTCTCAAAATTAAATATAAGGCCAGGCACAGTGACACACACCTGTAATCTCAGCAGCTCCGGATACTAAGGAAGGAGGATCGTGAAGTCAAAGCCAGCCTCAGCAAAAGTGAGGCACTAAGCAACCCAGTGAGACCCTGTCGCTAAATAAAATAAAGAACAAGGCTGGGGATGTGGCCCAGTGGCAAAGTGCCCCTGAGTTCAATCCCCGGTACCACCCCCCAAAAAAATTAAATATAAGAAAGGACTACAAATGTAGATCAGGGTTAGAGTGCTTGTCTAGCATGCATGAGGCCCTGGGTTTAACCCTGAAACAAATGAATTGTAGAATGAACGAATGAGCTGTCATACCTGCAACTTGGGAGGTTAAGCCAGGAGGATTGGAAGTTTGAAGCCAACCTCGGCAATTTAGCAAGACCCTATCTCAAAACAAAAAGGTGTGAGGATGTAGCTTAGTACTTGAGCACCCCTGGGTTCAATCCCCAGCCACAGAGTTCTATCTGGAACTGGATCAGCAGAGCAGCCCTGGAGTGGATCCTCATGTGGTGCCAGGATATGTGGATCTGCAGGGTTTCTCCTTTGGTTCGTGAGTTCCCAAACTGTTTAGGCTCTCTGCTCTGCATCCGTCCAGAATTTGTTCATTAATTTATTCAACAAATGTTTAATAAGCACTGAAGGTCCAGTACTATGGGCCCGGGCACATCAATGAATGAGACAATCTTTAGGAAGCTTCCAATTCTTAAGTGGGAGACAATAAATAAGTAACTAATAGATACTTGTTAGAAAGTAAGAAGTGCTAGCAGGAGGGGTGGCACACACTCTTGTAATCCCAGAGTTCAAAGCCAGCCTTAGCAACAGTAAGACGCTAAGCAACTCAGTAAAGATCCTGTTTCTGAATAAAATACAAAAAAAAAAAAAAAAAATGAATGAATGAATGAATGAATGAATGAGTTCACAGAAGAGAGAGATTACAGCAGTCCCCCACCCCTTATCCACGTTTTGCTTTCCAAAGTTTTAGTTACCCATGGTTAACAAAAAGAAGATGGGTGAGTACAATACAATAAGATTTAGAGAGACCACAATCATGTTACCTTCATCACAACAGGTTGTTACAACTGTTCTGTGTTTAGTTGTTGTTAATCTTCTACCAATCCTGATTTACAATTCGAACTTTATCATAGGCATGTATGTATAGGAAAAAGCATAATATATGTAGGATTCAGTACCATCTGCAGTTTCAGGCATCCACTGGGGGTCTTGGATCCTATCCCCAGGTGATAAGGGGGGACAGGCGTACTGTGAAGCTTCAGTGGGAGAAAGCGAGATGTGAGGCAGGCCTTGGATAAAGGGGTAGGACTTGGATGGTGGCCACTGTGGTGGGAAGCCAGCCTGGGCAAAGGCCTGTGGTAGAGATGGATTTGAGGTGAGGAGCGACCGTTTATTGCTGTGCCTGACTGAAAGAAGCCCATGTAGTGCAGTGACTGTGCCCAACGAAAGGAACTGAGCAGGGCAGTAGCCAAACGGTGGAGAAATGAAGAAGGATGGAGAAAGAAGAGGTTGTCAGTTATCCAGCAAGTCAACATGAGTTGGCATTTCCTGCAAACGGGAGAAGCATGGCTCTGCTCCCGCCACTTACATAACACAGTGTTGAAGAAAAAATAAAATATGATTTCCAGAAGGAGGAAGGTTGTTTGCATTGAATAGATTAAAAGGGAGGAGGAAGCTCATTTAGCAA
The DNA here is from genome assembly GCF_902686445.1 of Sciurus carolinensis. Taxonomy (NCBI): domain Eukaryota; kingdom Metazoa; phylum Chordata; class Mammalia; order Rodentia; family Sciuridae; genus Sciurus; species Sciurus carolinensis. The sequence goes on from NC_062222.1 coordinate 99,193,981, forward strand.
ACAAAATGGGAATATAGGATTTTTGTTTCATGCGAAAAGATTTGGCAAAAAGAGCCGCCTCTCTTTGCGTGACATGTTCTCAAACACAGAGGAGGAAGAACACAATTTTTCCATATCCGAGTGTCAGGTAGTGCATGTAGGAGTCTGTGACACCCAGCCCTGAAAGGGTTTGGACAAACTCTGGCATTTCATGGTTATTCTAGGAGTGCAATGGAATGCTCTTGGAGGACTGAAGGAAATGTTTTTATATGTCTGGGAATGTTTTCCACTCGAGGGCCATACCACCTTCCTCCACACCTCCATCTCCTCCATCTCCCTCCATCACAGGGACTGTGACAGACTCTGAGCAGCCCCTGGGATGGTACAGACCTTACAGAAACATGAGGGCTTTAAAAACAAAAACAAAACACCAACCATAAAGGCACCTGGACACCCTTTCCGGTTACCCTAAAAACCCTTCCTGAGCAATCCTGAAATGGAAACCACAGTTGATCTGAGCTAGGCTTTTGTCATTTGCAAGTGTTTTAAAATTAAGTAGAGAGTAGAGGCCGGGCACAGTGATGAACACCTCTAATCCCAGCAGCTCGGGAGGCTGAGGCAGGAGGATAGCAAGTTCGAAGCCAGCCTCAGCAAAAGGGAGGTACTAAGCAACTTAGTGAGACCCTGTTTCTGAATAAAATACAAAATAGCATTGGGGATGTGGCTCAGTGATTGAGTGTGACTGAGTTCAATCCCCAGTTCAAAAAAAAAAAAAAATTAAGTAGAATCACTCGGAATGGAACCAGAAATGGCAGGGAACAAAAGTTAACTCAAAAGAAGCAGACTGCACCAATAAAGAAATGGGGGGGGGGATATTTTGTAGAAAATTAAATAGCTCTTTACTGACTAGGGCCACACACACATACATACATTAAATAGGCTCCATTTTATCATAAATCTATATTTTCTTGAAGTTAAAGTCATGCCAAGATGTTGCTGGGTTAGAATTGCCTTAGTATATTGCTCTGATGTGTCATGATTGTATAAAAGATATGAGAGATACCTGCTAAATAAGGATAACAGGATCAGAAGATAACCGAAAACTAAAACAAATACTCAAACTATAACATTGAAGGACATGGCAGAGATGTGGGGACATCCTCAATATTTGTATTTTGATTCTGCATCTTCTAAGAGATGGGTCTCTTTTGAAAGCATCTATAGATAAAAGATTCATCTTGTCCTTACATAGCAACAAAATTCCCTGACAACTTGGGTAAAATGCTCTAACTCTTAGAAGCACGTGCCTCAATGTGTGCATTTGCACAGATGCTATGGTACATTATGTCTCGGTGACAAAATAATAAATGATAAACACTTTATTCATTTTATCCAGTGAATAAAGATACAAGAAAACAATGCAAAAAGAAAAAAAAAAAAAAGAAGAAGAAGCAGCAGCTTACTGCCCCCCACACCTACATACCTGAATGCATCCATGGCAGCTGACAGAAAACTCAAATCATCTGTAGCATGGGAATTATCTGCTCCCCTCCCGCAAAGTGTCTAGGGAAAGAACTCAGTGACCCCAAAGATGTCAGAGACTCACAGAACGGATAAACTACTCTGACGTCTCTGTGAGGAATGGACCTGGCATGTGGACTGTGCCCAAGCCCTCCACCTTCCCTCATTAACCACTGTCAACCTCACATCTGGTTTCGCCTTTGGAATTCTTCAGCCTCAGCCCAGGGAGCAGCACTGGTATTTATCAGGCACTCCTGGCTATCAGCTTAGCTCGTCCTAAACTGAACAGGGGGGTCGATCCTTCAGTTGCGGGAAGCTCTGGAATTGCGTAAGGTTTGGACTAGCCAGGGTTGCCGGGAGGGGCCGCACTGAGGCAGCAGTTTGGGGATGGCAATTTGGGAGCCATCTAAGAGAGCAGCTCAGGAGCCTATGCTGGGAGGTGCAGGAGGGCCCCTCCAGAGCCGGTTTCTGCTTCTGTGAAATCTTTGGGCAATAATAGAGGGAAAGGAAGAAGAGGTACTGCAGCATCATAATTAAGAGTGTCTTATTCAGAGTCACAACCCTGAGGCCAAACTCTGTCTCTGCCACTTAAAAGGTAGAGTCATTCTTCCATGTGCAGATGGCTTTTTGTCCCCCTTTGGTTATAATCTGTGTTCCTTGGGATAGACCCACATGGCCACTTACACAGGTACCAGAAACCGTACATAAAAACACCTCCAGCATTTGTGGTAGTCAGGGGTGACCTGTCAGTTAATAAGTAGAAGAGGTCATCCGCTGGGCAAACCCTTCAGGGGTTTCATTTGTTTTGCCTGGCACTGACCAATTTTAAAACTGAAAATCTGCCTTTAAAAAACCAGGTCCAGTACTGCTAGTCGCCCTAGATGCTAACTATTTGACCCTGGACAAGTTAACCTATGTGTTGTTTCAAATCTGCAAAATGGGGGTAATAATCATGCCTACGTCATTAGATTGCTGTTGGAAGAATTAACTGGGTAAAGGCCAACCTGACCCAGGTTAAGGCCTATGTGTGTATTAGTTGTGACCTGACAGATATGTAGAGAATTTAAATCTGCATTAAAATCCCAGTCAGAGCTGTGTCTAACTTTCAGCTTTTGCTTTAATATTGTGTCATCTGGGGTAAATTACATAACCTCTTTGAGCCTCGTTTTTCCACACCTATAAAATTGGGCAGTTAACTAGGATAAACCCAGTACTATGCCTGCTGATAAAGATCAAGTGTCAGAGGAGACAGCTCATTTGGTTACAGTGATGAGCACTGTAATTAAAAGGAGAGAGCTGGGTGTGGTGACTCATGCCTGTAATCGCAGCAACTCAGGAGGCTGAGGCAGGAGGATCGCGAGTTCCAAACCTGTCTCAGCAACTTAGCGAGGCCCTGTCTCTAATAAAACACATAAAAGGGTTGGGAACATAACTCAGTGGTGAAGTGCCCCTGGGTTTCAATCCCTGGTCCCAAAGAGGGCGGGGGGAGAGAATAGTATACCAGCCAGTGTGATGGTCACCTCTGCCTCCTCTCCTCATTATTTACAACCATGGCAGATGCTGTTATTAGTGCGTAGGAATATGCGAAAGCCTGGACTAAAGGGCGCCCTCTAGAGGTGGAATGGATAAATCACACGAAGGTGCCTGCTGGTCCTCCCCACGGAGACAAGGATCCTTCCAAGGCTCCACCTCTAGGCTTCAGAGGCCATGCCTGTTCCCAGAGATAATTAGGTTATTTTTGGAGAGGAAAAATGGCAATGAGAAAACAAGTTGGAGGGCATATGGGGACCTAGCAAGCATGCTCCACTGGCAAGTGGCCCTGATGACAGGGCCGGAGTGAAGGCACAGGCAGCATGATGGTCACAGCCTGCTCATGCCTGTCACCCCAGGCCCCAAGATGCCAACTTGATAAGAACAGGCTATGCTTGACAGCAGGTGCTACCTGTGTCCCCCACAGCAGTCACTCAGTAATTGGCAACAAACAATATCAAAAGCAAAGTGTCCAAAATAGCCTGCTTCGAATTTTCCTTGCTTTTTCTCTGCCTCCCACGTTGCAGTCACCTCCCAATTATCAGCCACCAGGCTGCAGAGCATCTTACCATCTTGAGGTGCATGCCCAGTTAAATGCTGCCTGCCTTGGTTCAAACCCCAGACCTTCCACTTGTCACTTAACCCTGGGAAAGTTACTTCATCTCTGTGCCTTGATTTCTCACAGGCCAAGTGGGTGTGTAGCAGAATCTCCTTCGTATGGATGGTGTGAGGATTGGATGGATTACTACATCCGGTGTGTAAAACAGGGTTTAGCTCATAGATGATAGTAAATGTTAGATGACTATGTTGTCATTGATTTGTGGGTTGAGATCTGAAAGATTAAGAGATAGTGTTTTACTCAGTTTTTTATTTTTTTGTCGCTGTGAGTAAAAGATCTGACCGGCACAATAGTAGAGGAGGAAAAATATATTTAAGGGCTCACGGTTTCAGAGGTCTCAATCCACAGACAGCCAGCTTTATTCCTCGGGTCTCCACATGAGGCAGAACAACATGGCAGAAGAATGTGGCAGAAAGAAGCAGCTCACATGAGGATCAGAAGGCAGAAAGAGAACCCACTTTCCAGATACAAATATATACCCCATAGCCACGCCCCCAGTTAATGGCTTCCTCCAGCCACACCCCACCTGCCTCCAGTTACCACTCAGTTAATCCCATCAGGAGTTAATTCACTGATAAGGTTAAGGCTATGACCCAATCATTTCTCCTCCAAATCTTCTTGCATTGTCTGACAAGTGAGCTTTTGGGCCACACATCCAAACCATAACAGATGGAATAGCAGATTCTTACAGATACTAATTCTGTAAACTAATAGAAAATAGAGACCGAAAAAGATAGCCCTTAACATTAGCTGGAAGAATGTTCACTTCCTCTTTCCCTCTCTTCTACCTTCCAAGATAGAAACTGGCCCTGTTCAGAGACTGGCCAACATTTTCTCATGCCTGCCCAGCACTGGATGATTCCTCCCATTGCAAACATCGGTATCTTGGCAAAACTGAGCTAAGTGTGCTTGCTTAGGTTGGCATTGGTCCATTTGTCACCTGAGTGAACTCTACCCTGAGGGCACATTGCCCCTTCCACCCCTCTTCCCACCAAGCTAAGAGATGGGATCCGGCTGCCCCTGACTTGGCATTGGGTCCACTCATCTTTCCAGGTTGTTTAGAATTTTCCCTTTCTGGTGTTCTGGCGTTTGTTAGCTAGTGAAACAGGGGTGGTTGGAAGAACTAGGAACATTTGCCCACTGGGGACATCTCCCCCGCTCCAGTGACTTGGAGGCAGAAGAAAGGGGCTAGTGAGGGAAGGCAGTGTGTGTGGCTGGGGTGACATAAGAGGCACACTGGTTCTCCAGCACAGAGGCTGCTCAGAATCTAGCTGGTACTCAGGAACTAAGCTGACCCCTGAAGAGTTTGCCCAGCGGATGACCTCTTCTACTTATTAACTGACAGGTCACCCCTGACTACCACAAATGCTGGAGGTGTTTTCATGTACAGTTTCTGGCACCTGTGTAAGTAGCCATGTGGGTCTATCCCAGGGAACACAGATTATAACCAAAGGGGGACAAAAAGCCATCTGAACATGGAAGAATGACTCTACCTAATATTCTTAGCCAAAAGAAATGCAAGAAGATGCAGCCTAAGAATATGCCTTGAGGCATAATAATTACACTAGTTTCTGCTTAATGAGTTGCTACCACACGCTAGGCAATTTTAATGAAGCTTTAAACCTCATGGTAAATAAAAATTATTGTGCCCATTCTATATATGGGAAATGAGGTGCAAAGGGCCTGAAGAACTTGCCCAAATTTGCAGAGCTAGTTGACGGCAGACCTAGGATTCCCACCTAGATGTTTTAAATTTGAAAGCCTGTGCTTTTTCCACTCCACTGTACATCTCTCTGAGGAGGCTCTCCATAAGCATTCATTGAATAAAAAATTATATTTTGGTATTACTCTAAAAAATCCCCACTGTACCAGCATAACACATCAAAGGGGATGGTATATGGCAAAATTACTCTTTAGTACAAGGTTCTAAAACCCAGATCAAATAAATTCCTATTAAAGTTTTTAGGGAAGTATGCGAACAAAAGAAAGACCAACTGAAAAATAATTCTACCTCCCCACCCCCACGGCCCCCCTCTCTCTGGCCTTGGATTGGAGTGTATGGAAATGAAAAGGGAAATGTTGATCTTCCTGAGGGAAAGGGAGATGCCCATCAGTATCACAATCACCCACAAGTAATTATGTGTTATCAGGGCCGTGTGGGAGCAGCCTGAAATCCCCAACGTGGTAATTTCAACAAACAGAACACGAAAAGGGTGACTGTTACTCAGTTCAATTCAACAAATGTTTACTCAGAGCCTTGTGGTTGCCCAGAGCTAACCAGTTAGCAGAGTTGATGTGTCTTAACCAGCAGCCGCGAAAGACATGGGAATCTAGGAGCCTGTTCTTCCCAAGCACCAGGCTGGGGAAGGCACCTCGGTCCTAAAGAGAGAGATCCTGCATTTTTAGAGTTTGACTCCATGGGCTTAATTGTAGACTAATAAATTCCAATCTCTCTGTGAAATGCTCTCCTATCACAGATTTTGGGTACAGTAATCGTTTTTGCATTTGGAATTTGGAGTCATTAAACTTGTTGTTTGGATGGTGTAGTTTAGGCTTTAAAATATTGTTCCTCAAATAATTTTAAAAATTAATGTGCGGGCTGGGGATATAGCTCAGTTGGTAGAGTGCCTACCTCGCATGCACAAGGCCCTGGGTTCAATCCCCAGCACCAAAAAAATAAATAAAAATTAATGTGCTGGGACTAATTGTTCAAGTAAATGTTCCTCTAAGAAGGTCAGCGTCTTACACCTGGTTCTCATGCCTCATTCATGACTTAGGACCCTCAGCTTAAAGAGGCTGTGTACCACAGTGATGGGGTGCAGTCTTCACACTGAGGCTATACCGGCCAAGGGGGCGCTTCATCTGGGTAGAAGCAAAACTGGCCCGAGTCATCTGATGAACATAACTAGTCAATTAAGATACAGGTTGAGAGTCCTTTATCCAAAATGCTTGGGACCAGAAGTGTTTTGGATTTCAGATTTTTAGTATTTTGGCATATTTTCGTATACATAATTAGACATCTTGGGGAGGAGACCTAAGGCTAAACACAAAATTCATTTGTTTCATATACACTTCATACATATAGCTCAAGGGCAATTTTATACAGTATTTTTAGTTCATGCACTTTTGACTGGAAGCCATCACGTTTCAGATTTGAAATGTTTCACTTGGGACATTGCTGACAATGCTTCAGATTTTTCAGCATTTTGGATCAGGATTGTGCAACATGTGATTCTCTCTACAGTCTAGGAGCCAGAGTTAATTCTCGTATTAGGGAAAGTCATTCTTTCACTCACAAATTATAGATAGAGCCAGGAGTGGTGACGCACACCTGTAATCCAAGCACCTCGGGAGGCTGAGGTAGGAGGATCATGAGTTCAAAGCCAGCCTCAGCAACTTAGCAAGTTCTGAATATCTCTTGCTGGATTGTATTTGGGTGTCAAGAGAGAGAAGGAATCAAGGACAAGCCTAAGATTTGGGACCTGAACAATGGAAGGATATAAGGTGCTATTTAATAAAATAAGGATGATGTGGGAAGAGCAGGTGTGGCAGGGAGGGTCAGGGTGTGTGTGTTATTTGAAGATCCCTTTTAGATGTCAAGGTGCAGATGTGCAGTGGGTGCTTTGATAAATAATCTGGAGTCCTGGGGAAGCTCTGGGCCAGAGGCTGGGGGAGAAAACTCGGAACCCGCAGTCTGGATTCAGATCCCAGCTGCTTGCTGTGGCCTTGGACCAGGCTCTTCTCCCTCTGTCTTCCATATCCTCATCTGTGGAGAGAGGTGGTACAACCAATGCCTCAGGATAGGTGGGAGGGTTAATCAAGGCCACATTCGTAAAGCACAGCGCATACTCCAAGATGGGAGATGGACGATGCTCACTTCCTCTTGCCAACCTCCTTCTGGGTTGACAGACTCTGTAGAACAACTCGATGGATCAGGAAAGGCCCACATGTCAGCATGAGGTGGGACCCAAACCCAACAGCAGTGGGAAACATTTCCATGGGAAGTCCATGAGCAAAAGAAATGGTGTTGGTGTGGTTACAGTGCACTCGATGGTGGGCAATGAGGGACGTAGACTTGGGACAGGAAACGGGGTCAGGAGAAGGTGTGATGCAAGAGGACTAGGGTGAAGGCAGTGGCCCAGAGAAGGAATTGAGGGCTGAGCACACTGAGGCCCATCTCAGTCTCTGGGGTCACCAGCACCCTGACAAAGACTCTGGGCCCTAGCACCCTGAGTTCCTGAGCCTTCCACAGCCTATTTCGCTGTTGCCTTCCCAAGAACACAAAGGAGAGCCGCTGCTCTCTCCCAGCCACCATCTCCCTCCTGTGACACCATTTCCCTTCCGGGTAGAGGGGACCCCACTTGGAGCAGCATTTCAGAATCACTCGTCCTGTTCCGTGGAGCAGCAAAAGCCTCGCACTCGGCTCTGTACAGGGAAACTGGCTTCTCTCCGGTGTCCTAATCCTGGTTCCACTGCCAAAAGGAAAGACAGTGTACCTCCATAAGGGGTGAATCTCTCCCTTTTCAGTTAAAAACTAGCTTCCGGCAAGCTGTTAGTCCTCTTGTGAGTGAAACTTCGATCTCCAAATTCTCCAAACTGGATTGGAAATAGGGTGGGGCAGGTAATGAAAGGGATGCTGTCCTCAGGGGACATCTCACCTCTACAACATCTCACCCCCCCACACACACACCTCACACACCTCACACACCTCACACACACACCTCACACACACACCTCACACACACACACACACACCTCACACACACACCTCACACACACACACCTCACACACACACCTCACACACACCTCACACACACACCTCACACACACACACCTCACACACCTCACACACCTCACACACACCTCACACACACACACACACCTCACACACACACTCCACACACACCTCACACACACATCCTACCCACACACCTCACACACACACATACCTCACACACACACCTCACACACACACACACCTCACACACACACTTCACACATACCTCACACACCTCACACACACATCTCATGCACACATCTCACCCACACACCTCACACACACACACCTCACACACACACCTCATACACCCGCACACCTCACACACACACACACACCTCACCCACACCACACACACACCTCACACACACACCTCACACACACACCTCACACACACACCTCACACACACACACCTCACCCACATACCTCACACAGGTGGGAGGGAAAGAGACTGGGGGCAGAGGAGGAGGAGGGCAGCATTGCTAACCACATGGCCATTTTTTCTTATTACCAGAGATTAGAATGCACCATCTCTTGGAGATAGATCTCTCCTATATATGTTTTGTTTGAACCACGCAGTATTTTTAAAATTCTTGAATTTGTGGCCAACATTTAAAAATCAAGAGATTTCACATTAAAAAAAAAATGTTTTTTCGTATCCAAATTGCTTGCTCCAGCAGCACTGGACTGGCCTTTGTAAGGCTATAATCAGCAAAGCTCTATGGTAGCCACTGGGTCCAACTCCCGACAGCACCGCCCACCATGGTCCCCGCCCCGCCCCTCCTCCCTCCTGTTCTCAAAGCACATGAGTTTGCAAGCTCAGGTTTAAAGGAAGATCAGAGTGGGTGATTAATGAACTCCAAGAGAGGAGCACACTAGTGGTTTATCTGGTACCGAAGTGAACCGAGAGAGAGTGTAGAAGTTAGACGGAGGGGAGGTTGGGTAGTTGCCCTGACAATGATGATGAAGGTATTGAGGGTCACTTTCTTGTGGACAACTCTTGCTCCTCTGTCACATGCGGATAAGTTCACCATCAGCAGTTCGCCATTCCCTGCAAACCAACTGCTGCTGCGCTGTTGACCCAACTCTGTAGAGGACGTCCTTCAGGACATCTGTGAATTGTGTCTGGGGTCTGTCCTGCTTCACGTCTAACTTTCTTTAACAGTGAATTCACAGACCAAGGAATTTTGTAGAATTTTCTTCCCCCCAAAGAGACAAAAATCTCACTCTACCCAGGGTTAGCATTTTCCTGATCTGCCTCTGCTTGCTTTGATAAAGGAGCTCGCTGCCCCCCAACACTCCATAGAATTGCTTGTTTTAATGGATGTTCAAACAGCCAAAGTTTGTGGTTTGGTTGGAAAGTGGTTTTCTGTGTTCCTTGTGTTCATCCTTCAAGTTCAGAGCCATCACCACCTGAGAGTACTTAGCGCTCAGGATAACTGAAAGAGAGCATAAATCCTGCTTGCTTTGAACACAACCCAGGGCTCACAGTATGTTCCTGAACTGGCCAATGATAATCAGCTCTTCCCCTCTTCTTCCCTCTTTTGTGCCTGTAAATCAAGAAGCCCCAATATTAGTCACTACGAAAGAGATAATTAGTAAGTACAAAGCTGCTCCCTCCATCCATCACTCTGTGCCTCAGATTCCGGCTTAGCCAAGAGTCTGGAGCAAGCTAACAATACACAAGGATGAGTTGCTTAAACAAGTTTTTTTTTTTTTTTTTTTTACACAAAGCATATGAGTCTGTTTCACTCTAAATTCTGCATCCTCCCCAGCCTTTGTAAAGACAGCTATGACACAGGGCCAAAGGGAAGCTTCTTGCCAATTGTATGAAGTTTTCCTTTCCTGGAACCCCAGGTATTTGAAACAGCAGTGGTGTTTTAATGGCATAATTCTTGAGGATTCAGAACTTTTAAAAAATGCCTCACCCCTCTTCAGTGATCAGGCAGAAGAATAAGATGCCACTTTCTTTCCCTGGAATATGCCATGTCCCTCCCCAAGAAAAGCATGCTTGTGCCTTTGCCAGCCTTTCATCCAATTGGAAAATTAATTTCCTGCTCTGGCAGGGCACATGGTCAAAGGCAACTGTTGCCCCCCAAAAAGAAAGGCTGTTTCCAGATCCGCTAAGCAGTCTAGGAACTTCCTTCCCGTGCCTTGCTGACCAAATATTGCTGGCCTGCATAGAAGTGTTCCACTCATGTATTTATGACTTGGGAGCTGCTCAAATGCACACTGGCTTCTATTTTTTCCATCACACAATGTTTCCTCCAGTTTTTGAATTTCCCATATCAACTACTTTGCTATTTTTAAGCAGAATATTTTCAAGCCAAAGTAGCTGGTCAGTATGATAAAATCTCACGACTCAAGCAGGGAGCTTGAACTCTTCCCAGGTGGGCGGCATGAGTGGTATGAGCTGGCTTTGGACCAGCCTTTCTCTTCTAGAAGATGAGGGTACGGGGTTGTATAATCCTAGTCCTTTTCTATTAAGATTAAAATCACATTTCATCACTGCTAAGATGCTTCTGATTCTAAGAAACATCATATTGAAAGTCTTAGAAGAAAAAGAAATTTTAAAATGTTCCACTGTTTCAATGGTCTTGAAACATCTTTAAAGATGTTTGTTCCCATGGTGACAGGATTGTTCACAACAGACTCTTGTGTTCTGAAATCCATTTAGGCAGATTTGGCAACTTCCGCTGCCTGCATTGTGTTGCTTGATATGACATAGGCGATCCTTTTTGATGATCCCAGTAATGAAATGTAACAGCACTCTTCATCTCCTTGGAGGTGTCTTTCTAAGCAAATAAAGCATTTGCTTATTCCTTGGCAAGAAAATAGGGAATTACAGACTTGCTGAGGATGAATATTTGCTTCACCAATATCAAATGTATACCCCTTTGCTCTGTTTCTGAGACTTTCTATACGTACAGTAGCTTTTCATTTCAATGCTGATTCAAAATGTAGCTTTTCTAAGACATTTAAGTGGCAGTTAATCTCAGGGGTGTAGTGCCAAGAGTGAAGCAAACACAATGCCAATGACAAGACAGTGATTGTGTGGGCCACGCTCAATCAGTGACATCCATGTCCTGACTGCTGCTTGGCAACAAACACTTCACCCTCATCAATCACACTTGTTACAATATGAAAAAAAAAATGAGCATCTTAAAATAGCTGGATAATGGAAAGGACTACAATTCACATTTACTGTGTACCTAGCAAGGTACTAAATTCTTGACCAAACAGTATCAACCAAACCTTATACCAAGAAGTAAGTGTAGATTAGAAAGTTTAACCAGGTTAAAAGAAATTTCCCACATCCCTTCAGTTTAGAAAATTTCAGGGCAAGGATTCTGATCCAGACAATAGGACCTTCCATCCTGCCAGTTCTGTGGTTCTAAGGATAGGGTACATCATGCATGCAGAGCAACTATAGGCCAACATTTGATTCTATTCCTTTTCAAGAATGTGAAGCATCATTTCCTATAGGATCACAAGGGTCTATTTTAAATAATCATATAGGGTTTTGTATGATGAATTGATCAGAATGACTTCTAATTAGCATGTCTAATACATGGAAGAGGCCACATCTTAAAGGAGTTCACAGGTATGATTTCTGTTTTTACAACTATGGGAGCTGTCTACCCTCACCACAGTGCAATGAGATAGTTAAAGCACCATCATTTCCTGATGAAAGCCTTTCCTGTCAGCTGAAATGACTTTGCCAGTGACAACAGAAATGCAGTCATGGCAAAATATGAGCCTAGATCAGTTCAAAGCTTGACCTCCCCAGCTTTAGTATCCTCTTTTTCTACTTCTCCCTATTACATCAATGACTGGTCTTACGAAGTTAGTTTGTTTTTTTCACATGTATGGATGGTGAATGAACAGAAACAAATATGTTTTTGTTAAAAAAAAAAAAAATAAAAATAAAAAGCTGTTTTATTCTCCCAATGTTAGAAGATGTGACCATGAATGACATTTTCCAGTTCATAACATCCCCTGGTCCTGGCCTCTCTGAGCAATAAGGGAGGTCCTTGGAGACCAACCCAGAGGCAGAGATGGAAGCCACCAAGCCTGTCCCTAGAGAATAGTGATGCTGAGTAAACTCCTGTGGCTTTGTGGCAATGGTGCTTTTGTTTCCATGGGCAGTTAAATATGGATTCTGGGAGGAGCTTTGTATGTGTGTTCAATACTGTGGGAGCAAAACCCAAAAGAAAGGAGTGAGAGTATGACTAAGAGCCTTCATGGTCAAAATAAATACCAGTAAGAAGGACTTACCAAGTCCAAACAGCTAAAGATCACCATCCTCAAAGGCTAGTCATGTAGACATCACAACTTTCACAGATTTGCATTCCAGCAACCAGTGTGGAGGCTACATCAGGAGAATGCAATAAGCATCTTCTGTTTTCTCGGGTCATTAATCCATTTGGTGGCAATGTTGTATATCGAGTACCTACATGTGAAAAGGGAAGGGGACATAGGGCAGGCATGTGTGTTTGAAGAGGCCCGACTGAACAATGGCGCAGAGCGGACGCCTTTCTGACCTCCCTGCTGGTCTTGTCTCAGCTGTAAAGGTGCCTCCCACTATGGTCTGACCAAAGACAGGAAGAGGCGCTCGCAAGATGGCTACCCGGACGGCTGCGCCAGCCTCACAGCAACGGCGCTCTCCCCAGAGGACTCTGCAGCTGCCACCATCTCCTTAATGCTGGACGAGCCTGGCCTAGACAACCCTGCCTACGTGTCGACGGCCGAGGACAGCCAGCCAGCAAACAGTCCCTCTGACTCTGGCCGGAGCAACCGAACTAGGGGTGAGTCAAATGGGTGGGTGTCGGGGAATGGGCTCTTGGCCTGCCTTGGGATTGCCCTCTGCGGAATACTCACGGTGGAAAGTTCTGGAAATGTTTTTTTAAGGGAAATGGTTCTGGTAGTTTTGGCAGCCACTCAATGTCCAATTCTCCAAAGTGAAATGAAACCATGAGCATCTCAGGTCATTAAAACTGTGTACTCTGACTTGGTGAAAGGGGGTGAAGGGAGACTAGATGATTTATCACTCCCACCGTGCCAGGGCCTTCCCTGCCTGCTCCAGAAAAGTGCTGTTACATTCAGTTTATCCCTCGGGGGAGAGCTGATTTTAAAACAAGCTACATATATTTCACTGTAGAAAATTTAGAAAGTAGAGGTAAACAAATTCTACCTAGGGGTAATCGCTGGTTAGGTTGTAATGGATCTTATCAGATGTGTACAGGGAAGAAGATTTCTATTAACTACAGTTCCTCGCATCTCACTTTTCCTCAGCTCGGCCCTTTGAGCGGTCCACTATTCGAAGTAGATCTTTTAAAAAAATTAATCGAGCTTTGAGCGTTCTTCGAAGGACAAAGAGTGGGAGTGCAGTTGCCAACCAAGCAGACCAGGGCAGGGAACATCCTGAAAATCCCAATGCCCCTGAAGGTAAGTGAAGACCCCCAGAAGGCTGGACATGGGCTGGGCGTCCATGTCCTTCTCTTGTAACTAAAGTCAGAAACGAATGCTCTCCTTTTTTACAGATGAGGGAAAGGGTGTCAGATCCCTTTCCTTTAGGAGCCAGCTGAGGGCTGGCGTTGTGGCTCAGTGGTAGAGCACTTGCCTAGCACAGGTGAGACACTGGGTTCTGATCTCAGCACCACATAAAAACAAATGAACAAAATAAAGGTTAAATTCTTTTTTTAAAAAAGGAGCTAGCTGAATGCATCGAAAGAATGATAAGTATAGTTAATAAATGGAAATCATTTGAAATAGTGCTGCCACACAGTAACAGCAAATGATATATTTATTTGTTCTCATTACAACTATGTACAAGGTGCTGTTCTGAGTGTTTTGCATGCATTTCCTCAGTCCTCCACACCATGAGGAAGTTACTATTTATCCCTGGTTTAGAGATGAAGGCAACTGAGGCACAGAGAGTTTACTTAGCTTGTTCCATATCATCTTGCTGAACTTTGAATATGGTGCTAGAATCCATGCACAGAAAGTTTTAGAGGGGCTGGAGAGATAGCTCAGTTGGTAGAGTGCTTGCCTTGCAAGCACAAGGCTGTGGGTTCGATCCCCAGTAAAAAAAGAAAAGAAAAGAAAACCCAAGAAAGTTATTAGATATTAGATCCTATGTGGTTTTGCCAGTATAAATGGAGTTGAAGAAATAATGTCTTACTAATTTTTCTCATTTCATTTTACAAGCTTAGCATAGTAATAGTAATAGTTTTTTAAATAAAAGCTGAGCTCCATGTTCCAGGTAGTGTCCTAAGCCATTTAAATGTCACAACAATGCTAAGAGATGAGGATTATCATTCCCATTTTACAGATGAGGAAACTGAGCCCCAGAGAGATTAAGCAACTAACCCAGAGTCACCCAGATGAAAAATGAAATGGCAGAACTAGGATTTTAACTCAGGCCCTCTGGCTCCAGGAACTACTCTGTTAACCACCAGCTTATCCTGCCCTTCACTCCTGGGGGTTGAGAGGTTGAGCCCAAACCACTTTATTTACTATGTCCTCAGAAAATTCTTGAGGAAGTGTCTTAAACCCACTCTTTGCTACTTAGGATCACCTCTCTGTGTGTGTTCTCTCTGTGTCTCTCTCTGTCTCACTCTCTGTTTCTCTGTGTGTGTGTGTGTGTGTGTGTGTGTGTGTGTGTGTGTACGCTTGTGCGCCCTGTAACTACTCTGAGCCTATTACAGTCCTGTAAGTACTTTACCTCTTTCCCTCACCATACTGCTACTATTACAAGAACTAAAAATACCCATTCTAATTGCTAAGCTCGGTGCCACCATACAGTGAACTCATTGTAAACAATAATAATTGTCAAGTGCTTTAATCCTCCAGTTAGCATGCAATTTTGAACAAATTCTTTTCTTTCCAGACTGATGCAATTTTGACAGTTCAGAAATGACTTTAGTGCATTGTAGTCACTAGAGCCTTGTTGGTGTGGCTCTAATTAACATCATTTATAAGTGTGACTGGGCCTGTCCTTTCAGACTATGAAAGCAGACATCTTTGAGCAGTTTAAGTTTGGGAGTATGGTTTTTGTAACTCTGTTGGGAATGAGGTATCAAGGGAGGGGGATGTGGGAGGGAGGATCAGCAGCTTTGATGATTATTTCCAAATCTTTCTTTGCTCAAAATAATTTTTTAAGAAAACTCTCCATTCCCTTGTTCCTAGACATGTTCTGACAGATGCTGTGGTGTAGACTACCTAATGGAATCAGAGTAACTGAAACATTGATTGAATTCAATCACCCAAGTAATGTTAGCACCAGAACTGACAGATTAAGACAGCCACTGGCTGCTTTATAGCAAAGCCAGTCACTTCCATTAAATTAAATCTGAGCGGAGTTTAAGGGCACACATTTACAATGTCTCAGGCTTGCTCTGGCCACTAAATTACCTTGTTAACCATGCTCTGTAATACTTGTAAATAACTGTGATTTCTTTTTTCTATATGGTTCCTGAGTCAAGTTCATTAGAAAAAAATGGACTGAAGTCATAGATTTCAAAAATAGTCACAAAGAATGAATTATCTAGAACCAGGTCCACAATGTTCCATCTTTCCAGATGGCAATATTAAAGGAGGGTCTCAGGGTAAGGGCAGCTGTGAGCAGCTGCAGGAGACAGAAGCTTCTCATCCTTCTGCATCCTAACTTCAGGCTCAGGCTACTCAGGGGAGTCACTCTGCCCACCTGACCAGGTGGCTGGGTCCTAATACTTACTTGTTTCTCCTTCTCATACTTCAATTCAAACTGAAATGGAAAACTGTGCCCCACTGTGAACTGCTTGGTTATCAATCTATAGGACAAGTCCCTGTGGCCTCTTGCCTGGCTGTGAATAGCTGGAAGCCCGAGGGAGGCAATCAGCAGTCATCAGGAACCCTGGGTTGGGCCCTGGCTCTGAGGATCGCCTGACTTTGCAGCCTCCAACTAGTGGGTTCCTTCCCCTTTCTGCACTTGAAAAAGTTAAGGAGCAGAAAAAACTACACAGCCACCATCACAGCTATTTCTCTCTACCTGGTCACAACAGGATGGGAGATGGGAGGTGAGAGGGAACTATGAAAGTTTTCATGGGATGAGCAGATGCTTCAGCTAAAAAAATAAGTTTGGAAACACCAGCCTACATAATCTTTGAATCTTGTGTTAGCTCTGACTCCATTGAGGCAGCTCAGAGATGAACCTCCAGAAGCCACTTGCTAAGCCTTGGACTCTTCTTACATATGAATCGGTCTTAAGACTTTCACTATTGACAGTGGCATCTGACAGAGAGGACTGCGGATTCCCCAACCCTAAAAAGCAGGGTCTTCAGGGGAAAGAATCCTTAAAATGATGGAAGAAGGCAGAAGAGCAGGTTTATTTTATTTTTGTCCCTGAATTAGCAAGTACAGAAACTGCAATCCATTTTAGATAAACTGCAGTCCATTCCGTAAAGACGTTCATTCATTCACTTATCCATTGCTGTTCACCCTGTAAATATCAGCAAAAGACTCTTGCCTGCAGAGATCTTTCCACAGAACCATGGAGAAGCCAGAAATCAGGCCCTCAAGGATTTTAGTGTCAAGTGGGGGATATAAGAAATGGGCATGAATAACAATAATAAAAGGTTGAATGCCATAAGAAATATGGCATTGGTATGTTTAGAGAAAGCAAGGGATAGCGGGATCAGGGTAGAATGTAATTGGAAGGGATCATTTCATGTAGCCTTGAAGGAAAATTGGGTTTGGGTCCAGGATGAAAAGCATTCCAGCAGAGAAACTCACCCTGGCACCAAGGCTGCAAAAGTGGAAAACACGCACGAGAGAAACAATGATCAGTTTAGTTTGGCAAGAAGAGGGGTTGGAAATGCCCAGTGGGAAGGTGTCTTAAATAAATACTATCTTTGCCCATTTCAGTCTTTCCAAGGCTGTATCACCTGATTCCAGATGGTGAAATTACCAGCATCAAGATCAATCGAGTGGATCCCAACGAAAGCCTCTCCATCAGGCTTGTGGGAGGCAGTGAAACCCCACTGGTCCATATCATTATCCAACACATTTATCGTGATGGAGTGATCGCTAGAGATGGCCGGCTGTTGCCAGGAGACATCATCCTCAAGGTAGAGACTGTGGCTGTGGGGCTGTGATAAGGTCCTTACTATAAAAACCCTTCAGAGAAGATGATGGATGGACGGGTGGGTGGGTGGATGGATGGATGAACGAATGGATGGATGGGTAGATGGATGAATAAATGTACAGGTGGGTTGATGGATGGATGGACAGACAGATGGACGGGTGGGTGGATGGATGGGTGGATGGGTAGGTGGGTGGATGGATGGATGAACGAATGGATGAGGGGAAAATAGTAGAATAAATGTGGACATTCATTTTCCATAGTTTTTTGTAATAACTTCATGTGAGATTTAATAATTGAGAAAGTCTTTCACTCTCACTCTCTTCCCCCTTCCGGTTTATAAATATTTCTGTTTCTATACTATATTGTCTCTATCACTTTCTCTCCCCTCTTCCTTTTCCCTCCTACCGTTTTTTTGTTTGTTTGTTTGTGTGTTTGTTTTTTCTTCTTCCCCTTCCTTCTCCTCCTGCATTTAAATAATATAAAACTGGAACATTTATTTTCTTAAATTGTTTTTAGAGCAGATTAATGGAACATTTTGTGTTTTATCTAATCACATTCAGATATTCTTCTAAAGTAAATTTTCTATGGTTTAATGGTTCTCCATGAAAATAAAAGCAATCCCTCAGCGACTTCTACCAACTGAGACATTGCAGGGAAGACAGATGGAGGAGTAAGTTGTCTTAGGCATACTGTCCACCAAGGCTTGGGTGCGGAGAAGGATTTCAAGGAGGAATATTCAGAAGAAGAGAAAGGATGAAGTAAGAGTTGTTTATCAGACAGAAGTCAAACATGTGCCAGAAGTGACAAGAAATCCCTCCCTGCTCGTATATTTCCCGATACTCAGATAACAGTGTCATCCCACCCCTTCCAGGTTGCTAAGGGACAAGCTCCTATCACATCGTGAGCTGTTTGTTTGGCAAACTAATTGGAATAAGAGGAGGAATAATTTAAAGCAGTTATTGCAGAAATGCTGACATTCCCAGTGGCCTCTGAGGTGGGACACAACCTCAGGGGGCGGCCCGCAGTGCAATCTGTGACGCTCTGTGCGGCTGCCTCCCCATTCTGGTGGAAACTATGCTGCCCGGGAGGGTTGCATAATAAAGCGTTTTGATTCTTGTGGTCTTCAGCTGGCACTTGCAGGCAATAGGGCTGCCAGCACTCTTCTCAGGGAACCTTGACCTCTCGGCCTGGGTGTAATGGGGGAAGCAGGCCCCATACTCTGCTTACCTGTGCTTGGACAAAGGCGGTGGCCTGTGTTTGCATGGGGAGCTCCTGCTCCTCTCTGGAGACACAGCAGAGAACTGGTGACTGTCCCTCAGGAAGGTCCTTTTGAAGCTTCTTCCCAGGCGCCTCTAATAATTGGCTGCAAGTACAAGAAATCTTACCAAACTCTAAAATTCAAGAAGGTCTTTGCTCCTTCGTGGGCCCCCACCCCCTGCCAAGATCCGAGTGCAGGGCTGCTGTGAATTGTTTCCTTCCAGAGCGGTACTTCAGGCTAGGGGCTGCAGCCCCCAGGAGGGGCCTGCGTAGCTGGAGTAATTAAAACCAGAAAGCCTGCTGCAGCACCAACAGCAGGAGAGACACAAACGAAAGGGCCATGCTTAACGACACTTAAGTAGCAAGTGAGGTGATCTAGCCTGTAGTAAGAGAGCCCAAAAACTTCCTTTCACATTGGTGTGTTTGAAATTACATGGGGACCCCCCCGCCAACCTTTTTTGGGGGGTGAGGAACACAGGCAAGATGACCACCTTAATACCTTCACATACACTCACACACACGTTATCACTCTCATTACCACACTCATGCACTTGGAAGCACACTCATGCACACCACTTAGACACACAACGCTCTGTCTCACACACACACACACACACAGACCCTCGTGCACATGTGCACATTCTTTCTTTCACACATATTTTGTCACTTGCAACCATACGTATGCACACACATTCAGGCTTATATAGCCCCCCTACACTCACACACACACACACACACACACACACACACACAGTGATGGGAAAAGGAGTTCCTGTGTGGGCATCCTGGGTCCCAGGGAGAACAATCCAATTGAAGAATTTTGAAAAGAAAATGTGAACTCAACTTGGTTTGAATGACCATTAATGTAATTGTTTGGAGCTATGGGTGGAGTTCAGCAGTAGCGTCCTTAGCATGCATGAGGCCCTGGGTTCTGTCCCCAGTACCACAAAAAAGAACAAGAGTTTGGTTACGTAATCATTTGACTGAGCTGGATGGAAAGATTCCTTTCTTCTTTTGTCATTTCCTACTTTTTCTTCCTTCCTCCCCTCCTACCAGCTAGAAAAGTTGGCAGAAAACAGAAATGAAGGTTGGGATTCTGTAAATAAATGTGCAGCCTGTGTGATGACAAGTTTGCAGACAGAGGGTGTCCAGTCACAGAGGAGGACGGGGATGTTTGGACACAGGATAAGGGGAGAGAGCTGGGAAGTCTCGAGGGGAACAGCACCCGGGTCTTCTGAGGACCTGGGCATTTTACTTCTTTACTTTGAGCGGGGCTGGGGATCTCACGCAGGGTCCTGCACAGGCGAGCCTGGGCCTCTTAGTCAGGTTCATGGCAGGGGTTGTTGACTGCAGATGCTCCACTCTACCAGGTCAACGGAATGGACATCAGCAACGTCCCCCACAACTACGCCCTGCGTCTCCTGCGACAGCCATGCCGGGCGCTGCGGCTCACCGTGCTGCGGGAGCAGAAGTTCCGGAGCAGGAGCAACGGACACGTGTTGGATACCTATGGACCTCGGGATGACAGTTTCCACGTGATTCTCAACAAAAGTAGCCCCGAGGAGCAGCTGGGAATAAAACTGGTGCGCAAGGTGGACGAACCTGGGGTGTTCATCTTTAACGTGCTGGATGGCGGCGTGGCGGACCGAGACGGCCAGCTGGAGGAGAACGACCGCGTGCTGGCCATCAATGGACACGACCTCCGATATGGCAGCCCGGAAAGCGCGGCTCATCTGATTCAGGTGGGTCACAGTCAGAAGCCCCCAGCGTGAGCAGGAGCTCTCATCACCAGGGCCCACGGGGCCTTCCTTTCAGGCAGTCTAGACGGAAGGGACAGGGTTGACAAGGCTTCCACCCAGGTAAGAACCTTATGCGAGCAACTGCTGTGTCTCGGGTTGTACACTCCCATGTGTTGCTCCCGCTACAGCGGAACACAGGTGGCTGTGCGTTGCAACCTCTCGAGGTTAAGGTCACTGAAGGTTAGCAAGGTCCAGTCACCATGTATCCAAAGCTAGACGCAGACCCAGGAGTCATTCAGATACCTCTGGACACCTCCAAGACAGCCTACGGTATTAACTCCCTCAAGAAGCTGTGGGACCTTATGGACAGAGTACAATGGGTTGGCGAAGCTAAGGCCAGGTGACCTAGAAAGCTCATGGGAGCCTTGACTATGAACTTAGAAGTAGTGTCCTAATGAGAGAGCTGTTCAAATTCTTCATCTTCTGGGCAAAAAGAGTTTGCAATAGACTAACATGGTTTAATGCACTTATCTGATCGATGTGATTTCATTCATCACTAGTGTGCATCTTATGGACTGTGGCTGGGTCATCATGGAATTTTCTTTCTCTTCTTTTTTTTAAATAAATTTTTTATTTTGAGATAATTTTGGATTAATAAAAAACACAATAATTCTGAATTGTTGTAAAAAGCAACACAGAGGAATCCCTTATACACATTTCTCTTTTCCCCAGTGTTAACATCTTGCAAAAATGGCATGCAGTATCACAAGGGTGCTAATGTTGACATATCAGGATGCAGAATATTTCCATCCCCACAAAGATCCTTATAAAAGTGACTCTTTTAGCCAGGCATGGTGGTACACACCTGTAATCCCAGCGACTCGGCAGGCTGAGGCAGGAGGATCATGAGTTCAAAGTCAGCCTCAGCAAAAGCAAGATGCTAAGCAATTCAGTGAGACCCTGTCTCTAAATAAAACTCAGAATAGGGCTGGGGATGTGTCTCAGTGGTTGAGTGCCCCTGAGTTCAATCCCTGATACCAAAAAAAAAAAAAAAAAAAAAGTGACCCTTTTATAGCCACACCTACTACCCTCCTACCCTGCCTCCTCCTTCACCCTTGGCAACTGCTCATCTGTTCTCCATTTCTGTAATTTTGAATTTTAAAAATTTTACATAAACAGAATCATACAGCGTATAAGCTTTTGTGATTGGTTTTTCTCACTCAGTATAATTTTCTGGGGGTTCCTGCAGACAGTTGGGTGTCTCAATAATGTTGTCTGAACTCACAGTTTTATTCTTAAAGGGACAGATATTTTCTGAGCTCTTGTGCTCTAACCTCAATTATTCCCCTCACCTATCAAACATGTATTACATTTCCACCGCTTACCTGGCCCTGGGTTAGGTGCAGAGAACAGACAGGTGTTGCTCTCCCCAAGGAGCCCACTCTCAAACGGGGGTGGACTTTCCCTTAATGACTGACATATGGTGTGAGAGTTCTGCAGTAGAGAAATTAAATCCTGCTGGTGCAGAAGAAAGATCTCTGCTGAGATGAACTCTTCATGGCAGAGGAGATCTTGGGGCTTTCAGGAATAGGCAGGAGTTCTCTAGGTGGATAAACCTGAAGGTCTTCCCAATAAGACACAACACAAAAGAACATTTCCCTCATATCCCATTAGGGAAATGGCTAATACCTGGAGCATACTGTGTGTATAAAACAGCAGCAATACACAAGGCAGAAGTGGCAGGTCACAGTATTATGAGCCATGTTAAGGCCAAGAATATCCCCAAAGCCATGGACTATCACTCGATGGTCCTAGGAAGGAAGGTGATGTGATCTTTCAGAAAGATCTGTCCTTAGAGAGGTAGACAGTCAGCAGCAGGTACTGAACCCTGCAGGGTCCAGCGCTGCCTCAGGACTTGACCATCGAGCACACATCTTTCCTTCCCACCTTGGCACCCACTTGTAGACGTCTTCCAGGGGTTGGCAACTCTGGTCACTGTCGTGCATGTACTTATCCCTCTTCTTCCAAGAGAACTGAGCAGTACATTGTATTTGTGTCAGTTTAAACCTGGGCAGGCAGAGGGTGCATGGGGACTTGTCCTACTCCCTCTGCGTGTGAGGGCAGGAAGCACACCTGGTGCTGGGCCCTGAGCTGTGGCTCTTGGTGGGAGCCCCAGGTCCAAGGTGATGCTCAGCCTCCTGGATGGATGTTCACTTGCTAAAGAGGGCCTGAGCTCGTACCTGTGGAGGAGGCAGAGAGGAAAAAGCAGAGTTACCAGAGGCATATCCTCTCTGGGTTTACTCCAGAATTCATATTGCCTGGCCCCAGCTTACTTGTGTGACCACCACCCTTACTTATCTACAAGCCTACTTGGTATCTAAAGTGAATGTCTAAAGGCATCTCAAAAGTAATGTCCGAAACTGATCCCTTCGCTTCTCCATACTCCACCATGGCCAAACCTTCGCCTCTTCCTCCTTCCCAGTCTCTAGAAATGACACCAGTTATCCAGTCACTCAGAAAAAAGGAGTCTTCATGTACTTGAGCGTCTTTCTCTCCCAGTCCATTTCTCACCACCTCCATGGCCTCCATCAGCCAGGCTGCCATCCACATCAGTCTGGGCCGCTGCCTCCTTGCTTCCACACTCCATGGAAGAATGACTGCTTTACAAAGTCAGCCCTGCTGCGCCACTCTCCTGCCCTGAGCCTTCGGGCCTTCTCCAGATAATTAGGTTAAAATTACAAATCCTTGGCATGGCTGGCAGAGACATACATACTCTGGTCTTCAGTTCTCTCTCCAAATTCATTTCTTAAGCAAAGGGGAGAATTTCTGGTGTTCTCCACCTACTTAACCATTTTTCAGCTACATTGCCTTCTTCCTACTCTGCCCACATTTTGAGAAGTCTTCCACCTCAGGGCTTAAGTTCTTGCTGTCCCTCTGCCTGGAAGAGTCTTCTGTAGAAGATTCATATCCATCTAACTCACTCCCATACCTCAGTCGAGTCTCTTCTCAGAGAGGCCTTCCCTAACAATCTTGCTTAAAATAGTGTACCCATGCACACACAGAATCCGCCATCTACCAGCTGTTTTATGATTACCTGCCAGGCTAAGATGATAAAATATGGTGGAGCATTGTATCCCAAGCACTTAGCACAATGCCTGGAAAGAGCAGGCATTCAATAAGCATTTACTGCCAGGCATGGTGGCACACACCTGTAATCCCAGCAGCTTGGAAGGCTGAGGCAGGAGCATTATGAGTTCAAAGCCAGCCTCAGCAAAATTAGTGAGCACTAACCAACTCAGTGAGACCCTGTCTCTAAATAAAATTCAAAAATGACCTGGGGATGTGGTTCAGTGATTGAGTGCCCCTGAGTTCAATCCCTGGCACAAAAAAATAATAAATAAATAAACATTTACTTGTGGTTTGTAAATCTTGTTGAATTAAAAAGTGAAGTCAAATTATAAACATGTACATATATATAAGATATATTTTGCACATTAATTCCACCTCACGAGGACTTGTTAAACCATTTACCAGTGAACAAGAACAAGCAGTGCATCTACTTTTACATGCTATTTGTCCCTAAGATATAATCTCTCCTCAAATTTGTTCATTCATTACTGTTTGAGAAGCTTCTATGTACCCAGAGATGTGCTCTATAGTGATGAACCAGACAGATGCAGTTGCTGGTCTCACAGTGCTTGGAACATGTTCTTGACTCTGATCTTAAGCATAAGTCAGTCTGAAATGCGTGGCCTCTAGTCTGCATAAGCCAGTAGGTGAGAACAGAAAATAGACCATGTAGAAACATTTATGCATGAAAAAGAGTCTGTTTTATTTTTTCCATGAAGAAACTCCATTCTTAGCATGATTTTCTTTCTTTCTTTTTTTTTTTTTTTTTTTTTTCTCTCAAAACAAGAACTTTTAGGAGATCATCAATGTTTGTTTTTGGGTTTCGTCTTTTTTTTTTTTTTTTTTTTTTTTTCATGTCACCTTTGTTAGCACCCTCTGCAGGTCAATCAGTGAACTTACATTCCGATGATCTATTGCCAACTGTACTTCGCAATCAGCAAAAGAAAAACTCTTACTCATGTTATTTGGAAAAATTTTGATTGCATATGGCATTTTACTTCTGTAGATTAATAACAGAAGAGTAAAAAAAAATTCCCTGAGAAAGTTAATTTATGAAATAAAATCTTGCCTAACAGTGGGAATTCCTAAAAGATTCTTTTGCTTACTAAACAAAGCCAATGTGCTTTATAAGCAGGAAAAACTTTTCTTTAAAAAAAAAAAAAAAAAAACTAGGGCAAAGTCAGTTGGAAAAGACATGAAAAAAAAATAGAATGCTGGAAAAACTCAGCTAAGCAATCTCTTGCTGTTTCTAAAGAGTGGGTTTTATTTATGTGATACTTGTAACACACACCAGGCTGGGGGGATTAAACTAAATACCCTTCAAAGGTTGAGACTCAGATTTCCACCCAGTCCTTGGCTCTGCAGCCCTCCTGTGTCTACTCCATGAATCACATTTGCCTCACAGAGAAATTCCCAGACAACATGTCCTCTTGACCATGTTCTCTCCCACAGTACCCCACATTCTGCTTTTTTCTGCATTACTTCAGGGAAGAGTTATTACAGAGAGGCCGCAACTGTTTTAAATCTGACCAGCTTTACATATGTTGAGCCCTGACCTCAGCTTATTCAGCAGCAGCCTGGGTTAACCAGACCCTAGTGTTAGACAGATGGTCAGGCCCACGGAGAAGATAACCCTTAAAGAGACAGAAACTTCCAACACGGAACAGTTGACTTAGTGAGTACAACTTGATTTTTCACTGTTGTTAATTTATCAAGTGTTTTGAGCACTCTTATTGGAGTAACTGTATAGAAGAGACAGTGTTTTAGGGAATGTTTGATGTCATACCAAAATAAAGAACAAAGAAATAATGGACTAAAGCTTTGAGACACAAGGAAGAACAGAGGTCTCAACATCCCAAACTGAGGATCTGCACACATCCAGCCCATTTGCATGGGAGGCTTTTATTCTGAGAGGTATGCCTATTTGGGGATGCTTTCATTCCTTGGCAATTCTAAATTTGTGTGCACATATTTATTTAAAAAATAAATATAACTTATATATATAATTAATAAAGAAAGAAGGTAATTGTGCATTTCAAATTCGCACATCCCTCTTGTGGGTTTTGCTTTTGGACAACCCCAGACTTGATGCAGATGCTGAAAAAAATTCTTAGTAGAGATGATAAAACAAGGGGTTTTCATTAATACTGATGTGTGCTTTTTGTTCCTCGGGAGAGTTAATATTTAAATGGAAAGTTATTTCATCAAAGAAGAACTGACAACCAGGCACTTCAGATTTTTAAAAAGAATGCAGCGGGGTCTTAGACAAAGCCAGAAGGCAAGTAATGCCCTATCGTATTACCTAGGTTTGTTCTAAATCCACCATTCCAGCTCATGAGTTCTGCTGTGTACCTGGAAAAAAAAATGCAGAACTTTTGTGGTAATTTAAACATTCAAGTCCCATGGAGCCAGTAAGAACCACCAGTGAAATAAGACCTGATAGGTCTGTGTGTGATTTTTACAGATCAGCCCAGCTAATATGGAATCCAATCCCTACTTAAATTGTCTTTCCATGGTACTGTAGTAAATTTAATACACATAGACTAAACTATACATAGATTCTTAAATCTCCTTGAGCCAAATTCTCAAGGTCCAAATGATTTTTATATACAGCTCCAAATTCCATGTGTTTTTAAGAAATTATGACCTGGTAAGTTGTACAACTTTTCAACGCAGAATTTTATAAGTGCAACTCTTAGGCACAGCTATACACTGTGAACGACAAGATATCTTGACAATTCACTACCCTTTCTCCAACACACACAACCTCCGCATGCATATTTTTGTTTTGCTTTTTGTAATACCAGGGACTGAACCCAGGGGCACTCTACCACTGGGCTGCATCCATAACACTTTTAAAATTATTTTATTTTGAGACAGGGTCTCACTAAGTTGCCCAGGCTAGCCTCAAACTTTTGATCCTCCTGCCTCAGCCTCCTGTGTAGCTGGGATTCTAGGTGTGCTCCACTGCCTAGTGGCCACATGCATTTTTTTTTTTTTAAACCATGGAACAGAATTAATCCTGCAAGTAACCTCTAGACACTGGAAAAGAAATGGCTTTTGGGGCAGAGGACTAGATTCACTCTATTAACTCAACAATCAGCAAATTCAGCAAATCAGGAACTAAATACTTATCTTGAGTTTGCCACTGACATCTGTATAACCCTGAGTAAGTCACCATCTGTATTTCCATCATCATTAATTTCTTTTCACCTCAAAGATGTGTGTTTCTGAGAATGTAAGGGTGAGCTGTGGTACAGTGGGAAAAATAAACCAAATTGCTCTCCTAATTCTCTGTTTCTACCCTGGTCAAACCCAAAGATCCCCACTTTTCCTCAAACCTCCTTAATTTCCTTTCTTCTCGCCCAAACTCTAATTGCTTTTCATTCACTGAAAGAGCTGCAGCAGAAGTCATTCAATTCCCTCTATAATGTGCCAAGCCCTGTGCTAGATGCTAAAATTTTCAATAGTGAAATAATCCACACATACCAGATTTGGTTCCACCATGCTCATTTTATAGGGAGTATCAACTTGCCACATACCATTAGCTTATTCTGGAGTTACATTTCTGAAGCCCCCCAATGTTTTGCTCAATGAGAAGGACTCCCCCCACCCCAGAAGCTCTTTTGCTCTCTGGAGAGAAGGGTAAGGGTAAGGACTTGGTTCCCACACCTTGTTGTGTAGTATGTATATGCAATTGAATCAACAGGAATGGTTGGTGACTTTGTTGTTTTTCTAGTTTATCATTTGGGTCTGAGGCCTCTAGCGGTCTGTACTGCCGTGTAAGGTCTGTGTACCGTCCACGGGTCAGAGGTAGGCTGTGAGGCTAGAATGTGTTCTGTGGTGCAGACCTGTCTGTCATCTTTGAATTAATCAAAAATTATCAAGACAGGCATCTATGGAGTTCTTGGTCCCATGAAACATAGAGACAATCCTCTATGCAAAATGGGAGTTCCATCAACAAGGTCCCCTGTGCAGCTGGCCCATCAGCAAAAAGACCCTACTATGCTGGTCAGACTAGAACTCCAGTTCTACATATCCCTCACCTCCACCTAACTTTATAATTAGAGTCCAACGTTCACCAGGTTTTTGAGATGACTTGAAAACATTAAATATTGGAGGAAGGATAAAGAGTTGACCTGGAAAGGAGAAGAGCTAAGAAAGGACAATGAGAGCTGTCTTGAAATGGGGTTGTCACGTGGAAATTAATTCGGGGTTATCCTATAGGGCCTAACCAATGGCAAGGGACAGAAAGACAAGTTTAAGGTTAACCTGAAGACAAATTGTCTAATTAGTCCTGTCTAAAATGGGCACACAGTGAACTTCCTGTCCCTGGGGGCATTGACTCATGAGCTGCGCCACAACTGGAAGGAAAGTTGTAAGGGAATTGAACCCTGGGCTAGAGGGAAAATGTCAGACTAGATGATGCAGATCTGTGACTTTCTAGTTGAATCCATGCTCCCCACTTCCCCAGGGCTCTGTGTGCACAGATGGATGAGCTGAGCATGATACTTAAACATTTGCTGGGAGCGAAGCTAAAAGGGGCAGCCAGACAGCATAGAAAGACCCAACCCACCAGCTTATGTTGAATATCAGTTGAGCCAGATGGTCTCATTCTGGAATTTTTGGAAAAGAAGCCATTGGGGAATGCAGAATGAATTTTTTTTTTTTTTTTTTAAGAAGATCGTTAAAACCTCTGATAGTAATGGATGGAACATTCATGGAGACCAGCTCTCTAGGCAGCAGACCCTGTAAGTCCCACTCCTGCAGTAGCTTGCCTGTGTGAGGGAGTCCTGCAGTCGGTGTACCTCCTGTGGACCTATACAGGGAACTGTGCGCCTGTTCCACCTACTCAGAGCAACACAGTCCTGAGGCCCGACCCTCAGCTTGGATCTTCCCATAGGGTGTGCATAGAACAATGCCCTGCAGCACTGTGGGGGGAAGGTAGTGACTCTTAACTTGAAAGTTTTTTTTTTAAAGGAAAGTTTATAAAGCTAGCAGAAGAAAGACAATGAATGAAATCACACAAATTAGATACAGTTTACTTAGCATCTTTTATTTGAGCATCCATAAAAAGAAAAAAGCACTGAAAGCACATCTGTCTAATCTCCTATTCTCCTTTACACATGAATAGTGAAGCCCTTGGCCAGTTGAGAGGCTGACACCTCCCTGTGCGGATGATCTGTCAGCTTTTGCTCTGCCTGACCTCTTCACTGGCTCTCTAGCCATTCTTTATCATTAAAATAACAGGTCCACTACACCTGTCCTCCTGGTACATATTTTGTAGGTATCAAATCCAGAATCATTCTCCTTTCGAGCCCAGGGACACACTTCTGTAATCCCAGGGGCTCAGGAGGCTGAGGCAGGAGGATCTCAAATTCAAAGCCAGCCTCAGCAACTTAGGGAAGCTCTAAGTAACTCAATGAGATCCTGTCTGTAAATAAAATACAGAAAAGAAAAGGGCTGGGGATGTGACTCAGTGATTAAGTGCCCCTGGGTTCAATCTCTAGTACAAAAAAAAAAAAAAAAAAAAAACCATTCTCCTTCAGTCTTTCTGTTCTGCTCCTGGTCGCTCTTCTATACTCACATCACATTCCCACTAGTGGAGGGAAAAAAAGAAAGGACTCTTTGGGGCTGGGCCATTTCTTTACCCTAATCCAGCTGCTCCTGAGAATTAAGAGCCAGGACAAACACATTAGCCCATTTTCCACCTTCTATCTTCAAACACTACCAAAGAAAGTGCCTCGAATAGTCTCCCTGTGAGCAATTTACAAGGTGGCTGGTAAAAGCCACAGATCCAGCCTCACAGAGAATTTATTTCCAAGTAAATTGATACTAGAGTTATTTGTTGGAGCGTTAGTCCTGCCAACAACTTAATACCAGAGCCAGCATTTGCAAACACAGTGAGAAATCTGTGTTCGAAAATGTGAATTGAATAACTCTCGCAGGCTGCTCCTTGGCCATTCTGATTTTGCCTGGTAAGCCGACCCGACACGTAAGTCTCAAATGTTCTCGATTCTAATGAGGTGCTTAGATCATGCGACTGCTCCTTGTCCAGGGTGAACATGGGATGGTATGTGGGCCTAGAGACCAACGAGCTGCAGAGATCCTACGCCACAGCAGAATTTCCCTGAAGATAAGAGCAAGTTCAGGCTCAGTGATTGAAGTTTTGACCTGAATGTTTGCTGCTGCTTATCTTTTAGTGATTTTTGCCTCAGAGTTCCCAAAGATAGCCTTATTAGGATAAGCCAGGCTTGCAGGCCAAAGAGACCCAGCTATTATTCCAAAGATTGAATGCAGTTGGCTAATACTGTACAGTTCTGTGTGTCAGCATCTTCATGATTATTTCCTGGGCTTGTTATTTTTGTTCTCTTCTGACACAGGCTTTATAAGTGATGAGAAACACCAGGGAATGCAAGATGGGCAGGCAAACAAAGGGAGGGCATGTAGGCAGTGACTAGGCAGGACAGGAGCTGGCTCGGCTGGGCAAAGGAGCCGGCTAAGGACTCAAACTTAGTTTTGAGGCCCCATTTTTTGTAGGATTTTCTTCCTTCCTTCCTTCCTTCCTTCCTTCCTTCCTTCCTTCCTACCTTCCTTCCTTCCTTCCTTCCTTCCATCCTTCCTTCCTTCCTTCCTTCCTTCCTTCCTTCCTTCCTTCCAACCTTCCTTCCTCCTTTCCTTACTCCCTTCCCCAACCCTGAGCCACATCCACAGTCCTTTTTTATACTTTATTTACAGACAGGGTCTCGATGAGTTGCTTAGGACCTTCCTGAGTTGCTGAGGCTGGACTTGAACATGTGACCCTCCTGCCTCAGCCTCCTGAGTCACTGGTATTACAGTGGATACTACCATACCTACCTGGATTTTCTAAATCCATATGAAATGAATTAACTTACCTGGAAGACCATCCATTGTGATATTGACATTCAACATACTAATTGAGCTTTAGCAATTTTATCTTAAAAATTCCACCTCATTTACAGCCACCCAACTGATGACCCCTGAGTTATGCAGAAACCTTGAGAAGAGATATTTATTAATATAAGAATGCAAAGTCATGACGATTTGGACTGATCAGTGTTAGACAACCGTGCGGATGATTTCATTGGCTTGGGTTCATATTGATTAAAGTTTGAAAAACAAGGGCTTGGTTCCTGAGAGGTGGGTTGGGTTTTGTGCCCTGGGAAGGAATGAAGAGAGGCAGTGTCTTAGTCCATAACAAAGTACACTAAACCAGGTGGCTTAAAAACAACAGGAAGTTATTTCTCACAGTTCTGAAGATCAAGGTGCTGCATCCTCACTTGGGTGGCAGAGCAGGCTCCCACAGTCCCCTTTTATAATGGCACCAATTCCCTTCCCAAAGTGGCCACATGATAATACCATCATCTTGTTGGTTAGGATTTAAGTGTATGAAATTTGGTAGGAATAAACATGGAACCCATGGTGGGCAGGAAACTAGTATTCCAACTCCCATCATCCGAGCTAATGGAGAAGAGCAGGGATTTTCCATGCTTTCCTTTTATGACCTCAAGTTCCCATGGCCCCATAACCATACCTGTGAAGGAAGGAGGCAGGCGGACCAGTGTCCTCTTCTGTTGGGTTAATGGTCAAGGGAGGGAACAGAGAGGAACCTCCAAACCTTACTTGTCTTTTCTCCATCTTCCTTGTCCCACCTGGTCTTTCTTGCAGACCTCTCTAATCAACTCTAGCCACATCCCTCCCATTGTCAACTTTTACTGAAGTGACAGGGGAGATCAGCAGGCCACTTCAGCTTGGGCCAATGAGGGAGCACTATTTCTGTAAGTCTCACAGGTCTAAGGCCTAGTCTGTCTGTCCTGCAGATCTGAAACCTCAGGGGTCAGCAAGTCTGGGATAAGGCTCCTCTCTATCAGACCCGCATGAAACTGATCTGTGGCAGAAAGCCAATTTGTACATTTACCATGGGCAATGGACCTTTCCAATAAGGAATCTTTTGCTATTCTGAATGCTCCGTCCAATATATCAACGTACGTAGCAGAGAGGACCTGTAGGCAGAATTAGTGGGAGTTGCACAAAAAATAAAGAATCAAGACAGTGGACCAGGCCGTATTAGAACCTAACTAGTCCTCTCTGCATATCTGAAGTTCCCAACCTTTTCAACACCCAAAGACTCTCAGACACAAGATTTCCCTTCCTGCATGACAGGGCTGCTGTCACTGATACCATTTCTTTTTCTTTACCATTTACCTTTGATCTTAGACCTTTTGTCTGGGCTTCTGTTATACTGAGCACTTTATTCTATCCAGAAATGACTTTGAACATGGCTTGTATGCAGTAGAGCCATTGGTTAAAAACAAACTAGCACCATCTGATGACATCTCTTTAAAGATTTGCATAGGTCTTCCCTAGGATTCCCCTGGAACAATGTGCTTTACCTGGATTAAGGTTCAAGGAAATAACTCATGTTCTTGCAGGATATGAACTGACATTAATAAAAGAATACTAGAAATATCTTTTCCCATAAAGAGAGGTACAACCAAAGTCACATCCTGGTCAGTGGCTGGCTCCAGGTGCTGTGCACATGAGCTCCGAGAGTGGCTAACAGCTGTATCTTCTCGCCCAGGCCAGTGAAAGGCGCGTTCACCTCGTCGTGTCCCGCCAGACTCGACAGCACAGCCCAGATATCTTTCAGGAAGCCAGCTGGATCAGCAATGGCAACTGGTCCCCAGACCCAGGCGAGAGGAGCAATACTCCTAAGGTGAGGCCCAGCCGGAGCGTGTCCACTGCTCCTGCAAGGAGCTGTTTCCTGGGAAAGCTGCACACTTTCATATTTCTAAGTGTCACCTCTGGACTTTGTCACTTGAAGAAACATTGTAATGCTTGTAAAACTTAAGGGCCAAAGTCCCATCAACAGACTCGATGAGATGACAGGTGTCTCCTATCTGAGCAGGAGCAAGGAAAGTGCTGGGAGAGTTTTAAAACCTGCTCTTACAGACCTCATGTGGGGACCCAATTTCTAGTCTAAGCCAAATACATGTCTTGTTTTTACCAAGAGTCACTCTGTTTAAGGACTGTTTTCCATTTACTTTGAAATGAAACAAGAGGTTTGCTTGGTTTCTGGTTTTTAGGTTTCCCGGTCTGCCTGGAAATGAAAGTAATTATTTCCCTGCTATTTTAAATATGTTTGTGTCTTACAACAGAACCAGGAAGATAATTTAAACACTTGAAGTTCATGGAACATTAGGGAGTGGTGGGGATTGGGGTGGGCCAGAGAACATGTCTTATCTTGGTACATTCAAAATCAGAAAAATCTTAAAAATATCCTGGATCAAGCAGAATGCATCTGTGGGTGGAATCTTTCAGGCCACCAGCCTGCAGCCTCCCTTCAAGTGAGGTGACTCAACCCAACTTGTACTGCTCTCTGTAGCTTCTGTGAGAGGCAGCCCCTCTCCATTTGGGTGCGTGTCAAGACAACAAGAACCTTGCTGAGTCCAAAATTAAGAGTCCAAGAGCTTTGGTATTATAGTGTGATGACAGTGAGCTTCTTTCAGTCATGACCCCTGGTATCTCATTTCAATATATCACTTCTAACTTTAAAAAAAAAAAAATATATATATATATATATATATATGTGTGTGTGTGTGTGTGTGTGTGTGTATGTGTGTACATATGTATTTCAATATTTATGTAGACACACATATATATCCAAAAGTTCAGTTTTTGAGCAATGTATGCAGAAACAATATTCAAAATTTTAATTAAGGAGCATGATTGCTTTATATTGTTACAGAGACTATAAGATCTTATACCTTCCTCCCCAATCTCTAGCCAGCCATGCCCCACGAATCCTTAAATTCCATGTTTATAATAAGAAACCTAGACAGACCAAATACAGTCTTCATAAACATTTTCTAGATGAGGACTCCCTGACATCTTCTTGCTAATAAATACTGCAAACATGTTTAAATCAAACTGACAGTTTTTATGATGGAGAACTGGTGTATTGGCTTAATTAACTAAAGCTTTTATCTAATTAACTGATCGTAGTTGAATTAAGTAGAATATGTTACATTCTACCTCGTGAAACCACTAGTGGTGAGGTCCCCGCCACCTGCCACGAGCCACAGCAAGGCCAGGACGGTCTGCCCGCTTTGCCATACCCTCTGTCCTGTGTCTGAATTCCTGGAAACACGTCCACACTGGCCTGCTGGGAAACCGTCGTTCTTTTCATCAGAGTCCTCTCTGCCTTCTGAAATGTCCTCTCAAAAAGAGTGGTATATTTAATGTAAAACTGAGACACATATGGCTTGTTGGGTGGCTTAATTTTTTTTATGTTCTGACTCAAGTTCTGTTTGATTTAGGAAACAGTGTGGCATTTTGAAAATAGGAGCTTAAATGATTCAAAGACATACCAAAGAAGGCAAACCAGGATTTATGGAACAGAAAAGCTTTTGACCCATTGGAAAGTCAAGGAATGATAGGCACGGGGTGACCTCTGTGGGAGAGGAAAGGGCGTGTGACCAGGGGCGCTCAGGCCCGTTAGCCATATGTGGAATATTCGCTTTTCACCTTGAGTTGCAGGGTGCGTGGTAGGTTATGATGTTATTCTGAATACATTTTTTAGGTGTCTAAAATTTTATTTTAAAAATTTAGGCCAGACACCATGGAGCATGCCTGTAATCCCAGCAGCTCCAGAAACTGAGGCAGGAGGATTGCGAGTTCAAAACCATCCTCAGCAAAAGCGAGGTGCCAAGCAACTCAGTGAGACCCTGTCTCTAAATGAAATACAAAATAGAGCTCAGGATGTGGCTCAGTGGTCAAGTGCCCCTGAATTCAATCCCCGGTATAAAAAAAAAAAAATCCAAAGCAAATATTCTAAAATATATTTATTTTGTATAGCCTGAGTGATAAATACTTGGCGGCCCATGTATTGGGCAGTATGATTATTTTTAATCAGCTTGAAATATTTCATCATTTTTTTAAGCATTAAGGAACATTCTGAGGTCTTCAAAGTAGAGAGGGAAGAGTGGGGAGAAAAGAAAAATAAAAGATTATTTTCATCATACTTTCCTCCTCCCCTACCCAAAATCGGAAACTGCGTGTCAAGGAATTTTGGAGAGACTTGAGGTTTTTTTCCATCACTGTCAAGAAACTTTCTCTGGTTGGAAAAGCAAATGTCTGTCAGAGATGCAGGAAACATGGACGTATGTGGACATATATGGCTTAGTTTTTTATGTTTTGACTGAAGTTTCTTATTTGTGGTGTTCCTTCTGTTCCTCGTGTTGAATTCCTCGATGATCAGCTAATTATCTCTTGGCTCAGTGCAGGCAGGGCTGTCCAGTAAGCACTGAGGAAGAGAGAAGTCAGGGTCATTCATTTTTCAATTTACGAAACATTCCTGATATTCCTCAAGGATAAGGGTTTTTGAAATGTTGATTCATAATCAGGAATGGGGGACTCATTTGACCAATTTTAGATGCAGTTAACTCTGTATCCCTCAGATTTCTCCCCTGGTCTCCAACCTGTTCCTTCTCCCATTTTTACTATTACTTTTCCAAATGTAAACTCTCCCTGAGTTCACCTGTAGAGTTTGGGATCACATACCTGCTGTAGAGGTTGCAGAAGGACAGTTCTTTCTGTGTGTCTGTCTCTGTGATACCAAGGACCACCATCATGTTGATCTATCTGCATAATGTCTACAACTTTGGTCATTTTTGCTTGTAGACAACCCCCTTGTGAACACATGCACCATCTTTTTCTGTCTGTGCCCTCAGCCCTTCCATCCTGCAGCCACCTGTCACGAGAAGGTGGTAAATGTCCGAAAAGACCCCAGTGACTCTCTGGGCATGACCGTTGCAGGGGGAGCATCGCACAGGGAATGGGACTTGCCTATCTACGTCATCAGCGTTGAACCTGGAGGAGTCATAAGCAGAGATGGGAGAATCAAAACAGGTAAAAAAGTCAAGACGATCGAGACACTGGGGTGGCAGAGCATTAAGAGGAAGTTAGCAGCTTGCTGGGTTAAACAACTCTTTCAAGAATTACCAAGACAAAAAAAGAAAAAAAGAATTATGAAGAGAAGGTGAGAGGGATCTGGCTAGGACATCAGTTACCGGCTGACCATGATTAGTTTAACCATAGCTGCCGACCAGGGTTCACTCCTTAGTCCTTGGGGGTTGATATGGGCCGGCTAGTCTGCTGGTAAAGCTAGAACCGCCAGACTGTGCCAGGAACTAGCAGGCAGTGCTGCAGTTATGAGCCAGTTGCTTCTAGGGTATAATTCGATTCTGCTCATTCTAAGTGGTTCTTTGTTGGAGAGATCCTGTGACGAAACTAATTCATGAATTGTTCCATTTTATGGGTTGGAGAGGAGAAATTATTTGATGGATTTTGATTCAGTGGTATCACTCTAGGTGCTTTCCCATTGGAGAAAAGTTTTTCACTCTTTTAATCACACATTTCCTGGGCTACTTTAAGTAAATAGTGCCAAAATTACTTCTACCAGTATATAGGGGTAACAGTATTGTCAGTACCCATGGAGGGTTAGCTTAGGTGGATGAACAATTCCACCTTTAAGAGTTTGGATTCAAGAGACGATATGTGAAGTTTCTGAAGACCAGTTGCTCAACCTGAGAGCCACGGGGTATGGCGTGTCAAAGACCTTAACTGGCCACCCTATGATGCTTTGTCCTGTGTCAGCAAGGACTCCAGGTCTTTCCTATCTGCATGTTCCTGCCTGTTTACTCCTGCTGTGGTTATTCTGCATGAATAAAAGATAATCTACAGGGAAGCAAAAAAACAGGAGAGATGAAAGAATAGAAAATGACGATAGAGGACGTATTTGAATTTCTCTTGCTTTTCTGCAAGTGCCTGTGTGTGGAATGATGTAGTCGGACAAGCAAATCACTGAAGGAGTGCGAGCTAGAGTGTATGGAGATAGTCCTGCACACAGTAGGTACTTTAAGCAAAAGGGCTCTTAGCTGCTCTGGGTCCTCTGCCAGCACCATCAGGGGTAGTTTCTTAACCATCTGGTCTATCCATATTTATTGGGCTTGGGCTCCGAGCCAGTTTCCGTGAATTGCTAGGGCTTTTGCCAAGTGCTCCCATTTTGTGCTAAAAACAAACAAAAAGGAGTGAAAAGTAGGGGTTTTTTGATTGAGAAGTGAATAAAGCTATTCTATCTCCCTTCTTTCATTATTAAGGTGAAAGCTAAAAACACCAATAGCTATGCTTTAGAAAACCCCAAACACTTCCCAGAGCACATGAGCACGCCCGCGCAGCTCACCGGCGTTTGCTCTGTGAGGACGGCCTCAGGTCAAGGCCAGGGACTAATGAAACACGCCTCGCCCTCTGCCTTCCCGCGTCCTTGCCCCTGTGTACTTGAAGCAGACGGGTCCTGTTGGCACTCGCTAAGGATGGCTTCTGCTTGTCTGACCATCAGGTGACATTTTGTTGAGTGTCAATGGGACTGAACTCACGGAAGTCAGCCGGAGCGAGGCAGTTGCCTTATTGAAAAGCACATCCTCCTCCGTGGTACTCAGAGCCTTGGAAGTCAAAGAACAGGAGCCCGCAGAAGACGGCAGCAGCCCAGCAGCCCTAGACTCTAACCACAACATGACCCCCCCTGGCGACTGGGCCCCATCCTGGGTCATGTGGCTGGAATTACCACGGTGAGTTTCAATGTGACATCCCTCTGGGGGCGTGGGAGAAAATGAGTACATTTCTTAAACCACTGTTTTTACTCTCTTGGGCTGATTCATGGCACGAGCATCCTAATGAGACCCAGTCTTGGTTATGGGACTGTTTGAAATAATTCTGTCTTCCTGTTGGTTACTGAACATGCACATAGGATCCTAAGGCAGGAGCACAGATCTGGACACACAAACATGGTTAGGCACTGACACTGAAGATTTGCAGAGGAGCCATGTACAGCTATATACGTTGTTCATGCAGCAAGGAGCTCAGCAGTCAGGCAAGAGGGGATGGACATCAAGCCTGTGTTCACACACCTGGGAGCTGAGCTGCCTCTGTCCAGGGGAATTTTCACCTTTGCCTAATCTGCTATTGGCAGCTCCAGGAACTTGTATGGAGGCTGACTGTGGTTTTGCCACTGCCTCTCTCATTTGGCCATGGGAATACACAAACCCCGGGAAACGTAAAGCCACACAGCAGAACACTTAGCCTTTGCCCAGAAGGCAGTGCTGGTCAGGGATGCTTCTCAGTTTGTGCCCTTCTTAGTGCCTGTTCCTGGGAAGGTTTTTAGAAGTTTTGGGTTGTCATTTTAGTGGGATGTAAATGGAATGCTTCAGTGAAGTATGAAGTCGTCTCACATAGTGAAGGGCTTGGGACACCCCCACTAAATGGCTCTGTTCAGAAATTAAATATGCAAAGGACAGATAAATTGGTGTTTGCTCACCTGCATCAGAGAGTAAATACTGACTTTCAGAAGACTACTTACCAATTCCCAATGTGTGACTTAAACATTACATATTAAATACTGGAGTTGCTGAAGATGACCTATGGGCACAGGATTAGATGAGTGAAAGAATGTTTTTCTTGAGAGTGGAGATAGGTCCCTTTCATAAACAAACAAACAAACAAACCAAAAAACCTCCCTGTCTCAAATACAAACTGACCTAGATTTCTCTTTGAGCCTTCACTATTCGATATATTATTTTTAAAAGAGTATACTTTTTAAAAAATGATTTAAAAAGTTGAAAATCGGGTATTGATGCTGTTTAAAAATCTTGAAACATTTTATAGCTGAAGCTGAGTGGAAGAAGAGAGTAATACTTCAAATAGAATTTTATTTCTAAAAATGTTTCTGAAACTTGAATCTTAGTCATGATTTAGTTTCTGTTTGAAAGTGATTTTGTCATGTAATCGAGGTCTCTCGTTGTTCATTCATGTAAAGCAGGGCAGTGTGGGCTGCTTTTCTCTCCAAGCACCGTTCAGGGATGGCCTGCTGTCCTTTGCTTTCTGTCATTTGGCCTTGGATTAAGGCTGGATCTGGATCTGCTCATTTCCTCTTAGAGGCGAGCCGAAGGGAAATGCGTTCTAATGCCAGCGTACAGCACTGACTTCCAGCACCCTGGAGATTCTTCACTTGCTCCATTCCTGCCTGTCCCTGCACTAATATAATAAACAGTACAAAACTCAGAGGGTTCGAAGAGTGGACGGTGGGTCTCTCTCCCGCCCTGGTCCTCTCAGATCCACTCAACAGAGGTGATCAGTGTTACCAATTTCTTGTGAATTTTTCCAAGAGAGAGCCTCTGCTAGAGGCTGGCAGACTCTGAAAAAAGCCAGAGAGTTTAGGCTTTGAGGGCCATATAGTCTCTTTGAATGCCTCCATTCTGCTGTTGTAGCTGAAGAGCAGCCATATTTAATCTGTAAGTGAAAGGCTCTGTGTTCTAATAAAGCTTTCTTAACAAATACAGGTGGTATGCTGAGTCTGGCCCGTGTATATATGTATACAACACACACACACACACACACACACACACACACACAGAGTGATAGCATATGTACTCTTACATACCTGTTTTCCCTAATGTATAGTTCAGACAGTTCCCTAAGGCTTTCTAGCCATGAAGAAAAACAGCATTCAGCAGGTCTTGAATTGGGAAAACCATTGCCATCCTGTCATGATATAGCCAAGCCAAAGACAAAATATACAGAGTGTGAGAAGAGGGTGGTGTTGGCACACTGAGCTACAGGTGCCTGTGCTGAGCCACTGGTGTAGATACAGGTGGTGGCAGAGAGAGTAAAAGTGAGAGATACAGCTCAAAGCAGTGTGCATAATCAATAGTGCCTTTGTGGAGAGAGCACTGCGTGCCAGTGACCGCTGGGTAGTAGCTCCAGGTGCAGGCTCCCAGCTACACAAGTTGTCATCCTCCATCCAATAGGAGGCAATACGGAAAACACGGACAGCTTTCTGATTTATTCTTTGCTGGCTCTCAAGGCCCATGACCCACATCTGGAAGACTTTCAATTCATGCTTTCATCTGAACTAGTGTGATAAAAATATGCCTTAACTCATTTCTCCTCTTGCCTAGGAATTTAACCTTTTAGTCTTCTGAAACTCTTAAAGCATTTTAATCAGAATTTTCTATATTAACTAGCAAAGCAGCAGATATCAGGTTTTTTTTTTTTTTTAGACAAAAGTATTTCATATTAGGTTATGAAACAGTGACATCGTCAGGCACGGCCATGCTGTGGAGTAGTAACGAAGAGGCACAGTGGCTAATGCTTCCTGTATGCCAGGCACTCTTCTAAGAGTGTCATGTTTACATTTTCACCCACTGACAACACATCAGTTCTGTGAGTTAGGTATTGGAGCATCCTGACATTAAACCTAAACTAAGTTCAGAGTGGTTAAGGAAGTTGTTCAGCTGCATGGCTATTAACAGGCAGAGCTTCAAGTTGAACTAGGCAGTTTTATTTTGGACTCTATGATTTTAAGCTCTGTACACTAATAAGTTTAGGGAACATCCCCAATAGGAAGGTAAGCCTATATTTAGCTTTAATAATTTGAGTTATGTCATTTTTTTCCCTCTACCATAAAGCCAATTCTAGAGGAATTCAAATGACACAGGCTTGGTCATTTACCTGGTGTTTCATATAATAGCACCAGAAGAGTCTGTATAATTTTTATCATTGCTCACAGTTTAGGCCTCCAATTTCTTGTCATTTCCCCCGCCCCATCACCTCCCCTATGGGATGATTGTTGGTAAGTCATAATCAATCAAAAATCAAATGAGTTATTCATGGCTGAATCATTTCAGGAGCAAAATTACTGAAGTATTTTTAATACCTGTCCAGACCTATCTATATTTAATATGGGATATGAAATACATTTTAATACATTTGCTATAATAATGAGGGGAACCTCCCATTAAGAAAAGAATGCTTAATATTCCTAAAGGTCTTTAAGTGACTGTGCTTAGTAAACATTTGTTGAATGAGAAAATGAAGTAACGTACTATATACTAGGAATGGCCTTCATGAACTTTATTCTAAACCAAATGAAATAGACAACAAAATGTTATCATAAATTATTTAAAATTATGAATTGTAAAAGTTATCACTAACGATTGCTTGGGAAGTGAGGAGTGGATGGTCTGTGTTGTCTGGTTGGACCATATGACGAAAACAGGAGAGCAGGAAATAGCAATTGTTTTCACAGTTGTGCTGCAAAACCTCTGTAGCATAGGAGAATCATTTCGCTGATCAGTTAGTCTGGGGGCTCCTCTGGCCTGGGGTAGGTTGGTTGGTGTGCACATGCACTTGCACTCTGTTCTTGGGTCATTTGGATGGCGCTGCTGATCCTGGCTGGCTGTGCTTGCATGTCTAGGCTTTGGCTGGTTGTGATACTTTGGCTGATACTCTTTGTAGTGCAATTATTTTGTCACATTAAGAAAGAATGGGAATAGTAGTTGTTCTGGACACATTGAGTTTGAGATACCAGTGGGACATACAAGTTTGCTAAATGTCTAGGTAGCAATTCTCAAATGTTCCTTGTCTGCATACTTCAAAAGTTTTTATACTTCTTAAAGTTTTCATTTATCTGTATCTCATATTTACCTTACTACAAATTAGTCTAAGGAATATTTAAAATCATTTAAAATGATATATCATGTTAATATAAATAACAACTTTTATGAGAAAAATATCTTCTAAAAAATTGGTGAGAGTGGCATTATTTTATGATACTTGAAGACCTCTCTAATGCTTGGTGTAATAGATAACTGGAATTTTGTATTTTCTTCTGTGTTCAGTCTCTTGTTGTATCACCCACCATGTGATCTCTGGAAAATACCATTTGTGTGCTCATGAGAAAATCAGAGTGAAAAAGGAAAATCATGTCTATTATTATGAAAATTATTTTTATCTTCTGACTCCCTGAAAGGCACACACTTTGGGACCAGACTTTGGAGGAAAGTCTAAGATAAAGATAGATTGGGGCAGGATCAATATACAGATGGGATAGGGTAAGGACTGAGGGAATATTGAGGTCTATTAAGTAGGGGACTGGGGAAAGGGGACCCTTGAAGGATACCAAGAAGGAACAAGCAATTAAAGAACAGGAAAATATCCATTGGACTTAGATGTGGGCATTCACTGCAATCATCTTTTTTTTTTAAATCAGTATTTTCCACTTTCTGATGCAGTACCCTTTTGGACCATCTGCCTGGTAAAACCACAGAATTATCTAATGGCATACATTTTCTCCAAACCTACAGTTAGGTATCAGGACACTGTGGGTGAACGTCAAATAACTGACACCCTTTAAATTCATGATCACCACCTTCAGGTGGGTCCACAATGCTGGCAAGTGTCTTATAATGTTTTTCTTGTCAGTTCTTCTTGGTCTCCTCAGCATCTATGTCCCAAGTACTTGGTGCAACTTACACCTCCAGCATCTCTACCTGACCTTTTCTTCCCAACAGATACATTCACCTTCTACTTTGCAAACTAACATCCTGCTCCTGGACTAACTTTCTGTCTTCATACCTCCTGCTGTATCTAGTCCTCATCCAGTTTCCCTTTTTCTGTCCTGGAACTGTGAAAAAGGAAGCCCTTCTCCTAACAGTGGTGCTCTGATTTTGTCCTCCTGCCTTCTCAGAGATCATCTCTTTCTGTGGGTTTCAGTCTCTTCCTCTTTGCTGTTTTTTCACCAGTTCAAAATGTTCGTCACCATGTTTAGTAATCCCAGGCATCTCATAACCCTCCAGCTTTGTCTTTTCTTCTAGCTGGAAAAGTTCTTTAAAAGTGAAATAAATCCACTTCTGTCTTCATTCACTCAACTCAATGCATCTAACTTCTCTCCCACTTTTGCCACAAAACTGAACTCATCAATATCACCAAGGACCCGCTGATGGATTAATTCAATGGGCATGTTAGAGTCCTTTCTTGCTTTATTTTTTGTAGTTTCCAGCATCATGGTCCTGTCTTTATCACAACCTTATTGTCTGACTACCTCCAGATCTCCTTTCAAGCATTTCACTCTGATGGGGATCAGAACTTCCCAGATCATTTACTTAGTGACCCATTTTAACAGATATTTAGTTGAATCTTGACTGTTTCCTACTTTTGTCTAGGCTGTTAAGAAAAGGCTTCGGGATGCCACGTAGTCCATCAGCGGAACAGCGAAGCATGGCAGTGTATTTCAGACAGGGAGATCAGTTAACACAAAAGCTTATAAGAACAGATCTGGCACAGACCAGCAACAACCAAAAGGACTATGTGTCTATGTGAGCAAGGGGATAGAGGTGTGAGAAGTAGATTTTGGTCAGGGGAAGGAGGAACTGGAGGACAATGCTGAGTAGGGACTCAAAGAATCATCAGAAGTTGGAGACAACCTTGTAGCAGCACCTATCTTCATGGTTGTGTTACTTTGGAGTTTAGTTTGTTTCCCATGCATTTTTTATAAAGTATTTTATAAAGTAATAATGTCTAGTTCATTAATCTGATTAATTTACTAAAGAATAATGTTTTTGGGCACTGGCTCAATTTTTTAAATAATTAAAGCTCAATTCTCAGGCTCTCCCTTCCTGAAATACTCGGCCATGCTTTACATGGCTACCTGCTTCTTGGGGTTCAGGTGATGGACTAAAGGGCACCTCTTTAGAGACCTTCCTTCACCACCTAGACAATAATGTCAAACATGTTAGAATGGGGCACTAAGTAAACAGCTTGGAAAGATCAGAGGGGGATCAGTGTGGAATACTTGAAAGGAGATTTGGGGGTAGTCATTACTGGTAATGATACAAATAAGGATGGAAAGATACTACAGTAAAATTTAACAAAGAATTTAAAATTTTATCCTCCTGTGTAGGCAGAATCTTAGCCTAACATTTTCCTTAAAAGTAACTTTTTAAAGAAACATGTAGTATTTCTTATGCATTTTACATCTTCAAAAACTATCTAGAGCAGTGGGTGAAACCAGTGCTGATACACAAACTAT
Source organism: Sciurus carolinensis (assembly GCF_902686445.1). Lineage (NCBI taxonomy): Eukaryota > Metazoa > Chordata > Mammalia > Rodentia > Sciuridae > Sciurus > Sciurus carolinensis. The sequence goes on from NC_062222.1 coordinate 99,237,606, forward strand.
ATTATTGATCTGTGATAAGAACAGAAATTGAGGTCATTTGGAAATGTTACAGCAAATGACATGACTACATTATTCTGGCATATGATCAGCAAACTCATCTTGAACATGATTGGTGAGTTAACTTGTGCAAGTGGCATACTAGTTATGCAAAACAGGACCCTTCAATACTACCAACAGCACCTTTAAAATCACTTTTTCAGTTGTTACCAAATCTTACAAAAATCTGTGAGATGATGATTCTAATTTTGCAATCATTGAAATTTTTTAAAAATCAAAGATGTTTTAAATGTTTTAATATTATGAGCCAGATTAGGGAAATAAATTTCCTATTTATTGTGAATCATATTTCACTGGATTTTTGTTAAGACAAGGCATACCTTTTCTGAAAATAAATGGTAAAAAGTGATTTCAAATGATTCAAGTGATTTTTTTTTTAAATAAAGGCAAAATTCATACTGCTTTTACTTATCTATGGAACTTTAATTTTGTACCTGAGATCGTTAGCAACATGGCGAAACCACTTACAAAGAAGTGTTGGCTGATGAAGCAATGAAATAAATAAATGCCACTTATACACAAAATTAGTTCAAAACCAAAATAAATTTTGAAAGAAAAAGTATTAAATTAAAAAGTCAGGATCCAGGGACTGGGGTGCAGCTCAGTGGTACAGCACTTGCCTAGTATGTGTGAGGCCCTGGATTCAATCCTCTAGTACCAGTGAGGAGGAGCAGATACTACTATGTCATATACAGACAATACTTCATAGACTTCCTTAATGAAGTAGTATGTTGAGTTATGAGGTTTAAATAAATATAATACATTGTTGAGGAATCCGTGAAGACTATAGAGTTTGCTTGGAAACAGTGGGTAAGTCTGTGGTCAAAAAAAAAAAAAAGTAGCATTTTCTGGGACTAATGATAGGGAAAATCAACTTATAGAAAAATAAAGCCAGCAACATATGTTTCATTTTAACTTAATTGGTGCATAGGTATTACTATGGTGGCAAATCTTTTAGTAGATGTACAATTTAAACATGATTGTGACATGAAAATTCTTTTTTAAGTTCTTTGGCAACAAACACAACTAACTGAACCATACAACACTATCAAAGGTTTATTTTTGTCAGCAAACTGGATGATTACATTTGAGGCAGGAGTATGTTTTGCTGGTGCAAATGCTCTGATTGGCAAACTTTCTGCAGTCTTTACCCAGATTAAAGAACCTGCACCTGAATTAATGTAACTTGATACAGTGCTTCCTTGGAGAAAATCTGCTATGAGAAAAAGATATCAGCTGAACTGAACAATGTGCTCAGGGATATGGTAACAACTGTGAGCTCTGTAAAGGCTAATAATGCATTAGATTCTAGTTTACTCTTTATTATGAAATAAGGAAACTAATCATAAAGAACAGTTATCACATTTTGAATAAGAGGGTTATAAAGAAAAGTTCTTTCAAAAATGTTTAGACGAGAGATTGAATATTTTTTTTTTCTGCAAGCTAAGAAGTCAGTTTAGTCCCACCTTTTAAAGATGTAAACTGGATAGTCAAACTTTATTATTTGCCAGATTATCTTTGGTATTTTTACTGAGCTCAATATTTCCTGCAAGGAAGAAATTCAAGATAGTTTTCAATGGCCAGTAAGATCAAAGGGCAAAATGAAAAAAGCTTAGAATAGTTTCCATAAATTGTCATGATGTAATTTAATAGCAATTATCAGTGAGGTGGCAAGGTAAGTTCTAATATTGCACATCGGCATAAAGTTATTACCAAACATCTTATGGATTTGATAATTATAGATTTTCAGAAAACTGACACAAAGGAAATTCATGAATCTAGAATTCACAATGAGATAAAACTAACTTTTTAAAATAAACTGTTATAACAACTAGCATTGGATAAAGATGAATTCTGAAGTTAAATTTTCACCTGCTTTCCAACTTTAAAATCCAATTTTACTAAAATTGCTTTAGATTTTTTTTCTTTGTTCTCATGAATGTATCTGAGATTCATTTTTCTACCATAATAGTAAAAAAATAGTTTGAATATCCTTTATCTACTGCAAATAGCACCATCCTCAAGATGGTTGCCTAGTCATTAGGTAACCTCACATAAAATGCTGTACACATTTGTTCCAGATGTGCACACAGGCATTCAATATGGGTACTATCTCTCTCAAAACTTTCGGAAAATAACTGAGTTAACAAAAAGTTGTAACAATGATTGTATACGTTGACCTTTTCTGTCCAATTGTCCCACATGTGGAACACCTATAAAAACGTAAAATATAGCATATAACAGAATGGGATCCTAATTAGAGTAAATTATACTCCATGTATGTACAATATGTCAAAATACACTCTATTGTCATGTATGTCTAAGAATAGCATATAACAATAATATATTAACATATAAGCTCTAGATTATTTCCAACCTATTTTAGTGCCCCTGTGTCAATTTCATTGAAATACTCAGATTTGAAAACTTGAGACTTCATGTGTATATCTATAAACACTTTAAGTGAACCACTGTTTTTGTAATTCAGATTCCTTGAAACAGTTTTATATTTGAATATAATAAAAATATGAGCTATTACTTTTCATTATACTTAAAGTACTCATCTTCAATAAACTAGAAATTTAAAAAAAAGGTGGTCCTTCACCACTGGCTGAGACGTAGCTGTTTGAGAAGCTGGGGTAAGTTAATCATAATAGAAAGCTCTGTACTGCACACTTGAATTCACTGAGTTAACAGTAATGGTTACCTGCAAATTCGAGCTAAAAAGTTAAAACCTTTCTGGATAAACAGGGCTAGAAAAATTACAAGGCAACCCTTTTGTTAAAGGACAAATACTGGTTATAGATTCAATTTTCTGCACTCAGGACAAGCTCCAAATATCCTTCATTCACTCTCTTTCCAACCTCTGCTATTCTAACCCCATGAGAAAAGTTTTAAAATTCAAACTAGTGACAAATACACTGATCTTACAATAAGCTTTGGTTAATGGACTTGTTTTCTAATGCTAACCAGTGTGTTCTTAAGTCAAGAGGCTAGCCAGTTTTGTTAGTATTCCCCAGACTAGGCAATAAGTATTACCCAGGCCAAGCAACTTAACACTTCCCCATATTCAACTTATTCAATAGAGCTGAATTTATATTTGAGGTGACCATATTTTCTCACTGGGAAAGAATGACCAAAGATCTTGTTATTCCTCATACTATGACACGTCTTAAGCCTAAATTTAGCGAATGAGTTCAGAATAGGAAAAAAGTTCACATTTATACTCAGATGATTTAAGTCACTTAATCCCAAAGACCACTGATCAAAAACAGCTGCCAGAGGGCTGGGGTGTGGCTCCATGGTAGAGCACTTGCCTAGCATGTGTGAGGCACTGGATTCAATTCTCAGCACCACATAAAAATAAAGGCTCATCCACAACTAAATATATGTATACACACACACACACACACACACACACACACACTAAAAAATAAAAAAAAAAAAAAACAGCTGCTGCCAGATTTTCCACTGGGAAGTGAAATAATGCGACATAAGAAAACAACGCCCAGTAAGTACCAACTAAGGCCTGACCTTGAAAGGGCTTAACATTTTGAGCTCTTGTCGCTACAACAAAGGTTAAGTACTAGACAACACAAAAGAAAACCCTGTAAATACAACAAAACTTGTAACACTGGTATGTACTTGGATGGATGCTGCAGTAGTCTGTTTTATTCACCAATATGCTCCCAGTATCTAGAGAATGGCAATATCCAAATATCAAACATCCCAAAGATGACCCAAGGAGATACCTGCTTTGTAATGAGTCTAGGAAAATAAACACACTTTATTAAGTGTGTTAAAAATTTTTACACCAGAACATGTAAGTTTCAGATGGTTGTTTATAGTTTTTTTTGTGTGAAATAAAGTATTAAGGGTCAGGTAAGTTCCCAGGAAATAGTTAATGAAAAAACAAACAAAACCAAACCAACCACAAGCAGCAATCAAAAGAATGAGAAACACTAGTTTTAAGTAGTGGTCTATGCACCCATTTATATATTTTAAAGAATCACAACTGGGAAATGTTAAGACAAATACTAGTTCATGACTTTTGAAAAGAAGCATCCAAGGTTTTTTGGAATCATCCGTTTGCTTTTCCTTCACTATGAATTATCCTTAAAATCTTTAAGTATGCCTCAACTTCCATTTACTTCATGCCTGCATGCTTCTGAGCTTGCTTTCTCCCCAAAATTACACACATAGCCTCCCAGGTGAGAGTATAATGCTAGTGGTTTGGGGAACGGGCAATTACCTGCTTTGTACTGAGCACTGACCATTATGTAAAATGTGTATCCAAAGACCACAGCTCCTATAGGATGAACTGGCTACTTGACATCAAGGTTTACTACAAAACAGAGCAAATATTTTACAGCAGAAATATAAGGTATCTTTCTCACTGTATGAAATTCATACTTTTTGCAATCATCTTGGTGAAGAAAAATGAATTACTGTAAATGTTGTATGACAATGGATACAAATCAAAACTGGGTATGGTGTTAAATTTTAGCACATTCTAAAGGTATCCAAACAAACCCCAAAGCCTCTGAAAGTCAGCAACATCATGAAGTGTCATGTTACATTGACAAACAAGGTCAGTAGCACATGTAATGACCAAAATCACTAAATATTTCACAAGAGACTTTTTATTGGTTGTCAAAAAGCAGTTAATGAATATTTTAAGGTACAATTTATAAACAAAACAGTCATATCTTGATTTTTATCAAAATGAAAATGCTAATTTCCTGTCAGACCAGTTCTGGAACTACAGCTACACAAGGTAGACAAGGGGAGTTTCAGAGTAAACTGTAGCTCCTGACACACCTCTGTCTCTATGGTAACTGGAACAGTTTGCACCTGGCCAGCACCTATGTGAACACTGATCTGATGACCATTGAATAGCAAAAGATTCTCTTTAATTTCATTTTCTATTTTGAGGATTCTACTCATTTACAGAAGAGGTGTGGTCTTTCCTTCTCCCATTCCTTTTATAACTTCTAATTCAGTTTATGCCAGGTTGTTTTTCCTCCAATATGATTTGTTCTTACAATCTTTAAATGTGCCTCTATTTCATTTCATGCCTGCATGCTTCGGAGCTTAAATTAGTATAAACTAATATTTTTCAAAGATCAAGAAAATTCCACAACTTCATTAGTTTAGGTTTAAAATTTTCTTCATTGATAATCATTGTTTATTCAAAGGATTTTTGCCTTCATTAAAAATTTACATCCACAAGTAGATAAAATTAAGATATTCACAAGAATGTTTCATTTTATCAATAAGGGTTCAGGCATACTCAACTTTTTGCTAATGCACAAACTTGTCAGGCTTATGATTATCTTTCCCAGAAGACATAAAGACTGAACACAATAGGTGATGTCATTTTTTTAAGGGCCTTCAGCTATGGAAAACAGAAGATCAATTTAAAAAGCTGGCTTACAGCATGAAGGTGACTGAGCTATGACAGAATTTGAATGGGGCCTCTCCAGTGCTACGTGGCCTTAAAAAAAGCCAATAAAAGGAATGGGAGATGAAATCACAATAATTTTTAACAGTTAAAAGTTTTAACTGTGCAGATACACTGATTACATTCTATTTCAGGTACTTATATAACTGTAAAGATGTTGTATTACGAAGAAACACAGCTGGAAGCCTGGGCTTCTGCATTGTAGGAGGTTATGAAGAATACAATGGAAACAAACCTTTTTTTATCAAATCCATTGTTGAAGGAACACCAGCATACAATGATGGAAGAATTAGGTAATAACCACTACTTATCAAGAAACTTACTCAAATATTTTGTTTTCTACATGCAAAAGTTTGGCCCCATTTGAAACAATGTATGTAGGTACTGTACTTTTTGTGGGGGAGGGTATAAGAAATTAAACATTGTGTAGCATTTAACTTCTCAGAAATCCAAAATTACACACCCCTCTTGGTCCCAGTACTGCAACTTCCTATACTTTTAGCATCCCTTCTAACACAGCTGAATGAATAGTGAGTTTGGAGAATTTAAGAGAGGAGGGGGAAAATCCTCAATTTAGAAGTAATATGTAATTAAAATGTAGCAAAAACTAGGACAAACAAAAACTACTTTAGCAATGGACTAAAATGTTAATAATGTATCTTATTTTGTTTTGTTTTAGATGTGGTGATATTCTTCTTGCTGTCAATGGTAGAAGTACATCAGGCATGATACATGCTTGCTTGGCAAGGATGCTGAAAGAACTTAAAGGAAGAATTACCCTCACTATTGTTTCTTGGCCTGGCACTTTTTTATAAAATCAATGATGGGCCTCAGAAAAACAAAAATCACACACAGGCTAAGTTGAAACAATATATTTATCAACTTTTATATTTAAAGAATACATTGTAAAAATGTCAAGAAAAGTATGATCTAATGAAAGCCAGTTACACCTCAGAGAATATTCTCAAAATAAAAACTACTATTAATAGTTTTTATTCAGTGTGAAAGATTTCTCATTACCACTTTAAGTTTCTATTTTTACATTCAATTAAAAAGTCCAACTAAAATGGTTTATATGACCCACTGAATTCAAGTCAGTGATTTAAATAAAAAATCTGGTATATACTTATATACCAGAGTACATATGGGGATTTTTAATTTAAAAGCCAGAGGATTTTTTTTAAAAAAATGCATTGCTGAGAAACATTTATTTCATCAAATGAGAAATAAAATATTTTTCAAAAATTATAGTCGTATTTGTATGTGATTGTATTGTTTACTTTCATTATCACCATTTAAAAGATTCTAGTAATTCATTCTTGAAACACCAAGTTGTTACCGCAATTGACATAATAACTTTTATGGTTATCCCTAAAATGCTCAGTTATAAACTTTTGTTTTCTTAGTTTTAACAAGAAATGACTAATCTAAATCTCCCATCATGAAGATTATTTTTATTCACAATATAATTAGTAATGGTATAAAAAACTCCACATGCTACTTTACCAATAAGTCTTGGAAAACACCTCAAGAAAGGTGAAACAGCTAGACCCTGGCTCAGAGCTGACCATGAGGCAATTCAACTTTGTGTCACAGTGAAGAGTGTCTATACATGTGCCTGCTAAAAACTACAGAGAAAAAGTTACTTTACAGGTCACCCAAATGCCTTCTAGATTTTATTAATTTGGATATAAAAGTATCCCATTTAGTTTTACCATGGACACAAATTTATAACACTGAAAACTTGTTATCAAAAATTATGATATAAAAAAATGTGTACAAGTTCTTTTAGTATGCTTAAGCAGGACTGCCACAGCAGTATGTTAAAGACTCAGAGGGGCCTTTTGATGCCTTTTGCAGTGCAACCTCTAATTAGACTAGTGGTGGATTTCTAAGAAGCCTGTGGCCAAGGTAGATCCTTGACCAGCCTTAGCTACTGTGTATGTGCACAGCTAAAGAAAGCTCTTTAAATCCCCTGCTAAGTGACTCATTCAATATAAAGTCATTGCTGTCTTTTATTTATTTTTTTTAAATATTACAAGACAAAGATTTTTAACTTAACATGAAAAATTCACTCTTTTATTTTGGGAAAAAAAGTTAACTTTCCATACTAACAGAACAAGATTAAAGGTAAATTTCTTAAACATTATCCAGAAAAATAACAAGATTTATAGTTTCTATTTCTGGTACTAATATACACAAGAGACGAAAAGTGCGCCTACTCCGCAGGTGCAGCTTCAGTGCTCTCCTGTTCAGGGGCAGGCTCACTACCAGCCTCTTTTCCTTCTTTGCTTCTTTTAGATTTTTTGTGCTTGTGTCTCCTGTGACTGTCTCCTTCTTCACTTTCATGGCGACGTCTACTATTACTAAAGAAAAAGAAAGTTTGTTGTAATTTAAAATGTTTAAATACATAAGCAGTGACCAAAAAAAAAAAAAAAACCCATTTTAGTAAAATTCTCAAGACCAAACTCAGTTTAAGATAATTTAACCCCTTCTTTTACTCTTAAACACATTTTGCAGAGAAATCAGTTTTTATGAGACTTTCATGCAGAGAATATATTATAAGGTCATTTTTACCAGTAATTTCCCAGATTCTTAGGCCCATTTACTTTATTCTGAAAGACTAAATAGAAATTGGGAATGGCAGCACTTTATCAAAATAGAAGTACAATGTTATAGGGCCAATTTTCAGCAAATGATAATTTTAAAATGATTTTTTTTTAACTACAAGTCCTGAATTTTTTCTTTAAAACAAACATTGTTTTGTTTAATTATACTTACTATTAAGGATTGTTTCATAAACCAAAAATTCCCCTCTCCAAATGAGATAACGTAATAAACCAAAATCTCTCATAAACCAAAATTTTTTATTGCATGGGCATTATGGATTTTGGTTACTAAATATAGTCTTATTAAGATTTAAAAATCTTTGTTGAAGCTCATGAGGAAACAAGTATTTCAACAGATTATTCTGAATCTTCCAAATAGAAACATATATTCTACTGGGTATTTGGAAATGTCTGCTTTTACTTTTTGAAGTCAAATCAGTTTGTATCTTGGCTTCAAAGTAATTCACTACCTGCGAGATGACTTGTGTCGTGTTTCCTCTTTCTCTCTGTGTCGTCTTTCTCTATGTCGTTCTTCTTTCTCTCGACTTGCTCTGTGACGCTCATAGCCTCTTTCTGCATATTCCCTGTATCTGTATCGCTCTTCATCACTGCAACAGAAATGCAAACAAGTTTTCTTAACACTGGGACTATATATTCTTCATGACTATATTTATTTAAAAAAATGGGAACTGTAACTCCTTTAAATTTTAATCAGCAAGCTTTATTTTCTTTTGCTCCTTTTAGAATTAAAAGCCTATTTGTATATATCAGATTTCCAATAAAAATTCCTACATTATTTGTAAAGTCTTGGACACACAATGAAGATTCTAAAAATATATGGTTCACTATGGCTACATGATAGAAAGCAGATCTTAAAACTTTGGCTTATCAATTATTTGAAGTACATTCAACTCGTGGGGAAGTACAAATATGAAAAACAGAGACATCAAACCAACTTCTATAACACCCACAGAGAATGCATGAAGACTGGAAATACCTGCACTCTGACATCCCATTATTTCATACTATAACTCTGGGAGTTGGGGTGCACATGACTAATAATGCCAATTACATAAGTGTAAACTACAGCTTCAATTTTTTTTTTTTTTTTTTAATTTTGAACAGAATTCACAAACTGGAAACTGGAACTGATGGTGGGAGTTAAGAGAGTGGTTTTTCTTTTCCTCCCCAGATCTGTCGCTCCTTTCATGTCTTTTAACTGACATTCATCTCTCCATCTTTCTCTTATCCTTCAAGTATTGGGGGAGGATGGCATAGAAATCATAACTTTCTACAACATAATACCAGTAAATTCTCTCACATTAAATAAATTTATGTTTTTAAAAGTTTTATTGGTTCATTTTAGTTATACAAAACATTGGGATTCATTTTGACATACTTATAAAAGCATGGAATATAATTTGTCCTAATTCAGTCCCCAGTACTTCCCCTTTCCCTCCCTTTCTCCCTTCCCCCTACTCATTTTTCTGCTATTTACTTACACTTTAAAAACTGTCTTGTGGATATGCAGAATGGTGAGATTCGCTGTGGTACATTCAAATATGTACATAGCAAAGTTAGGTAGGTAAGATTCATTCCACTGTTCTTCCCTTATCCCATCCCTCCTCCCTCCCCTTCAACCCCATTCCTCTACTCCACCAATCTTTCTAGTAAATTTGTCTTTTAGAACACTGTGTTAAAGAATTTTGGTTTGTAGAAATATGTTTAATACGAACTATTAATCTGCATGAAGCACTGCAATATTCAAGAATCTGAGTAGGTGTAATAAAATCACGTCAAAGTATAAGCCGTATAAAAGAACAAGTCATCTGGGTTCTCCCAGCAAAGTAATGATCCAGTAAAGCTGTGTTTAATGCCAAAGCATACTGCTACCAAATTATTTGGAATATATTTTAAAAATGTTTTATAAAAACAACAGAAAATGTACATTATACACATACGCCTATATACATACATAAACGCATCTATTTTTTCCTAAGTATAAATATGTACTTTGTACTTGGAAGGTGGAAACATGTCAACTAAAAGGCAACATGCCATGAGGGTAGGGAAGAGTATACCCAGATCACATCCTGACTAGCAATTACTATATGAGTGACCCAGGCTGTAACTTAAAACTCTCTAAAACCTTGGTTTTTCTCATTTGTAAAATTGGCAATAATCATTTTCAGAATTTCTGCACATTTAACAACAAAGTGCTTGGTATAAGAGTTGGCAATCAATAAATGGGAGTCATTAGTAAATTTAATGGTTAATTTTTCAGAAGGTATTTTTTTTTAATAAATGTTACTGACCCTGTAATAATTGCTCATCTCTGAAGTAGAAAAACTAGCACCACAGCCAATGAACATAATAAGGCTGTTTTTGTAATGATTCCAACTAGATTTACAAAAAACAATTAAGGTCAGTTATCTCATAATTTGTCATTTGTAACCATCTCTTTTCCCTCCTACCCTAAAACCAACTCCTGTTAGTTAGCTTTACAGTCTTTAGATTATGAAGGCAGCTCTATGATGGGAACCTCACAATAGATGGTGGGGAGTTGGTCCTATAGGTAAAATATGAAGACCCTCCTACTTTCATCCCTTTTCCGATAAGAGGCTACAGCACAAAGATTTCTCTGGGCCTGGAAATCATTACAGCCATTTTAAACATCCTTTCTGGCCCACAATTAAGCTGCCTAAAAAACAGATGTCAAAACTGGTCTATAATTTTCAAAAGAATGACCCTGTAATTTGCAATGCAACACATCTACACACCACACTGCATTTTAGATATTTCTGTCAGTCTTCAGAAACAAATAACTTTTACTTTAATATACCCTGGATTTTGCAGAGGATAATTTTTTACCTAGAATGATTTAGAACGTACAAAATTCCCCTGCCTTTCGCCTTTCTGGCCTTAAACTTTTAGTCAAATTTAGGTAAACACTGACTTCTAATTCCCTACGGCTCAGCAACTTGAAACTCAAACATGATTTAACTATTATTAACACAAGTTTTGAAAAAAAAAAAAAGTGTATATTTGAAATCAAAAAGTCAAATAACTTATTCTCAAATCTTCAAAAAATACTGTGTATTTATGCAAAAAAAATACATAAGTTCTACCAATGCAATTCATTTCAATCTTCTTTCCTGTTAAGTTTCTGCACGAAGTTCCTTACTTCTGAACATGTACATTTTAGAGGTAAAATTGCTTCTCAAATATATTGTTCAAACTATATTAGAAATGACTCAGCTTTCTGGAAAGCAATGTGCTTTACCTTAAGAGAATCATACTCTCAATTGTGTGTAAGTCAGATTGTTATCAGGAGTCAAAGGCAGGAAAAGAGATTAAGAATTCCTTTTCAGTTCTTTTTTGAACATTCTTTTTATGTAAATTTTTAAGCTAACAACCAGTCCTAGTCAGTTTTACATTAAGCATTATTTTTAAGGATAATGTATGACTATTTCTGTATCTTTGGCACATGGTACTGCTTTGACCTTAGAACAGGGACTCAAAATGTCAGTTACATGAATGAAAGAATGCATTATATTTTTAAAAAATGAAATGAAAAGAGAGAAAAAGGGGTAATGAAAAATTACAGATTTTTTTTACTACCTTATTTTAATACTGTAAGGATTTTAATTATTTCAACCCACCTCTCTAGTAGATAGTAAGTTCTACTATTATATCTATTTCTCTATGCTTCCGTTACCTTGTCTGTCAAGTTGAGACAGACTAGATCATCTCTAAGGATCTTTTTGGATAGAAAAGTGTACAATTATATAAACACATCTAGTAAGAACAAATACTGCCTAAATTTGGCATAAATTTACACCCTGAATTGATAAATTGCTTTGTTTTATCCAAAATTAAAATTTATATACCTTAATACTTTATATTTATCTTACCCATAAAAAGAGCATGAAAAAGTTATCTTTCACTTACTTCATTTTACACTGGTATGTTAATAAGAAAAACGACAAATTAATGCTTTGAGTGTGACAATGGTTGATAATTCATTCATTTCAAAATTTGTCTAGGTAAAACAATTTTTAAAAAATTTTTCTTTCTCTACTGTATTATATTGTAAGACATTTATTCACTTACATTCACTATGTGCCAGGCATTAATATACACAGTGCTTAGGATAGAGAAATGAAAAATGGTGGTTAATGCCCTTAAAGGGGCCTTAACAAAAGGCATGTTTTAAAGAAAATAAAGTTCATAGGGAACATGTGAAGTAAATAATTGTGTCTAAAGTTCAATGCAACACAGAGAAGATAAAAGGCATGACCTATTTGAAGAGAAAGAAGCTTCTGAGGCTTAAAAGAAAGGAACATCATAAAGTATAGCTAGAAACAATGTATTGTCTTGTGAGAGAATCTAAGTTAGAACATTCAAGGATGCACTGAGGTCAGATTATAAAGTGATGTGTGTATCCTAAAAAAGAATTTCAACATTTATTCTTTAGACCAGTGGAATATGGTAGTACTACCCCATCAGCATACAAATTATTTTCGATGGCAAAAAAATTTTTAGAAAATCAATTTCCAGATCCTGTCAGTATTTATTCCTTCCTAAATCAGAATTGCCTAAAGATATTAACCACTTCTCTATTACCATCTTCTCCTTTTAGAAAAGAAAGATATTTCTTTCACCAATTTTACCATTATACACTGGAACAGGACACAGAAACCACCATGGCTTAAAAAATCAGCCTCAGTAAGAACTATGTTATTTAAGGAACCATAAAACTTCCATAGGACTTTGGCTCTTCCTGTCAATGACAAAGTAGTACAAAAATGGAGTATTTTGGCTTATGTCCTGAGTTAAATTCATATACATTGTAGAGTAGTGAAGCAAGTCATAATAATTTCCTCTACACAAATTAAGGAAAAATCCTTATGGATGATAGCCCCAGAAAAGCAAAGCAAAGCAAAGTAAGTGTTGGTAACTCAGCTTCTTATTTTGGGCTCTGTGACAACTGTGTTCAGAACACAGACTAACTCATTTATCTGAACAGAAAAACGAAACCCGACTTTGTTCTGACAGAAATCGTGAACTGGTTGTCTGGCTTGACAGTGAGAAATGTCTATTGCCAATCAAGCTGCAAGACAGCCCTTTTCCATAAATGGAATGAGGAAAATGTGCAGTTCCAAGGTCTGCATGAAAATAAATCTTTAACACATATACCACTGCTTTCCTTTTTAACAATATTTTAGCAATTATGTACTGAAATTAGTAGTACTTTGGTTTTCCCAACCTTTTCTAAGTTAAACAAGTTACAGTGTCTCAAAGGGTAACAAGTATATGAAAGAGTAACAAGTATAACTGGTAGTCTTTTAATAAGTCTTGCCACTTTTGGTGTTCTTAAAAGAAACTGAGAAATCAAAAGACTTTAGTTACCAACCATATGTATGGGGTTGAACTGCAACCCCTAGAAAAATATGTTCAAATCCTAATCTCTGGTTATCTGTAAATATGACCTTATTTAGAAAAAAGGTATTTGCCCAGATAATCAAGTTCAGATGAGGTCACACTGAAATAGATTGAGCCTAATATATGTAAACAAGACTTCTCAGTGCTTACCTCTATATATCAAAAGAAGTTACCTAAGGAAAGACCATTTATTCATTAACAATAATAATATTCATCCATGGATACATATATTAATTGGGGTTGAGGAAAAGTTCTTCCATCACATTTATGGGACATATTTTCATTATATTTACTTATAAAAACGCGATAATTAAAATCAGGATAAATTTTTGAAAAACCATTTCAGATACTCGGGTAAGATACTCAGGTTATTAAATAAGTTTCTTTAAACATTTTAATTTACACACATGTACTGCAGAAAAGACAGGATAATCAATTTAAAACTTTTCAAGACTAAACATTCTTTGGGAAAAATGTCACAGAAGTGAAAATTCAAGCACAATAAAAAAAAAAAAAAAAAAAAAACTACCACGGTAAATTTCCAATTATTAAGGAAAATCTACTTATTCATTTTAAAAAATGGAGGCTGGGCTGGGGATACAGCTCAGTTGGTAGAGTGCTTGCCTTGCACGCACAAGTCCCTAGGTTCGATCTCTAGCACCCCCCCCCCCCAAAAAAAAAGGATGACAGTGTTTGGCAAAACCACAATATTTTAAATCCACTGGACATATTTAAAAAAGAGTGACACTTTTATTTTTAAATATTAACATTTATAATACACTGGAAATCATATCTACACTGTCAACTATTTAAACTAAAATTTCAGATGGTAAGATCTAAATTTGCAAGGAGGTATGAAACTCTTTTAAGGGATAAGTGAACAAATAAATTTGAAGATTGCTGCTCTAGGTAATGGGAAGCCTCTAAGAATGAAACAGACATGATTTTTAAAATGGCTTATTCTTAAGAACTTTTCAAGCATCCCTTCTCCAAGTTAAATGGAATTCATTTCTTTACCCCATATATTAATTTGAAAGTTTAAATGAAACATGCATGAACAAACTCAGGCACACCCAACAAACCTGTTGAAAACACTTGGTGTAGGACTATGATCACGCTCTCTCTCCCTCTCTCTGGTGCGTTCTCGTTCTCTGTCCCGATCACGATCTCGCTCTCTGTCTCTGTCTCTTTCTCTATCTCGGTCTTTTTCTCTTCTTGCATAATAGTCCCATTGCTTGGTGGTGTCCACAAGACTAGGCCATGAAGGAGCAGAACCAGTAAGATGGGGAAAGGCAACTAAAAAACAAAAGAGAAAAATCATTGTAATTAAAAACAAAAGTTATGGTACTTGAAAAACGAAAAGACAAAAGAAAAAAAAAAACCCTCCCACCAAAACTGTGTCACTATTTTTTAATTTATTTTATTTATTTATGCATGCATGCATGCAGTGCTGGGGACTGAACCCAGGGCCTTGCAAGCACTCTACCAACTGAGCTATATCCCCAGTCCTAATTTTTTTTTATTTTATATACAGTAAAGAAAAATATCAGATGGCAAATACCCCCAATATTGAATGAAAATCTAGCAACAAATCTAAAAAGATCTAATAAATCTTAAAGACCCTTCATTTGGCGAGATAAATAGGAATCAGAATTAAACCACAAACTTCTCAATGTAAAAAGTGGAAACAGAATACACTGGGACCTCTTCAAAGTTTTGAGGGAAAATAATTATCAATCTACAAAGATATACTCAACAAAATTATACTTTAAGAATAAAACAATGGTATTTATAAACAAAAAAAGGTATTAAAAGACTTCAAGAAAACAAGATATACTATCAGAAACTATGAAAAAGGGTAAATAACAAAGATCCAAGACAATGAGAAAAAGGAAAGTTACTCTAGAGAGCTGCAAGATCAAAGGAAGAAATGGTTGAACAAATAAATGCTAATCATATAAGCAAATAAAATAAACTAATCAATAGTAGAGTATTTTTAAAGAATAAAATTAAAACAATGAATCACAATAGGATGTAAGTTAGAAGGGTGTCCTAAGGTCTCTGTATTGATGAAGAAGGGAATTCAGCTATCATTTATGCATAATAAATTTCAAGAGGAACCACTAAAGAAATAGAAAAAATTTATAATTTCAAAACAGTGGGAAAAAAATGGAATTAAAACATTTAACAAAAAACTCAGGCAATTCAAAAAGACTTGGAAAGAATGGGAGCAAGGAAACAAGTTCAAATATTTCAATATCACAATGATTAAAAAGGAACGGAATTCATCAGTTCAAAGACAAAGACTGTTGATTTTTACTTTTAAAAAGTCTAACTATATCCTGAACATAACAGAAACACACAGAAAGGTTGAAAGGAAAAAGATGGAAGAAAAAACAAGGAAATTATTAAAATACTTGAATCTCCCAGATGAGTAACTATATTAATGATAAAGCAGATTCATTAAAAAATCATCTGAGAAAGAAAAAAATGATTACATGAGGATGAAAAATGCAATTCACTAAAAAGATTCCTGAAAGTTTAAATTTGTTCTAACAGAATCACCTTAAATTTTAGAATGAATGCTAAAATAGGAAAACCCATGGGAGATAATTTTTTGATTATTGACAATTAGGTAAGCAGACAAAAAAAAAAAAAAAAATCTGTCCAGATAGGGAAGATCTTAGCAACACATTGTTTACAAGGTTGAATTAATGAATTTAACATAGGATACTGCCCATAACAAGAAGTACTTGTTGTCAAGCACCTAGGAACTTTTAAAATATATATGCATAGGATAAGAATGATAGACACCATGTTCTCTGACTACCGTGCCATTTATGTTAAAAGTGAAATCTAAAAAAGTTATGGGTAAACATCCATACACTACAAATTAAAAACACATTTCTGGTAACTCATGGGTCAAAAAACTTCCTAAATATAAACTGCTAGAAACTTAACCTAAGGCAAAATAAATAAATAAATAAATAAAAATCTATAGAAAGTTTAGGAATATGAACTATTCTAGAAGGAAATCTAGTCTTGAAACACTATTAGAAAAGACTGAAAATTAGTGAGCTAAGCTTCCAACCTACAAACTTAAAAAAAGAACAAAATAATCCAAAAGAAGGGAACTAGTGAATTGAAATCGAATAAGTAGAAAGTCACCACGTAAAAGTAAATAGCTAGAAGTTGGTTTCTAAAGACTAGACAAAGCATGATAATCACTTAGCAAGATTAAAAAGGACATATAAACAATACTGGAACCAAAAAGGGACTACCAACTACATATTGCAGAGATTAAACAATAAAGAGAACATTATATATTTTATTACAATGCACTGTGTAAAACTTGGCTGAAATGGGTCCCTACAAAAACAAAACAAAATACTTTAGCAAACAAAAGTGACTCAAGAAGAAAAAGAAATCTTGAATAATCTCATAACTTTAAAAGACATTGAAATCAGTAATTTAAAATCTTCCCATAAGACCAAATAGCCTTTACAGATGAATTCTAATAATTTATAAGGTATAGATTATTACAATATGTCATCCAAATTTCCAGAAAACAAAGGGAAAAAAAAGATTATTTTCTAACTTTTTCCATGTGGCTTGTATACCTTTATACAAATAAAGAAAAATTGTAGGTCAGTTTTCAACGAATTTAGATGCCAAAATTCTAAATAAATATTTGCAGGGGCTGGAATTGTGGTTCACTGGTACAGCACTTGCCTGGTAGGTGTGAGGCCCTAGGTTCAATACTCAGTACCACATACAAAAAAAAAATAAAAAGTCCATTGACAACTAAAAAAAAAATTTCAAAAAAAATTAGGAAACAATTACTGCTTATTTAAAAGAAGATAATCAATCATGACCAAGTTAGGTTAATCATAGCAATCAACAGTAGTTTAGTACTAGAAAAATGTAGAAATTTAATTTCCCACATTAACAGATCAGAGAAGAAAAACCATTACAATAATCTCAAAAAACACTTGATGCAATTCAACATCTACGCATTCACAGTTTAAAGCCCTTGGAAAAGTAGCAGAGGATGGGAATTTTCTTAATCTGATATACGGTTCCATTAAAAACATGATCGTAAAAATCTAGAAGTATTCCCTTTAAAAAGAAAAAGGATAATTTTATTTCCAGTACTTCAACATTATATGGAGGGTCCTGGTCAGAACAAGAGAACAACAAAAGTCAAATACTTCCACAACTACTACTACTGCTACTACTACTATTAACAATAATTAAAAATAAATGAAAAAAAGAAATAAAAGAAAAAATAGGAGGGTGAAGGTAAGGAAATAGGTAACTGAAGAGAAAACTGTCATTATCTGCAGGTCACACTGTCTGAATAGACAGATTTAGTGAGATTTAGTGACAGTTCAGCAATGTAAATAGCTACAAGATAAATATAAAAAATAACCAACTCTACTACTAAATTCAAGCAAACATAAATAGAACATGTATATACCACGTATAGCAGCAACATTGTATTAAGTACCTAAGGACTATATCTAACCCAAAATATGCAAGTGTATGGATATAATTATAGTTGCTTATCAAAACACATTAAGATCTCTATAAATGAAGGGAGTCCTCGTTCAGGGATACATGCGGTTCTGCAGAGGTTTGGAGTCCACACAGACTGATCTATAGCACAATGTGATTCTAGTATGGTATAGTAAAAACAAGAACTCTGAAGTCAGGTTTTATCAATTCAAATTCTCACTGCCATTTGATGTGTGGTTTGAGGGAAATTAATCTAGTGTTTGATTTCCTCTTATGTAATATGAAGATAACAGTATTATCGACTATTATCTACTTAAAAGGCTGTCAGGACTATACAAGTTAATATAAACAAATTGCTTAGAACAGTGTTACAAAGAACACTATATAAATGTTAGTTATTAATCAAAACCACAAGAGAGATTTTCGAGGAACTTGTAAAGCTTGATTCCAAAGTGCATATGTAAAAGTACAATACTTACGAAGCAGAATAAGATAGATAAATTTTGCTGCACCAGATATCAGATTATGAAATTTATAATTAAGAGGTTATGGCATTATTAGCAGACAGCTAGTCAAATTAATTAAGTAGTCTAAAGAGCTCCCAAACAGATTCATACATACTTGGAAATCTGATATATGAAGATGACACTGTAGGGCCCTCAAAGGATTATTCAATAAATGATGCTGGGACAATTAAATCTTTAATACCAGAGGCAGAAATTAATTCCAGATGGTTTAAGAACTTACATTTGAAAAACAAAACTTAAAACTTTTTTGAAAAGCTAAAGGCATTAAAAAATATCTTTTGGTACTTGAGGTAGAGAAAGTTATGATACAACTATGAACCAAACCAAGATGTAGTATGACTCTATACAACTGATGAAGTATAAGAAAAAGATGGTAATTTGAGTTTACATACTTGCCATAGGATATAGATCCTTTGAGGGGCTTAGGTGTTAAATTTATCTCTGCAGTGCCCAAAGTTTACACAGCCATACCAATGTAAACGTTGTTTATTTCTTAGCTTTTAGAATAAAAAATCTGTTAGAGTGCAGGTAATTGAGGTTGCAGGACAGAATGTAAATGTTTTAAGTAGATGTCCAGCCAAACAAAACAAAGATGTACTAATATTCTACACAGTAGCGTTAATGGCACATGAAACTGAGGCCAAGCATGTAAATAAAGAGGAACAAAAACTGTAAAACTGTGGGAAAAAGGAGAGAGGTAATGATAAATGGGTTTAAGAATGATTTTGATCTGAATGCAAATAAGAAGCAGATAAAAGAAAAGTTCTTTGTCCTGCCGCATTTGCTTAGAAAGTGTATAAAATTTACAAAAGGCACAGGTGCTCTTCTTACCCTCTCTACCAAGACCCTCATCTAAAGATATCTTTAAGCCCTTACCACACTGAAGAATACACCAAAATAAACAACATAACAAACTTGACCAACCAGCCTTTATCTACTATTTATTCATAGACTGCCCAACACTGGCTCCTTTGTCTTGTCACTTCCCTAAAATTTTCCTATTTTTTGTTGTAGATGCCAATCTATGCCACATTTTTTTTTAAAAGTCACCTCTCTGAGATTCTCATTTCCTGGATATCTTATGTTACATGAGATATATCTGTCTTTTGTTAGAGAGGAGTCATCCTAACTAAGAACTATGTAGACAAAATTATTTTACCCTACTTTACCTTCACACTCAACAACTTCTAATTTTCCTCCCAATCCAAGAAGGCAACACTATCATCCCAACCTTAATACACACCCTATAAATCCACAATATTCTCACAGGAAATAGGCAGAAAGGAATTTTAAAACTGGTTTCTCATGATCCTCTAAAAAAGGTCCAAGTTCCACAACATGGCCATACAGGCAAAGCTTGTTTTATTGAACTTTGCTTTACTGTGCTTTGTGGGTATTTTTTCAAATTGAAGATTTGTGGTAACCCTCCTCCATTAAGCAAGTCTACTGGCACCATTTTCCCAACAGCATGAGCTCACTTGATGTCTCTGTTGCACTTTGGTAAGTCTCAAAATATTTCAAACTTTTTAATTATCATTATTTCTAATGATCGGGAACTGTGATCAATGATCTTTTGTTACTATTGTAATTGTTCTGAGGCACCAAACTGCATCAATAAGACAAAATTAATCAATAAACATGTGTTCTGTCTGCTCAACTGACCAGCTACTCTATCTTGCTCTCTTCTATTTCCCAGGACAAAATATTGAAATCGGGCCACTTAATACTAAATTGGCCTCTAAGTGTTCAAGTAAAGGAATGAGTCACAGGTCTCTCAAATTAAAAGCTAGAAATAATTAAACTTGAAAAACAACACACACAGAAAGCTTAGGTCAAAAGTTAGGCTTCTTATACCAGAAAATATCATCATTATAAATACAAAGGTAAAGTTCCTACAGGAAAATAAAAGTGCTACTCTAATAAACACACAAATATAGAAGTTTTAGTCTTACTGCTGATAAGGAGCAAGTTTTAGTGGTCTGGATAGAATATCAAACCATCTATAATACTTCCTTAAGTCAAAGTCTTACCTATAGCTAGGACCTAACTCTCTTCATTTCTACAGAGGCTGAAAGAGGTGAAGGAGATGCAGAAGATAAGCTTAAAGCTAGCAGAGGTTGATACATGAGGTTTAATGAAAAAAAGAATAAAAAGGAAAAAAGTCATCTTCATAACATGTAAGTGCAAGGTGTTGTGTCAAGTGCTGATGCAAAAGTTGCAGCAAGTTATCCAGAACATCTAGCTACAACAGTTGATGAAGGTGGCTACACTCAACAATAGATTTTCAACGTAAACTAAAAACAGCCTACTAATGGAAGATGTCATCAAGAATTTTCATAGTTGCAGAGAACAAACCAATGCCTGCCTTCCAAGTTTCAAAGGACAGGCTGGTTCTTTAATAAGGGCTAATGTGGCTGGTGACTTAAGTTGAAGTCAATGCTCATTTACCATTCCGGATATCTTAGGGTCCAAGAATTACACTAACCCTACTTTGTCCGGGCTCTATAAATGTAACAACAAAGGTTGCATGGCAGCAATCTGTTTATAACATGGTTTATTGATTATTTTAATCCCACTATAAAGACCTATTGCTTAGAAAATATTTCTCTCAATCACTGATGATAATGCATGCGGTTACCCAAGAGTTCTGATGGTGACTCACAAAGAAATTCATGTTGCTTACAAAACTTCCATTCCGTGTGGATTAAAGGGGGTGATTCTAACTTTCAAGTCTTATTTAAGAAATGCATTTCCTAAGGCTGTAACTGCCAAAGTGATTTGTTTGATGGCTCTGGGCAAAATAAACTGAAAATCTTCTGGAAAGGATTCACCATTGTAGATGCCATTAAGAAAACTTGTGATTTATTGGTTAGATCAAAATATTAACATTACTGAAGACTGAAAGAAGTTGATTCCAACCTCAATGGAAGATTGTGAGAGGTTCAAGACTTCAGTGAAGAAAATAACTGCAGATATGAATATAGCAAGAGAATTAAATTAGAAACAAAGAATGAAGATATGATGAAATTGCTGTAACCTCACCAAAAATCTTTAATGCATGAGGAACCATTCCTTATGCAGAAGTACAGAAAGTTGATCCTTGAGATGGCATCTACTCCTGGTGATGATGTTGTGAACACTGTTGAAATAACAAAGGATCTAGAATAGTACATAGATTTAGTTGAGAAGGCGGCAGCAGGGTTAGTGATGACTGACTCCAATTTCAAAGGAAGTCCTACTGTGAGTAAAGTGCTATCAAACAGCATCATAAGCTAGAGATTTTTTTTTCACGAAAGGAATACTAAATTAATCCCTGTTGTCTAATTTTAAGAAAATGCCAGAGTCACCCCAACCTTCACCAACTACCAACAGCAGGAATCATCCTTGAGTCAAGACCCTGCACCAACAGAGGCTCAGATAATTTTTTTTCCTTTCTTTTTTAAGCAATAAAGTATTTTTAAATTAAGGTTCTTTTAAGCATAATGCTATTGAACAAATAATAGACTTGCTACAGTGTAAACATTATTTTTACATGCTCTAGGAAACCAAAAACTGTGTGATTTTATAGCAACATTTGTTTTATAACAATGGTCTAGAATCAAACCTGTATCATCTCTCAGATATGCTTGTACATCCCCACATGAAGCCTACTATGTTCTCACATCCCCTATCTTTGAACTACATGGAAGTCAAATCATCTATTGCTCCACCCCTCTGGAAAGCAAGACCCCTCCACTGAACTCCCAAGAATACTTCTCTGTCAATAAGCTATTTCATTTCTAGTCTATCAATTTGATGAAAGTAACCACCATGTCTCGCTGTAGCCTTAAAATTTAGTATAATGCACAGCATTTTAAAAATAAATGAATAAAAGTGCTATCAAAAAAATTTGGAATGGATAGTTACAAGTGAACAAAAAAGAGAAATTATAGATTATTTATAAAAAAAATTAAAGTAGTGGGGAGAAAATAAGTGCATTAGTTAGATGCTATGACTCAGACAGACAAGGAATATGAGACAAATTAGCAAATATCTCTTATGCTACTATTTACTAATCTTTAAAAGTATAAGCAACAAATAAAGAAAAATTATTTTGTTAAGTAACCTGGCAGATGTTTAACCTAGTTATTTCTTCAGTTAATATTTTTTTCACTGCTCTTTAAGATGTTATTTTAAACCACAGAAACACATTTTTATTGTCTCAAATATTTATGTACTTTATTGATTCAAGTTGAATCTGGGCGACTAATTATGAATATGAATCTGGGTAACTAATAACTTACCATTGCCATATGGAAATGCACGTGCAGAACGGCTATCATAACCAGAAGAATGTCCGCTGTTGAGGGAAAAAAAATGTATTTTTATGTCTGTTGCAAATTAGTTTGACTAGTTTGGTACAAATGGAAAAACAGCAAGGTAGAATTATAACATTTATGAAACAGGGTCACGCTATGTTGCCTAGAATGGTTCCACCTCCTAGGCTCAAGAAATCCTATGCCTCAGCCTCCTGAATAGCTCAGAATACAGGCATAAACCCCAGTGCCTGGCAAAACTTTTATTCAACTGTGATAAATGACAGTGCTGTAATTTTATTTTTAAATACTTAAACACAGGCTTTTAACCTCAAAAATATTAAACCTAATGCCTATTTTTTGTTTTGCAGTATTTGCATTGACTCCAGGGCCTTGTGCACGCTAGGTGAGCATACAGTAGAAATAACAGATTTCATCTGGAAGTGATTCCTATCTACTAAGAATTGTGCTGGAGCTTTAATCTTTATCAACCGCTATGGTAAAAAGTGAAACTAAGTCTCAAAAAGGTTATGAAAATTGCCTGACAACACTGTGATTTCAAAGTTATAAAATAAAACTGTTTAACCCTCTGCTGTTAAACACAATATTGCCACCCATGAGAATTTATGTCAGCATTCCAGATGACATAAACTATGTAAGAGATATGTATTACTCATGATTTCTAGTAAATTCTATTTCGCAAAAATACCCAAGTTTTTAACAATCTAGTGATTTCTTTAACCCATGCATCAAAAACCAAAGATATTACTTCAAAATATTATGATTTCGTTTTCTTTGCCCTATTTTGACAACAGGCTAATGTCTTATATAAAAGTAATTAACGAGATTTGTCGGTTGTTAAAAGGCAGGTGCTATGTTCATAAAATTATCTTTGACTATATTACCAAGATATATGTATGTGATTCTTCTGTCAAAAGGCTACCACAATGATAAAAAATTTACAGTATTCACAGTGATTTACCTTTCTATTGTTGGTATAAGAGATGGAGGAGGAGCACCTGGTGGAGGAGGAAAACCTGAAACATTCAATCATAAGACAAAAAAATTTTTAAAAAAATTAACAATGTATGTTTAATGTAAAGAGAAAAACAAAGTTGCTGAGTATCACTAAATTTCTCTGGGGACATAAACGTGCTTCTCTATGTTTAAATGGACAGAAAAAAAAAATGGAGCTTAAACTTATAAACAGATTTTTGGAGCAATACAAATTTCAATATACAGTCTGGCCTAACACAGAACACAAACTGGGAGTCAGGACACCCGGTCTTATTTTCAGCACCACACACAGCCCATTTTGTGAGTATGAGAGTTAGTCTCAATGCCTTACCTTTTCCATATAAAAAACAGTAGTAGTGTTGCCATCAGATATGTTATACTTGAAATATTTTAGAAGAAAAGCAAATAAAACAGCATTTACCTCTTTTAAAAAAATCTTGAGTTCTAGATGTATAAAAATTCCCTTAAAAATGTGTAACTTATAAATAAAATCTTACCAGTAAATATAACTGCTCAAAGCTGAGAATATCCGCCATAAAATGTTTTAAATAGCACAACCCCAACAAATTACTTTACAAAGAAAGGCACATAATGGAGTTTTTGGATTTGTTTGGAGGACAATAATTTGCACCTTTTATATCATGAGGTCTGCATTCTCAATAATTCGTAATGCTTAAGTGAAATACCATAGAATATGGCTAAAAGGGATTTTAACAGTTAATCTACTCTACACTTTCAAATTCAGATAGGCAATATAGCATCACAACAAAGACTTTAAGATTCCACAACTTATGATACCAATTCCTTCCAAGTTTTAACAACTCTCACTATTAGGAAATTCATTAGATTATATAATTTAAATCCCTCACACAATACATCTGCTGTCCTGATGAGGACAAGTATTCCACTGTCATATTATCTATTACCTTCTACATATTTGAAAACTCTTCCATTAAGCCTCCTTTTTAGTAGTCTAAGTAAAAATGAATCCCTGTTTTCTTATCCCTTCTCAAAGTTCCATTTAAATCTTTTTAGTCCTGATTCAAAATATTTCCAAGTTTATCATGCTTTCCACTGTGTACAGTTTTAGGATCTATAACTCCTCTATGAATTATCAACATAAGCAAGTTAGCAATTATCACATTAGTCCTCGAGTCCACAATCCTATGTTACACAGCCTCACAACCACATTGCCTTTTAAACTAAAAGGACACATCAAATCCTTTGATTTCTGATAAGTCTTTTTTAGCCACATTCACACACAGTCAGTGACTCTATCACATATACTACCCTGTGCAATCTAAACTTCGCTACTTCCATTTATTCAGGCCATTCTGAATTTAGATCCAAGCATTATCACCTGTCATTTTCTTTTAAAACACTGGACTTATTAACATGCTTGCTAATAGGGTTTGCTATCACAAAATAAAAAAGAAATATCTGACGAAAAGAAAAAACAAACAAAAAAACTGCACTACTCCTAAAGACCATACCATTCTAACAATGAACAATGAATCACCACTCTAAGAACGACCAACTGACCAGTTAACAATCCAACTAATTGCTCTGTGATTCAGAACATATTTTCTCATGATACTGAGTTTTGCCACCAGGGTAAAGAAATCAGAAACCATGAAAAAGTCAAGATAAATTATTTTTCTCTTCTCTTATAGTCACTATATCGTATAAAAATTTAATTGATCTAAAAAGACTTTAAATAAAAATTTTATTTATATCCCATACTGTTTTCTTCACCAATTGATAAGGTGAGAATTTTCTCAGAATCTCTATTTCTATAGAAATGGGTAAGACAAGTAGGTATAAGAAAACTAAGTATCTTAAAACGGGAATGAAGCAAAGGCAGAGCTGAAAATAGGACCTTGAAATCCCAATAGGCCTATTCATATTCTAACTGCATCGACACTGTCCCTCCTATAAGCTTGAAATTTCATGTTCATTAACAATGATGGAGAAAACATGAAAAAAGTTTTACCTGGAGGTGGTACAGTTATTGGAATACCTAAAAAACAAGTGATGAAATTTAATATAGTAACTGGATTTCAGAACCTGTTATGTATTTATGCCATCACCAAAACAAACTTTGAAATAAAACCCCTTGCCTCATTATCCTGGCTTAGTCACTCAAGAGAAGCGTTCTGTTTTCTTGCAGACCAACAATTCAGTATAACATCCAACTCCCTGATGAAAACCCATTCTACCAACTTGATAACAAGATATCCCCCACTAGCTGTAATCACAAATGAAATTAGGAGTAAGTTAAAATGCACCCTTGTGCATACACAAATACCAAACTCCAAAATATTAATTCTAACTAAATTTGATAATCAATGTCTGATCTCAGTACCTTAACATTTTAGTAGGGAAACTGGTGAGCTTCTTTAATACTACAGGTAGTGTAAGCAACTCTGATGATTATGGATATTATTTACTTTTGTAAAGCTCAATGTGGGTCATTCAAATGAATGAAATAAAAAGTCGATGAGACATCATTTTTTACTATACAATGTTTCATTATTTTTGGCAGAGTGGGGCAATATTTAATATTTTTCTTGATTTGCAGAAATATTAAAAGGGGTATAGCAAGGGAATATATGTACATGTATATATATGTATATACGGGCACATTAAAATAAATGTGGATGATTTACGTCTACCAGTGTCAGCAAATACAGTGATTCTAACTCATTATTTGCACACATTATAAACTTTAATAAATTGTATATGAACATTCTCAGTTTACATTGGTCAAGTGTGCCCTTAAATCCTAATGTAAAATTTATTTACTAAGAACTAAAATTAAATTCTGCATTTTAAATTTAAGAGATACAAGAAAGGCAATTTGTGTGGCATGCAAAATTGTAACTACTTTCAGTTAAAGAAAAATAACAGATTTCTAAGTAGGAATACAGGAAAATTTTTAAAACAACTTTTTCATGAAAAGCTTTATACCACAGATAAGTTCAACACAATTGGACTGGTTTACTAAATTTCATCTTAAAAACTATATCAAAATTAGTCAAAAAGATGGGGGGGAATCTAATTCATTAAATAAATGCATGCAAAAAAATGAAAACAGAATCACTTTCAGATGTTTTATTGAAAATGGAAACCTGCTAATAGTTTAGTTTAAAATGTTGGGATACCCATGTTTTATCAGAATAATAGGTTCATATGAAAAAGATATTAAAACAGCAAATGGCCTTAAAATACAGACTGAAGCACATGATTCAACCACCTATGCAATCAAAGAATATGCTAAGCTTACAAAATCAACAAGACTAAAAATGTCAGGTAAAGCAGCCATGTTTCAAAAATCATTAGGCTTCCACAAATATGCCAAACTAACCCACAGTTAATGACAATTCTCATCCATCCTGAGGTTACCTTGCTATTCCCAAATCACTAAGCTAAAAGAATTCAGCAGACAATAACAAGCTAACAGAATACCAGATTCCAAACTTAAATGGAAAATAAAGGACGACAAAGCATCAAGTGCTCTTAATATATACTATTACATAATTCTCTTTAGAACAGTACAGATTTTATAGAACACTACTGCACTTCACTATTTTACCTAGTTTCCCCACCTAAAAACATGATTTACTTTCTTTGGTATGTAAGAGAAAAGTCTATATGATGAAACTCAGTCATCTACTTTGTGATACTTTAAACCTAATAACTTTACCTAAATGAATATATGAACAGCATGACAGCATGTATCACTTCAGTTAGTGCTTACTACAGTTTACTAAAATGTGAATTCATGTGAAAAACCAAGAAATCACTAGTTAGCCCCTTCAAGATTCAGTCCTCAAAAACATTCAAATTTTGTAACATTTCCATAAAACAAAGATGAAAGACATACAACCAAATTAAATGTACAATTAAGGAAGTTAAAATTAGTTTGCCTTTCAGTTTAATCTTACAACACTAGTATCATAGGACAGATTTTTTAAGAAGTGAACTGGAACTAAGTACAAAGAAAAATCATGCTTTATATAGATGTTTCAAAGAAAAATACCTATATACATCAGAAAGTTGGCATGGGAACTAGAAAGAGTTCTGTTTCACCTAAGATTATATTTCAATGCCTACTGGTAAATGTTCATTGAAACAGGACTATAAAGTTAAAACATTACACAACCAATTCCTTAACAACCATCAAATACACTTTCAAACTACAACTAAAAAATTTTACTATCTGACACAATATTGGGCAAATAAAATTTTCATTTAAAAATAGCTATTTAGTATTTCATTTTTGTTAAAAGACAAATAATGTAAGGAAGAGGAAATGCATCTCAAAAATTCCTGCACTCTCTCCTTTCAACACCTCTACCATCCTGGCCAACACAAACTGCCTAGTCTAGCTAATGGACTTGAAAAAGTCAAGTACTTAGTTTCTTTTCTATATCCTTTATCTGTAAAATAAGTAGGAAAAAAATGTTAACTTTCCTGGGCAGGCTTATTTCCCTTTCCTGGAAAGTAGTAAAAGTAAGGTTCTTAGTACTAACCAAAGTCTTTTGGAAAAGTAATTCAAACTCTAATAGAATGAATAGATTAGTTGTACTGAAATCACAACCTGTACCAGAATCACCTGGAAAGACTGCTGAGCTCTTTTCCTAGAATTTCTGATTTTGGAGGTCTAGGGTGGGACCAGAAAATTTGGATCCCCACAGATTTTCCAGGAGATGATCATGTTGCTGGCCTGGGACCATAATTTGAGAAACAGCAGATTAGATTCTAAACGTCTCTAATTTCACTGCTGAGAAACTCAAAACAGATTAAATATATTAAATATATTCTATTACAAATTGTTGCTAAACCAAAAGCATATACATGTGATATTAGGGGGTGAAAACCTGAAATCCTTCTTGAGGAACTGGGGCAAGGAAACGAAAAAGCAGTATTCCTGTTAAACATAGTATTAGGAAGAATTTACCAATACTAAAAATTCCCACAAAATTAAAATGAACTCTGCAGTTTCTCCCCACAACTCCCATACCAAACTGAACAAAGATTGTCTAATATAAGTTCATTCTCTATGTATTTCATCATCAACTTTTTAAGTGACAGTCAACTTATAATACAGCTCTCAATGATCTCTGCTTCCTGCTATACTCTCTTTTGTATAACCACTGATATTCAAGCCCTTTCCTTTGAGCATATGCTGAACGTTGACTTATTTCTAACAAATGAAATATATAAATATAGCAAAAATGATAGGATATCACTTCCATGACTAGATTATAAAAGACAGTGGCTTCTATTTTGATGGCACTCTTTCTATTGCCATCTCAGCTTGGCTTGCAAGCTTTAATGAAGTAAGATGTCATGCTGGAAAGGCCACAGATGGCAAGAACTGAAACCCTCTCATCCCAACTACCTAGAAAAAACTGAGTCCTTTTAATAAACAAGTGCGTAAGCTATAAGAACAGTGCTTTAGTCAAATCTTCAGAGATGACTGAGAGGTCCGAGAGACCATGAAGCAGAAAACCTCTGTACTACTCCTAGATTCCTGACCCAGAAAAACTGGTAACACCTCTATGTTGTTTTAAGTCACTACATTTTGGGGTAATTCATGCTGTAGCAACC
Organism: Sciurus carolinensis; assembly: GCF_902686445.1. Taxonomy (NCBI): domain Eukaryota; kingdom Metazoa; phylum Chordata; class Mammalia; order Rodentia; family Sciuridae; genus Sciurus; species Sciurus carolinensis. The sequence continues at coordinate 99,267,154 of NC_062222.1, forward strand.
AATATAATAACTATCTTCTCTTTATTAAGTTCAAAAGGAAGAAAAAAATGGCAAAATTATGTGAATTCTGCTTCCTATTTCTCACTAGTGAATTCCAAATACCGTCAGTACTATAGTGCAAGGAGTAGAAAACTCTCATCCCTTAAAGCCACAATTTTTACTTCAAAGTCATCAAGTTCAGAAAGTTTGCACAAAGAAGTTGAGTGAAAAGTCAGGTTTATGAAATTTTTTAAATACCACTTTCTGTCAGACAAGATTGGGCATATTCAGGGTGGTATGGCTGTAGACTAGCTACCACCTTCTATAAGAAATGCTTTTCTATGTATCATGATTTTAAAAATTAGACACACACACACACACACACACAAACTACTATCTACCTTTAAAAAAATATATCAAATGTAAAGTACTATAAACAATTTCTTAATGCTGTGGTCACAAAACTTAAAGTACCAAAAAGTCACGAGCATATCAAAAAAGTAAAATAATTTTATATTTTAAAATGGACAAACTATAACGATCATAAGGGGGTCTTTTTCCATGGGGGAAAAAGACAGTTAAAAACCAACATCCTAAAGAGGCTTTTAATCCCCTTGAAATTTACATTTAAATTAATTTTAATTGTTTCAGAAAATACTATTTATTTACATATAATCAGCATCATTCCCTACTTTTGAGTTAACTAAAAATGGCAGACTGGCTTTTGTTTTTACTCTTGTTTAAACACAACAAAAGAGAAAATGAGTACAGTTCTCAAAGATTTGAAGAAATTCTTTTTTAAAAGTACTTCTGGAAAATGTGTATATTTTTGGCAAACAGTGCCAATTAATATGAAATCTGTTCAGTATCACCAAAAGCTACCACACCATAGTTTAATGAATGCTACATCCAGAAAACAACTTCTCAATTAAAAGGACAAAACTCAAAGAGTGTTGATAACATTCATCTAATATAAGCCAACCTTCTGCCAAAGCAGCACTTCCCTAAGTTTTGTCCAGGCATTCCCAGGGGGTCTCTGACATCTTCCTAAGGTCAAAACTACTTTCATAAAAATACTAATATATTTTCTTTATGTTTATTCTCTTATAAATATAGTCAAATTTTCCAAAGGCTACAGAATTTGCGATATCATTATAGACTGAATGCACAAATAGTTCTCACTTTTTCTAAAAAGTTACATAGTAAGAGATTTACAAAAGTTTAAAACCAACCACCACTTCTCATCAGAGGCTTTTCACTGTTATAGGGAAAAAATTACTACTTTTTTCATAAAAAAGTTCTTTAACATACAGGCTATAAGTATTTTTATATTGATTAATAAATACCTTAATTTCTCAGTTTTAATTTGTAATTTAAAAAAAGATATAACATGTATAAATAGAAGGTCTTTGGGGTCTGCAGTAATTTTTAAGAGTTCTAAGAGTATGTGACCAAAGTTTAAGAAATGCTAATAGTGTTAAAGAACTAGAGAAAACAAAGAAATCACATAAAGAGAATGCAGACCTTTGATGATGAACCCAAAATCAAGATATTTAAGGCATAAAAATTTTAACTTCATACAATTAGCAGTATTCAATGACTAGGTAATATACTGATCTACATGACAATAGTCTTTTATGAAGGAATCAACTTCCTTCTAAAATGTAGAATTTTTTTGTATTTGAAATCTACATAAACAAGTAAATCCCACGTCCAGCTTTTCAAGCAGGGATAAATTGTTGTTCAGAGTAGTTGAGCTATAAAGAGTCTTTTACAACTCATAAGAATTCTACTCTTGGGCTCCATTTCAATTGTTCTCAAGACCTATAGAACAGTCTTAATATTAGTTAATGCAACAACAACAAAAAATGAATCAAATTAACCTCGACTTCTATCTTTCAACATACTTCATTATGAAAAACAAAGATAATACAACACTAAAGTAAGTTAACATTTAAAAGCCTACATTATAAGCCTACTATAAAGTTAGTTCAAATCATGAAAATTCTTTTATTTTAGAAACAAAACAAACCAGACACAGATGAATAAACATTGCTATGATTCAACTTACATAAGGTACCTAGAATAAACAAATTCACAGAGACCGGAAAGTAGAATACAGGTTAACAGTGGTTGAGGATTGGACCCTGGGAAAGCTATTGCTTAAAAGGTAAAATATTTGTCAGGGATGATGAAAAAGTTTTAGGATGATGGGTGATGGTTACACAATGACCTGCACACTTATAATAGTTAAAATTAACAACATAAACCAGATCACCTAGCCTATAGTATCAATTTTTCCAGTTTTATAACATTTCTTCTAATGAACAAGAATTTAAAACTGGCTTATTCAGTTAGGCTTAGACTTATTAATATAAATCAGACAAACAATAAAACTTTAGTTAACTGGATTAAAAAATAATAATAATTCCTGGTCATTTCCCTACCCAGAAATACATATGAAAGCATTCTGACTCAGGGAAATGCTTGGGGAAGGAGCGTGGGGGGTGTCCCTCAGACACATTATTGCTGTGAATACACATAAGCCAATAATAGTTTTCTTGAGAGGTACTAATCCATTTCAACATAGTTAAGAAAGAAAATAGTCTTTCTTGCAAATTGCCTGGATTAGAATTCTGGTTCTATTCTGGTTCTATTTCTAGCTATTACTTAAATTCACTAAGCCCCAGTTTACTTATCTATAAAATCAGAGTAACTGTTCTAGAATCAAATGAGCTAATATTCAAAACAGTGCCTTCGAAAGTATGCATTCAGTGGTAACTAGCTATTATTTCTATTATTACTCAGAAAAAAAAAAAAGCATGAAATTGCTCTAATGTGTTTCTGAAAAAAAGAAAAAAAAAACATTAACTGGGTCTATTTTCTGGTTCACTAGAAAATGAAAATAACAGAATATCATGATTTGCCAGTAATTATTTTCAAGCCACTGTCAGTATGGCTGCAAGGAACCATATTAAATACTTTTGCATTTTCAAAAGTCTTTTCATCTTTGTTGTACTCTAATACAAAATCTCCTCTAATCTTCCTATAAATCTATTGTGGCCAGAAATACTTTGTCCCCCTGTTTATTAATAAGGTTTCACATGTTTGCTGATATGTGCTTATGTGGACAGAAGGCAATACATCTGTCAACTATTTGACAGTAAAAATCTTGGGTGAGAATTATCTCCTCATCTCAATTGTTAAGAACTATTTTGTTATGTCACAAGCTATAAACTGTAAACCTCCAAGCGGAGTTGACCATAAATTTTATCCTCCAAATGAGGGCAAGTTTGAGAATTAACAGTGATAATTATGCTGGGATAGGTGTAAGGTAGGTCTATTCCAGGCAAACTTGCATGTAGAGTCACGCTACTTATAAAAACAAAACAAAACTGGCAGCAAACTAAAATATGGACGTCATATACTATTACTGTATATCTTATCACATATAAAACTTTAGTCTTAAAAAGTTATGCATTAGAAATCTAATGTTAACAAAGTTAACATTAAAATACATTTAAATCATTTCTCAAAGAACTTTTTCCACTAATGGGTGGTACACGCCTATAAGTACAGCTACTCAGAAGGCTGAGGCAGGAGGATCACAAGTTCAAAGCCAGCCTCAGCAACTTAGCCAAACCCTGTCTCAAAATAAAAAATAAAAAGGACTGGGGATGTCACTTAGTGGTTAAACCTCTCTAGATTCAATCCCTGATATCACCTCCTCACCAAATTTTTTCCTTTTCAATATTTCTAAAGAAACCAAAAAAGGAAACTCAGGGTTTCTGTAAGAAAAATGGAGTATCCTTTAAGGTAATATATTTTAATACATTTCTTAGTTGATGGTGGACATAATACCTTTATTTTTATTGATTTTTTAAAAATGTGGTGCTAAGGATCAAACCCAAAGCCTCACATGTGCTACATGAGCATTCTGCCACTGAGTAACAACCACAGTTCTAAGATAATACTTTTAAAAAGACTCTTAAGTCACAGCTTTCTTTCATTGGCTGCTTGTTAGCCTAAAGGTGATTTAAATGACAACAAACTACAGAACATGGTATATTCATGTGCTTTTGTGGCCCAGGGCAACTTGCTTTCAGCAGGCCTACATTCAGCTGGTATTTACCTATGCAGCCATGCTGCTGTTGAGAGCCAGTGCAAATTTGGACTTAATGTACTAACTGTTGACTGAAAATCATCTCTGGTGTTATGTAAAAATTAAATTTGTTAACTCAATTAGCTAACATTTAGGGAATGTGATGTGTACACAAGACATTATGACTAGCACTGAGAGAAAAACAGATGAAAATGATAGTCTATATTCTCTCCAACAGCTCATGCTCTAGTAAAAATAAGGAGTAATTCAGATAGTCTCAACTAACCAATATTCAGTTTTAATAAACTTGGTATTCTCTCCACCTCCAGCATGTTACTATGTAAATAAACATTAGAATTCAACTTGAATCTGTACTCCTTAAACACTGTCAAGACTGCCGGGAAACATAATCCAAAAATAAGCATCAGTGAAAATCTGGATAGGAAGCATGGAACTGAGAATTAACATTCAGGAAATAAAAAAGACTAAGCAACAAAAAGATAATGGTACTCTATAGGATAATGTCATCAGTTAACTAAACATTATTCAAAGATTTATTATTCTTATAAACAGATTAAATGGCAAAGAAATGAGTGATTTTACCAATTTGGAAAAAAAGTAAACTACCAGATAATGTCAACGCCTATCAGCAATATCCTACGGAAAGCTACTGAATATTCTAATACTAGCAAAGTATTTATTTTTCACTAATTCTTAAACACTTTTCTCCTACTTAAATAGCTAGTATTGAACATTTAAAAATGATAGCCATCTGAAGACAAACCATTAGCTAGTAAATAAGAAAAATTCTTCCATTGTATCATTTGTTACAATACGCACGAACCTGCAGAACACAATGCTTAGTGAAATAAGCCAGGCACAGACGAATATGCATTATCTCACTTATATGTGAAATCTAAAAATAGTTGAACTCATAGAAGCAGAGAGTAGAATGGAGGTTACCAGAAGCTGGGACAAGGGTGGAAAATGGGAGAAGCTGTTCAAGGAGTACAAAGTATCAGTCACACAGGAAGTATTAGTTTTAGAGACCTACTGTATAGAATGATGACTAATTAATAAATGTGTTTTAAAATTGCTACATTTTTAAATGTTCATACCACACTATCAATATATAAAGTGATGGCTGTGTTCAATAGTTCAAAATCATTCCACAATATAAATTGAGTGAAACATCATGCTGTACCCACAAATGTGTAGAATTTTATTAAAATAAAAATTTTTAAAGAAAATTATTTTCAAATCACCCTTAGTACCCAAAGTTTACGATTATAAAGCAATTCAAAAAAGGACCATTATCATAAATATTAATCATTTTTCATCTTATCAAATACATTAAAAAACTATACACTTTATCTCTTTTTTTCAGAGGACAAAAGATTCATTTATGAATCACATTAAGTCTTCACTATGAATCACCCAAGTCCCCTTTTCATTTGGTTAGTTCTCAGCACAGTAAAGACCCAAGAACCATAGGTCCAATCTCAATTCACAACTGTCTAACCTCAATTTAGTTGTTAAAATAAGAGAGTCATGAACTCAAGAAATTAAGTTGCCTACAGCAAGCACATCTAACCTATCCTGGTCTTCTTTTCCTCTATTCTGAGACAAGAGATTCTCTAAAAGCCACGAATCTTTTTTGTATTATTTTCTCAACTTTTCTGAGGGTTGAGGTGATGGAAATCAAAAGTGATGAGAGGATGCTGATATTTAGAGGTTAAGGGAAGAATATTAAGGAAGGACTATTCAAACCCTTTGACTCTACACTCTGATCATAATTAGTATCTTAAGGAAAAGACAGCTCTCTGGCAAATGTAAAGTGAATGGAAGTATATTACTCTGTCTATACAAACTGATTTTACTAATAGAAAGCAAATTCTAATACATGTTGCCATGTAATTTTGATTAGGATAAGCACTGTTATCATTTAATACTGGCACTCTCCATAAGAAGAATGTAATTATAGTATTAATCAAACTTGATCAATAAAGTTGGCTAAAAGGAAAAAATACTGAAACTTACTGGAAAGAAACTTAGACAAATCACTGGATGAAAGATCAAAAATATAAATAAATGTGAAACTTGGGGATTATAAAAGTTTTCTCTAGTACTACTGAAGCAGTTTTTACTAATCTAAAGCAGCTAAAAATATGATAAAAAATTAAAATTACTTTTCTGTTCAAAAGTAGGAAATACCAGGTACCTGGCACCTAGTAGCAGTCTCCGAAAAGGAAACCAACATGCAAAAAAAGAAGACTACCAGACAAATTTTAATTGCAATCTCTTCACAGGAATATATAATTTTTTGGACCTACACCAATTGTGAAAGTATCTTTAAAATTTTTTCAAAACAAGTTAAGATCTGGTTTACAATTCAGTATGGATTTAAACATACACTATTAGCAACTTTAGTATGGGGATTACTATATTTTGGGGTCAATTTCAGTATCTGAATGTTCTTCTCTATTTTAGAATATTGTTTCTGCTATGCTGAAATAGCAAGACATACACACACACACACACACACACACACACACAGAATCTGTTTCAGAGTGAATCTGTTAAATACATTTATTAATTCAATCAATTAAGACATTCTTTTCAGATATATATTTTCACTGTGAACTCGAAAGAAACACTCATAGGTTATTTTCCTTTCAAAGTCAAATGCCTTTTTGCTATTTACCTGGTGGTGGAATCAGAGGTGGAGCAGTGCTGACAGTTGGAGGAGGTGGAAGAAATGGAGGAGGTGGAAGGTGGGTGGGAGGAGCTCCTGGAGGGAAAAATGGAGGTGGTTTGCTAAAATTGTTGTCTACTTCAGTAGCAGATCTTTCAGAAAGGACCTAAAATTAGAGCATAGTTCATTAGAAAGATGAGTAAATATTCTTATCTAAGATTAATTTTAGTAAATTAATTTCATTTAACTTAAGAAATAAAGTTTAGGGGCTGGGGAGATAGCTCAGCTGGTAGAGTGCTTGCCTCACAAGCACAAGGCCCTGAGTTCGATCCCTGGTACCGCAAAAAAAAAAGACTCCTCCCTCTTTGACCAGAAATAAAGTTTAATTTATATATATGTATGTTTGGGGGGTAATAATTCTGTGTGTGATATGCATTTGTAACATGTGTTTCACTCACACAAAATGCTTTTTCAAAGGTTCACATTTAAAGCCTTTACTAGGCTTTAATAAGCTTCCTAAGTAGATTATTACCAAGAAATCTTTTTTTGGGGGCTGGGGGCAGGTACTGGGGATTGACTTCAGGGACACTCGACCACTGAGTCACATCTTCAGCCTTATTTTGTATTTTATTTAGAGACAGAATCTCACTGAGTTGCTTATTAGCACCTCACTTTTGCTGAGGCTGGCTTTAAACTTGCAATCCTCATGTCTCAGCCTCCCACGTCACTGGGAATATAGGCACACCACCGCAATGGGCCAAAGAAAACTTTTAATAAGAAACAATTAATAAAAACATTCCAAACAAGAAACAAGTACTTTATAAACACAATGTAGCAAGTATATGTGCTACCCAACCAAAGGTAAAAGTTAAAAGATTAGAATTAAGGAAACAATCAGCCATCATTAACATAGCAGCAGGTCAGAATTTCACCATACTAGGGCCTATCATTACCTACCAGATTGCAAAACAAAGCATCCATATAGGTTACAAGTAACAGAGTTCAGTCGGTAAAAGTAAATTACCTTTTCATGTAAGCCCTATAACTTTAATAACTAAGGTTCATTCCTAAAAAACTAAGCAGTGTTGGCAAAATGCTAAGCTGTGTGAACAGGTAAGGAACATGCACCATCAGAAGCACTCTAAACCTACTGAAATACAATAGCAAGCAAAATGGCACCTAGAAATTTGGACACTTAACAAGTTGCCTAAGGGTTTCTGAGGTGCAAATAGATTTGGAAAATAGCAATTTTTGTATGTTTATGTTTTATATTGAATTTACATTTCTTGAATCTTGGTTAACAAAACCATATCATTTAAACATATAATCCCTCTTTTGTGAAGTTTCTGGATATTTAAATACAGTAATTTTATATTTTGTAAAATAGGGTACAGAATTATTTTAAGAAATCATGGTATTTTAATGGCAGAAGAAAGAGGCCTCTTTCCACTTCAGAAATAATTACCTTTAAAGATATTAAAAAGAGTATCTTACATAATTAATTAGATTAAAATTCATAACACTTTGGACATTTTTTAAGGTGTTAAAAAAACTAACAAATAATGAAAAAGTATAGCTACGCTGAAAAACTGGCAGTCTCAGTTACTGAAGTTTTAACATTATTTGTCAATTTACTCATAACTCATCTCCTTTTACTTCCACTTGGAAACAAAGAAACTACTTCCTCAGAAATGTCATATGAAATTAATTATGGCATATACAATGAAGCTTTCATAAAAAGATCTTAAATTCTATTTTTAAGATCAATATGGAAAAATAAAACTAATTTTAGATGAAAAATACACAAAAATAAAATCACAATAGCATCCCAATTTTGCTTAATAATAAGAAAGAGGTATACCAGAATGTGAAATGCAACATTTAGGTGACAAAATTATCAATTTTTCCCAACGTTTTAATCAGTGAATATACAGATATTGTTTATAACAAGGAAAAAGAAAAACCTTACTAGAAAGATCCAGCAATTATAAATTCTACATGGAAAAGCCTCTGTAATAATTATAAGGGTAGATAGTTCCACATTTTCAATCTCCTTGTAGAATCTAAGGCATCCAACATAGCACAACATTATGAATTTCACCAAATAAATTAAATTAGCATACAGTTATACTCCCTCAGTTAAAATATAATTGATTTTGAAATACTAAACCTGTATGTTGCTGTTTTCATTTGCCCGTCGCCTCCCTTCTACTCGGCTAATTGTTATAGTCTGACCAATTACATCAATTGCTCCAGGTAATCTCCTGTAACATAAAAATTAAATCAACTTAGTTTCAACTAATTATATGTTTGGAAAATAATAAAACTATTAAGAATAAAACTTAAAAAGTGAATTTCACAGAATTAGATTTCGCTACTTTCTACTGTGATAAAAAATGTTTTATTAATAAACTAGAACCAACACACCCAGCAATGACCATAACGTTCTATTTTAAATCCTTGTATAGTTTTTCTTCTAAATTTATTATTGTTTAAGTCTCTACCTGAATTTATGGTCAAGGAACTGGATCAGATAGCAAATGCTTGACAAACTTAATTAAAAATTGTCTAATGAATATCCTAATTCCATCATACCAACTTTTAAAGTTTCCTAAAAAAGGGTTTAAAAGAAATAATGCTCATTTCAAAACAGCAGGGTATTTTTCCCTAATAATATATTACAAGCATTAGAAAACATAAATAGAAAACCAGTTTTTCACTTGTGATAATTTGGCTTTAAATAGAAAAACTTAAACACTTAAAAGTCTGCCCTATCTTTAGTTCTATTTATAATCCCTTTAAAGTTTAAATAAGTGAGTATGTGGGAAAATAGTCTACCACAAAACAATGCTGTAAATTTAATAGGAAACCTAGTAAGTTAAACTTTTTAAATTAAAATAATGTCAAAAAGCTACTGTGTAGTTGAAGGTAAAAGCATAATGCCTATGTGCATATATGACTATATAACCAGTGTAATTCCACATCATATATAACTAGAAAAAAGAGAAGTTGTACTCCATTTATGTATGATGTGTCAAAATGCATTCTACTGTCATATATAACTAATTAGAACAATTTTTTTTAAAAGTATATATGCCTAACAAGACAGAGAAATCACTTGTAGAAATAGGCAATGAGAAGTGAGTCCAAAGTAGAATTTCTCTTCATTGTTCAGATCTAAACAATTCCACCTTTGAAATATTTTAGAAGTGAAGCAATTAAAATACCATAGACTATTCCACAATTACCAGATTGGTTTCCTAAAATGATTAATAATAAACAACAGTTACTATTTTATTGAATACCTAACCTGTTATACCTAACCTCACAAAAATCCTCAACTTAAAATTTTTGTACAAGTTATATGTGATGAAGTTGGTGTTGAGAGTGAAGTCATTAAGTAATAATTAAAAGGCAAAACTAACTTTCAAACCTGAAATCTTTCTGATCTCAATGCCTAAAAGATCTTTTCCTTTGAGATATATTTCCTTCTAGCAGATCATTCACATTTGGGAAATTTAAAACTTTTCTGGAAAAAATGGATTAGCGAAAGTCTATCTCAAGTGAACCTTAAAATACTCCAAATATTTTTTTTACTCATAAAAATGACAACCTTATTACTACAAGTATATAACCAGAGTCGAAATGAGGAGTACATAGTCAATACTATTTCCTGCCAACTTAAGTCTTCCCTTCTCTACAACTTTAAATAAAATTTTAAACAAGTTTAGCCTTTCTAATTTTACACCTGGATCACTAACTTCCTAGGTTCCCTCGTGATCTCAAAAGCCAGGAGTGATTTCACTTAACTTATATCCTCCAATATAACTGGGAAACCACACTAACATTCACATACAGGGAAAATCCAAGCACCCCCAAGACAAAAGAAAAAGTTCTCGAATTTTTGTACCAACACTTAGAATAATTAAAAACCTATGCCCACGATGACTTTGTATCATATCAGTCCTCTGATACACATACCTCTCACATTCTAACATACTCTAAGTTACAGGTGTGTGCTAAGCCAGGATTTCCTTCACCATGTTACCTAGATTTCATTGTCAAAATTTGTTTATCTACTGTACTGTTTCATTTCCTATTCTTTGCTACTCCCAATTGCAGGATTTGTTCTCTTTCCACTTTTAAATTTACTCCCATCAAGTTCAAATTCTTCCAATTGTGTTTGGGTTTACAATTTAGATTGGAATTCTCCAAGTTGTTAAAAGTAATGAAAATTAAAGCTAGACATAAGACTCTAACTTATCTGTTAAGGGGTAATGCTTTGACAAGTGATCTTTTTACCACTGATCTTTAAGGGCCTTAGGTTTTCAAAAAGCCTGGGACAGACAAGAATATTCACCTTAAAGTTTACCTTAAATATGGTCAGAAAAGTCCAATTAGTTTTTTCAGCTTTAAATGAACTGATCACTAAAGATTCAAAATGGCATATACTATTTCTAATAACATACCGCTGAGAAAGTATTCTTAAGAAATGTATATTCCTAGTGGGAAATTCATAAAATTTCAATTTCATACATTTTCATTAAGACCTCTTTGCGCAGGCATTTTTACCATTCAGATTTACCTTAAATCAATGAGAAATGAAATTTACTCAGATATGTCTTATGACAGAAACACAGGATATACTTAACTGACCAAAAAAAAACCATAATATTTAGCACAAATAATTTAAAAATTTGATGTTATTCTCACGTTACATTTTGAAAAACAATAATGAACTGTATTATTCCATGTAAGTATTTTTCCCCCCTTTCTGATGCTAGGGATAGAATCCTGGACATGCTATGCAAGACTTCTACTACTGAGCTATATCATCAGCCCTCTATGACAGTTCTTGAAGGACAGCTTTTTATTTCAATTGCATAAAAACATTTAGTAGAGCTTCACTATGAGAAAATCTGTAACTTAAAAGTTCCACGTACTACAGGTTGTATTGGGCCTACTAACTAGTTCAATAAGGTAGTTTAGCTAATGCTACAATTCTCTTCTCTAAACTGAACTCAACCATCCAGTAAAAACTTGAGACAGACAGAAACTGACTATACTAGATATCTAAGTCTATGGATTATATAGGTAATGAAAGTTCACAGAGCTTCCCTCCTGGAACAGGTAAATATGAAAATATCTCTAAAATTATAATAAAATAAAATTTAAATGTCAAATATTAATGGTTCTGATGTCTCAGAAAGGTTAAAGGGTTGCTTGCAGAGAGGCAACAAAATTTTTCAACAGAAAACTAGGGGCGAAGCAAAGATAGTAAAAAGGTTAATTTCTAATCTTTTGCCATAATTTGATTTCTGAGCTACTTATTTTCAGCAGTCAAAGCAAAGAACATTATTTATACAAAAGTTTTTAATGTACACAAGATAAAAACAAACCATTTCCTCTGACGATTGCTTTTCCTGGCAATAGCAGTCTTTATTAAGCACTTGCTATGTGTCAGATAAGCACTGTTCTAGAAGGAGCACATATATTTATTCCTCATAATAACTATTATTATTCCCATATAGATGATAATAAGGAGAAAAACTTTGGTCTTTGAGTCCATTGAAGAGAAAGTATGAGAGTGCAAGATTTTAAACATTGTTGATCACAAAATACAGTAAAAAATACATTTTGCGTGGCAATTCAGAACATATTACATAAAACCTAAAGCAAAAGTTTCATAAAATGATGCATACTATAAAGATAAAAACAAAACATAAAAATCTAATCTAATTATGCAAACACTTTCATATAACAGGAAAAAAGCAAAATAAATATAAAACCAGTAAATACTGGTTGGAACTTCCAAATTGACTTCATAACCCACTAATGGATTGTAACCTCATGCTCTAAAAAAGTTCTGAAATAAAGACAAAGTTTCCAATATTACAACAAAAAACAAAAGCGAAGAATTTCAGAACTATTTCTCAAAATGTTCCTCAATGCTATGCAGAGCATAACAACACACAAGTTAATAAAAGCAAGCAAAACAATGTGGTCTGAGTATTTATCCCTCTTAATGATCAGGCTTGATTTAAGATTTAATTATATTTTTGGGAGCAAAAGTTCCTAACTAGCACACATGTTCTCTAATGAGGATCAAGAGACCCTGAACCTAAATAAATGCATGTGTATACATGTAAGTTTCAAACAAGAGACCACAATTTGCAGCAAAATTTCAAACAGGTTATTGCTTTAAGGAAAAGTTCAGAATCACTATCTTAAAAGAATGGATAAATCACATATTCTATGGAAATCTATTTTTCTCATAGTAGAATTTCTAATAAGAATTGGGTGGCAGACAGTTCAGAGGTCTATTCTCTAGGGAAAAAACTAGAATGTAGTGATTTCATATCACCAAGTTAAAGACAGATATATTTGGCATGATGTCTAAATTAGATCATGTATCTAAAGAGATGGCTGTACAGTTTTGCACAGAAATTGGTATAACATCTTTTTAAGCATCTTTTTTAAGGAAAGCAATGAGCTTTGAAAGACAGGATGGAGTCAGACAATGAGAAGGAAGGATATTTTAGATGGAGGAAAAAGTATGAGTCAAGAAGGATGTGGGGAAAATATTTTTACACATAGAATTTCTACTGGGCAAACAAATATCACACTGCTTAGATAATATTTATCACTCTGCAGCATAATTCACCTGACAGTGGTTACCAACAAAAGACTTTCAAAAAGCAGAGAATATAAATTAAGTGAAAAGCCCATAAACAATTCTACAGGTTATAAAATGCTATGCCAGTTTATCATAGCTAATCTATCATTTTATTTCAAAATCCAAAATGCCTAGCCAGCATTTGATCTTAATGTTTATGCCCAGCTAGGGGTTATGGCTCAGTGGTACAGCACTTGCCTAGAATGTGTGAGGCACTGAGTTCGATTCTCAGCACCACATACAAATAAATAAATAAAAATAAATAAAGGTCCATCAACAACTAAAAAATATTAAAAAAAGACTTTACATTAAAATGATTCTCAATTTTGCCTGTACATCAGAATTATTCATAGAATCCTGATACCCAAATGAATTACAAAGACACTTCTCAAATGAAGAAATACAAATGGCCAACAAATATATGAAAAAAAGTTCAACATCATTAGCAATTAGTATAATGCAAATTAATACTACATGGAGATTTCCATCTCACACCAATCAGAATGGAAGTCATCAAGAATAGAAATACATGTTGAGAGGACGTGCAGAAAAAGGAACGCTTTTTACACTGTTGGAATTGTAAATTAGTACAACCACTATGGAAATCATTATGGAGGTTTCTCAAAACACTAGGCACGGAGCCACCATAAGACCCAATTATATCACTCCTTGGTATTTATCCTAAAGAATTAAAGTCATACTGTAGTGATATAAGCATACCCATGTTTATTTACAGCAGCACAATTCACAATAGACACACTATAGAACCAGCGTAGGTGAGCATCAACACACAAATGGATAAAGAAAATGTAGTATATATACACAAAAGTTTTATTCAGCCATAAGAAAAATGAAATGATGTCACTGGTAGGAAAATGCATGGAACCGGAAACCATTATGCTAAGCAAAGTCAAACTCAGAAGGTCAAGGAACTTATGTTTTCTGATATACATAAGTTAGAGACAAAAAGGACAAGAAAAAGGGGGCAGATCTAATGGAAAGCAAAGGGAGATTCGTAGAGGAAATACAAGGGGTGGGAAGCATAGATGGTGGGGAAGTGCTAGGGGTGATACTGGCCAAACTGTTATATTGTGTGTGAGTACAAATATGTAAAAACAAATCTGATCATTATGTACAACTATAATGCACCAATAAAATATGGAGGGGGAAAAAAAAAAAAAAAGAATCCTGATGCCCAGAGTGCACACCACACCATTTAAAACAGGGCCTAAGCATCAATACTTTTTTTGAGGTCTCCCAAGTAATTTCAACATACAGCCAAAGTGAACACTACAACATAAAGGGCACGTTCAAAGAAGAGACCTACAGATATTTGATTCTCCTCTTGAAGGAATTTAAAGTAGTTGTTGAAAATTAATATTTAATGCTTTACTGCCCTGCCCAATAAATACAAAGCCATACTATCAAGATCTATTAATTAAGGACATAACTCATTACATATTTTATACTTATCTTTTTTTGTGAACTGACATAATATTGCTTCTATATCTGTGCTTGTGTTCTGCTTTCACAAGTACAATTTTCTCTACAGTGCACACATTTGTAAAGAAAATTTAATATATTCTAGTGTTCAGATGGATTTATTAAAAAAAAATCCTAACTAGAAAAATAACATACTTCCAAATAACAAATCACAGAATTCAAAACTATCTTAAGGATGTGTAATTTATTTTTTCTAAGCACCAGTTTTAAAGAGATGGATAAAGCCTGGGATAAAAACAAGATCACCAGGTATGGTGGCACATGCCTGTAAACCAGCAACACAGGAGGGTAAGACAGAGATCTAAAATTCCACAACAGCCTGGACAACTAAGTGAGACTCTATCTCAAAATAAAAACTAAAAAGGGCTGAAAATGTAGCTCAGTGGTAGTATGCCCAAGGTTCAATCCCCAGTACCCACTATTTGGTATATATCCAAAAGATCTAAAATCAGCATACTACAGGGACACAGTCACATCCATGTTTATAGCAGCAAGATTCACAATAGCCAAGCTATGGAACCAGCCTGTTACCGTCAACAGATGAATGAACAAAGAAAACATGGTATATATGCACAATGAGTATTACTCAGTCATAAAGAAGAATAAAATTATGGCATTTGCCAGGAAATGGATGAACTGGAGATTATCATGCTAAGTGAAAAAGTCAGACCTAGGAAGTCATAGGTCAAATATTTTCTCTGATATGTGGAAGCTAGTTCAAAACAAGAAAAGCAGGGAGAGGATTCAATCAAAATGGAAGAAGGATTAGTGCAGTAGAGGAAGGGGATTGAGAAGAAGAGGGGAAAGACAGGACAAGTGAAGAACAGAATGAATCTGACCTAACTTTCCCATGTACATATATGAATACACCACAGTGAATTTCATAATTATGTATATCCAAAAGACACTGATTTTAAAAAAATTAAGTAAATAGCAAAAAAATCAGTAGAGGAAAAGGAAGAGGGAAAAGGAGAAAGGAAGGAAAAGGGGAAGTACTGAGGACTGAATTAGAGAAAATTATATTCCATACTTTTATAATCATGTCAAAATGAATTCTTATGTTATAACTAAAAAGAACCAATTACAAAATGAATTTACACAAAAAATTTACAATCATTTCAAAATAGAAAAAAGAAAAAATCAGAGAACCAAGCAGAACCAACACTAACTGGGTGCCTAACTTTATCTTATGAGCCTTAAAGTAGGTGCTTTCACAAGCTTAGAAGTTATTTAATCTTTACAAAAAGACTGCAAATGAGGCATAAATTCAACTTACTTCATTTTTATGAAGTGCCAAAAGGCTCTTTTGCATACTAAAGTTACAGCAACAGGATTCAGTTTCTATATACCCAACTCCACTGCGACTTTCCCAACTTAGTATGCCCTTCCCCTTCTTCCAGAAAACAATATTTTCCACACTAACTTTCTGGGGCCTGAATTTGTGAAAAATTAAGTTATTTTTTAAGCTCTATTTACAACTAAAGGCTTTGAATGCTTAAAGATGAAATATGCTCAAACTGACTCACTGCAGGGCATAAAACTGTTCATTAATGCAATCAAGTTTATTCATTTTTGTAAAGAACTTGCAATAAAGTTTTACCTGCAATATTTATGCTTAAATTCATGCTTTAAAATGTATCAGTGACAGTGAAAAATCACAGCTCTCCAAGAAACTTTTTAAAAAATAACAAAGGCCTTCACAATCCAATCACACAAAATCCTACATGCTATAAATTATAGCAGCATGCACAGTGCTCAAGTACCCTAAGGTCTGTCTCATCAACGCATAAAAGCAGCTATGTATGAACAGAAGAAGTGATTTTTAGGTATAATGTGCATTAAACATCCAGTTTTATTACAAGTTCTGTGCTTCTCTATTATACAAGGTACAAGCAGGTTTCAATATATTAGTGATTCAACATTTAAAAGCAATTTTTAGTAATCTCCATTGAAGAATCTGAATCAGTTAAAAAGTATTCTGATATAAGAACATAAACTTAAAAAACAAAAACCAGAATCTGAAACTCATTATCTAAAAGAAGAAGAATTGGGTACTATAAAATGGAAATTCAGAAATAAACTGGATATTAGGGTAGGTGATAGCCAACAATCAATGAATAATATGAATTCCAATTTTCTGTGATTACTAAAACTGCTTCAAATCTTCTTACTAATTGGTTTCCTAAGTCTTACAAATTTGAATTTATGAAGCAAACTTATACCAATAATATGCCATTGTTATACAGAATTAGCTTAAAGAATACCATTTGAAATGTTTGAAAAACATTCTTTTACAAATTAAGAGTTATTAGTGTGAGGCTAGAAGTCCAAGGCTTCAAATATAGTAGCTTATTAAAAGAATTTCAACCTTCAGATTTAAAAAATGCCTCAAAGTCCACACTTCTCAAAAACATTAAATACAAGAGCTGAGCTGGGCATGGTGGCACACTCCTGTAATCCCAGCAATTCTGGAGGCTAAGGCAGGAGGATGCCAAGTTCAAGGCCAGCCTCAGCAACTTGGCGAGACCCTAAGCAACTTAGGAAGACCCTGTTTTCATATAAAAAATAGAAAGGGAGTTAGGGGCATAGCTCAGCACTGCAAAAAAATAAATAAAGGTATAATGTCTATCTACAACTAAAATATTTTAAAAAGGGGCAGACATGTGGCTCAGTGGTTAAGTCCCCCTGGGTTCAAACCGTGGTACCAAAAAAAAAACAGAAAAAAAACAAGAGCTGGAATCTAGTTTTCCATTTTAACAGTAGGTGTGTGTGTGTATACACACTCTACATACAAATGCACACAATGAATGTTTAAAGAGAGAAAATAAGTTCTTACCTAGGGAATTTATCTTTGGAATTTTCAAAAGTATGAAAATAGTGTCCACTTTCCTATTACATATATTTCCCAAGATAATCACCAAGTCAGAATGGCAGAATGGAGAGTTTTCTGTGTTTCCAAAGCATCATTTTTAGGGGAAGAAGGGAGTACAGGGAAAGTTTAAGAACTGAGATGCATTATTTTTAGGTAGGAGAACTAATATTCTCCCTATAAACCAGCCATTTTACTTCAAGAAATAAAGTATTATATCAAAAGCAAAATAATTTTTTTAAAATTCTAAGTAAATGATTGATATAAAAGGAATTTTAGATGTTAAAACAATGGTGCAAAACGAACAAATACCAAGTTTTTAAAACTAATGTCCTGTATTCCTATGATACTGCCCACAAAGATTAACTTGCCTACACTGAAGGGATTCTAGCCCAGGTTGTGTTGTTTAACTACCTGTGAATCAGGGCAAATTCTCCTATTCCACTGTAAACCAGGGACTAACCAGAAAATAAAAGAATTTAAGGACCATAGGAATAGGCAGGCAATCCAGATTACATAGCCTAGCCCCCACCATTTTACACACATGGGAATGAAGAAATAAGAGACTTCAGGAACTATTTAATTCACAAAGGGAGTTAGATAAAAACTATACTTAAGATCTAAATCCAAAACTTAGCCATGAGATAGTTAAGAAAATTAGCTAATCTTTATATACAAAGATGGCTCTTTATCAATAGTAGCATAATAATGGATTTATAATTAAAATTCTTACTATCTATTAAATAGGTTGTTCATGTTACTGACCACTTTAAAGACAATTCCAAGTATTTCTCCATGCACTAAATCAGGTTAGTAATAGAGAAATTATATGATTAGTGTGTATTAAAATTTTGGATTCCATAGAGACATCAAGTATGAAAAAGTTCATGCATTTTAGTCCACATTTGTTAAAAGTTTTCTTTACTCAAGATAGCTCTTGAAATTTCTCAAGTAGAATTTTAGTGACAGATAAAGTTATAGTATACAACACATATGAGACAGTCATGAATACTCTTAAAATAAGATAAACTTTCATTCTGTAACCTGCTAAAGCAACACTAATCTGAAAATACAGATAACACATTTTTTTCTGTATTAGTTATTATAGTTTGAATATTCTTTATAGTGTCAAAATTTTTTTTACTGAGAGGAGTATCTATTTTGACAATATCTAAGTTTATTCTATCCTAACAAGAAATTCTATTAAAGTAAACTGACTAGAAATTCTTATAACTCATGGGGAATTTATAATTAAGACTCCATAGAAAAAAAAATTTAAGAAATCAGATTTTGACAATGTTTCTTCCTTTTGCTTTTTTTAAGGTATTATGATCAAAGGCATCATCATAAGATATATATTTATAAGTTTTTAAAGTACTCTAAAAAACAAGCTGTATAGGAGTAAAGTCTAAAATTCTGTAACAAAAACAAAACAGTAAAATTACCCTTACAATACAACAGTTATTTAAAACTTCTAAGATTACAGTTGGAAGCCATCTTGGTCTTTATTTTCAGGTCAGGCATTGAAGCATAATCTCTCAGACCGATTACTATTGGCAATGCATTTTCACATCCTAACAGTTGCTTCTCATTATATTCCTTAGGAATAAAGTTATTTTATTTTACATGCCTAGAGAAATGATAATTTCTGCTAAGCTTGTATGTTTTATAACTATAAAATTTAGAAAACAAACCAAAATTCTGTGGAAGTAAACCATGAGTCAAAGCGTAACAATAAGGGAAATAGTACATGCCAGGACAGATGATAGACCCACTTACTGGAATAACAGGTTTATACACTATTGTTTGGTAAAAAGATTGAAAAAATTAAGTACAGTCAAATTTTACAGGTCCTAAATACTGTCACAAAGGTTAGATTTTATTCTATAGGTAGTAAAAAACACCTGGGAATGTTTTAATAGGACATGATATGAAAAAGAAGAGATAACCTGCAGCAAGGGGGAAAGAAAAATATTTACTGACCACCCATTAATGTGATTTAATGCAATTTATTACGTATTATAAAAAGCCAGAAGAATGAGTGGCAAGACACATGCTAGGTCTTCATTAATAAGGTAAGTGAAAAACTCTTAACTATACTCTGAAAGAACATAATATAGGGGGTAAAAATGTGGTACAGACTAATCAAAATTTGTTATCTTACTAATGAGACAAAACAACACTGATGATCTAAACATCAGGGAGTATCCAATGTTTAAAAATAGCCTTACCTTAGATCAGGTGATTCGGCCCTCCCATATCGATCCTGCCACTTCCCAACGCTTGAATTGGCTTTTCTGGAGGCAGTACTTGTCTGAGACTGAGAAGAGGTGCTGTTTCTGGTGAGATAAATTTTCTATGTTTTTTCTTATATATTGTTGTCTCTGACCCCCCTTGTTCTGTTTTTTCTTTTTCTTTTTTCCTTTTCCCCCTTGACATGCTTTTTCTCAAGTTCTTTAACATGTTCCTATAGTATCATTCTTTTCAAGTCATATAATATACCTGTGTGGTACTAAGATTAGTGACATTTAAATACAGATGTGTTATCAATATATTATAAACTTTAGAATATTTTTAGAAATATTCAACATAGTATGATGTCAAAATGTAGAAATATAAAAAGTACCAAGCACTTAGTTCAGGTTAAAATACATTATCAAGAAATAAATTTCTGTGACTATGAATTAATAACATTAATTTCTGCAGTTTCACAAAATCTTATTCAAAATTTTGGTATTTCTTTTCCCTACATTTTTCAGTAACAGATATAGGTATTGTTAGTGGAATCAGTTAAGAATAACACTGTAATTATTTTCATAAAAACCTATACACTACATATATTCTATTAAAATTCCATTTCAAAGTAAAATTCCAAAGTTAATTTTAGCCCCAGTGACATAACCCATAAAAAGTTTAGCTATTTACACTCTTGATAATCCTTTAAGAGATTAATAAAATGCTCATGCAAAGAAACCAGAAAAATATATATACTTATATATCTACTTTTCTATGCAAAAAAAGACACAGGAAAAACAAATCAGAAACAAAATGAAATGAAATCTCACAAGAATAAAACAAGAATGACCAAGTATTTATATACCTTTGGATACCCTTGCCTTTGAAACAGTTTTTAATATTTAACACAAGCAAAAAATAAAATTATCATCAGTAGCCATGGGAAAAAAGAAGTGCTAAAAGTGAAAACGGATATAATGAAACAAATTATATTTTAAATAACCACTGAAGGAAACTTTTGAACACAATATTTTGACTATGCACCTTTAATCTAAAATTAAAAAAAAAAAAAGGAAATGCAAACAAATCTTGAACTCTATTTATTGGGTTTGCTTTTTGTAATGTAAGTGTAGAGGTTCTGAATCCATTTTATGTGTATTTGAAGATCAATCAAATAAGTATTTATAAAGCTTTTGAGAATTAAGTTCTCTCCATGAGAAAAAGAAGATGTAACAAGGTATAATGAAGAGAAGGGAATTAGGAACTGTGGTGTTGAACTGAATGTAAAAGAAACATAATTTTGAGATTAAACTCTTGCAAAAAGAACATATATATGACAATTCCATATTGAAATTTTTTTCCCTCTGGGTGCTGAAAAGGCCTGGAAATAATGATACTCCAGTACAATGAACATAGCTGGCACTCTGATCTTATTTTTTAATTACCATTTCCCACTAAGAGGTACCAGAGTGCCTTCAAGAAAGGGCTGCTTCTTGGGAAAAAGCAGGGAGAGTACAAGATATGCCTGGAATAACTTGGTAATGCCAAATAATAAAGAATTTAAAAAAAAGAGAAGATAGTAACACGTCAAAAAGTTACAGAAGCCGATTTGCAGAGAGCTCCCACTGACCTAGTTTGGTACAATTTGACCATCAAAATGAATTAGAGTACATATAAATCATTCATATGCTTTATACACCACATACACAAATAAGCCCTATTTATAAACCACACATACATTCTCTATCACACATAAGAATTAATAAATCTAAGCGATAATAAGTGAGGTAGATGAGAAACCTCATTTTCAAAGTAGAATTCCAACTAATAAATATGAAGAGAAATACAGTTAGATAATCATTTGTAACCACTATTTCGCAGTCAATATAGTAGTAACTTAAGTAAAACCCATTGATGGATGCCAAAATTCTTGGGAAGTTTGTAAAAGAATGAGGTATTTACACCTAGTTTCCCCACAAAATTATTAAGTACAAAGGGGGAAACATCAACTTTGCAGTGCAGAAATCTGAAGGATGCCACCCACAAGGTAAGTGAATAGTTATTATCACTAATAAAATAATGGGACAAAGTAATATCATGTATCTCCAGGTGATGCACTGAGGACAGAACCTCACTTACATATTACTACTGTGCCAAAAGCAAAGCCTAAATCTAATAATGAGGAAACATTAGGCAAACTCAGACTGAAGGATCATCTGCAAATCAACTGAATTGTACTCTTCTAAAATTCAATGCCACAATATATACAATGAAAGGCTGAGCAGATTTTCCAGATTTGTAAATAGAGTCAAAAGAATTAAATATAATGAATGATCCCAGGCTAAATCCAGAAGGAAAGAAAAGAACTGCAATAAAGGATTTAGTGGAATAATTGGTAAAACTTACAACCTATATCGATAAAATTATTATTAGATTTTTCTCATTTTGATAACTGTGCCCTATGATTTATGTAACAATGTCCTTGCTCTTAAGAAAAACAGCAAAATATTTAAGGGTAGAGGGAAATAAAGGTAACAATTAACATGCAAATTGTTCAGAAAGAAAAATGTTTCTGAGAAGTTATAGCGCAAATAATGTACAACATGTTAGTACATATGGAAATTTTTTGTTATGTTTCTTCCAACTCTTTGGAAGTCTGAATTTTTGTCAAAATCAAACATTAAGAAAATAAAAACAACAAATGAAGTAGGCAAAATGGGAATTTTAGGAGAATGGTAATGTTCCATTTATCAATCCATGTAATGATTTTCATGGGTATGTTCAGTTTGTTAAAACTTATCAAGCTGTAAATTGATAATGTCTCTTTTCTGTATGTATGTACTTCAAAAAAGGTAAATAATAAAAAACCTTTTAAAGATGAAGCAGAATTTCTGATATAGTAAATACTACCATTTTAAGTGTAACAATTTGCTGGGCAGTATAGGAAATTAGAACCTCAGTCTTCTTCAAGTGAGGTACAAAAAATGTTCTTTAAAAAGGTTCTGTGCAAACATACAAACATCTGTAAATCCATAAGACAATCTAAGATTTTAGCAATGGAAATATAGTGATTACATCAATAGAATAGCTCATTACTCAAATACCTATTTTGTAGCCTCTATTATATTTTAATACATGATGTTATTCTCTTCTCCCTAAAGTCAATAAAATTTTACTTCCAGAGATTTTACCCAATCTCCCCAAATAAAATGAATGAAAATTATATTAATTTTTTTAAAAATCCATAATTTTTCATAATTTCACACTGACTAAGAAGTATCCTTTTGGTCAAATGAAGATGAATCCAGTGAACAATTTTTCCTAGTAAGTCGTGTCCTTTATACGCAAAAGTAACAGCATTCACATGCTAGGTATTTTTTGTTACTAAGGGTTGCAGAGATAATTATTCATCTTTTCTTTAGTAGGGATGGGTCCGCTAATTTTTCCATTCTTCCTTTACCTAGTTATTATTGTTCCTTGCCCATTTGTTTTCTCCCATCTCTTCTTATCCATATGTCCTTACTGTCTCCATCTCTATTCAGTACACGTTTACCCGGTATAATCTACACTCTTGTTAAAAACTCTAGGTACTCTTCAACACATACTTGAAAAGGATGAGAGAAAAACTTCCCATTTCCATTATCCACCTACCTACATACACCAGGCCCCTGAGCCTACATTCTCTCCTGTTACTATGACTGAATTGTGCATTGTCCACGTTCCTCCTTTAAGGATAACCTCAGCATGTCAATGTTACATCCTATCCCCTCTGGTCTTATTAAGGACACTGTTTTACAACAACTGCCCGCTTCTCGCTTGTTGCATCATCAATTTCTCCTCTAGTAACTTAACCCTAAGTGTACAAAATGCTTCAATTTCTTTCACCATGAAAAAACCTCCTGACTCCACACCTCCCTCCAGATACTGTTCTTGGCCCTGGCCCCCACCAAAAAATTAGTCTTGAAAATTTTTTCAGAATTTTTTTTTTTCTAACTCCCCTCCTCCCATTCTTTCTTAAACCCATTCTAGTCTTTAATCTTTACATCACTGAAAGGATCCCAGACAGGATCACCAATGGCCTTCACATTTGAAAATTTAATAGTTATTCTCAATCTTCATCTTCTTGACCAATCAATAATTAATGTTTGGTAGTTGATCCTTCCTTTTTAAAACACACCCTTAAGACATACAATGGGTTTTCTTATACTTCACTAGTCAATCCTCCTTGTCTCTTCTTGCTGACTTCCCTAATTCTTCTGACCTGCAAGGAATACCTCAAGGCTCTGTTCTCTTACTCTCTATTGATAATTCTTTTATAGTCTAATTCCATTTCACAGCTTCATTTAATACTAAACAGCGTTCATCTCAAATTGGTATCTCTAGCCAATACTCTTCCCCTGTACTCCAGATCCACATTTCCAAAATCCCACTCAGATTTCCATTTGTATGCTGAATAGGCATCTCAATTTTATTACGCCCTAAACTGAACTCTTAAAGTCTTCCCCTTCTGAAGTCATTCCTCCTGTAATCTTTTCTGTTTCAGTAACTATGACTCCATCATTCCACTTGCGTTAAGTACAGCAAAAACCCTGTATTCATGCTTGACTTCTTTTTCTCTAAGATCTATACTAAATCCAACAAGATAGGTTACTGGTGTACCTTTTGAAATATATCCAGTATGTGATCACTTCTCACCATCTCCACCACTATCATGTTAGTCCAAATCATCACTCTCTCATACTTAGATAATTGCTATAACTTCCCAATTGGACCATTTCCTCTCTTAATCACTCTATAGGATGTTCAAAGTAAAGCAACTCAACTGAGACTTAATACCTAAATCAGATTATCTTATTGCTCCATTCAAAATTTGACAATGGCTCCCCATTTATTTCAATGATAGGAAAAGCTAAAGTTCTTATAATAGGACAAGGTCATATATAATCTGACCCAAAGTTAAACAACAAACAAAAAGCAATATACAGAAAACCTGATACTGGTTTTTAAATAGTTTAATTATGCAGCACACATCAACAGAGTATCATCTACATACCGACCACTATTCTGAAATACTTTACATAAATGAATCCATTAAACATATACAACTATACGGTGAGGGAAGTGCTATTACTATATTTTGGAGATTAAGAAATTCAAGCCTAACACAATAAGGGAGCTTACCCAAAGACACACAACTATTAAGTTTCAGAGCCAGAAGTGTAATTACTCTTGAAGTGTAATTCCAATTCCAAGCTCTTTAACTATACTACAAAACATCATAAACTCAATGAATAATAGTTGATCCCTTAAAAAAAGGAATACTATGTATTAAAAAAATCAATATCCCAAGTTCTTATCATTTTATGAGATTGCATTTAGTTTATAATCACAATCGGATGTGTCTAAGGCAACTGATAAAAAATCTTGGTTCACTTTCTGACAACTAATTTTGGCTAAAATCAAGAATCTTTACCTAAGGGTTAAACTATATGCTCCTACAAGGTTTCTTCCTGTACTGATATATTATGAAGTATAATATATGACAATAAAAAATTATAGAATAAAAACAATACTGTACAAAATAAATTTAAACAAGTAACGCAATAGGTACATAACTTGGCTGAGAACTAGAAATTGCAGGGTTCACCTGTTTCAGGATCAGACTTCAGTCACTTTTTATCTAACCCAAGATTAAACTACCGTCATCATCAAACTTCTAAAGACTTAGCCTATCCTTTGCCCTTTTCCTTGTAATGGGGAAACAGATAAGCATTTATCACAACTGAGTAAAAAAGGACATTTTCCAGCATGTTTGCCTGTTAGATCTAGTACTTTGTGAACACAAAATTAGGTATTACCACATAAAATCAAAAGAAAAAATGGTTTTAATTTGAAAGATTGTTCAGACTGACATTACTACCACCTCTTTTACTAAGATCAGCAAAACACTTAGATGTAGGAAGTCAAATAAATCTTAAAGAATAGTATGCACAGACAACAGCAAGATCGTTACCACTTTTAATGAGTATAAGATTACCATCTTCATATAACTACATACTGTGCTTCATTCCTTGCTTACCCAGGGTTTCTTTCTTCTTCTTCCAGATGCAACAGCACCCAGACTACATTTTCACAAAGAATTCATTTTGTACAAAAGTACAAAGTTTTAGTTTTTGTTGGTAGAACACTGGGAAATTAACTTCATACTTACTACAGCACAAATACAATATAAAAGACACCAATGCCTTAAAATAATTGAGTTACAACTGTCTTACTAACCTGCTTGGTGGGAGTCCAGTCTTGAACAAAGACGGAGGAGAAGTAAACTCAGCTTTTGTAGATGGAAGTGCTGTTTCTTTCTCTGAATTTCCAGTTCTGCCCTGCTGTACCTTTAAAAAAAAAAAAAAAAAAAAAAAAAAAAAATCAAGAACATTAGCTTGTTTATTTAATATGAAAAATAAGATGTTAAATAAGTTCATACATTTTATTTGAAGTTATATATAAAAAATTATTTATGGCTAAATTCTTATTAATATTAACTTATTTTAAATTAGTCTTAGGTGAAAGGCATCAAGATGGATTATGGGATCAAAATGTTACAACTACTAAAATGTTAACTTTGTCACTTAGATGCTCAATAAATTAAAACTCTTGGAACTTTGACAAATTGTTTCTGATCTATACAGATGAGTCCAAAATACTCAGTTATGACTCCATCTGTCAGAGTTCAAGAAAGGTCTTAAAGAAGTTTTTCCATCTGTGTTCACTCCCCTCATCTAAAACAATTTTGGTCATTTTAGCCATTCTGCCCATTTTCTATTTAAACTCACTGCAACATGAATACAAATACTCTGCCCCTAATCCATACCATTTCTCCCATTTTCCCATCACCATTATCAGTACCACCATCTGCCAGTTCTGTAGATCTAAAAGCTTAATGTCAATTTTCTGTCTCCTTCATAACTCTTCAATCTCTATACTAATTTCCAAACCAAGTGTTCATGTAATCTATTATTTGTCAAAGATTTGTCTACTCCTGTTTTCTGCTCCTATCAGATCCTCTGAATACATTCTAGTCATACTCCTCTAGACTGATGTTTATGCTCTTTTGCTTTTATCTCAACTTCTATCTTAAAATCATCATTAAATTGATAATTTAAACAAAGTTGTCCTGCACTTAAGTAACATCACACTATATTTTAGGCCCATTCTATGGTCCTTATTCTATCTAAATTCAGCATCGCTCTCCTTTCCCAAAGGTAAAGGCCAAGAGAATCTCAGATATTTGACTCTACTATATTTGAACAATTCATTTGATTCCAGAAGTCATTAATTATGTGAAAAAAAAAAAAAACCTTGTTTTTAAGCCATTACAGTTAGACCACTTATTAATTATATTAGTTAGTGCCCAGCACATCTATTTAAAATGCACTGATCCTAAGGCGATAAGGATCAGCACTAAGGCAATGGAGGCAGAACAACTGAAATACATTTGATAGAGACAGGTAAAACTGACAGGTTTTGGTGACTGGAAAACTAAACATAATTCATTCACCACTTACTAACCACCAAGTATCTACTATGTACCAGAAGCTGAGACATCAGAGAGAGATACAATAGTATCTCAAACCTCAGGGACAAAAAGACCTAGAAATATGTAATACGATAAATGCTATGAAAAATATAGGAAAAAGATGCTATGGGAACATTAAAAATATAACAATGCTCTGTCTAGGGACATCAGGAATACTCAGACTTGACATTATGTTCCCAATGAACACAATAATTTATATCCAACATCTTACTTGTCTAATTGACATCTTGAAGATGCTTGGTCAAAGAACTTTTGATTTTCCCCTATCTGATCCTCTCTGAGTCTTCCTCATATAAATAAATGTTTCTAATGTGTACTAAATTTCTCAAGGAAAACAAAACACCACTAAGTATTAACGATGTCAGCATATAATATGTCAACTTTACCTTTCAAACATATACAAAATCCCACCATTTATTATAAAGACTCCTCCTAAAACCCAAGTCAACCCACCAATACAATCTCAGTCATTCTGCTAAATGAAATTCTCTCTCCACTTTTACCTCTCTAAAATCCATCCTCCATATACAGCCAAAGCAATTAAAATTCAAGTTTAAGTCAACTCCTGTCTCTTCACTGCCCCAAATTGCCCAAGCTTCCTATCGCAAGTGGGGGGTGGGGGGGATCAAAGACCTGGCAGCCTACAAGGACTACATAGTAAGGGCCCTGTCTACTACTCTGACATTGTTTTCCTCTATTCTTCCCCAAATCATCTTTACTATGCCCACTGATAATGGGCATAGTCCTTTTTCATATAAGTTACTACTCTGTAAGGGTTTTTACACTAGATGTTCCTTCTGTTTGGAATGCCCTCTCTACAGAACTCATGACTTTCTCCTTCTAATCAAGAACAGCAGTTTCCCAATCCCTTATCTATGGTTTCACTTTCTGTATTTTCATTTACCACTGGTTAAAAGCAGTCCAAAAATATTAAATAAAAAATTCCAAAATTAAATAATTTGTAAACTATGCAATGACAGTAGATAAAATCCTGAACATTCTAACTTCATCCTATCTAGGATATGAATATCCCTTTGTCCAGTACATCCACACTGTCTATGCTACTTGTATATTAACAATTTACCTATCTGGAACACTGGATCAACTGTGGTGGTATCACACTTCTCATGTTCCTAATGTTTACTTTACTCAATAATAGTCCCTAAGAGCAAGAGTAGTGATGCTGGCAAGTTGGATATGCAAAGAGAAGCTGTAATATGCTTCCGTTAAATAAAAAAGTAAATGTTCTAGATTTAGTAAGGAAAGAAAATACAAGTATGCTGAAGTTACTAAGATATACAGTACAGTGAGATATTTTGAGAGGTCATTCACATAATTTTTATCACAATATATTGTTATAATTGTTCTATTTTATTATTGTCTGGCTCTGCCTAATTAATACATTAAATTTTATCAAGGGTATGAATAGGAAACTTTATCAAAGGATCCAAGAAGTCTTGTAGCATATTCCTGCAGATATGGGAGGACTACTGTCATTCAAATTTGCTCATTAGAGTGGCCTTCCCTCACCATTCCCAATCTCTATCACTTTTTCCCATAGAATTTCTCACTGGTATCATTACCTGAAAGTATCTTATTTTATGATTACTGTCTGTTGCCAGTTTACAGGATCTCTGAAGACATGGGCTATGTATAACAAATGTGTATCTTAAGTACCTAGAGACCAATATCTGGTATGCAATAACAACTCAATAAATATCTGACTTTGGAACTTAGCTTAAATGTCACTTCTTCTAAATCCTTCAAAAGACATGGAGTTTATAACCAAAGTAATTTTGGCTGAGGCAGGAGATCACAAGTTCAAGACCAGCCTGAGCAACTTACTCAGACCGGGGCTCAAAAAAAAAAAAGAAAAAAGAGGAGGAGGAGCACCAGGGATGTAGGTCAGTGGTAGTTTCCCTGAGTCCAATTCAAGCACATGCATCACATGTGTGTGCGTGAGTGAGTGCGTGCGCGCGCGCGCGCGCGCACACACACACACACACAAATGTATATAATCTTTGGTATTATTATTTTTCCCATTAAGACAGATAAACTACAAGACAATGGCACCTATGTCTATTATGACCCCATTGAGAGAAGGCTGAGAAAGAGAGGTGGGAGAGGGTACAAGAGAGAAAAATGGAGGGCAGCACAGAAAAAAAAATTATAATAGGCGAGAAAGATAGGACGTCAGGCAGGGCAGATTTTTTAAAACAAAAATTTCTTATGCTTCCTAACTTTTCTTTTATCCTTAATTTCTTCATAATATACTCATCATATGATACAATTCTGAAAATCCTCACATTTTAGCAAACTTTCTCATCAAACTGAATTATCATTATCCACTTATTAATCTTCAGACCCACCACTCAGGATTACACAGACTCAAAACATGTCTAACCAGAATATAATGAAATTATTATTTCATATGACCTAATAGTTTAAAATGCACTATGACTGTTTTTCTAAAAACAAATCCATACCAGATCTTGAAATATAAACAAAACAATTAAAATCTATGAACTAGAAAAGTTAAATATTCAGTCAAATGATGCTACCCAAGTATCAACAGTTTGGGAATTGTTTTTTGAATTTTTCATCAGTCCATCACAGCAGCATTTATAAAAGTTTAATGTGAACAATATTTAAAAGAAGAGACTTAAGAAAATAGTGGTATACTTAAATGATTATATAACTATTCAAAATTATAACTATCAAAAAATTTTAATAACCTAGCAAAACATTTACCAAATAAGGTAGGGTGAATAAAGGAAAAGGGCAAAGTCATAAATGATCACAATATTGTTTCAATTCACAAGAACAAAAAATTTGGGAGAGCAATGACATTTAAAACTTTGAAAACAGATGAGGGAAATAGTAACTAACTGAACAGAACAGAAAGCTGAATCCTGAGTTGCTAAGAGAAAGCAAAGACATATTGATCAGATATGGCAGACCCCAAAAGGTTCAGAAACTGAAAACTTCAGTTCCCACAAGATTTGAATCAGCCAGGCATATACCCTCTAGGCACAATACTAGAATGCCTTCTTTAAAAAATCTTATTACCACAAAAAGAAGGGGGAAAAAGCAAACAACCTAAAGATACTAATGTGAAAAAAGCTTAATCCTATAGGAACTTTCAATCAACTTTTAGTAGCCCACTCTGAAGTGAATGGCCAACAATCAATAAACATCTGAGAAAAGTCCAAGTCAGAAGCCAAAAATAACATCAAAAACCAACTTAAAGAAAACATACTACTCAGAATTAAAAAAAAAAAAATCATAAACACAAACATATCCTGTTAAAAATATAACAGCAGGTTACCATCCGTAAGAGCCAACCCCTGAGTTTTTACTGTTTTTAAAAGTCTACTGTAAAAGAAAATGAAAAAGTACACAGAAGCTGAGTTTATTACAAGTCTCATTTCTGTTAGAATAAAAAAAAAACACCACTGCAAACAAATGAGTTAAGACAACTTTTCTATTTCATCATCATAATCAAGTACAACAAAATACTCAACGCCTAAGTAGACAATGTCACCAAAAAGAACCTGATGACCCTTTAAAATATGGAAGACCTTATCAAGTACTTTCAAAATATTTACAACAGAACAAGAACTAAATACTTACCCATAGTAGGATGTAAATTTAAAATTTAATTCTCTATACAGAACTGTGTCCAGCAGAGCGGCTACATCTGCGGGTATAGCACATGTATTGCATAAGGCAGTATTTTGGTGGACAGGGCTGCAGTCCCAAAAGGGGCAGAGTTCCACATATGCAGACCACAAAAGTTCCATGAGTATTTTTCCCAGTCTAAAAGTCACTCCCAATCTTCATCCCACTGTCACTCAATGTAAGAATCAAATATTAAGGGAAAGAAAGAGAAGACTACCCAACCAAATTTCAAGTATGAAAATATATTAACTTTTAAACTGGGTGTATGATCATACCATGGCATGGAGAAGCCAGAAGTCAGACTTGATACCTAAAGTGGTAATATCAACCTTCAAGTTCCTCACATAAGTGTTACTTTAACTCCTTGTAAGTGTTAATTTTAAAAATCAGAGCAATGTGGGGTCTTAGAGACTCTCAGAAAATGTGTAAAATTCTTGAAAACATTTTGATGTACAAGAGACATTACACTGATTTCAGTGTCATACAGATAGAAAACATACCACCATTCTTACCTTTTTTTTTTTTTTAAAGAAAATTAGAAAAAATAAGCTTCCAATTCTGCTGATAAAAATTAGAGCATAAGCTACAATGACAGCTTAAACTGTAATCATCAACTTTTATCTCCTACAAATAAACGTGCTGTACTCAAAATAAAACCACAACATATAGCAAAGAATAGTTTAACTCGGCATTTGTTAGTATGATAGGCTAAAAATTCACATGCTTGCAAAAGTGGAGATAAAACAATCAGCAAATTTGTAAGTCACCAGGAAGCTGAAGGTTTGGGAAAAAAGATAGCTATTTCTACTTTAAATCTGACCCTTCAGTAGTGGTATGGAGCAGACTCAAGAACAAAAAATGAGAGCAACCAAGGATAATTTACTAAAATTCACCTTAAAAAGATTGAATCTGCCATCTTGGATCTCTGCACCTGGTGTAACTTCCATAGTACAGTCTTCGGCCTAAGTTAAATAACATATTCCCCATTAAGATACCACACAAGTTTTAATTGATAGGCCATATAAAGACAAACTAGCTGTGGCTCATTTGTGACTTGAAACTAAGAACATAAAATAATCATTATTAAGAAACTCTGAAAAGGAAGAGAAAAAAACAAACAGTGAAAAGAATGAAAATTTTAAATTATCATGTAACATTTAACCACCTTTATAGGGAAAACGTGACTTATTTGGGGAGTAAAAGTGGGCCAGTAAAAACAGGCAGGCATATTCTGGAATATTTACTAATTACCGTAATTTTATTTGTAGTAGAAGTAACTGGTATAACTTCAAGTCCCATTCGTATCCTCTTTTGTTTTTCACAGTAAGCTTTCCAAGTATCTTCATTGAACCCATAATTAAAGTAATCAGAAAGATCAGCACCTAAAGACAATATGTACTTTTAGTATGCAAATATTTAAATGCTATACAGCATCAAAAATACAATGAACTACTAAAACATAAAAGTACCACCCCTTCTAATTATATTAGTTCTCACAATTACTGCCACAAAACAAGAACTACAGAACATTTTGATCAAAATTATTTCCTTTAGAAATGGCACTATAATAATTATGCAAGTCAACATTTAGTTATTCAGGACCACAGAAAGATTTAATAATACAAGTCCTTATTACTCATCATTTGCTTAAGACAAAAAAATTACCTTGAAAGAAAAATAACCTAAGTTGATGCTCAAAAATATGTTTCTGATAACATCAAACTATAAATTTTTTGAAATTTATATAATCCACAATAATCTTACCAGGTTTCCGCCATGGTTTATCTTCAAAAGAATCCAAATCTACCTCCAAGAGTGGAACTCCATTAATGCTTCCAGGTGCATCAAGGTCTACCCCTTTGACCTTTGTTCCTATTTCACAGAAAGACAAAATGGTAAAGGAACTACATTACCAAGAAGGTGGGAGATACCACAGACCAAGAGAAAACACTGACACCTTTCTGTACTCTTGGCACAAAAAAACTGGTGAAGGTTCCAAACAAACAT
This sequence comes from Sciurus carolinensis, assembly GCF_902686445.1. Taxonomy (NCBI): domain Eukaryota; kingdom Metazoa; phylum Chordata; class Mammalia; order Rodentia; family Sciuridae; genus Sciurus; species Sciurus carolinensis. The sequence continues at coordinate 99,300,495 of NC_062222.1, forward strand.
TAGAATAATGTTCACCATAAATAAAAGTAGAGGACCTCAAGCTCTATGGTGTAACTATACAATTAACTGAATGGAAAGATTAGGGACATATTACTTATAAGGGATTACTACGACAATAGGAAGTAACATAACATAAATGTCCATTTTGAAATCACTGCTTTTGAATAGCCTAGGAGTGAAGAAAAGTTTTACTTTTGCTAAAGCCTGTAAAATAAATCAAAGAAAAAATAAATGCAAACTATATGGTTAGAACAGCCTAAAATGTTTGCTATCTGGCCCTTTACAGAAAAAGTTTGCAAATGTCTGTGAAACATAGTTAAACACTGTTCATTAAAAGAACTATTACAGTGGCTGGGGTTGTGACTCAGTGGCACAGCACTTGCCTCACATGTGTGAGGCCCTGGGTTCAATTCTCAGCACCACATATAAGTAAAATAAAAGATCAACTAAAGAAAAAAGACAACTTAAGAAAAAAATTTTTTTTAAAAAAGAGAGCTATTAAAATCTACTTATGACCTATTTAAGATATGAGCCTTTTTTCCTATTGATGCAACTGCAAATAAAAATTTTACCTGTAGTTCCATAAACTCTTCCCCCTGTCTTGATATTAAGATTTACAGGTGCTGTACCATAACTCCTAAAAAATAAATAAATAAATAAATATTATACTGAGAAAGTACACAAACCAATAAGATATTTAATGTTATGTACCCACATAGTAAATAGACTGAAACTGACTCACACGTTTTAGAAAACACTCCACACTAATATAAAAATTCTGTCACCTGCTTAACAAAAGATAAAAGACAACTATGTTGTACAAATTTGATCTGTTTCCATCTCTAAAGTTTCCCTAACACTAAGTCGACATCCCATTGTTGCAAACTTTACCAGAAATTTGGCTGGGAAGAAAGAATAGTTTATATGTCTTTGTTTCACTCTCTTGCCTCCTACTTATTCAACATATAGCAATCCTGCTAGACTAAAATTTTTCCACCTTGTTCCTAAACCCAGTGGTCTTTAGTGCTTCCCACATTTTACGCTACTGACAAAACCTCTTTCAAATGCCTATGTATTTTGTTCATAAAAATGAATGCATTTGGGTTGAGGTTGTGGCTCAGCTGTAGAATGCTTGCCTGGCATGTGTGAGGCAGGGGGTTTGATTCTCAGCACCACATATAAATAAAGGATCACTGACAACTAAAAAATATTTTTTAAAAAATGTATTTATATGAAATTTAAAAATGAGTATGGCCAGGCATGGTGGCACATGCCTATAATTCCAGAGGCTCAGGAGGCTGAGATAGGAGGATTAAAGGAGGATCCTGAATTCAAAGCCAGCCTCAGCAAAAGTGAGGCACTAAGCAATTCAGTGAGACCCTGTCTCTACGTAAAATACAAAATAGGGCTGGTGCCGTGGCTCAGTGGTTGAGTGCCCCTGAGATCAATCTCTGGTACACCATCCCCAAAAAATAAATAAAAAGGGCTGGGGTGTGGCTTAGTGGTTAAGAACCCTTGAGTTCACTCCCTGGTACCAAAAAAGTATCTGTTGGTGGTATATAGTTAACAATTGAAATGGAACAAGGGGAAAATTTCTGGCATACTCGTAACATTTCATATGTTGATCTAGGCTGTGGTTATATGAATACATACATTTCAAAAAAATTATTGAACAGCACTTTTTAAAATGTAGCCTAATACATGTGGTAAAACAACAAGTCAGACTAACCCATGTTCAAATACAAGTTTTGTCAACTACTAGATGTATAATTTTGGCCAAGTCACTTAGACCCCATAAACCTTTTATAAATTTTATGTAAGGTTGAGTTCACAGTTTTCTTGGTGAGTCAAGTAGACTGGATGATTCATTGCTTTTTATCTGCCTAATAACTACCTGTATCTTTTGTCTCCAATTTATTCAATTTATGGAACTTAGGTTCAGTTAGATTACCACTGTCATTTTTGGTTTTTTACTTTAAAAAAAGTGCAAAGGCAATAAAATATACAAATAATTGTATCAAACAATTATAGTTCCACTGGGATAAGCGCATAAAGCATAAAGTAGCCCAAATTAAATTGTTACTCTCAAGCAATATTATTACCAACTAGCAATGTTTAATCTTCTTGGACTGATCAATTCATTTAAAAAATGTCTACTGAGCATGAAAATAAGTCCAACATGTTTTTAGGTTAAGGAGGGAAAATGAGGAGCTAGACAAACATGGTTTCAGTTTTCATGATGCTTACATTTCAACAACCTAAGTTCAGCACAGTGAAGGCTTCTTAGGAATATATATGATGTGTGTGTGTATATATATATGTATATTTATGACCATATATATACACGGTATGATGAACACAAGTTCTAGTTTGAAAGACTAGTGCACAAATATCAAGGATTATCTTTAAACTGTCCTCTAATAGGTTTGCTACAGGATAAACATTTATAAATGGCTTACCCATAAGTGTTCAATAAATGAACTTCTTTGTTTCTTACTCAGCAACTTCATTCCTTTTTCTGCCTCTTAAAACATCACTTTTCTTTATTAAGCCACCAAGCCTTTTAGACATTGAGTGCAGAGGAGCTTAACTATATGGAAAACTGCACTTAAATAATCTACACATGTCCCTTCTCCCACAAGTCTCAGGCTACACCAAATGCTGGATCTAATGGGCTTGCATTTTCTCAAGAAACTTTAAAATAAATGTCAAATGAAAGTATTTCAACCTGCTCCTCCCATATGCCCTTAATTAACTACTCTAAAAACCTTTAAATCACTAAGTCAATAGTCTCTTCTTTATTCACAACCAACCAATAAACCACGTTACTTTAGTACTCACTCAAATATACTTTGTTTTCCTATTCATCTCTATACTACTGCTGCTGGCTTAATTAAAAGTTATCATCTCACCTGGACAAATACGAGTATATTAGCAAAGTTCTTATCAAATCCATCCCAACTACTGCTACTCAGATTTATCTTTTCACATAATCTGTGTCCTGCCTAAAAACCTTTACAGGCTTCGTAAGGGTAAGGTATCCTAATTCCTTCCATAAGCTGTTTCAACCATCCCTTTCCTTATCTTCCAACCATGTAGTTCCTCTAAGCCATGCTTCTACTATGTCTATTTTATTAGCAGTGCCCTCTAAGACTTATCAAGAATCACTCAAGTAAGTTCAAATGTTACATCTAGGATCATCTCTTCAACACCTGTGGGCTTTCAGCAACTCTCCTCTCAAAGCTTTCAAATCATTGTTATGTGCTTCTATTTTAGCATCATGTTGCACTGAAAGTATTTGCTTACTTACTGACTTCCTCCCTACTTCTAAAAACAAAAACCTACTAACTTTTGTATTTCCATCACCAGTTAATAAGTTCAGAAATCAAAAATTGTTGTTTCCTTGTAACTATACCTAAATAGTTAACCTTATCTTTAGGAAAGAAAAATTTTCATGGTGAAACTTTAACAAGAGTTTTTTGTATAATGACTAAGATAGAATATGTAAAAACAATGCAATCAACCACTGATGGTTTAATGTAGGCACACTTTCTATGCTACTTTATACAATGCCAAATTATGTCTTTAAAAAGTTTACTGAATAAATGAATAGATGACTCAGAGATAGCTAACAAACTACTTCCCCATGTAAGATAAATTATTCTACTTTTGAGATTTAAACTTTATATGTAAAATGAACTTGTAAAAAAAAACATGTTACCTTAAAAAATGCTATTTTTTTATAGAAGGTTGGTTGCTTTTATATTTTAAAAAAATGCTATTTTTGTACTTTCTACTTTGTTCCATTTTAGCATCTGGAGATATTTCCCTTGAAAACTGAAAGAAAGTCAGTGAGAAAATAATACTTTGTGCACAGAATTTTCAGAAGCAAATTTAAAGGGCAATTTGTGTTCAAGAAATACTAAACTGGCTTAACTTTCAATTTATAATATCTCCAGATACTGAAATTAAGCAAACTACATTCTTCAAAAAGGCCTGTAAATTACTTTTGAAATGCATTAAAATAGATGGACTAACAAACAGATAAAGGTAAGGGCAGACACACACATGAGTTAATGTAAACATTGCAAAGCGCAGATAGTACAATCTGGGTGATGGGTGAGTATACAAAGGTCAATTCCTCCCTTCAGGTTTTTGAATATTTTAAAATTTTCATTATCAAATGTTGCAGGGGGAAAAAAATCTACAGTTGTCAATTTATTCGATAAACATCTACTGAATACTTACTATATGTAAGGCAATGTGAGGAAAAGGAAAATCCATAGACCATAATTTCTACTCTAAATGAGTTGAGAGTCTAAAAGTGATGAACATATACAAGCATAACTATTAATTCATGACACTAAAAAGTGCTGTAATAAAGTTCAGATAAAAGTACTATGAAAATACACGTACATTTAACATTTGCATGCAATTCCTACTAAAAAGAAACTGATCACATTTTAAAAATTGCCATTTGCTTTAAATTCCCTGAAACTTAAAAATAAGTCAATATTTTAAAATAAGTCAATATAACAAAATCTGCTACACATGCAATGATTATCACAACTCAAATGGTAAAAGCCTACTGGAAGACCTACTAGTATTGTATTACAATCCAAAAGTAATTATTTACTTTCCCAAGTTGGAATGAAGAGCACATTAAGAATTTTCACCAATATAAGAGATTGAGCCTCTTCTCTACCCTGTTTGCTAAAAAGTTGCTAAGATTTTTAAACCAAATGGATACCCATTATCATAATGCAAAGCTGACTATGACAATTACTGAATTTCAACATCCAAGATTCCTGAAATTAATAATTTTGTAAAAAATGGCTCTACTGAAGAAATGGAGTAGTAAGAAGTATATAGATATATTGATGGATTCCAGATAACCCTGTTTAATAAACTACAGTAAAATTAATGAGGTTATTTTATGCATCCAATGCACAAGCTTTAGTAATCATAATATACAACCAATATGAAAAACAAAAAAACAGTGACTTTAATTCTACCACCACAACTGAATCTCAATCTATACTTTAAAGCATTCCCTTTCAGCCCTTTCAGATTTCTATGTGCTCAATGAATCATAAACAGTCATTTACTTGGTCCAGTTTATGAAGTATAAAACTTGACACCAACGCACTGGCCTAATGGATAATTTGAAAAATAATCTGAACAAAAAGAAATACATTTGATATTGTTTTTACTAGACAAAAATTTAAAACTAAATTACGATTTGGATAAGTAATAAAAGAATTAGAGGCAAATTACAATTTAAGGTTTTCCAATTCTAACTGAAATATTCATAGCATTCAATTGTTTTATGAAAATACTTTAAATGCATGAATCAAAACTACTTCCATTTAACTAACTAACTTTACCTTTAGGAAAGAAATATCTGCATAGTAAAATTGTAACAGGTGTTCTTTCATATTACATTAAGATAGAAAACGTAAAACAATGAAATCAACCACTGACAATTTGATATGATCACAGTATCTTAGCTACTCCGCTTTCACGTAAATATTAGCTAATTAAAATGACTTACCCATACTGTGGTGCTCCTGTTTTAATATCTCCTATAGTGACATGAACATCATCCTCGTCATCATCGCTGTCACTATCACTATCATCTTCAGTCTCAGTCACTTTCTATAACCAACACAAAAAATAAAACACATGGAATAAGCTATTTCAAAATTTTTCTATTTTATTATTTTTTTAATGACTACAAATAAAACCATCTTGTTTGAGATATAGTTTTAGAGAAAAAAGTTACAAGCTCATAGAGCTGCTACCTATATTTTGATTCATTTATAAATAACTTTGATGTTCTACCCAATGTCTTTTTTTCAGCATCACCTTCTCTTGGTAAATAACACCTCATTTTTTTGTTTTGTTTTACTATTTATGACTGCCCCTCTTATAAAAGGATCTAAGGCAATATAAGGGATCCACGAAATTATTTTTAAAAAAGCATTATTGACAAAAATATGAATAAAAGGAAAACAATTTTTTAAAATTCAGTGTCAAGCTTAAAAAGTACCAAATAGTTAAGGAACAGCTGAATTACTCTTGGCATTCATTTATACCTAGAAGAGTTCTTGCCTGAGAATCCTTAAACCTCTCTGAGTTAAAGTGGGTTCATTTATGAAGATTTTACTATGGCTCTAAAAGGTTACTATGTACATCATTACGTAACAGTAAATAAGCATATCACCCAAGCAAAATATTCCAATTTCATAGGCATGAAGTCAGGGTCTATCACCTCTATGGAAAAAAAAAAAAAAGAACTGCTAAAAACTCGTAATAGTTAAACTTAGGTTGTGAGACTCAATGTTTGCTTTGAAAATCAAAACTATGTGGCTGGGCATTTGGCTCAGTGGTGAAGTGCATACCTAGCATGTGTGAGGCCCTTAGTTCAATCTCCAGCACTGCCAAAAAAAATAAGCTAATTTAAAAAAGAAAAAGAAAATCAAACTACAATCTGTTCAGTTGGTCTATGACTATTCGGTTCTTTGAAAACAATAGCCATCAAACCTTTCTGCATGTTATATTTCCTCTGAAGTCTCTTCCCACTATTTATTCTCCCCCTCATTAACTCCTACATGTGCTTCTGATGGTACCAGATGAAGTAGGAGATGTAAGGAAGGGCCAAATCACACAGGATACTGCACATTATGTTAAATGTTGGCCTTATTTTTAAGTCAATTGTGAAGTTATTGATAAAAATTTTAAACAGGAGAGTAACTGAATTATGTTACCGGTTTTGGTACGCCATTTTCAGCAGCTTCATCTTCAATTCCCGATGGAGGATTAGCACTACAGACAAAATAAGTACACATGAGATACTTCAAGTACAGACAGATTACACTAATTTTTTTGGGGGGGGCGGTGGGGAGGACCAGGGATTGAACTCAGGGACACTCAACCACTGAGCTACATCCCCAGCCGTATTTTGTATTTTATTTAGAGCCAGGGTCTCACCGAGTGCTTAGCACCTCACTTTTGCTGAGGCTGGCTTTGAACTTGCATTCTTCTGCCTCAGTCTCCCAAGACGCTGGGATTATAGTGTGCGCCACCACACCCAGCTATACTAATATTTTTACACTACGCTTGATAAATTTTGCCAAATCAATGTCTCCAATGGATGGTAAGAATAAGGATGGTAAACTCTGCCTGTCTTATTCCTGATTATTCCTAATACCTTGCATAAAACAAGCACTCAGCAATTAAAGGGCTAGGGGGTGTAGTTTAGTGGTAGAATGTTTAGTCTAGCAAGCATAAAGTCCTGGGTTTAATCCCTGCATCACAACCACCAAAGTGAAGAAAAACTGAAGTAGGAGAATGGAAATGCCTCCATAATTTGTTAATGACTTACAATCTGATGATGGGATAGATTCAAGTTTTAACATTCAAAAATATGCAGCACACTTAATCAACTTTCCTTTTATCATAAATCTTTAAAGCACATTTCATGTGCAAGGTACTATCATAACTGCCAAGAGCTATTTAACAATTTCTCCTTTTCCTTCATGTCCATGAAATTCAGATTTGTGATACAGCATTATCTTAGTATTCAATTAACATAATATACTTCTGCCTGGTTACCTATTTCATCAATCTTGGATATCTCTTTTGTTATATTAAAAAAAAAGTAAAATTTTAAAAATTAATCTTCATGTAAGACAATCCTCCAATGTGATATTAACAGTCCTGTTCTTTCACAACAAAAACTATATACAATGTAACAATCAAACACATTGTCAAGAGACTCAAGATGGCCATTAATCAACAAATAATACTTTTAGTACTATAGTGTAATTGGTTTCTTATATTTTTAATAATTATGATTTCAACAGTGAGAATTACCCAATACTTCACTTCATAGATAGGAAAACTGAAGCACAAAGCAATGAAATGGTTTGGCCCAAATCCCAGAAAAAAATTAGTATCATTTCTAAGAAAAGCTTCCAGATGTTGACTTAGTTTAGTTCTTTTCATTACATTTGGGTTAGCTCATCTAAACTTTGTTCTTTCTCAAGCAGCTTCTATAAGTCAATTTAACCTTTACAGTGGCATTTTAGAACACTATCCCTTACTAAAGCAAAGCAAAGAATAGAAACTGAAAACTGTTACACTTTCCTCCTCCTAATGCTTAACTCAAGAAGACAAATTTCAGGGCACTGGGGATATGGGTCAGTGATAGAACGTTTCCTAAGTATGTGCAGGGGCCTGGGTTCAATCCCTGGTACCTCAAAAAAGGAAAAATAAATTTCTATTATAATTCATTAATATATTCACTTCCTGCTTAAATAAATTTCTAAATAGCCAGATATAAATTTTACTTTTTTCCTGGTGTATGTATGTGTGTGTGCGCATGCACAGGAGAGAAACCCTCAATTGCTTTTTTAAGTCACAAAACAGTATACTAAATTCAGTTAAAACTTGGATAGATTAAACACTGACAGAACCAGAGACAGTGTAACGCAATAGTTTAAGGACAGAGGCTTCAGCAGTGAACTGGTCACAAAGAAGCAGAGGCAAACTGCAATAGCAGAAACCTAGGTAGAGCAATGCAGGGATGTACCAAGCAATAGTTCTCCAAAGGAAGTTTTATTTAACAAGGAATATGAATAACTTATGACAGTGACACTAAGATTAAGTAGAAGGATTCTTTCGATAAATGTTAACAAGCTATATACTAGAGAATTAAAGTTTAATAAGAAAGCAAATTTTGAGAATTATAGCTAAGAACTAACAAAAACCAATGGTATAAAGATTATATTTGATTACAGCTCTATACCCAATAATCAACAAATTTCTTAACCAATTAAATATTTAATCACTTTTATAACTATACATTAATCCCAACTTTGTGGTTGAAAATAGGTTTTGAAATTGAGCTGAATACATAAATTTCAAAACTAAATGATTAAATTTCACAGAACAAATTAATGAAATAAATAATATAGGGGTATATTTGGGTAAGGAAAAACTAATTTCTGCTCTTCCTATTTCCACTTCCACTTCTCTATCCATTTTTTTTTGTTATGCAGCTTTATTGAGATGTAATTCACATTTATCCACTTAAAGGATACAATTATATGGATTTTAACATTTTATTCACAGTGCAACCACCGTAACTATCTAATTCTACAACATGTACATGGACCCTCAAAAGAAATATTCTATGTATCAGCAGTTGCTCTCCAGTTTCCTCCAGCATACAACCATTAATCTTCCTGTCTCTGGATCTGCTAATTCTGAACGTATATGAAAGGAATCATGTAACATGTTGTCCTAAGTGGCTTTTTTTTACAATTAGCATGTTTCATACAAATGATATTCTTCTGTTATAACACATAATCAATAGTTCATTTCTTTTTGCTGCACCAAACAGTATTTCATTATATGGGTACACCATATTCCAATTTTTGACTACAGTGGAAGAATTAAGAACACTCACATGCATGTTTTTGTGTGGATGTATATTTTCACTTCTGAGTGGAAATGCTAGATCCTTTGGTAATTTGTTGTTTCACTGAGGAAACCATTAGACTGTCAAAGTAACTACCATTTTACAATCTCCCCAGAGGTATTCCAATAAGGAACAATGAGGATTCCTATTTCTTCACATCCTCACCAACACTTACTTTACCTTTTTGTTTATAGTCATCCTACTGGGTATAGTTATTTCCTCCCTTTTTAAAACCCAAATATTCCTTAAGTGCTCTTTTTAAAACGATTCTCTCCTTTATTTAGAATACTAAGGTATCTGGTCAGAGTAAAGTTAGCATACCCATGTACCCTGTATGTCTGAGTTGCTCTGAAATTTAAAGTAAATTTCTCATTCCCCTTATATATTCTACAAAGGTTATCTCTACCTTTTTGATAACTTAACAAAGGAAATCAACCTTTCCAAAAATTAGTTAATTCTATATTGCACTTAAATAAAGCATTGAAAATTTTTAAAAAGTAAAGCAATAATTTTCATGGTTTCCTTATTTAAATTTATGGTATTTTCCTCAGTAGTGCAGAGATTATGCTGTATACACCCCTATTAAGCTCACTTAAAAGTTACTTAAGTCAAAAGTAGTCAAATCCTAACTTAAAAAACTATCCTGTAAGCTACTAGCAAATAAGAGGGAATTAGTATAGGACTAGGTCTTGAAGTATAACAGTAGGTCTTGAATATCCTCCAACCTTCAATCAAAATGTCATAGTCAAGCCAATGATCACAACAATCTTGACAATTTGTTTACAGAATCACTTTAGCACACAATCTGTACAAGCATCAGCAGGAAATTTCACTAACCTGGCATTTTCTTCTTCAGGCCTTTCAACTTCATTTTCGTCTACCAAATGAAATAAATAAAATGAATAAATAAACCAAACTTAAAGAAAGCAGTATTATGAAAATCTGAAGTGATCATCACAAGCACTAACCTAGGTCCTTTGCCAAATCACTGTGCACATGCACGTCCCATGGGCCTATAAGCATATCCAAAGTTAGATCACCTTATAATTACTAAACAAGATATGTCTTTTATGGAAAAAAAAATCAGACTTTACTGCTATAAAAATGAGCTTAAGAGGTACTGAAGATTTCCAGATCTTCATAAATGAAATTCCACACATTCACATTTCAGAGTATTAATGCTAAATATCTCAACCAAAGATAATGAACCTTTTTTTTACAAGTTTATCAAAGTTGTCACTGAGGAGCTGCATGGTGCCCAACATGCAGATTTATTACACTCTTCTAAAACAATAGGGAATTTACGTTTTAGTCAAGGAACAACTACTAAGTTTCAAATCTGGAGTCACTAACAGACAAGAAGGAATATGACTTAATGAAAGTTTAAAATCAGATGTTAAATAAGTGCCCTTCAAAAATTACCAGAAGCATTATTTTGATTAGAAAAAATACATGAGATGACGCCGGAAATTATAAACCCAAGGGTCATGAGGTACTTCTATGATATGGGTTAAAAAGTAGTCTCTTATAAAACAAAAACTTCACCTTAACACTGGAGACAATCAGGGTTTTCTTTATGGGCCATAATGTATTCATTCCATCTCTTTTTTTCCTGTCTCTTAATTAATAATTTTAAAGCACGACTTTCAGACAAGGAGGTACCCTTGCAGGTGCATTCCATACAAACTGACCATCAAGAAACAAGACGTTAGTTTCACAGCATTAACTTTATTTAGCTATTATTACAGAATGACTGTTTCTGAAAGCAAAGGACAGGAAGGGCACCCTGTGACCACCGGGCAAGAAGAGATGCACCCAACCCATCTCAAAATCGATGGGAAAATCAAGAATAAAGGGCGCGGAGGCGAAGCGGCCTGGAAGCCGGGGAAGAGGAAGACGAGCGGGGCTCGCAGCCGAGCTGGGCCCGGGCCCCCAGTCCTCCACCACCGCGGGAGGGGCGGAGGGGAAGCCGGACCAGGGCTGCGCGGAGGGGGGCGGGGGGCGCGCACGCCGCGCTCGGCCTAGGGAGGCCCGACGGGATCCGAGCGAGGCTCACGGCGGCGGCGCGAGAGACCGGGACGCCGGCCTTTTGCCGGCCGAGAGGGGAGGCCCGAGAGAACCGGGAGAGAGACAGGGACAGGAAGTTCCGTACCGCCATATAGCCACTCTTCCTCCTCATCCCCTCCGGTGCCGCCGCTCAGCTCCGACACTAGGCGCTCGACCTCGCCGGCCGACATGGCGGCCCCCGCGCACAACTTAAAGACGGCGATCAACAGCCCCCTCCAACCCCTTCCCCAGATTCGCTGTCCCGGGGCGCGAGGCGGGCGCGAACCCGACGGTGAGCGAACCAAAAAAGCACGAGACTCAAATCCAGGGAAGGCGGTGGCGAAGGCGGCAAAGATGAAGATTCCTGCGCCGGCCCGTCTGCGCACGCGCAGCGGCACCCCAGCGGCGCGGCGTCTCTAGGTGGCCGGGCTTCCGTGGCCGCGGCACCTGGGCCCGGTTGGGCATGCGCAGTGTAGTCGGCCCCGCCCCGACTAGTCCCGCGGCGCCCTCGGCGTGGCTTTCTCGCCGGCGTCCTGCGTCTGCTGGGCTCCCCTCCCCCCGCCTTCCCTCCAATCGCCTTGGGCTTTTGCAGCAGCATTGTTTCCCTCCGCGGCTGCTGCTGCCGGCTCTGACCTCGCATTTAGTTCTTTAAGTCTCGCTGAAGGCCAGACTGTCTCATTCTTGATATGGTGCAGGCAGGATACCGAATCGTCGCGGGTCGGGCCCCTCTTGCTCATTAGAGAAGAAATCATCTACACTCGGTGTCTCGAAAAATTAATTTTAAAAGCCAGTCAAAGCAGAATTATCATGAACAATACATTCTCGTTGATGTCGAAGACCACCTCATCCACCACCCTCAACTTCAGATGTCACCCTTGCGTTTGGTGTACATTGTTCTGAAATTTTTTGTACATTTACTTTAGGTGTCTTGGGAGAACTTGAAGTTGAGTCTTAAAAGTCATAGTACTCTACAATTCTGCGACTTGCTTTTTTTTTTTTTTAAACTTACCAGGGTTTTGGAGATCTTTTTAATTTTAGTATATTTAATATATGTCCCTTTTTAATGCTCTAAAAATCTGTAGCATGGCTTTCACAAAGTAAATATGGCTACTTCGCTATTGATGCACATGATTGCATTCAAATCTTTGCCAAATGAAATCCTACAATGAAGATTCCTTGTTTCTTCCGGGTTTGTTCAAGTGTTTCACCAAGCTAAATCATAAGTATGGGTAGTTTATATTTTAATAGATAATGCCAGATTTTCAGGTCACTTTTCAGAACACACCTTCCAAGGAAAAGATGATATTGGATGGGTTAAAAATACAGTTCCAGTTCTTAACTAGTTAGATGTGTGACTTTGGGTAATCAACCTACAAAGTGGGAAAGCTGAACTAGATATTTATAAGATTCCTTTATTACTACAAGTTTTGGGTGGGTACTCATTTTTCAACAGAAAGAAATCCATTTTGATTGTATAAATCAATGAATGGACATTTATATGTTCTCTAATGAATAAATATTGTTCTTTATTTCACATTGAATGCCTACTCTAAGATGGTGGAAAATGAATACATGAGTAAAACAGGATTGCCCTTAAAAAGCTCTCTTTATTGAGAAAAACAGAGGGTGGTAAGCAATTAACTTTCCCTCAAGGAAAATGTGGAAGTGTTTACACCCCACCAATACCACACCATCTTCTGTTGTCTAAACAAGCCATGTGGTTTTAATTCTCCTTATCTTTGAACACACCTCTATCTACTTTGTTGAGAGCAATTCCTTGCATTCTTCTAAAGTCTGTTGAAGTATAATTACCTTTGTAAAATCTTTCCTGAATCCTACTTCATCTATTCCCATTTATTTATTTATGCAATCAATATTTGTGGAAAGTCTATTGAGGGTCACGAACTCTTTAAAACTACATAGTTATAGCAGAGAGTTAAAAAAGAAAAAGAAAAAGAGAAAAGGAAGTCCTTCCTTTGGTGGAACTTTCATTCTTTTAAGAGAGACAACAACAACAACAAAAATATTAAGATCATGAAGAATAAGCTATAAGAGGGTCCAGAGAAATGTGATGAAGAAGAATGGAGTGCAATTTTGTATCACGTGGTCAGAAAAAGCCATACTAATGAGATGATGTAAGTGTAGGGTCCTGCATTAAGACTTGATATAAGCCCTGTGGATTCCTGGGTGAATAGATTAACAGAGGAATTAGGAAGTGCAAAGGTCCTGAGGTAGAAGAATTCTTTGCATGTTCATAGAACACAAATGTACCCGGATTGAAATGATAACAAAATGTAGATGAGACCAGTGGTATTGGGGAATATGTAGGGCAGAGTTCATCCTTCTAGACCTTGTGCTGCTTCTATGGCATAGGTTGATCACATTGTACAGTAATTATTTGACTACATATCTGTTTTTCTCAAACTCTTCACTAGACCAAATCCTCCCTCAAACAGGGCATCTTGTTTGTTGCTTCATTTCTCACATGGTGCAAAACACCAAATGAATCTTCTTGGCTTTGCTGAAAGAAATGGAATGAAGGTTTTCTTTATTATTCTAAAAATCTCTAATGACTGGTGATTTCATGGGACACCCAATTGCCTTTTGCTGAGGGGCTTTTTCTTCCAGCTGCCTGAAAGCAGCTTGCCCTTCAAGGCATTGCTTCAACTGAACTGAAGAATTGGCGAGGAATAATTGATGCATGAGATCACCTTCATGGTAGAGGTTAGCATTTGAACTTAGCTTTGAAAATGAACATATCTACATGCAAAGAAGCCCATAAATCACTAATAACCACTTTTAAATAAAAGGCCTCTTCCTTCCTTGCTTCCAAACTGGGATTCTGGCATGACTATGCTTCCTTAGTTAAAGGTGTCTTTATTTCCTTACTCACTGAGGTCGGGGGCAGGGAGAGGTGGGGGGCAGGGAGAGGTGGGGGGTATTCAAAGATAAGTAGTTGGAGATAGTTTATATACTTCCTCCCACATCATACATTATAATCTTATCAAACCACAATAGTAGTATTGTGATTTTTATTCTGATTATATTGGTTACTATTTTATTTTCTTTTTTGTGATGTTATTTCTTGGCAAAAATAATAAACCAGGCATTGTGGTGCCTGTTTGTAATCACAGCTACTCGGAGGCTGAGAAGGGAGAACCACTAGGGCCCACAAGTTGAACCTGGGCAACATCGAAAGACCCTCCATCTCAATAAATAAATAAATAATGATGATAATACTCAGTTTCAGTGTATCTATCTCTGAAAAGTACTCTCAAGGAATGCTTCATTAAAATGATTAAATGGATGACAAGAGTTGAAAATTAAATAAAAAGGTCTTACTCAGTAGCCAGCACGTGGAAGTGCAGTACTCAAAAAGGTGTTTTGCATGGATATGGCATGTGAAGACAACTGTTCTATTTGCTGCCAACTTTAGATATGTCACTTAAATTTCAATATTATTTAGTTTACATGTCAGTAAAATGATCTATTAAATTGATGTTTTATAGCCTGTTCTTGAAAGGATAACAAAGTTAATTGAGGTTGCAGACATCAAAGCAATTGACCAATTAGAGGTCAGGAAGTGTCATGTTATGGGTTAGGCCTTTTTTGGTTGGTGTTTGTTTTTATTTAGTTTTCTAGGTCTTTCCTTCTTTGACCAACCAGAATAATTACAAATATGAAGAGCTTTCCTCTTTTTGGTACTTCAGTGATGAATTAACCCCAGTAAGACATCCTCCTCTGCATCTTAACATCCTTTAACTTACCCTTTGTATTGCTAGTTGTTTCTAGAGAGTTCTGTTGTCTCCTATTCACATCTATACTGTTAATGTAAACTATGTGTGCCCTTTAAGGATGAGAACGATTTTCTTTTATCTGTGCAGTCACCAGATCCTCTCTCACAATGTCCATCACACGGAAAGGGATATGTGAATCTTTAAGCCAAGCACTGATCATGCTTATGGAGGACCTAGAAATAAGGTGAAGAGAAATACATTTGATTTTATTAGGAATGGGAAGTAATTGCTGACTATTTTGAACAGAGAAGTACTACTCACATTTTAATAAGGTAGTTGTGATGGTCTTGAGCAGATCATGTTAGCAGGAATTTATTCTACTCCCACCATAACATCTGAAATTAAGAAAGCACTTTTGTTGGGGGGGTTCTTTTCTGCCTACCCTGCCTGTCAAGGACATTTTATCCAGTTACATGACTTTTAATACCACCTACATCATTGGGAGCCGAAGACTCCTGAATCCTTACCTGCAGTTTTCATTTCTTAAGCTCAGGACACTCAGCATCACCCAACTATTTCATCAGATGAATCTTCTGGATATTTAATGGGCATTTCAAACTTATGCCCAGAACAGAATTTGTGAATTCCCTTCCCAAGCTTGTCTTACCCTATTCCCATATTCCTCAGGCTTCCCTATTATTATGGCGTAGATATGAGGTGTCTCCCAAAAACTCATGTGTGAGACAATGCAAAAAGGCTTACAGGTAAAATAATTTGGTTATGAGAGCCTTAATCCAGTCAGTAAATTAATCCCCTGATAGGGAGTAACTGGGTGGTAATTGAAAGCAGGTGGGTTGTGATTGGAGGAGCCGGGGTCTTGGTGGGTGTGGCTTTGGGTATATATTTTGTATCTGGTGAGCAGAGTCTCTCTGTGCATCCTGCTGTGATGGCTTGGCCTGTTTCCCTCTGCCGGGCTCTTCTGCTCTGATGTTCAGCTTCACCTGGAGCCTGGAGCCCAAGGAATGGAGTTGGCTAGACCGAGTCCTCTGAAACTGTGAGCCCCCAAATAAACTTTTTCTCCTCTAATTGTTCTTGTTAGGTCTTTTGGCCAAAGCAACAGAAAAAAGTAACTAAAACACCCTTCTTTGTATTAGTAATCACTATCCAAATAGTGATGTCAACACAAACCCAAAGAATCATTCTTTTTCCTTTCCTTCCTTTTTTTTCTCATCTGTCCCTCTCACTCTGTACAATTCATTAGCAAGGCCTATTAGCTCTTCTTATAAAATATATCCCAAATCTGCCCTCTCTTCATCTCCACTATAATGAAATTCAGGTAACACAAAACCTTCAGTGGCTTCCTCTGACATGTCAAGTGCAAATCCAAATGCAAATCCTTGTGGCCTACAAGCTCCTTCATGGTCTGGTAGCTCCTCAAGTTTCACGTGTCTATACGTGCTATGCATTAAGCAACTTTTAGGAATCTCCCCTCTCCCCTCATTCTTCGTCATCTTTTGTCAACTTTTTAGTGTCATTCCCTCACATCTCTATTATGGACTGAATGTATGTGTCCCCGCACCCACCAAAAAAATGTTTGTGTTGAAACCCTTTAATTCCCAATATGCTGGTGTTGGAAGAAGGGCTTTGGGAAGAAAATAAGCCCTCCTTGAGGGGGAGGAAAATCATGTCCTTCATGACACAGGAGAGCTTGCTCCCTTTTTCTCTGTTGTGTACAACATGAGGACATGGCTCAAAGACAACCACCTGTGAACCAGGAAGAGGTCTCGCACCAAAACTGGTCCATCCTAGCAACCTGATCTTGGACTTCCCAGCCTTCACGTCAGGACTGTGAGAAATCTCTATTGCTCAAGTCATCCAGTGTATGGCATTTCTGCTTTAGCAGCCTGAACTGAGACAATTTCTGTGCTTATTTCTCTCCAGTTCTTGCAGACCTGATTCCCAACTCTGCATTTAACTCAGTCTTTACCTCTGTTCCATTTTATGTGCATACCAATAATCTTATATTTTAATAGAAAGGATCTGGGGGTAAATAGAGGTGTGGCCAAAATGGTAGAGCACCCAAAAAAGAAGAGAAAGAAGAAAGAAAACATTTAGCAGAGAGATGACCCTACTTTTCACTTAAACTGAGATTCAATTATCCAATTTACTCACAAGGACATAATTTCTCATCTTTCTATACTACATGCCCACCATTATCTTTTGCCTGATTGTACCATGGAGCCTGGAGAGAGTTTTGCAATCTTCCTGTCTCTGTGGATCACTACCAGACCACTGAGGTTCCACTTCCCTGTGAAAATCCTCCTTTCCAGCTCATAACTCCACACTCACCACCTCTATCCCATACCCCTATCAACGCTCCTTGTTTACAGATGATGTGGGGATGTAATATGGGGAAAAGTCTTCTTTTCCTCTGTCACTTGATATCATAATGACTGACTTGAATGGATTATTCATCTTGTGGTTTTTGACCTTCTGTAATTTCACCATTCAACAATCTTCATGATTCAGTCACTTCAGTTCACATTCATTCAGGGCCATGCCCTAGATCTTATAAAAATCTCTGAATTTTAGAGGCTGGGCTACTTTCTTTGACCCTCACTTCGTATTCTTTTTTGTTCCTTCCTCATCAAACCCCCTCATTGGTCCAACCTTATAGAAATTGTTCCTAGGCACTGTTTGTCCAATCCAGTGACTCATTCTGCACCCCTGCTGTTCCCCCATCGTGTCTGTAATTTTTTTCCTGCACAGGTTCAAATCCTGCGGATTCTTTTCAGATTCCATCTCCCTTTCCTCTTCTCTGACCCTTGCCTCTATCCTTGAAACACATCTCCCCCATGGTTTTGTACGCAGACTGGACTTCTGCCCACCCAAAAAGCTTGCTCAGAATTCTATCATTTCATTATCTCTCTTTTTCATGCTCTCTTAAAGCTATCTCAAGCATACCATTATGCCTCCCCAAATACCAGAATCATTTACCCAATGATTTACTAGATGTTTCTACCCAGATGTCCACCCACATACCTTCAAAACAATATGCCACCAGGTGCAGTGGCACACACACCTGTAATCCCAGAGGCTTGGGAGCCTGAGACAGGACGATCAAGGGTTCAGAGCCAGTCTTAGCAAAAGCAAGGTGTTACACAACTCAGTGAGACCCTGTCTCTAAATAAAATACCAAATAGGGCTGGGAATGTGACTCAGTGGGCGAGTGCCCCTTGAGTTCAATCCCTGGCATACACACACACACACACACACACACACACACACACAAACCCAAAATAACAATATGCCTCTGTATCTATTGGGATGACCACTTTAAAAGTAACAGAAAATATCAAGTGTTGGAAAGAATGTGAAGAAACTGGAACCCTTGTGTGTATGTTGTCATTGGAAATATAAAATGTTGCAGATACTATGGACAACAGAGCTAATGTTTCTTTGAAACATTAAAAATAGGATTATTGTATGATTCAGCAATTTCCCTTCTAGATGTATACACAAAAGAATTGAAAACAGGATCTCAGAAATTTGTACACACATTCAGAGTGGTATTAGTAACAATAACTGAAAGGTGGAAGCAACTCAAATGTCCACTGACCGGTGAATGGATAGGTACTATAAATACATACCACAAAATCAATTTTTAAAAGGATGGAAATTCCCATGTTACAACATAGATGAACACAGAGGACATTATGCTAACTAGAATAAGTTAATCATGACAAAACAAATACCGTACAAAGTTAATCATGACAAAACAAATACCGTACAATTCCACTTATATGATGTGTCTAGAGTAGTCAACTCGTGGAAACAGAGTGAAGGTTGCCAGAAGTTGGAGAGGAAATGAACTGTCTAAAGTGTACAGGATTTCAGTTTTGCAAGATAAAAAGTTCTGGACATTAGTTACACAACAGTGTGAATTATTTAATGCCACTGAACTGTACACATTAAAACAGCTAATATGGTAAATTTTGTGATATGCTCCCATAGTGAATCAAAAACATGTCCCAATTGAATTCGGCATATTTATTCCCCAATCTGCTGCTGTTTTGGTTTTACAAATATAAGTCCCTGCCATTTACCAGTGATTCACCCAGAAAACTGGGTGCTAACATAAAATTCTCCTTCTGTGTCCTCCTTTCTGCCAGTTACTCACCAAGCCTTTTGGCACTATTTTTTAAACCTCTCTTTATATACCACACTGCCATTCTTTTATTATTATCCCTACCAATGCTTACCTATAGTTGTTGCTGGTGACTAACCTATTTTTCTAAAATCCAGAGGCGAAGGAGCAATTTCTACCAAAAGACTTCAATAGTTTCCAATTGGCTGCTACTATTTAGAATAGAAAATAAGATGCTCCATGATCTTGTCTGTTCCTTTGCTAGTTCTTTGTTTGTGTTTTTTCTTAGACCTTCATGCAATGCACTACAGCTAAAATAACCTGTTTGTAGTTCCAAAGAACACATTTTACTGTTTCATGCCTCTACAACTTTATTCATGTTGCACTTTCTGCCTGGACTGCCAGGAATGGTCCTCCCCATCCTGTCCACCTGCTAAACACCTGGTTTCTTTGAAGATGACTAAAAACTCATGTTATATGTGAAACTTCTTCTGACCACTTCCCTTTTTCTTTCACTCAATCAGAATTTGTTTGCCTACCTAGTAACTCCTATGTATATTTTTTAAATCGTTGCTTCTGTGACTTTTTTTTTTTTTTTTTTTTTGGCAGTACTGGGGATTGAACCCAGGGCCTTGTGCTTGCAAGGCAAGCACTCTACCCCCTGAGCTATCTCCCCAGCCTGCTTCCATGACATTTTATTGCACTTGGTATGAGTTCTTTTATTTCATTTTAATTCTTTTGAAGACAAGGATGTAGCTTATTTCCCTTTATATCCTGAATATTGTACATGTTCATTAAAAGTTTGCTGAATATTATATGGGTATTAATTGAAACTCATCAAACACTTGTAGAACCTGCTATTTTCTAATCTGGGGGATTCCTTGGTCTCTAGTGCACAATCTCATAGAATAGATATGTTAAGGAAAATAGGTATGTTAAAACTAACCCTAACCCAGTGATATTGCAAGTACTTAGCAGACTTAGAAGAGGACAGGGTAGTTGTTGCTGGTGACTAACCTATTTTTCTAAAATCCAGAGGTGAACAATCAATTTCTACCAAAAGACTTCATAACCATTCCATAACCATTCCATAATTGGAATGGTTATTTTGGGTAAGAGTTTACCAGGTGAAAATTCTTTGTGAATCACATGATTTATTAACCATTTCATCTTCGAAGTTTGGCACAGGGATTTCACTTAGGTGCTTTATAAGTATTGGTTGAACAAACTGAGCCCATGAAACGCTCTGAGTTCAATCTGTTGATTTTTGTTGTACAGGTACACAATGTTCCAGGCTGGGAGTAAATGCAGAGAAATTGAGAAATTATGAAGGATTTTGGTAATTTTTGAGGAGTCTGTATATATATCCTGTAAGCAACTGGACCAGGTAAAGTTTTTAAGCAGTAAAATGGAAGGACCACCTTAGTTTATTAGGAAGAAACCTGAATCGAAGGGGGAAGGGATGGAAAACCAGGAAGTGATCATTGTGTTAGTCCAGGTGAGTGATGATGCCCAAACTGAGGTGATAGCAAGGATGGAGAGGAGAAGCTAGTTTCTAGGAGTTTTGAAGCACATCAAGATTTAGAGACAATGAGATGTGGGAGGAAAGATGGAGAAAGGGAAATTGAGAACAGTGAGTTTATTAAGAGGCTTGTGTGCGATAATACATGTGGTAGCAATCTATAAGCTACTAATTATCACACAGCAGTTGTTTTTGTTCTCTGCTTCTCAGAGTTTAAATGGGGAAAGTGGCTGTAATTTCAAAGATGTGTGCATATCCGAGGAAGATATTAAACTCCAGTTTAGGTTTTATTATTCCTAAGACTTCTCAGGGAGCACGGAAATATAACTTGAGCAGACAGAGAGGGGGACAAAGGTAGCGCAGTTCAGTTCTTTTTCTTTTCTTCTCCGGAACTTTCGTGGCAGCCCGGAGCCATGGAGCCCCGCCCCCTTCTTCCCAGTCCCGCCCACCCTTCCTCCCCTAACTAGCCAATCAGTGCTTGGTTCTACGTCATCACAGTGCGCGGTCACCAGGCACGTCAGAGACAGGACCACGTGTACTGTGTTGACTGTCAAAGTCTCAGGACACCCCATTTCCGGAAGCTGTGAATTCTGCCAGAAGTTCCTGCACCCGAGTTTCCACGAGTCTGAGAATTCCGACCATGAGCGCCCTGGGCGTGCTGTCCTTCACCCAGCAAGGCTGGGAGCAGGTGCTGGCCAAAGTCAAACGGGCTGTGGTCTACCTGGACGCTGCCTGCGCCGAGAGCCTGCACTGGGGCTGTGGATCCATGCGGCTCCTTGAGGCGGTGGGTGGTCCTGCGTGTCAGCTGAGGGAGTTCGAGCCTGATGCAGTTGGTGGTGGAGTCAAGCAGCCCAAGGCAGTTTTTGTGTTGAGCTGCCTGCTGAAAGGTCGGACTGTGGAGACTATAAGAGACATAATATGCCGCAGTCACTTCCAGTATTGTGTGGTGGTCACAGCAGTGAGCCACGCAGTTCACCTCACGGCTAACCATGTCCCAGCGGCTGCAGCGGCCGAGCTAGAGGGGCAGCATCCAGTGTTCGAGCAACTGGAGGAGAAGCTGTGTGAGTGGATGGGAAACATGAACTACACGGCGGAGGTGCTGCACGTCCCATTGTTGCTCGCCCCTGCTGCTCCATACCTTGCTTTAACTCCGGCCTTTGCTTCTCTTTTCCCACTGCTACCCCAGGATGTACATCTCCTTAATAGTGCCAGACCAGACAAGAGGAGGCTGGGAAGCCTGGGTGAGGTGGATGCCTCTACCCTGACCCCAAACCTGCTGCTGCAGATCAGGTGCCTGGTATCAGGTCTCAGTTCCCTGTGTGAGCATTTAGGGGTACGTGAAGAATGTTTTGCTGTGGGTTCCCTCAGTCGGGTCATCGCTGCAGATCTGGCCAATTATGCGCCTGCCAAGAACAGAAGGAAGAATGCTACAGGCAGGGCATCTGTGGTCTTTGTGGATAGAACTCTGGATCTCACAGGTAAGTAGCATTGCCACAGAGTTATTCACTCTCCACAGTGCAGGAACTTTCATTGATTCAGCATGTTTTATTGACCTCTTACTGTATGTGAGGTTGAGGATACAAAGATGACCTAAATGGACACAGTCCTTGATTTCACAGAGTTTAGAGTTTAGTTTAGAAGGGAGATCAAGAAAAGAAAGTTAGCAATTACAATACAATTTGTTGAGTGCGTAATGGGTAAACATAGCCTCAATATGCATTGCCATATTAAACAAAACAACTGCCTCTAGCCCATGAGACTGGAATGTGGAATTATGCTAACATGGAGAATTGTCCACCTGGAAGCTTTCTCATATTTGAAGATGCCAACATTTACAAAAATCCTTCATAAGAGGACTCTGATCTTTTGGGGAAGTGTTATATGACCCAGGGAAAGGAAAACTATAAAACAAAACTGAAATTATCATAGACAGTTGAGGTTTAGTTTTCTTTAAATAAATGCTAAAGTTGACACTAACCATAAATATCCCTAGTAAATAAGATGAAACAAAAGTTATAAAATATTTTCAGGTATTTATTGATTTGTTCTTAGTTTTGATTTTGGTTTTGGTACTGGGAATTGATACCAGGGGTTCTTAACCACTGAGCCACATTCTTATCTCTTTTATTTTTTTTTGAGATAGGGTCTCACTAATGCTGAGACTGGCTTTGAGCTTGTGATCATCTTGCCTCAGCCTTCTGAGTAAGTGGAATCACAGGAGTACACCACCACTCCTGGCTCTTGTTTTTAGTTTACATTCCACTGACAATGGGGTACATAGTCTCAAATCATAATAATGTATTAAATGTTTATACACACAGGAGCAAATGTAACCTTGAAAATGGTGAAGGAAAAACTTTGTGATACTTGACATGTGCATTTATTTTCAAAGGTTAGCTTTATTGTTCTGTGATTAGGTAGATAAAATGCTACTAGTAGTAAATGCTAGCCACATCCAAGTTCAGGAAGAATACTTGGGAAACTAACATTGGTAAGCATTCCCTTTAGTAGGTAAGTAAAAAGGTTGAAGGAAGTTATATAAACAATAATACATGTATTTGAGTTTTACCTTAATAAAATGAATTTTCAGATCATAAAATGGGAAGTAATGGTAGTACTGAGGTGGAAATTTAATTATGTGACTGGGAAAGCCAGGTGTTCAATGTGTCACTGTAATTTAAATATTTGTAATTTAAATGATTGTAACATAATAGAACTCATAGAGGATTAAAAATATAATACTTGATGAGTCTATGCTTGTTAAGATTTTTAATGAATGGTATATATGTTTATATACCTATTCCTTTATGCCAAAAACTGTGACTTATTTCATAATTAATCAGGAAATTTGTATATTTTTGCATTTCCTCCTAAGAATCCAGTACTCTGACTGTCTAGCATCATAGCAATGACTTCTTTTTGTCTTTGATATCTAATCCTTGCACATGCTTTTTTTTCCACATATAGAACAAATGAAGTAAGCATAGCTTCTGCCCTGGAAAAGCGATAGCATAAAGCAGTCAAGAAAGAGAAAATAAGGACCCATAGAAAGACAAAACTACCATGTAATAGCAATCATTTCATACTTTCTCCAAGGCAAGCTTCTAGATCTCCTTCTCCACACTCACCCTCAACTTTTTTGATTGTAGTATCTCTGAGAAAACAGAAGCATCATAAAACTTCCTTATCTTTTATCTTCTATCACCAAATCTACCATCGTTTCTTATTTATTTATTTTTTGGTGGGGTTCTTTTTATATACTTACATATATATATATATATTTTTTTTGAACTAGGGATTGAACCTAAGACTTTGTGAATGCAAGGCAAACGCTTTTCTGCTGAGCTACATCCCAACCCTCTATCACCTTTTCTATATCTGTACCCATGTACTTTTCTTTCCTTCCTTCACATTAAAAAGGCAAGTAGCCAAGTGCATAGGTGCATACCTATAATCCCAGCTAATTGGGAAGCCAAGGCAGGAGGATGGTAAGTTTGAGATGAGCCTCAGCAATTTAGTGAGACATGTCTCAAAACAAAAAGTGCTGGGGTTGTAGCTCAGTGATAAAGTGCCACTGGCTTTAATCCCCCTCTTCCATTAGTAAAAAAAGGAATGTACTGTCCCTCCTACAAACATCAACTTTTTCACCTATGTGGATCCTCTCTGGTTTTACTTTTCATAAATTTACCTTTGTAAAATATCCCTTATCTAGATCATCAGTTTTTCCTCTTCTCTGAATTTTCACCATCCAAACAAGATAGAGCATCTCCTTTGACCCTTGAGTGCTTCTCCAACTTCAGTTCCATTTTGGGATTTTTTTTTTGCTTCATTTTATAATAGACTTGAAAGAGTTTATATACTTGCTGTCTCCACAATCATCTGCTCCAATTTTCTCTTGATTCCCCTTAAATTAGGTTTTTATTTTCCAGTACTTCCCAGACACTTTGTCAAGGCCCCCAGTGATTTCTACATCAGCAAGTCCAGTGTTCAAATATCAGTGCTCCTTTTTTTGAAACTCAAAGAAGTACTAGAAAAGTAAACAAATAATTTAAAATGTCTAAAAATTTAAAAATACACAGATAAGTAGCCCAAGAAGCCAGTTTTTTGTGTAATCAATGCATAAATTTGGCATGTGATTTGTTTGCCTGTAGTCCTGACATAGCCTCCTATTACACCTACTATTACATTTATTATCTTTACCATTGTTTTCAAGACCACATGTGTCATGCCTTCTCTCTAATCTCCCCTCACACACTACCCTCCAGGTACACCATCCAACTTGTCGCTCTTCAGACATGCCAAGCATGTCCCAGTCTCGGGGTCTTTGAAGTTCCTCTGCGTATCTGCCTGGAGTGTTCTTTCAGGTATCCACATGATTTTGTACCTCACTTTCTTTGAGTCTCTGATCAAATGCCTGCTCCTCAGAGGCCTTCTCTGACCACTTGTTTTATCCTCTGTAACCCTTTCACCATGCTTTGTTTGTCATGGCTTTTTCTACTGCCTGACACTGCCCATTGATTATTGCCTGTCTCCTCCCTCCTGAATGGGAGCTTGTTTCGGGAAGGGCTCTATGTTATTTATAGTTTATTTACCAGCATTCAGAAGAGAACTTTGGAAATGGTAGGAATTCAATAAATATCTATTGAATGATGAATGAAAGAGTGGATTA
Organism: Sciurus carolinensis; assembly: GCF_902686445.1. NCBI lineage: Eukaryota > Metazoa > Chordata > Mammalia > Rodentia > Sciuridae > Sciurus > Sciurus carolinensis. The sequence continues at coordinate 99,326,103 of NC_062222.1, forward strand.
AAGGTTGCTACCAACTAGACTTTCATACAAGGTAGCACACGTTCTATTTGCTTTTGAGATTTTTGAGTCACACCCACAGATACAATGGTATGCACTAAGATGTACATATTCTTGATATTTTTTGATTTTGTAGTTTGGGCACATAGTAAAACTTGAGAAAGTAAATAGTGATAGTAACTAGTCATATTCATGTGAGTATTTTATGGATAAAAATCACTTTCACATTACCTCGTTTGATGTTCTCACAAGTTAGGTAAGTTCACAACAAAGAAATTAAGGCTCAAAATTTGTTTCTTACTGGACAAAAGTATAAACATTAAGTAGCTATCAGGGTGTGAAAATACTGCATCGGTATTTCTACAAATGTCCAAGTTCAGCATCTTTTGTTTTTTTTGAATTATCAAAGTGAGAGTTGTGAGTGTTGTTAGTGTGAAGTTCTCACTTTCTGTACATTTATTAAGGTTCCTTCTGCTAGTTATCTCACTTCCAGAGTGTCTTTTAAGTTAGTGAAGTTACCTAGTTAGGCAGGGTGATATGGGTGGAAATATTAGGTACATGAAATCATGTGAAACAATATTCAGTATTGAAAGGGGCGTTGCTCTAAGGGACCAAATTGGAGGTTTTTCTGTGTAGATTCAAGGCAGCAATTGAAAGGAGAAAGAAGAATTCAACCACTCTGTCAAGGATCTAGGAGATACTAGAAAGTTATTAATCTTAAGAGAATACTGAAAGAATTATACAACGTGTGATGATAAAGCAATGAGTGAACCTTCAAGAATTAGCTAAGCTATTTTCCAAATACATTAAAACTATACTGTGTATGTTTCCATCATAGCTCTTGAATGATGAAGTTCAAAAGCATTTAGGTGGGACTGAGCAAGGTCAGTGCCCCACAGGGAGCAGGGCACTGGGTAGGGCCAGGGGGTACTGGGGCATGAATGAGGATGAGAGGGAATCTCCTGAATAGGGTGAGGTCATCTGTGTGTGGTGGTAGGTGGCAGTAGCAATGGCCTGGTGAAATAATGAAGCCGGAGCGAGATAAAGGGTGTTGCTGGGGCCCAGTGTGTGTGGTCCCTCTGAAATCAATCTCCTTTTGGTATAACATAGCCAGGAAATATCTGTGATCTATTTCTCTTTTTAAAATTATGTTATATGCTCCTGAGAAGAGATTGGGATTATTACTGACTAAAGGAGAGTAGACTTTGGAGGGTAGATTCTAATTTGGGCCAGTTTATTATTATTACTGTGTCCTCATCTGTTTAAATTCTCTGTGTAAATATGCCTGAAGCCTGAGTACCTAAGCTCCTGGGTAGCCTGGACATGGTCAAAGTAAGGCAGAATCAAAGGGACAGACAAATATGTGGCCACTCACTTCCCAGCAGTTTTAACAAACATTCCATATGTTTCAAGTCCTGAGAGTTTATCAGTATTATTATTACTGTGTCCTGACAAGAACAACTTGGAGGAGGAAAGCTTTATTTTGGCTTACAGTTTCAGAAGTTCAGTCCTTGGTCAGCCAACTGACTGGCCCTGAGGTAAGGCAGAACATTATGGTGGAAGGACATGGTGAAGGAGAGCTGCTCAGCTCCTCAGAGGTAGGAAGCAGAGAGAGCTTGAGTACAAGGAGCCAGTGGTAATATATTCCTCAAGGCCATGCCCACAGTGACCTGTATCCTTCAGCCTTGCTTTACCTGCCTGTAGTTGTCACCCATTAAGCCATTCAAATTGTTAATCCATCAAATGGATCAATCCACTGATTAGGTTACAACTCTCATAATCTAATCATTTCATCTCTGAACATTACTGCATTGTCTTATATATGAGCTTTCAGGGAATGTCTCATATTCAAACCATAACACCTAATACCTTTTAAATTGAAGTCCTTTTTAATAGATATCTTTTGGTTAACCACCCAAACTATCTTTCAAATGATCAGCTAAAAGATTCATTTGGTGCAAAGATGTTTCAACATAGTATGATGATTCTATATTAGTAATATACAGGGCATATTTTCAATTGGCAAATAACTACTATAAATTCTATTGTTTAAATGTTAAAATACTTCTTTACTCTTGAGTAAAGAAATTCTATGCTTTCTGAGACCACAATCACCTAATACCGTTGCCTAGTGGAAGCAAGTGACAGGGTCTAGGAGTGTGCTGGTGTGGATGCTGCTGGTCCTGCAAAAGTGCTGAGTACTGGGTAAAACTTCTTACTGATCCACCCTGCTGGATGTAACAGGCTCAGGGAGCTGGGGAGCTCCAGACGGTCAGTGTAACAAAAAAGTCATTATAAAGGTTTGGTAAGGATTATTACATCAGATTATGGCTTAGGTTGGGGTTTAGCTAGTGATAGCTGCTGCAAACAAAAAAATTATACTAACGGTTTCTAAAAATAAAGAAATCATTCAAAAATTATTAGACTGTCTCAAATTGGATTTTTAAAATATATATCAGGAATTTAACCCAGGGGTGCTTAACCACTGAGACACATCCCAGTCCTTTAAATTTTTATTTTGAAGCAGGGTCTTGCTAAGTAGCTTAGGACCTTGCTAAGTTGCTGAGGTTGGCTTTGAACTGTGATCCTCTTTCCTCAGACTCCTGAGCCACTGGGATTACAGGCATGCACTACTGAGTTCAGCTGGAATTTCAGTTTAAACCACTATAGTAATTTCCTATAAAGACCAAAAGGAAATAAACATTGTCTTTAATTTAGATGTTAATTTATATACAAACTTATGTGGTTAATTGTTATCATTGATAATTTACCATTTGAAGGTTTACATACTCAGATGTGAAATTGGTAGTACCAAAAAAACCTCAAATAAGTAATAAATATTTGAATGTTAATACCATGTTTACAAAATGGACAAGTTTTTTTTTCTCTTCTTTCTGGCATCATCTTTGCTGAAAGTTATATGACTTCATCTAATTTTGTCAGTAAATATATATTGAGTGCCTACTCTGTGATAAGCACTGTTCTGGGTGTTAGGGAAACAGACAAGGTCCTTGCCCTCCTGAAGCAGTTGACAAACTCTCAGGACTTAGAGCATGTGGAACGTTTGTTAACATTGCTGGGAAGTAAGTGGCCACATATTTCTCTGTCCCTTTGATTCTGCCTTACTTTGACCATGTCCAGGCTACCCGGGAGCTTATGTACTTGGACTTCAGGCGTATTTACACAGAGAACTTAAACAGCATTCTGTTGTCTGTTCTGGCTTCTGGTTTGTTTCCAGACACAATTAAAAGGAAGTCTTGATTCATGAATTTCTAGAAGTTAGAGTCTGGCTCTTGAGATCGGCTAGAGAGAGTGCTTTGTTAATAGTCTTCAAGTTCAGAATCAAAAGGTAGGCAGGGGTAGTAATTCTGGGAATTAAATTTTTTTCTCCAATTTTTCTGAATTTTAGCTTCATATGAACTTTTAAATCAAAGTCTTTCAATTAAAGATTAACTTTCAATTCAGTAAGTGGTTTTTGATCCTGGGATTATGATATTCTGAGGTATTGTTTCTTTAAGATATAGTTATCTAACCATTAAAGTATTGAAATTTGATACTATTGATAATTGCTAATATTTGAGAATATACAGTTTTTTTCGGTACTTTTCATATGTAAACACCTACTATCTTCACTATATTTTTTTAAGGTAAGTATTATAGTGATCTCCATTTTACCGATGGAAAAACTGAAGCATAGAGGAGTTTAGTAACTTGTAGAAGATCACACAGCTAGTAAGTAGTATGGGCAGAATTTGAACCTTGACAGTTTGCTCCAGAGCCTGTGCCCATGAACTCGCTCATTTGTGTGACTGTGGGGAGTTTCAGAATCCCTGTCCTGGATAGTAGAGAGGGTACTGATTTGGTGCCCAAAAGTGGGCAGCTTCAGATACTAAGCATAGTTGTTAACTCCAGTGTTCCTCATTGAAGCATCAACTTAAAAAGTAACTGAATTTTTTCTTCCCCATCTACTTTTCCACAAATGTAAACTAACCAACTAATATCTTCAATTTTAGAGTTTAGATGGTACTGTTTAAAATAAGCATAGGTCTGAGGCACAATTGGAAGGCCACACAGGCACTAACTAGGTTGCAGACATTAAATTTATACCATATAACCTCATTTCCTGGCTTAGGGACTTAACTTGCCTGTATGGTCCTCATTGAGCCTTTGAAGAGTTTTCTCATTTGTAATAAAGAGAAAATGTCAACCTTTGGAAAGGACATGAAATCATTCTTATATATAAAATGCGTCGAACATCATTTCTTGAGGAATAGGAGAAATAATGCTAAAATATCAAAGTTCTTACATTTATGAAGCTTAGATTTTGTTAGGGGAAGAATATGAAAAACAAACTGCTATATAATATTAGGTAGTAACAAAGGATATGAAGAATAATGAAGCTAGGTGTAACAGTTTAAATGGCCTACTGGTTGATATATCTTCTTTCAAGAAATAGAGCTTAAATTGCCTACTCCTTTAGCATTTTCTGGATTTAGTGACTCACTCGCCCCCTCAGATTAACACTGGTAGAGATGCCAGTGTATATATTCTAAGTCCAGATCACAAAGGCATTGTGGCTCCCTCCTTGCTTTATTTTCTTGTATCACTTTCTCTGGGAGAAGCTAGCAGCCATGTTGTGAGCTCCTTCCACCAGCTAGTAAGGAGCCGAGGCCTCCTAGCCATAGTTACTTGAGTGAGTCATCTGGAAGTGGATCCTCTATCCCCAGTCAAGTGTTCAGATGTCCACAGCCCCAGCTGACATATTGATGGCAATTTTATGACAGATTCTGAGTGAGAATCCAGTTAAGCTACTCTGAATTTCTGGGTACATAGAGACTGTGAAATAAATAAATTTTGTTTTAAGGTGCTAAGTTTTGGAGTAATATGTTATACAGCAAAATACAACTAATATGCTGGGTAAGAGATTAGAGATTATTATGATGGCATTTCCATTTTAGATAACATTGTTAAGGAAGTCTTCTTTGAGGATGTGACATTTGAGCAGGGGCTAAAATAAGAGAGTAAGCAGGTCAGGTAGTTATCTTTGGCTAGACCCAGGGAATGGCAAGTGTAAAGGGCCTGAGGTGGGCGCATGTTTGACATGTTTGAGGAGCGTTGGGAAGCCAGTGTAGCTGAAGTATTGTGATTCAGGGGAACAGTGATAAGAGATGAAGCTGGAGAGATGGGCAGAGGGAATGCACTATAGGTCAAAAGGAGGATTTAGAATAAATGTCAAAGAGCACTGGGAAACCACTTGGAGGTTTTTGAGCTGTGATGTGGCATGATCGGATTTATGTTATACAGACTCAGGTATGTAAGAAGTGTGGGGATTAAGATAGACTCTCAATATATGGTAGCAGTTCTGTCTCATCAGAAAGGACTAATGGGCACAACCCCCCCAAAAAATCCTGTTTGTGAGATGTAGAAATGACTGCTGTTGCCTTTTTATCTGTTGAGCTTCACTACAGTGTGATTGAGCTGTTATGAATTTTTTTTTTGTACTGGGGATTGAATTAAGGGGCACTGGACCACTGAGCCACTTCCCCAGCCCTATTTCATATTTTATTTAGAGACAGGGTCTCACTGAGTTGCTTAGTGCCTCACTTTTGCTGAGGCTGCATTTGAACTCATGATCCTTCTGGGATTACAGGTGTGTGCCACTGCACTCCACAAGGCTCCCCAGTTCTTACTTTATGCTTTATAAGTAGAGGCAAGTGAAGATGTTGCATACTTTCTAATGACACTAATATTGGTATTCACATTATGATCCACAAGACTGGTATTTTTCTGATACTGTTAACTAAAAAGTTGATCCTAAAGCAGTAACTTATTAATGTAGGATCTCAAATCCTGGGGTTCAAAGATACTTTAGTGTCAGTTGCACCAATTCTGAGTTTTCAGATTAGTAAAAGAGTAGCACACACACACACACAAAACAACCAACCAAAACAAGAATAAACCTAGTGGAGGAAGGAACCACTTGAGCCCATGTGTCTATTTTTTATTTACATTTCCTTGGAAAAGATGGCATTGGGAATTAAACCATTCTTAACTCAGACTAGGGACCACATTGCTATTGATGAGATTCAAACAGGGAAGAAATAACTGGGTTCTGGTTGACTTTTACTCTAGAGTATCTCAAAAAATATTTTTAATTTTCTCTAATAAAGGAAAAATTAAGTTCCCTGAAAATGTAAGTGTAATGAAACTCTGGACATGTTGTTCATTTTATAAAAGGAGATGCTGAAGACATTGATAGGCACAAATACTTAGTTCATATTTAAGTCATGAAAATGGCACTAACTGAATTTTGAAAACGAGTGTTGAGCTGGACATGCGAGAAACAGTACTCATAAAATAGCAGTAGAGTCATCATAGTCAGGTCAGACCATCATTTTGGTATTCCTGTGATGTGATATTTTGAACAGTTTTTATGGAACATAAATTTTTTAAATTAGGTGACTCTTGTGCTCTTTGTAGCAAATATTGGGGAGAAATCAAATTTTGGTAGAATTTACATCAACCATAATCTTACCATCTAAATATATATCTAGTTAAGATTTTAGGATATTTATGTGCATGTAAGTGTGTGTGTGTGTGTGTGTGTGTGTGTGTACACACAATATATTTTTTATTCTTATTACAACAGGGATATATATTCACCACAGGAAGTTTAGAAATTCTGCATAAATACAATAGAATTAAAATCTCAATTTAAGAACTGCTTCAATAAATATTTCACAAGTTAAGAAAGCTTTTTCTCAGCTGGGCATGGTGGTTCACACCTTAATCCCAGTGGCTCTGGAGGCTGAGGCAGGAGTACCATAAATTCAAAGACAGCCTCAACAATTTAACTAAGACCCTATCTGAAATGAAAATAGAAGGATTGGGGATGTGTCTCAGTAATTAAGCACCCCTGGGTTCAATCTCTGGTACAAAAAAAACAAACAAACAAGCACTCAAACAAGCAGGGTGTTGTGGCGAATGCCTGTAGTCCCAGCTGCTCTGGAGGCTGAGGCAGGTATATCATGAGTTCAAAACCAGCCTCAGCAACATTGAGTTGCTAAGCAACTCAGACCCTGCCTCTGAATAAAAACAAAATAGGACTGGAGATGTGGCTCAGTGGTTGAGTACCCCTGAGTTCAATCCTTGGTACCCAAAACAAAGAAACAAACAAAAAACCCTTTTTCTTTACTTGTGATCATTTAGGATGTAATGTTTTGGTCACATAAATTTAATAGCTATTAAAGCTTAAGAAAAATACAAGCATTTTATATCTGGACTTCTCATCTTCAGAAAAGTTCAAGAGTATCAACAGTTTCAATTTGCAGAGGGTTTAATGAACTGAGAATTGCCAAGGTCCCTAAGTACGGATTGGAAGGAGGACTGAGTGACATCAGATTGTGAGGCTAAAGACGTTGGGAAAGAAAGAGCACACATAGAACACCCATTTATACCATCTGTTTATAATAAAAGAGGAAAAATTAAGTATAGCGTGGGAGAAGAGATCAGAATTTGGGTATCAGTTTCAAAGAAAAGTTATTTTGATGATAAGTGGATATTTATAAAAGTTTTCAGTAAGTGAGGATGAAACTAGTGGAGACAGATAGATGTTTATGATGTTATGAGGCAATATCTCCATTTTGGTCTTAAAGACATAATTCACTTAGACACTTCTGACACCTCTTTGGATCCCAGGGCTTCTCGTAATTACACATTCACCTGGTATTTAACAAGAAGCTCTTAGTCTGACTGTTGGGGAAATGACCCTAAACTACAGCAACATACATAAGACATGGTTCCTTCTGCCCTCAATAAATAAATACTCTACTGATAATACAAGAACTCTGTTCTTTAACAGCAAGAGTTACCTTAGAAACACTCATGCTGGCTCTATCTTAAGTTACTTCTCTGAGGCTATTTTTTTTTTTTTTAATGAAGAACATGGATTTTGGAATTATCTGACTCCTGGGTTTGAATTCTTGCTTTGTAATTAACAAGTTAATTATTTACTTAATCTTGACAAGGTGATTTAAATTAATCTTCTGTTATGTAACTGAGCATGATAATACCTACATATTAGAGTTGTTCTAAGAATTAAGTGAACAGTAAATGTATAGTATGGAACTTATCATCTGGTACATCATAAGCCCTCAATAAGTATTAGCTGTCGTCATGAAGATGGGAATGGTGATAATACCTTGGGTTCCTGGTTTGGGCTTTCCTATCTAGTTTTTCTGTTCCATTAATATGACTGGGCAAAAAATGACATTAGGAAGCAAAATATTATTTGATTTGAAATGAATGACAAGTCCCACCCCTTGATGGAATAATGTCTTTCAAACAGTGATGACTTTTGGAAAGATAATTTGGTTTCACAGAAAAAGCACTGACCTGTGTTATTAGTCTTGAGTTTTAATTTGAGTTATTTCATTCATTAATAAAATTAATACATGGAAAGTTGAGTACCTAGAACAGAAAACATTCAACAAACGTTGCATCATTGCTAGCTGTTATCATTTGCTTATTTATTCTTTCCTTTATCCAACAAATATTTAGTGAGACAATTAGCTACCAATTTCCATGTTAGACATGGTGGATACTGGTGAACTAGATAAACAGGGCCTTTGCCATTATGAAGATGAGGTTATAGTGGAGGTTCCCAAGTCCTGGATTTTAGTGTCTTTGTCAATAAAAATAAAATACAGCTTTAAATTTTCAGGGTAGCATCATCTATGATACTTAGTTAACTGACTACTGTATGCTGAAAATTTGTTCAGCAAATACTATGGATACCTGATATATGTAGCACGGGGCTGGTGCTAGGGAAATAGAAGTAATCAAAGAAGATGTGATGCCTGTCCTCACGAGGCACAAATTAATGAGGTAATTAATGTGATAAGTATTACAAAGGGCAAATACTAGGTTTATGTAACTGATTTGTATAGCAGAAACTAAAAATGACTATTTTTTATTGAAGAGATATTATAAAGCATTTATCCAATTAACTTTTTCCTTCCAGTTTATGAATTTACATTTTCTTTCTGCTCAAACAGGAGCTGTTGGACATCATGGAGATAACTTAGTAGAGAAGATCATTTCCGTACTTCCACAACTTCCAGGTCACACGAATGACGTGATGGTTAATATGGTAGAGCTCACTGCACTCCAGCATGGGGAGGAGAACCAGAATGTGATTGCACCAGGCTGTCTTGCACAAACCAAGTAAGATATGTAGTTTTGTTCTTTTGTTCTCCCTTTTCCCTTTCTTCTTATCCTCAACTGAGTATCCATGTACAAAGAAACAATGACGAATTGGTCTAGTTGAAAAATTCATAATGGATAACCTTAGCAAAAAACATTTTTAACTTAAAAATAACCACACCCATTAAACATAACAATTAGCCAGAAAATATGGCATTTTATAGGTGTGCCACTTGGAGATGATATAAACTTGTTCCCACTGTCAATTGAATCAGTCGATGTATCTCCATTTCCTAGGTAGTTTCACATGGAATTGAGACGAGGCTTCCTCAATTTTTTTTCCCACTTGCTTTTCCCATATGACTAAAAAGCAACATATACAGCTATGAACCTGTGCCATCTTTTAATATGTAAATTTTATGCTCTTGGCCATCAATTGGACAAGTTTTTGTTTATAGGTTTATGTTTTTAAATGCTTAAAGAAATGAAAGAAAAAACATGGAATACTTGAAATCATATAGTATTTCAGAAATAAAAGAACTTTTCTCCAGAAACAACAATAAAAAAATGTGGTAGTCACATTCTTCACTTTGTCCTTCATCAACAATTCTTATCAGAATCATTCTTATTCTCAAAAGAATTGTTTTAAAAATTGTACCAAAAGGGAAAAAGGCATAGAAGACTGTTTCTTTTATTTCTGTTTTTAAATAAGACAGAATCTTTTGGCATAATAGTTTTAAAGCTTAATAACAGTAATAGAAACATTTGGAATTTTCTATCATATATGTAATTAATTTGAAACTCAGTAAATGGCTCAGGCTTCCTCAAACTTGTGATCCTCCTGCTTCCGCTTCTGAAGTAGCTAGAATTACAAATGTGTGCTACTGCACCCTGGCTGACTTTGTCTTTTTTTTTTTTTTTTTTTTTAATGCTTGTACATACAGTAAAAGCATAGGCCAAGGGTTTGCAGCTACACAAACCTAGAAATAACCGTGGTTGTAAATAGTTATCACTATTCAGAGAGTTTTTCAGAAGTTAAACATTAAGGACTTACTATGAGTCTTATTTTCAGCTAAGTAATATGAAAGACATAAAGGTATATCAAGGATCATTCTAGCCTTCAAGGAACCCTTCTCTTATTTGGAATCATGATTTATCCCAGGTATAAGAAGAAAAAAAAACCAAAATGATATGAAATCAAGACTAATTTGTGCTATAAATTATAATTCCTATAAGTGAAGTATCAGGATAACGTAGTGTTTGTAGGGGCAGTCTGGGCCTGTGGAAAGGGTGATGCTTGAATTGATTATGTCTTGAGGGGCATAGAAGAGAGGAGGAGACTAGTATGAACACAGGTATAGAAACCATGTTGTCAGGGTCTGTAGTGATGGGTTTAGAGAAGAGAGACCATAGGCATCTTATATTTGGGGAGTCATTTTCAGTTTCACAGTAACCCAATGTGGTAGGTGTTATTCCATTAGAATTTATATGTAAGGAAACTGAGGCAAAGAGACATTAAGTCACATATTAAGTGGTATAGGGACAGAGCTAGAAATGGGGGCACCACTTTCAACTATAGAAAAAGAGTAAGTAAGCTCCCTAGAGAAGTTTGCAAAAAGAGAGAAGTGTTGAATCCATCATTTTTAATGAACAGGAAAAGACACAAATTCTTAGGAGTATGGTAAGACAAATGTTAGAATAAAGGTATCTCTGAGATCTATAACCAATGTTTTGATATGGCCAGTTTATTTGATCTTGATTGTCTAGCACTCATTCTATCTTAAGCTTAGTTCAAGTGTCAGCCAGGTCAGTCTTGAAGTCCCAGATCCCTTGCCAATGATTGCTGTAGAAATGGGCAGATGACAATAGAGAGTCTTATTAGGACTTGCTCAGATTTCTTTGCTTCTTTTTTCCCTTTTTTTATTGGTATGTTATAATTGTATATAATGATGTGATTTGTTATATATTCACATATACACACAATATAACAATGTAATATCATTCCTCAGTATTTCTAATTTTCTTCCCCTTCTCCATCCCCCTGGTCCCTTTCCTCTACTCTACTGATCTCCCTTTGATTTTCATGGATCCTCTTCCACCTTTCTTTGCCTTTTTCCTCTCTAGCTCTGCATGTTAGAGAAAACATTGATCTTTGATCTTCTGGGGTTTGACTTATTTTGCTTGGCATAGTGGTCTCTAATTCCATCCATTTTCCTGAAAATGACATTTCATTTTTCTTTATGGCTAAATAAAACTCCATTGTGTATACATACATTTTCTTTATCCATTCATCTGTTGATGAACACCTAGTCTGGTTCCATAGTTTGGTTATTATGAATTGTGATGCTTTAAGCAAGGGTATGCAAGTATCACTATAGTATGTTGACTTTAATTCTTTAAGATAAATGCTGAGGAGTGAGTGGTATAGTGGGTCATATGGTGGTTCCATGCCTAGTCTTTTGAGGAACTTCATGCTGATTTCCATAGTGGTTCTACTAATTTCCAACCTCCTATCCCCGCAAAAACCTATTGAAAATGTGAAGAGAAAGCCTACCGAAAGGGAGAAAATCTTTGCTAGCAGCTCTTTTGGCAGAGGATTAATATTCAGAATATATAAAGAACTCAAAAAGAAAAACCCAATTATTAAATGGGCAAATTAATTAGACACTTCTCAAAAGAACAAATACAAATGACCAACAAATATATGAAAGAATGTTCAACATCATTAGCATTTAGGGAAATGTTAATCAAAACTACAGTGAGATTTCATCTTGCTTCAGTCAGAATGGCAACCATCAAGAATACAAACAAGGCCGGGGTCAATGGCCCATGCCCATAATCCCTTGGGAGGCTGAGATAGGAGGATTGCGAATTCAAAGCCAGCCTCACCAATTTAGCAAGTCCTTAAGCAACTCAGACCCTGTCTCTAAATAAAACAAAAAAGGACTGGGGATGTGGTTCAGTGGTCAAACCCCCTGGGTTCAATCCCCTGTGCCAAAAAAAAAAAAAAGATAATAAATGCTGAAGATGTGGAGAAAAGGAACACTTTTATACTATTGGTGGAAGTATAAATTAGTTTCTTTGCTTCTTAAAAATGACTCAAGAAACAGAACCTCCTATTGCTATACTCCCCCAACCCCACAGGACTCTCATGTGAATCCTGAAACTGCTGCTACCATCTTGCTCGTGCCCAGAAGTTGATGCTAACCCATGGAAGGTAACATGATCAAGATTGCTGCAAAGAACACTATGGGATTCCCCCATACTCTCGGAGCTCATATTATGTGGGTGCATACATTATTGTTTAAACCAAATTAAATTAAATTAAATTGCTTTTTTCCTGTCATTTGTAATCCTGGAACATTTTCTATACCTCATTATTTCATCTATAAAATGAGGACGTTGCTTTAAATGACTTCTAAGCCTCTTTTTGCCTTTAAAATAAAGGTTCATCCTAACTGAGCCTCTGCTGTGACTCAGTTCTGCCTCTGAGCACTTAGACTATGTTCATTTATGTGTGTTCTCTTATAATTCTTTGTCTCCATTTGTGTTCTTTTCTTCTCAATAGTTTAGGAACAAGTGTAATCATAGACAATGTACTCTGAGTGCCATCTAAAGATGACAGTGTGGTCACAAATCTCAAAGATGAGTTCTAGAGGGATCTGAATAAAGAAGAAAATGAGAAAAGTTTGATGAAATAGTGAGACTGAAAGTGAGGTTGTGTATGATAAAGAGATAGGTGGTGGGGCTGGGGAGATAGCTCAGTTGGTAGAGTGCTTGCCTTGTAAGCACAAGGCCCTAGGTTCGATCCCCCGAACACTCCCCCCCCCAAAAAAAGAGGTGGTGAGAAAATTATAAGCAAAAATGGTGTTATGATTTGGATGTGAGGTATCTCCTAAAAACTCACCTGTGAGACAATGCAAGAAGGTTCAGAGGAGAAATGATTGGGTTGTAAGAGTTTTAACCCAATCTGTGAATTAATCCCCAGATAGGGATTAACTGAGTGGAACTAAAGTGGTAGGGTGTGGCTGGAGGAGGTAGGAATTCGGGTGTGACTTTGGTTTATGTATTTGTATTTGGCAAGTGAAATCTCTCTGCTTTCTGATCATGGCATGAGCTGCTTCCCTCCCCCACACTCTTTAGTCATGATATCTTGCCTCACCTTGAGCCATGAAAAATGGAGTCAGCTTCTTATTACTGAGACCTCTGAAACCATGAGCCCCTAAATAAACCTTTCCTTCTCTGCTGTTCTGGCTGGGTCTTTTAGTCATGGCAGTGAAAAACTGACCAAAACAAATGGCATAAAGCAGTAACTGGTAGAAGGTGGTAGTTTTTCAGTTGCTTGGAAGACTTGATTGGACCAATGAATTCCTCTGCAAAGAAGGAATTGAAACAAGTCAGTTTTCTTAGAATATACTGTATGTCCATCAAAATAGCAGTAACCTCTACTACCTCTGACAACTCTCCAGAAACTTCTCAATGACACCAGAGTGAGAATAAAAAACTTAGTACTAAAATGCAAAACAGATGGGTATTTGGCAACAAATATGCCTGCAGTGGAATAATCTTTTAAAAAGCAACTTTCTAACTATGATATAAACCTTCATAATAAAAATTTATTGCTAATATAATTTTCATAATAGGCTGTTTGTAATTGCAGTTGAAGTTACTGCCAATGCAAATGTGAAATTGAGAACTTAAATGTGTTACAACATGATTGGGTCATATTTTTTAATCCATTTTGTTGATCTCTGTCTTTAATTAAGGTATTTAAACAGCTTGCATTTAGTGGAACTGTCTTTATGTTAGGACTTGAGTCTGCCCTTGTTCTTGTGTTCTTTTTATCCACTGTTTTTCATTTCTATTTATTTTATCTAGCTTTCCTGTAAGTTACTTGAGCATGTTTTAGAATTGCACTTGATATGTAGAATTGCTACATATATATATGTACATATACACACACTATATTTGCACATAATATGTACATATTTACATATATTATAGCCTCATGATCTATTGGTGTTGTCATTTTATCTGAGAGAAGTGTACAAATCTTACCTCTTATTTTCCTTTACCCTTCCACACTTAAAATTATCTTAAATATTTCCTCTACATACATTTTGAATCTCATCAGACATTTTTGTAAGTTTGTTTCCACCATCAGTTTAGAAAGCTCAGAAGGAAAGCTTATTGTGTTTACCTTTATTTTTGCTTATTGTGTTCTTTCTTCCTTCCTGACGTCTCAAGACTTCTAATTTCTTTTCTGTTTAAAGAATTTCCTTTAACCATTTATTTACAGTAGGTCCACTGGAAACAAACCACTTAGCTTTTATTCATTTGAGAATATTTTGATTTCCCATCACTCTTGAGTGAACCTTTCAATGGGATTCTGGGTTGACATTTCTTTTCTTTAAACACTTGAAACATTTTGACTTTACCATGATGTGAAAACAATATACAATCAGCAGAAACTATACTTTGAATTTGGAATTTTGATCTTTTCCCGGGCTAATGATATGTGGTAAGATACTCTGTTGTGATGTGAGGCAGTGGCAGAGAGCCGCTGCTCCCAGTCACAGGGTTATCAGGGGAAACAAGCCATACACTACAGGGCCCGTTCTTCTGTGTCCTTTTGATATATCGTCATTAACCTTGAGTATTCCCTTACTTTCTGGCATCAGATAGTTCAGGTACATTTGTACTTTTCCTTTATAGTCCTGGAACCAGTCATTTCTCCTTTTAGTGGAGAACTCTATTTAGAAACCAAGATCTGGGTGCTCAGTGTACTTGCTGCTTTTGGAGTGTTGCTGTTTCCAGGTCCTTACAGTAAACACAGTTAAGGAATTCATACACACACACACACACACACACACACACACACACACACGTTGATTTCTGAGTAACATCATGAGTTCACAATAATACTTCAGTTTCAAGCCAGTATCACAAGGATTCATTAAGTTTTTGCTTTCTGTATATGTAATTCCTTTCTTGACCAGTAAGTTGACTCTGCTTCCCCTCAACATATTTACTTATTTGCTCAGTACCCTGTGTTTAACCAGTCGACTATCATGGGCACTGCTTCTTCCTCTCTTCTGTGTAAGTGCTCTGTCCTTACACAGAGTCTAACTCCCAGTCTTACTCCTAGTCTCTGACAGCCTCAGCAGCCGCCCCACACTGCCTGGAGATTCCTTTGTGCCATTCACGTTCTGATACTCTGGGATGGCCTGCCCTGGCATTACACCCCTCCTTACCCCTCTCAGGTGGACACCTGTTCTGGGCTCTCACTGCCCTTGTACACATACTCCTGGTGTGAGTGTCCTCCCCATTCTGCTTCATTTTGGACATCTGAGTCATGGATACCTTTCTTGTCCCACATGGGTTCTGCCTCCCTGAGTCAAACTGCTGCTACCCACTACTCCACATGGAGTCCTCCTCATCCTGGTTATGCTCTGACACTCCCAGCAGGCCCCTTGAGCCCTTCACGAAGATGCCTCTCTCTTGCTTGGATTCCCACACCCTGCACCCTGCAGACAACCCTCCCCCTGAAGATTCCTCCCTACCTCTCTGGCTTTGGCACTCCATACTAGATTTTGTTGGACTGCTTGACACTCAACCTCTGATGCTCCATCAGGACACCTCTCTTTTGAAGCACCACCTATTGGAACTAAATGAGGAAGGAGCTTTTGTTTGGTTAGGACTAACTTGTAAAGAAAGTAAGTTTCTGTTTGGTTGGTGGTTTTTTAACCTTATTCTAAGAAATGATAGCTGTGTATTGTATAGTCATGGGTTTCATGTGCTACTTATATATTTTTTCTGGTTTATATTAATATAAATACAGAGTAATGAAAATTGATCAGTTCTATGGATTTGGGAAAATCAACTTGTCAACTGCATGTTTAGGAAGCTATAGATTAGGGTATTAATTTCATAACATTTAAAGTTGACTTACGTTTTGAATTTTTGAGAATTTGGTTGTTGATGTTTGATAAAACTGAAAATGTGATTTTAAAATCATATTTTCTTAGCAATGAAAAGCTGATTTCTCTTATATTGTTGCACATGATGTTGAACAAGAGTAAAGGTTGGTCATCCTTGTCTTATTTTTTCTCACATATTTGGCATAAACTTAGCTTGGTCATGGTTTGCTGCTTTTTTATAGACTTTTCCTTATCTTGGTGTTTTTGTCTTGTTTTTTTGAGGTGATTTTCTTTTTGTTTCTTTTTTTCTTTATTTTTACAGACTGCATTTTGACTCATTGTACACAAACAGGGTAAAACTTTTCCTTTCTATGGTTGTACATGACGTAGATTCATACCATTTGTGTAATCATCCATATACATAGGGTAATGATGTCTGTCTCATTCCACCATCTTTCATACCCCTGCCCCCTCCCCCTTCTCATTTCCCTCTACTTAATCCTAAGTTCCTCCATTCTTCTTTTCCCCCCACTCACCCACCCCCATTATGTATCATCGACTTTTCAGAGAAAACATTTGGCCTTTAGTTTTTTTGGAATTGGCTTATTTTACTTAGCATGATATTCTCCAATCCCATCTATTTACCTGCAAATGCCATAATTTTATTCTTCTTTATGGCTGAATAATACTCCATTGTGCATATATACTAGTTTCTTTATCCATTCATCTATTGAAGAGCATCTAGGTTGATTCCACAATCTAGCTATTGTGAATTGAGCTGCTATAAACATTGATGTGGCTTCATTACTGTAGTATGATGATTTTAAGTCCTTTGGGTATAAACCAAGGAGTGGGATAACTGGGTCAAATGGTGGGTCCATTCCAATTTTTCTGAGGAATCTCCATACTACTTTCCAGACTGGTTGCACCAATTTGAAACTCCACCAGCAATGTACAAATGTGCCTTTATCCCCACATCCATGCCAACTTCTATTATTGCATGTGTTCTTGATAATAGCTATTCTGACTGGAGTAAGATGAAATCTTAAGGTGATTTAAATTTGCATTTCTCTAGTTACTAGAGATGTTGAACACCTTTTTATGTATTTGTTAATTGCCTGTGTATCTTCTGTAAAGTGTCTGTCCAGTTCCTTAGCCCATTTATTGATTGGGTTCTTTGTAATTTTGGTGTAAAGTTCTTTAAGTTCTTTTTAAATTTTGGAGATGAGTGCTCTATCTGAAGTGCCCGTGGAAAAGATTTTCTCCCACTCTGTAGGTTCTCTTTTCGCATTATTGATTGTATCCTTTGCTGAGAAAAAGCTTTTTAGTTTGAATTCATCCCATTTATTGATCCTCGCTTTCATTTCTTGCACTTTAGGAGTCATGTTAAGGAAGTCTGATCCTAAACCAACATGATGAAAATTCAGGCCTACTTTTTCTTCTATTTGGTGCAGGGTCTCTAGTCTAATTCCTATGTTCTTGATCCATTTTGAGTTGAGTTTTGTGCAGAGTGAGAGATAGAGGTTTAATTTCATTTTACTGCATATGGATTTCCAGTTTTCCCAGCACCATTTGTTGAAAAGGTTCTTTTCTCCATGGTATGTTTTTGGCACCTTTGTCTAGTATGAGAAAACTATATTTATGTGGGTTCATCTCTGTCTTCTATTCTGTACCATTGATCTACCTGTCTATTTTGGTGCCAATACCATGCTGTTTTTGTTACTATTGCTCTGTAGTATAGTTTAATGTCTGGTATTGTGATACCTCCTGTTTCACTTTTTCTATTCAGGATTGTTTTGGCTATTTGAGGTCTCTTGTTCTTCCAGATGAAGTTCATGATTGCTTTCTCTATTTCTATGAGGAATGTCATTGGGATTTTAATTGGAATTGCATTGAATCTGTGTAGTGCCTTTTGTAGAATGGCCATTTTGACAATATTAATTCTGCCTATCCAAGAAAATGGGAGATCTTTCCATCTTCTAAGGTTTTCATTAATTTCTTTCTTTGGTGTTTTTATCTTTAGTTCCTCCAGGATTGATTTTGGGAAGGAGTTATCAGTCATGCACTTCAGTATCCTGAAAGGCTCTTAACAAGTATTGTTTGAAGTGTTACTGTTACCTATGCTCTCTGAATCTCAGCCTCCTCATCTGAAAATTGGTTATAATAATGCCAGCAATATATGGAGTTACAGACGAAATCAGATTCTCTTCTTTTGCTGCTGTAATTGCCAGAGGGAATTTGCCTAAGTCATAGGCTTCTGCAGCTGAGAAAGCCCATTTTAGTGTTATCAGCTAATCAGAGCAGGGAAATGCCTGTTGGTGTCATCTCCATGGATCACAGTTGGCAAAGCTGAATTCTTTCCGCTACTATAGCAGTGGTATGCTGCAGGTCTCAGTGGCAGGTATGCCCCCAGTATTGCAGCAGACCCCAGCAGCTCACTGAACATTCAAAGCATGAAATCCACAGACAATGAAGAGGGAGCATAAGAGTACTATTTATTTAAGTGAGAAGAAAAGAAGTGGCACTTTCACTGGTGAGAGGGAACCTAATAGCAGGTTGCCACCTAAGTGTACTAGTCTAGGGGTGAATATGGTTATAAAATCTATACTAATCAGGTACTGGAAAAGAGCCAAGTCTATTGGTCTACATCTGTGTTAAACAGATATTGGGAAAGTGTTAATTAAGGCTTTTGGTTCAGCCCATGACCTTCTGATTGGTTGTGCCCCTTTAGACTGTGAATCTGTAGCCTTCACTCAGGTCTTGCCTGCTCCCCTTTTTTTTTGCCTCTCCAGGACAAAAGAATTGACTGGAATGTTTGGAACGTTTATACAGGTTAATTTCATGGCCTTTACATTTAGAGAAGCCTTTTGGGGGGCCATTGCCCTAACTGCCTGCCTGTTTTACTATCCGTCCATCCTATCTTATTCAGTAAGACCCAAGATAAAAATAAGTCAAATGCCTTGCACAGTTCCTTCAGAGCACGTGTGTTCCCTTTGGGATTTCAGATTTATTTACTTATTTATTGAAAGCTTTGTTATCAGTGAGTCTCACAAGGTGCCTTCCAAAATCCCTTTTATCTAGTTTATTTATTCAAGACATTTTGGAATTGGCAAAATGAGTCTAGAACCCTCTTGGTTTAATGCTGATCTAGATTGTAACTCTTGAAGATCAGTTAGTTCTGTCTCTTTCTTCTATTTTCCTACTCCTTCACCTTTTTCTCCTTTTCTCCTAATTCTTCGTGATATGATTGAACAGTACATTAATTATTTTTGTTAATCATTTATGTTTTGCTAGGTCACAACTCCGAGATATACATCCTTCTAGGAATGTACTATGTTGAGGGGTTTTGTCATCTGTTTCCCCTGGAAAGGCAATGAGTCTTCTTTTATTGCCACACATATATGAGCGCGCGCGCGCACACACACACACACACACACACACACACACACACACTACTTTTCTAGGTTTTATCAGGTACTTAAGGAAAGTGAATATCAGAGACAGAAAAAGTGAGAGAGAAATTTAGTTTCTCTAGTGAGAAAGGGGCATTGCAAGGTCCAGTAGGGTTGAAGAAGAGGCCCTGATTGCTGGTTGGGGGGTCATATCTGTCATTGAGATGAGTCAGAGACCTTTCTCATCTGCCACAGTTTCCACTTACCTACTTTCCCAGGCTGTATTTATTCATACATAGTTAATTAGTATCAGTATTCATATTAACAGTTTTCTCCTATTTTCTGTATTCTTGATGCTCTGATCTGGGTCCTAGAGAAAGCAAACAGCCAGCCTGAATATGTGCCTTTCATGTGCGATCTAACCAATCCAGGCGCACCCACCTCCTCCTCTGGGGTGTTGTACTCCAGGCCAATGTTTCCCTGCTCTAATGTCCCCAGGGTTAGGTACCAAACAACTGGGGTATAGCCCCTATTCCCTAGAGCCCACTGAAATTACTCTAAACTCTAAACACTGAACCACACCGGACACTAAACCACATGAAGGCATGCTTCTGTGTCCTACCTTGCGTCCTCTCCTCTGCCTCCTCCCCAGCCCCGGGCTCCCCACGTGACCTGGCATGGCCCTGCGTGGCCTGGCATGCCTCTTGTTTCAAGGGATCTGTGACTATAAAAATTTCTTTCTTCCTGACAGTCATTTTTGTGTCTTTATGTCTTGCCATACTGTTTAAAATAAATCTCAAGTACATTTTAGAACTATATTAAAGAGATTTTTAGAGGGTGATGTGCTGCTAGGCCAGAGATTAAACGAAAATGAGTGTTAGTTGTTTCCGGCCTCTGAATTTTGCTTTTCCTCACAGAAGATGTTCCAGACGTGTGTGCCTATTATCCTTTCATTTTGGATTTTTGCCTTGAATCTCCTTTACTAGTAGGGCAATTTTCACTACAAGAACCCGGGAAGAAACTTGAAGATTCATCTTAATTCCTTATTCTTTGAGCTTTTTGAAGTGGTTCTCAGACTTGGCTATTGTGGAATAGAGAAATTAAACAACACAGAGCTCATTCCTTTTTTATGGGTCAAACAATGTCCTGTTATTTTACCACACAAAACAAACATGAATGCACACACAATTATTTATCTTATTTAAAGCCAAAAAGACTTTAAAGTGAATAATTTAGCTTCTCCAAGCTCTACTTCATCCTTATAATAAGCAAAAATAATGTACTTGCTGCCCAAATAAAACTTCAAAATAAATCCTCTTTTCTAACCCCTCTTAGTGAAAGATCTACTGTATATTATGCTCTTCTCAGAATTGTATTTCTATTAACCCCAGTACTCCTAAAGTATTCAGGGAGGTGGCATGACATTAACAAAAAATCTATGGGCATTAAGGTAGTATATAATAGGAGCAACACAAATTCATAATCCACTTGAACCAAAACCCAAACAATACCAATGAGGGAAAAATCAAGACTTTAATAATTTTGACAAATCAACTTTTCCCAATTTAGTAGCTTTGAAGTTTCATATATATGTGTGTTTAGGTACAATGGTATTGCCCAACAGAGTGATAGAGCCTGGAACCACTGTATATTTAATAGAACAATAGGTTATGGTGATGTTCAAATGACCCTTCTTCATGGAGTGAAGTGATGGGTAAAGCAGGCAGATGAGTTTTCTTCTGAGTCACTATAAAACTGTCACTTCTTAGAGTTCTTTGACACGTGAATTAATCCTTAACTTTCCATGTCTTGAATGTGCGCCAAACACAGAGATGTAACCAATTGCGTCTAGAGTTGGGTTTCTCAGTGGAGCTAGTGCTGGCCTTTGGAGTGGGTTAGGGAGGTGACCTGCAGGAACTCAAAGTAAATCTTTTGGAGGCAGAAAGTGATTGTGTGTTTTTTTCAAGTAAGCTAGTAGTGTTAGTGATTTAACATCCTCCTACTGAGTTAAACCATTTAGATTAGAAATCCATATGAAGTATAGTCTATCCTACACTTTATTATTTGCTAAGAGGACATTATTAATGAGTTGTGTTGATTTTCCTTAATGAACTGGTAGGGAGTAGGAATAGGACTGAAAAAGTTTATTTGCCCTGAGATGAAGTCCAATTAGCCTTAATTATTTTACACGATGGCTAAACATTTCATATATTGTTATGTTTTGATCTACTTTGTAAGAGGTTTCACAGGCCTGTGACAGTGCTGAATGAAAACCTCATATTGAAGGAAGAAATGATGAAACTGAGTATATATTGGAAAGAGATGAAACCTTGATTACATATCAATGGGAGATTGTTCTTTTACTGTTCCAAACATAAATCTGGTGTTTATACTGAATTTTATTTAGTTTTCTGAACACGTGGTTGTGATTTTGATACTGTTAAAGACATTCCATTTATAATCTGGAACCAATCACACAGATGGATTTTCTCTTAGCTATAGGCTAATGCAGAAGGAGCCTGCATTCTTTTAGAACATCTTTAAAATTTTGGATACCAAACCAAAAGCATATAATTCACAAGCTTATTATGCTAATTAAATGTTGATAATAGACATTTATTCATGCTTTTGAAATAACATCCTTTCCCCCAGTTAGAACAATACAGATTAAATTAGTATAGTGCTTTATTCTTACTGAATGAATTGGTGAAAGTTACTTTCCTATAGTATAAATGAGACCTGAAAGGTAGATAGAAATGACTTCTCCAAAGAATGAACTCTGTGTGTGAAGGTTCAGGCTTTTTTATTGTATTCTGCTTCTTCCCAAAATGTTACTACAGTGAGATTTTTATATTTTACATTTTTAATTGCTCTTTTCTCTTTTGACAATGTATTTGATAGTTATGGAGACATTTTAACAAATGTGACAGTGAATACAAAAATTTGTTATACTTAAAATAGTTCTTTTCCTTTCAATTACTGAACCACATATGAAAGGCTGTTTCTGTTGATGATTGTGTACGTGTGTGTGTGTCCTTGAGTGGCGTCTGTGCAGTTTTTTTGGCGGGGAGGGAGGGGACTGGAGATTGAACTCAGGGGCACTTGACCACTGAGCCACATCCTCAACCCTATTTTGTATTTTATTTAGAGACAGGATCTCTCTTGAGTTTCATAGTACCTCACTTTTGCTGAGACTGGCTTTAAACTTGCCCTTCCTGCCTCAGCCTCCTGAGCCACTGGGATTACAGGCATGTGCCACCGTGCTGGGCTTCTGTATGGTTTTTGATAATTTTATATTGGTATGGTGTCTTTCATCAAAACTTTATGACCTTGAAGGTACTCAGTCTATCATGGTCACAGTTTCCTTCTCAGAAAGAAGGTAGATGAGATAATTTCTAAGGAACCTTGGAAGATCTCAATTCCTCAAGATTTCTGTTTATCGCATGCTGAAAATAAACTCCGGTACATGGATTACATGTGACAGCAGTGGTTTTATGTTTTTTTTGCTCACTGCTGTATTCCAGTCCCAAGAACAGTGCCTGGCGCATAGTAGGCATTTAATAAATATTTGTTGGGGCTGGGGAGATAGCTCAGTCGGTAGAGTGCTTGCCTTATAAGCACAAGGCCCTGGGTTCGATCCCCAGCACCCAAAAAAAAAAAAAAAAATATTTGTTAACGAAATGAACAAAACCCCAAAGAAGAACCATCTAGAGGAAAAACCCTGATAGATTATATTCACTGGCCAGGAAGTGCATGTATTCACTAAGCTGTACAAGTAATAGTAAATCTGATTCTAGTTGCTGCCCTGGGAAATTCTTTCAGTGACTCTTACTTCTCCTCTAGGTAAAGACTTAAACTTTGAACATGCTCAGGATTTCTTTGGCTATTCTGAATCTCTTATTCTCTTGAATGAATTTTAGGACTATTTTTTTTCTAGTTCTGTGAAGAATGTCATTAGCATTTAGATAGGGATTACACTGAATTTGTATATTGCTTTTGGTAATATGACCATTTTGACAATATTAATTTTGCCTAATGGATAAGTTTCTTAAAAATGAAGTAATTGTTTAAAAAAGTAGTTAAGAGGAAAGATGAGTAATTTAATGGACAAAACTACCTTAAGAGCTATTAAGCTTACTACTGATGGAAGCTGTTATTCCCTGCTGTATAAAACAATGACTCAGCTTGCTTTCTGTTTAAAATTAGTTGAAAATGTTTTTTTGTCATTGTGTTTCTGTTGGAATACTGTCACTGTCATTAGAAATCCTGTGAGTAAGCTTAGCTTCCCGTGCATGCCATGAAAAAGCTATTTCTCTGAGTTTAGTCACAAGATGAAGGTGTGCATTCACATTTCTTCATCGGTCTCCTAATTGTATGCTTTCCAGTTGACTGAAGTAGTACCGTGATTCATCATTTGGCCACCTTTTAAAAATTGCTGTCTGCTTTATGTTTTATTTGGTGATGAGTATTTCCTGTTTGTTTCTAGTGGATTGCATTTGACATTTCATACATGCCGAACCAAGGCAACTTCTAAGATTTCATTAAGAGTTGAGCAAGACTGGTGAATAAAAAGTCAGGAATGACCTGAAATGGCCATATCATCATATAGAGAAGTCTCTCAAAAGACTTAAAAAACAACTTTTAGCAGTTTATAATTATGTGTATGTTATTGGTTTGTCATCTTCAAAGATGAAAATCAAAAATAGTTTGATTTCTAAGGATACAACATAATCAGTTTCTCAAAAAGACTTGCATTTAGTATGTATTTGGTACTGGATGTAGTTATTGACAATATAGAAACTAATTGCATTTCATAGTAATATAGTGAATTTTTTATAGAGCAAATATAGTACTTTATTATTGTATACTTCAGGGAATCCATTATAACAAATAAAATTATGTTCCAGTAACTGCAATGAATTAAGTTTATCTTTTTGAAAAATATAACTTTAAAAACAGAAGAAGGTAGAAAATTGTTTGGTTCACATTCTACAGAGCTATTGGGAATATTCTTTTGTTAATTCTTTTTATTAATGTCACTAGCTTTGTGAAAAAGAAAAAGGGTTTTAATAAAAGCAGTGTGAGATATCTACCCATCTTTTGCTGAGCTTTGTAAAGTTAGGCAGATTCACACATGTGAACTTCTAGGACATAATGGACACCTTATATATAAAGTTTGGGACCCAAAGAACCCAAACATTCAGACATTCGCATTTTAGTTCAAGTCTTTATATTACAGGATAGTATAGAATCATGGTAAATATATGAATTTTGGTGTTTATAGGGACCTGGGTTCAAATCCTAACTTATTGACTGTGTACTTTGGACACATTATTTCATGTCTTTAAGAACCAACTTTGTCATTTATGAAATGGGATCAATGATACATATATTGGGAGATGATTATTTAATGAGATAAAGTAGTCATATTGCCTATGACTTAGTGAGCTCTCAGTGGATGAAAACTATAATGAGTTACACCTATGAAGAGATGTAAAGTCCCAGGAAGATTAACTGAATTATCCAAAGTGACCAAAACAGCCCTTTGGCACTTCCAGTGGTGAACTTGAGCTCTATTGAAGTATTTTTATTAATAATGAGATGTTAGGCAAGTGATTTTTTTTTTTAGTCTCAGTTTATGGGTCACTAAAGGATATTTCCCTTACTCTCTTTCCTAGGTTTATAATGAACATAAAATAAAAGCTAGATTGAAATTATTACCTCTAAGCAATTTAGACTTTTTTTTTTTTTGCCTTTTCAGTTATATAAATGATATGTAAGTAGAATGTTTGAAAATTCAGCAAAGTTTTTGTTTGGAGGGAAACAGGAAAAAGCTGAATGTTTAAAAAAAAGAAAGCTGAATAAAAGTGGAAAATAATTAGCATTGTATAACAAAGTGACAGTGACTAGTGATGACTAAAAGGGAAACAGTATGATATTATTCAAAACAAAAAATACAAAATCCTGAGAGAGCTTTACCTGCTTCATTACTTCATCTAGATCTTCACTTTTTACTCTCTTCCATTCTATCAGGTAAAGCTCTCTCAGGGTTTTGCTTATTTCCTCATTAGATAAAAAGTTTGGCACAGTTGGAGAGGATTACATAAAATCCACTTATATGATTATAGTATGGATTTCAGTGACCTTTTCTGGACTTATAAAATTCTGCATCAGGAATCAATTTCATGTGAAACACCAATAATGTGAAATGTTGCCTATTGGATCAAATTTTAAGATCATATTAGAGAAAGATAGCGACTTAACTCTCACATTTAACTCAGCTACCCACCTAGGAGTGTGTGTCTGAACCACCATGTGGCAGTAAAAGAGTAATGTGAAGAAGTTTTTGCGGGGGACAGAAGAGATACCAGTTAGTATGGCTTCGATTGTCTTCAGTATCAGTCATTCAGAGAACCTGGATTAAGTTCACGAATGTTCATTAGGTCAACTTAAAATGACTGTGTGTGATGTGGAGGTTAGTATGATGTTTAGGAAACTGTTTAGGACAGGAAATAGACATTGGGAAGTCAGTCATAATTCTGGATAGTAAGAATTATTTACACAAACAAAACAATCTTCAAGGAAATGTGCCCTGTCTGTGTCAGTGTTAGAGATCATGGGGCCTATTTGTTTCTTCTAAAATGTTTTAATAGACAAGAGGCAGAAAGTACAAGCCCCTAGTGACTTTTAGTATAATGTATGCACATTAATCAGGGTCTTATGAATAAAAATAATCAATGAAATTAAGTGAATTTGCACAATATATTGCTAAGACTTGAGCATACTGAATTTAAAATAAGACCATATCATCCATAACAACAGTAATAGTAACAACCATAGTGGCAACCGCACAACTATTTGACATTTATTGTGAATCAGGAGTTGCTTTAGGTACATTATTTTATTTACTATTTACAACAACTCTATGAAGTTACTATTGTTACTTTCCTCTCCATAGATGAGAAAACTGAGAAAGAATTATGTGCACAAAGGTACATAATTAGCAAGTATCATTTATTCACTATTTATTGAGTATACTTTACACAGGTCTGCCTCATTCTAGGTAGTGGGAAATTAGCCATGAGTTAAAATCCCTGACTTCCCAGAAGGGTCTCACCTTTTATTAGGAAGATATGCAACAAACAAATAAACATGGAAACACACGTAAGTCCAATGGTAGTAAGGATCATATAGAGCAGTAAAGCCAAGCGAGGAGGCCAGAGAGTGCTAGGATAAGGTAGTGGGATGGGCTTCATCACTCTTTTATCTAGAGCAGTGGGGGACCTCTCTGATGAAGTGACATGTCAGCAAATACCAGGGAATAAAGGGATGTTTTCAGGAAGAATGCTCCCTGTTCTTGGGAGGATGATATAGGAGGTCATATATTTGGAGTGGGAAAAGGAGAATGGTTGGACTCCGGAGCCCATGTTTTAATTCTACACTACTAATTTAATGGGTCAACCACAGCATTACTTAACCCACTGTGATCTTGGAGACAAACTATATTAGAGAGATACATAGTCTTATGGAAGGGAGAGGGGTAGTGACATGCTACTCTGGGGAGATTCTCTGAGAAAGCTCTGTGGTCTATGGAGAGGTCCTTTTGAGAATAAAAGTAAGGTATGATTATGGACCATAAGTTAGGGAAACTGGGGAGTGAAACTTAACCCCTCAGAACTCTAAGGTGATTTTCTGTTCCCTGTGGAGCTTTAGAAAAATTCTGTGTCTTCTGAAAACCCCATAGCAAATAGACCTACTTTTGAATTATGATAAAGACTATGTTCAAAACTGCTAAGCTATGTTGTTGTTCTTATAGTGTGAAATTGATTACAAACTCCTTGGTGTCCTATCACAGATTGGAGTCAAAAGACCTGGCAAAACATACAAGACCCTCATAGTATGACTCCATCCTTCTCTTGCCCTTACTTCTTCTGCCCCTCCCCTTGTATCTTGGCATAGAACAAAACAGTCCTAGGACTTTGTATATTCCAAAATGCCCCTCTTTCTCTTGTGACTAAAATTTTATATTTTCTTTCCAGCCTTTCTTTACCCTTTTCCTTCCTCAGTTGAGTTATAACTTCCTTCCTCAGCTGCTTTTGGAGCTTGTGTTTTGTTGTACCTGCTCATCATATTTCCAGTTGGAATCCTTCCTTTAGCCCCTGTCCTCCCAGACAGGATTAGATTTGCATAAAGATCTATGCAAGTGTTGATCATGACTCTTATCACACCTTTTTTTAAAAATTTCTTTTAGACTAAATCATTGAAAGCTTGTTTTTAGAATCTAAATCCCAACCAGATACCAAGCTTGTCAGGTAGTTTACTTGCTCACTTAAATTACTTTTAGTAATAGATGCAGGGTTGTATTAGTCAGGGTTTTCTAAATGAGCAGAACCAACAGAATGGATATATCATTATAAAGGGGGGGTTTATTAGATTGTCCTGCATGCTAGTCCTGCAATGTCCATCTATAAGCTGGAGAGTTAGGAAAACTTGTAACTTCTCTGTCTAAGAAATCAGAAGCCTCAGAACAGGAGAGATCAATGATGCATCCTTGGTCCAGGCTGAAGGTCTGGAAACTCCCTGGAGAATTGCTGGTGTGAGTTCACATCCGAAGGCTGAAGAACCTGGAGGCTGATGTTTGATGGCAGCAGGAAAAGCTACAACTGCTCAAGAAGAACCTAGCTCGTGCTTGTGACCAATTTACCACCTCCTTTACTTTTTGTTCCATCTGGGCCCCCACTCTATCTGATGATATTGCCCACATTCAGGGTTGGTCTTCTTCCCTCGTTTGACTGACCCACATGCCAATTGTTTCTGGAAACACCCTCAAAGACACACCCAGAAGTATGCTTTACTAATTTTCTAGTCATCTTTCAGTCTAGTCAGGTTGACAACCGAGATTAACCATCAAAAGAGTTATCATGATGAAAGTTTTGATTAGATTAAAACAAAAGTATGTTGAATAGTGCTGTCATTTCCCTATGGGAAAATAGATGATAATAAAGCAATTACTGTTTAAGGAAAGATTATTGTGTGCCAGGCATAAAAATCAGTGCTAAATTATAAAATTTCATCATTCTAGCTCAAATTCAAACTTGAAAGATGCATTTTATTAGGTATAACTTTAAAGCTAAATTAATTTCTTAATAGATAAACTTTTAAAACAAAAATTTAAAAAATGCATTCATTTTCAAAATAGTGCTAACTGGATAGTAGGAAAGTTAGTAGAGGAAGAAGTCCTTAGAAAGGGACAAAAGTCATCTTTGTTTCTTTATATTCTGTTTTGAAAATGTTACTACAAATGTGTATACTTGGCTACATGGCAGATATCTTCCGGAAAGAACACTGTACTCATTTATAATTTAGACGAGGCATGTTGGGTAAGACAGAGGGCCATTGGGGAAGTGAGCCCAGATGAGACCCTGCATAATGCAGTGCTTCGAGCAGTTATCAACAGTTAATTGTAAAGGCTTCTCTATGGGCCATCCTTCCAACCTAAGGCCCAAAGTGGAATACTTCAGCCCATGGTTTCTTAGTGCTGTCAGTCCTGATTTTCATTCAGTAGGAAGCCTACTAATTAGGAAGTCTATTGAGTAATTTTTGAACAGGAATTCTCATTGTTGATTGCTTTGTATTTCTCAGAAAAGTATGTTATCTCAAATTGATACACTGTTATAATCACTGATAAATCATTTTTAGACAAATATTTAATTTTGACTTGCTTAATATTTTTGTTATTCTAGCAATGTTGAATTATAGTCTGAAGCACTTCCAAACAAAAAAATCTCAAAAAAAAATTTTTATGTAATTTCCCATGCATCTCATGGCACAATATAGCTTTTCTTTCCTTTTTTGTCTTGATTTTATTATCTCCTTAATTTCTCAATATTTTGTGCCAATTAAACAAATTAGATATTCCTTATTGAACCCTAATCTTAACAAGCCTTTCAGTAAGAAAAACTGTTTTAATGCTCAAAAGTGCTTTCAACCCTTTACATTTTCTGGTAGAAATTTTTCTGAAGCTCTTTTTGTGGTTCTACTTCAGTGACACAGCTGCAAAAGCTCTGTGGGAAGCCTTACTGAACACCAAGCTTAAAGAGGCAGTGATGGAAGTTCGGAGACATCTAGTGGAAGCAGCAAGCAGAGAAAACCTGCCAATCAAGATGAGTATGGGTAAGCCTTTCTACTCCACCCAAGAAGCTTCTGTAAGCCTGCTCTGAACTGTGGACCAGTCTAGCCAATGTAGAATCTAGGTGAAAGTATCGAATACACTTGTGAACTGGTGAAAGAATAGGGAGGAAATATGTGTATACTGCCCTTGGACTTGGCATTGATGACTTTTCTTAAACTCTGCTTGGGAACTTGAGGCAAGTTCTTGCTTACAAAGAATGATTCTTTTAGTTTCTTAACTGATCTTAAACTATCAAAATCAGTCTGTACTATCTTCCTTTAATTCTATTCCACCCTTACTCCCTTTTTGCTCCCCTGTCCACTTATGGTAGATGAAAGTTCTTTCATTGGTTTTGAATTAATAATGAATTATTATACTGAAAAAGCAACTGAGCAGACAGAAGTGTTCCATCTCTGCCCCTCACCCTAAGAGCAGTCTGCTTTGTCCAGTCACGTGAATGTAACTTCTTCACCATGGATCACATACTGCATGTTTCTCTCTCCCTGTTTAACATCCAACTTTGTCTTTGGAAGACTATGGCTATGATGAAATTTAAGTTTTTTCAACATTATTAATTCATTAATTAATCTGTTTTTGTGATATTGGAGATTGAGTTTAAGGCCTTGTGCACTCTGGTGCTCTACCACTGAGCTACATCCCCAGCTGAAATTTGTTTTAAATATTATTTTTTCCTTTGATCAAAAAGTCAAAAAAGCACAGAAGCAATATTTTATTTTAGAAAAGAAATTTGGCTTTTAACTTTTCTTTGATTTAAAAAATATATTAAATAATTTTAATAAGAAAATATTTAAATATGGTTATTCATTCTGGTTTAATAGGTAGAATTTATTTCTGGAAACTTGCAAAAATTGATTATTTTAAAAATACAGTTTCTTATAATCTGCTTTTTGGTACCTACTAAATACTAGTACATTGATAGTCTGTTTTCTCTCTTTTTTTTTTTTTTTTGTGGGGAGGTTTTCTGGAGATTGAACTCAGGAGCACTCAAACACTTAACCACATCCCCAGCCCTATTTTGTATTTTACTTAGAGACAGGCTCTCACTGAGTTGCTTAGTGCCTAACTTTTGCTGAGGCTGGTTTCGAACTCCCAATCCTCCTGCCTCAGCCTCCCTAGCCATTGGGATTACAGGTGTGTGCCACTGCGCCTGGCCTGTCTTCTATTTTTCAATAAAATGTGATACCTTTCTATGTCTGGCCTAATTTTGCTTAATCATGATAACCTCCAGTTCATCCAAATGACACGATTTCATTCTTCTTAATAGCTGAATAACATTCCATTGTGTCTATATACATGTATTTTTTTTAATCCACTCATCTGTTGATGGGCATCTAGCCTGATCAACATGGTTGATGGGCATCATACCTTGGCTATTGTGAATACTGCTGCAATAAATGTGGGTATACAGGTATATGTCTCTCACACTGATATCATTTCCTTTGGGTAGATACCTAGGAGTAGAATAACTGGATAGTATGGTAGATCTATTGATAGTTTTTTGAGGAGTCTGCAAACTTCTTTCATGGTATGTAGCCTAAGTTCTTAATTATGATACAAAGTCAAACTATCAGGTTCAAATAGAAAAAAAAAATTTGGAAATAGAACAATGTGGATGAACCTAAGAAGAAAAAAGTTATAAGGTCATAACATAAAAATGCAATCATGACTTTTAGTGTATTAGTGACTATATGTGAGAACTTTAAAGAACATAGTGATGATAAGAAAAATGAAAATAATAATTAACATTTATTGAGTATTTACAATGTGCCAGAGTTTTTAATTATTTACACGTGTAGTCTTATTTAATCATTACAATAATTTCTGTGAGGTAGGAACAACTCACATATCCCATTTTTCAGATGGGGAAACAAACAGAAAAATTAAGTCACTCAAGATCATACATCTGATAAGGACTAGGGCTGGAATTCAAATCCAAGCCTTCTGACTGCAGAGGATATGCTCTTTATTTATAAAATCATGCTAATTCCATATAACCAATACCAGAAGTCCTACATATTGTTTGGGGTAAAAATAAAGTTTCTGTTTTGAAATCATTCTGGCATTTGGCTACCAATTTTAATTCCCTCCCTCCTTCCTTTTTTTCTTCCCTCTCTTCTTTTTTTCCTTCTTTCCCTCTTTTCTTTCCAGTCTTAGGTATACATTACTAACATGTATTTACTTTCTAGAGTTCCTTTTTCATGAACATGTTGAAATAAGAACTGGTTTATGTTGTGAATCAACAAGAGTAGGAATGCACAAGGGGCCTTAACAATAAAGTTAGTTTACGTTGTGTTTCAGTGACATAACCTTACGATGCTATCACAGAGCATAAATCAGTTCTTACGGTTCAGTGCAAGACCCTCAAAAAATCAAGAAACTTTACTTTTGTAAAGAACCAGAAATTTTAAAAAAGACAGTTACCCCATGAGGAAATAAAATGTCAATGTTTGCATTTTCTGCCGGCCCCCCAGTATTAGGTAGAATGGTTTTCTTTATCTGAAAACTCGGTACATGAGAGAGGGAGCCCAGAGGAAGAAAGAAAGAAACAACTATGTGATTGTTAGCAAGATTGGCTCATATGCTATCTTTGTGCCAACTATAATTAAGTAAGAAATAATACTGTGTGGCTATTTCTGCTTCATATTTCTGCTTAGTATCACTAGCCAGAATTTCTTGAGTGTCTCATTTCCATATATAAACAGGTATATAGCCATGCAAGTAAGAAAAAGAGCTGGAAGTTTTAGTCATAATGACATTGAATTTTGAAAACTCCCTATCATTCAGCTTATCATTAAAAAAATCATGCTTTGTTCTCTTAATGACTGAAATGCTTTGCCTAGCAGCATTTAAAACTAGGAAATACTATGAAATGCACTTTAAATTATGCGCTGTCCTTCCATCCCCTTCTATAAATCTTACCGAAGTATAAATTTTTCTGACTCCAATAGAGGCTTCTGGTATTTTTGAGACATTAAACAGACTTTAATTCTAGACGAAGGATTCTCTTGTGTAAATTCAATGAGAAAGGATCTCACGACTGAAACCTCAGATCTTAAATATAAAGTTTCTCAGTACAAGGTAAGTTCATATTAAAACATTATGAGCACCAAGAGAAATAAACATCATTCTCTTAAATGATAAAAGTTTATTTGGTAAAATAAATAAAATTCATTTTATCATTGCACATATAAACATATGCCATCTTTCTAAGAGCTTGTTATTAAATTGTCAGTTAAGCAGTATGTTTCAGAAGAGTGATTTTTTTTTTTAAACACTGAGAGTGAATTGTATTTTTCCTACTGGCTTTTATAATGAAAAATATATTCTGCAAGTAAGAAACAAGTACATGCTAAGAATCTGTTTGAGTTCAAAATGACCACTTAGAGAAGAAATGAGTAGAAGATGCCTGTCTTGAACTCTGATACATTTGCAGAGACTTTTTTCTCTGGAGTACCATGGTGGTCATGGTGGTCAAGAGATCTTCAGCAGTCTGTCCTACAGCTCTCTGAAGAAGGGACTCATTCCCCAGTGTATAAATTGTGGCAGAAATATCTTGTTAGAGCTGAAGTGAAACAGATCTCTTAATAATACTGTCCTTTCTTTAACAGCTGTGATTCTTGAGAGTATTCTCTATTGATGCCTGTTTTTTTGTTATTTTATTGTTTATTAATCTAGTGTAGTCTAGGTGCTGACACTTTTTTACTGAAAAATCTCCCAGACCACTGAAATTAAGGACATTTTTTTCTCAGTCTTTTTTCTTCTTGACTTCTTTACATCATCCATCTTTTAGGTTATTGCTTCTTTCTTGTATTTGTATGTTTTCTGTGACTTTTGGCTCTCCTGATTTTGATGGAGTACAAAGTTAATTCCATCAGGGTTGAATCGCAGGTCTGCCACTTATTAGACAAACATATTTATTTATCCATAAAATGGAGGAAATATATATGTCCAGGAAAGCGATGGAGAATGCAAGATCAGATCCTAGTGGTACTTAACACTTTGAAGCACATTGGAATTAGTGTGCTGTCTGTGGGAAAATCTTCATTAAGTTAAATGACTTCTCCTTTCTTTGAAAGAAATGTGCTCATTCATTTTCTTAACTTGCCATTTTCTAGGCTTTATGCTGAGTATTTGAATTTTTACCTTCTTTTAACACACTCTGTCTTTCTTTCTTTCTTTCTTTCTTTCTTTCTTTCTTTCTTTTTTCCGAGATAGGGTCTTACCATTTCCCAGTCTGACTTCACACTTGTAATCCTCCTATCTCAGCCTCCAGCGTAGCTAGGATTACAGGTATGTGCCCTGGCAGCTGGTTTACGGAGTCTTTCTTTATGCAGAGTTCTAAATAGTTTTTCCACTTTCACCTTAGTTATGATTATCTTCTTCTAACTCCATTCATACCGTCACTTCTTCCCCACCTCACCTTGACTGTATTAGGGGTTCCCTTGCCTCTGTGGCCCACACTCTTATAGAAAAATCTCTTGAGCTGCATTTCCAGATCATAATCTGACCCACTGTGCTGTGATACTTCTTAATTTGCTTTCCTAGTTCTGTGGAACCTTAGTGTCAGCCCATTTATTCACCATGATTTTCTGTTTTCCAAATTAACTGTGATGAAGTCTTTGAACCATTTGTGAAACAACAGGCCTGCCCATCTTGTACCATCATGGCTGCCTCTAGTTCTGAACCACTAGCAAAGCTCTAGTTTGTTAACCTCTCAGCTGAACAAAGATGCTGTCTTGGCCTTCCCCTATTCTTAATCAATTCCAGATAGGATCAGTGATTTTTGTTTCCTACCAATGCCTTGCTTGCTGTTGTTTCCAACCTTTAACATTTAGCAATTTCAACTGGCTTTGAAAAACAGCAATAAATCAAAACACTCTAAAATTTTTTTGATATATGTCCCCCCCCCCAACATTATTGAGAGTATTCTGCTTCCTGGTTTTGGTACTTGACTTAGCCCAGTTCTGGCTGGATCACAGCTGTGTTTTAATTACATTTATGTCTTTTGCTGACATTGTGGAGAATTTTGTCTGAGTTAAGGGGAGCATGTATGCATGCACATTTTGTGTGTGTGAGCGACATTGTAAAAGAGAAAGATAAAGGAAAATACAGATGGGGAAATGGGGAGATTGGCAAACTTTGCAAAAAGGGTAGGTTAAAACCTAGTAAGAACAACATGCAATGTGATATTAGTGACTTACAAAGATGAGAAAATCTGGATGCCTTGTAGAACACACACAGATTATCAATTCTCATTCATTCTTAATGTTCTAGTTGTTACCCCAGTTTTGGGAATGGGGAAGGGAATTAAATTTTATCAAGTAGTTACTTTGTTTCAGGTGCTATAACAGAAGTTTTGCATAGTTCACTTAATATTCCCCCAAATTTTGTGAATTTGGTACTCATGTTTCACTCCAATTTCACCAATGAGGAAAAGAGAACGAGAAGGGTGACTCCCTTTTCCAGGATTATTGTGCCAGTTGTTAAGTTTTTGTCTCTTGATCCCCTTGTGCGCCATGCTGTGGGGCTGGGACTGTGCAGAGTACACTTCTGTTCTTCTGGCTGGCTCACTGTTACACTGTGCCAATAAAGAGCGTAGAGGAAGCTGCGAAGCTCCAGGGTAAAGAAGCAACTTGGGCCTTCCTGACTGCTTGCCGGAGACTCTGCTTGGGTCACGCCAACAGTACTTCTCCACAGCCTTGGTCTGGCCTTCCTGTGGCGGCAGCTGAATCCAGTTTGCAGCTCCACCACCACACAGCTTCGTGGCATCCACACCTCAGAGGTGCCAGCCCAGCCCAGCCCAGCCCAGCCCAGCCCAGCCCAGCCCAGCCTTTCTCTCTTTCTCCACTAGTGGTAATGACTGCTTCCTACAGCTGTTACCTCCATTATACCCTGCAGTTTTTTCATCTTTTCAGTTCCCCACTTAAGAGGTTTGTGTATTAGATTTTCTCTGTTCAAAAGCTGGTGTGTTTACTGCCTCTGGCTGAGCCCTGTGTGATAGTCACCCAGCAAATGAGCCCTGATACAAACCTGAGTCTATCTGACTTTTGTATTAGGACTCTTTCTAGACATAGAATCTGATGCTTTGGGTGTGGGGTGGCATCTAAAGAGCTACAAATGCAGATATGATCATGCCATCCCCCTGCTTATAACCCTTCCAGGGGTCCCCATTGGCTCAAGATAGTGTACAAACCCTAAAGCATGCCATTTATGAAAAATTTCTGCTTTTGAGCCTCTTGGCCTCAACCTCCACTCTTCCCCCCATTCCCAAAATGGGCTTTTGCAGATCCAGGTCTCTGCTGGCTTTGATTTGCTTGTCCCTCTAACTCCACTCTGCATCCTTTTCTACCTGTGACTCTGGAGGCTGACCTTTATGGGCTGCCTTAAGCCTCGCCTGTCCTTTGCCTATCAGTGGGGTGAAGG
Organism: Sciurus carolinensis; assembly: GCF_902686445.1. Taxonomy (NCBI): domain Eukaryota; kingdom Metazoa; phylum Chordata; class Mammalia; order Rodentia; family Sciuridae; genus Sciurus; species Sciurus carolinensis. The sequence continues at coordinate 99,362,231 of NC_062222.1, forward strand.
TCTTGTTTGCCGGGTCTCTTTCCTGCCAGGATGCAGTTGGTTGCATTCCTCTGCCCTTCCCTGGTTGGTTTTCACTAACACTGTGGACTCCCCCAGCTTCCACTCTTGTAAGAAGTCTCTTTGTTAAGAGCTGCTCATTTTCATTGCTTGAGAGTGCTCTTTCCTGCCACCACCTTGACTCTGTGAACACTCATTTTCCACACATGGTCCCTGGTGCATGCATACACAGACACAAACACAAATGCACATCTTTGCTGTTTCTGTTAAAACCCATCTTATTTTTCATGACCTGGTACAGTTGTCACTGTCTCTGTGGAGCTATAGCTAATCCTTCCTTCCCTGCTTTTCACCCCCTGCATTGTAGGCTGAATTGCTCTGACTGCTTAGGACCCACAGCTCTTTTATTGATGCTTTCTTAGCAGTTGCTGCACTGTAATATAGTTAAATTTTGTCAATCCAAAACCTTATGTCATGTTCTTTATTGGCCATTTGAAGAACTTGGTACATAGTGGGTGGCTTAATACTTGTTGGTTCAGTGAATGGATTGGTGGTAAGTATGGTGGGGAATTAAAAAACAATTAATATTTCTATTTTAAGTTATATGTGTTATTGTTTATGTTTACAATTTTACTTTCTTTTTCCTCTTGATGTCACTGTACCATCTATTCATATCTTCTTCCTTGGACTTTTTTCCTATTGTCCTCATATGTCTCTGTTCTTTTGACAGCTTCCTCTTCCTAGTTGTTTCAAGTCTCTTCTCTTCCTTACTTCTAGTTTTCTAGAAGACTGTCGATGTCTTTGTATCCTTGGATGTGCCTTGCATATAGATGCTCGTTAATGACTGCTACTAATCTTAAAGCCTTACCCTACTTTCACTCCGCCTCCAAAACAAGAACACTGATTTCCTACAACTCAGTCTCCTGGACTTTATAATTTTTTCCCAATATTTTCTCCATTTTATCTCTGAGCCCATATCATCATCTCTAGTATTGTATATACTGGAGACACTGGACATTTTATATTCCTGTCAGTACTGTTTTTGTTTGTACTGCTATTACAGCAGTTACCACCAGACTGAGTAGTTGGGGTTTGGAACCCTTCCCTATGCTTCTTAGGTTTTTTTTTTTTTTTTGTACTTAACACAGGACCTTGAACTTGCTGTATGCCCAGTATATATTTATGAAATGAATAAATAAATTTTTTAATTAACAGTGTCAAGATTTGTTATCTATTTAATGGGTTGCTTTTTCTATTACTCTCCTGTGGAAACCAAGTGCAATATTGATTTAGAACATATGTTCTCAAACTATTGCTCTCAGAACCCCCTTACAATTTTTAAAAAAATTATTGAGGAATTATTGAGGCTTTTGTTTATGTGGATTATATCTATTGATTTGTATGGGATAGATGAATGAATGGATGTATAGGTAGAAAATATCACATTAGAAATGAACAAATATGTATTAATATCATATTAGAAATTAAGAAATATGTATTAATTTGTATAAAGATAATAAACCATTACCTATTAACATTTTTGTTAAAAAACCTGTTTTCTAAAGTAGTGAGCGGAACGGCAGCATTGCACATGTTTGCATATCTCTAATGTCTAGCTTAACAGAATACGACTGTCTTCATCCTCACATCTGTCTCTTTATGCAATCTACTGTGCTATATCATTTTGGATGAAACATATGAAGAAAAAATAGAAAGATAAATAGTTCGAACAGTATTTTAAAAACCTTTTCAGAAAATCATAGACACTCTCTGATATTACACTAATTTTACAAAAGGTAGTTTCTTATAGGGTAGTTGAAGTTTGGAATATAAAAACATCTTTGATTTTTTCCCATACTTTGTTACATTAAAATCCATTCATCTCCAGTCCCTATCAAAATACCAATGGCATTCTTTACAGAAATAGAAAAAATAATCTTAAATTCACTTTGAAGAATAAAAGACCTAGTATACACAAAGCAATACTAAGCAAGAAAAGTGAAACAGGAGGTATCACAATATCTGATCTGAAATTATACTACAGAGCTATAGCAGCAAAATCAGCATGGTATTGGCATCAAAAAAGACATGAAAACCAGTGGAACAGAATAGAAGACAGAGAGACAAATCCTTATATCCATAGCCATCTGATATTTGACACAGCTGCCAAAAATATATTTTGGAGAAAAGACAGTCTTTTAAACAAATGTTAAAAAGATATCCTTTTTAACAAATGCTGGGAAAATTGGATGCTCTATGTAGAAAAATGAAATTAGACCCACATCTCTCACCCTGCAAAAAAACTTAAATTGAAATGGATAAAAGACTTAGGAATTAGATCAGAAACTTCACAACTGCTAGAAGAAAATGTAGGGTCAACACTCCATCTTATAGGTGCTTATTAAGGACTTCCTTAATAAGACCCCCAAAGTGCAAGAAAAAAATAACAAGAAGCAATAAGTGAGATGCCATCAAACTAAAAAGCTTTTGAGCAGCAAAGGAAACAATTGAAAATATGAAGAGAGAGCCTACAGAATGGGATAAAATCTTGACCAGCTACTCCTGCAATAGGGGATTAACTATTCAGAATATATATAAAGAACTCAAAAAAATTACCCCCCCCAAAAAAACCCAAATCAATAAATGGGCAAAAGAAGTAAACAGAAACTTCTCAAAAGAAGAAACACAAATGTCCTACAAATATATGAAAAAATGTTCAACATCTTTAACAATCGGGGAAATGCAAATCAAAACAACACTAAGATTCATCTCAATCTAGTCAGAATGTCAGTGATCAAAAATATGAACAACAAATGCTAGCAAGGTTGTGGGGAAAAAGGAACACTTGTACATTGTTGGTGGGACTGAAGACTAGTACAACCCCTCTGGAAAACCATATGGAGATTCCTCAAAAAACTAGGGATGGAATCACCATATGACCCAGATATCTCACTCCTCTGTGTTTCCCCAAAAGACCTAAGATTAGCATTTTACAGCAACACAGCAACATCAATACTTTTAGCCACAAAATTCATAATAGCTAAATCAGGCATCTGTCAATAGATGAATGGATTAAGAAATTGTGATATACACACCCACAATGGAGTCCTACTCAGCCATTAAAAAGAATGAAATTATGGCATTTGCTGGCAAATGAATGGAAATGGAGAATATCATGCCAAGTGAAATTAGCCAGACTCAGAAACTCAACAGTCAAATGTTTTCTCTCATATGCAGAAGCTTGCGTAAAATAAAGGAAAGGGGGAGGGAAGGATAGAATAACATAAAGAATCAATCAAATACAAATTAATAGGCGAAAGGAAGTCTAGTAGAGGAAGGAGAATGGGAGAGAGTAAGGAGGATGGGAGGGAAGAGGGGAGATCCTGAACTGAAGTCCATCTTCAGGCACATATGAGTTTGTCAGGATGAACCCAACTACTATGTGTAACTATAAAACTCTAATAAAAAAAATCCATTCATCTCTCTTGCACTTGGAGTGAATCATTTACACACATTATTTTGTATTTTCATGTATTTAGTCTCTTGGAAAATATTGGTTTACCTAAATTATATCAATTTTCCAAATGCTGACACATATTATACAATATAATAAAATCATATTTATTGATATTACCACTGATCATTAGAAAAATCTTTGAGTATTAGGAATATATAGATGCAGCAACAAATACAAGTTTTCCAAAATTCTAGTTTTTCATGCCCAAAATTGCCTTTTGTCATTGGCAATGTAAAATGTCAGTAGTTTTCCTCAAAGTGACGGGCTTACTTTATTCATGTTTAAGGAGATGTCTGAAGAACATGTCTTCTAGTTTTTTCTTCTGTTTGGCATGAAAAATGCCCAGTTAAGTTCATGACTCAAGTGACCATACCAGAACTTTCTTTCAAGATAGCTGTTATATTTCAGTATGCACCAGAAGTCTGCTTTGCATATTTCTCATTTATTTATACAGAATATTAATATCCTCTTAAGGGTTCATATTTGATAAAAGTAATAACATTTACAGTTTCATGAAGGTCATTTGGAAGTGATGCTGGCTACTTGTATAATTTGGTGCTTTCATTTGTGCTAAGCATCAGCACTTTCACCCACCAAATAATGTAGAAGCAAAATCAAATAAAACTTCAGTATTATTATGAAGATTGTTTGTCTTTGCTAGAAAGTATCTTAGGAACCCAGGGGTTTGTAGAGTGTCTTTGAGAACCATTATTAAAAGCAGGTAATATTTTCTGGGGTTTAGATTGGTACAATTTCCTAGAGATCAGTGGAATCAATTGAATATAAAAAGAAAGTTGTCGAACTCTTCTCTAGATGCTATTCAGAGTTTGAGGTGACAGGCTATTTTCCATTGTTCAAAAAACATTATGTGTTCTTACTATGTATTAGGTCTTTGTAATAAGTGGAAAACATGTAAAATTTCTTGTTTTCAAATGAACAGATTTTTTTAACTTTGCTGAATTTATCTACAAAGGAAGGACTCTAGTACTTGTTAAATCTTATGTGAAATGTAGCATTTGTGAAGAATTCAAGATATTGAGTAAAATGAGGATATCGCATGATGAAATTATTATCTTCTGGGTGAATATGAAAATAATGACCAAAAGTCATGCAGCTGAATATGAAGAATATTCTACCAGATCAGATCTAGGGGTGGTATCATTCCATCTGTAGAAATTGTTCCCTTAGTTGGGAAATGTGTGACTGGAGTAATGGTTTCCAAAAGTGAAAGTAGAGATTTGAATTAGTTGATTATGTTGAAACCTAAGTTATGAATTTCTGAAGGAAATACATATCATATAAGTTTGATCCAAGTGAGATGATAGACTGAGTAAGAGGGCTGAATGCAGCGTCCTAAGGAATATATTCATTTAGGAGATATGAGGAAGAAGAGAATCTAGAGAAAAAGACAGTCTTAAGATTGTTAAATAATGCTTCATCTATACTCCATTACCTATAGCAGAACTTATATTGATTCTGTTTCTTTATTTCTTCATCTATAAATGGGAATCTGAATTTCTAATGTTCCTTTAGCATCTAACCTCTTGCTCTGTACCTTTAAATAGATGTTTCTTTTTTCTATCTCTTCTTATTGTCTTTTTTTAAAAAAAATAATGATTTTTTATGTATGTTTGAGGTTTACAAGATGACATTATAGGAATATATGGATAGTTAAGTCATTAGTATAATGAACCAACTGAATATATTTCTTATATGGTTACTTCTTTGTGATAAAAGAACCAAACTCTTCTTTAACAAGAATCTCTAATATAATAAAATTTTATTAACTATAGTCTTTATATTATACATTATATTTCTAGACTTGCTCATTGTAAATATATACTGTTTTGTATTCTTTGACCTATTTCCTCCTATTTCCTCTCCCTAAACCTGCTCCTGGTAACCATTGTTTAAGTCTCTATTTCTGTATATCTGTTCTTTAAAAAGAGGAATCTTTATATAATTTATATAATGCAATGTTTTTTCTGTCTGGCTTATTTCATTCAGTATATTGTCCTTCACTTTCATCTATGTTGTGGCAAATGACAGGATCTCCTTTTTCAAGACTGAATAATATTCTATTGTGTACTAGCATGCATATGTGTACATTTTCTTTATCCCTTTGTCACCAAACACTTGTTAACTCCATTTAGTCTAACATTTAGTTCAATTCTAGTATTTTCTCATTTATTTTCTGTCTGGTTGACCTATTCATTGATGAAAACGGGGTATTGAAGTCTCCTACTATTATTGTATTAGAACCTGTCTCTCTCTTCAGATTTATTAATATTTTCTTTTTATACTATATATTTAGGTTCTTTGATATTGGGCACATATGTATTTACAACTGTTATGTCCTTTTGATTAACTGACCCCTTTGTAAGTAAATATAATGCCCTTCTTTGTCTTTGGCAACAGTTTAGACTCGAATACTATTTTACCTAGATATAGCAACTCTTGCTCTCTTTTGGTTACTACTTGCATGGAATATCTTCCTTTTTCCCATCACTTTCAGTCTATGTGTGTGCTTAAAGCTAAAATGGGTCTCTTGTAGGCAGCATATAGTTGAATCATTTTTTTTTTCTTTAAATCCACTCAACTACTCTGTCTTTGGATTAGAGACTTTAATACCATTTACATTTGAGGTTATTATTGATAGGTAAGAATTTAGTCTTTCTATTTTATTGTTTTCTGTTTGTTGTGTAGACACTTTGTTCTGTTCTTCCTCACTTGCTGTTTACCTTTGCAGTTTGGTGGTTTTCTACACTGCTAAGCTTTGATTTCTTTCTTTTTCTTGTTTGCGTATCTGTTGTAGTTTTTTTTCCTGTGTGATTACCTAACATAAGACATTGTATTGTAAAAATGGTCTATTTTAAGCTCATAAAAATTTAACTTTGATCACATACAAATGCTCTAGACTTTTACCCCACCACCACCCCAGAGCTTGTATACTGTCACAATAACATGTTTTTATGTGGTATTTTCCTTAATAACTTATTGTCCCTATAATTATTTTTGAGAATTTTAATGTTGTTCTAGAGATTTGAAAGATTAAACACCACTTTTACAGTGATGGAGTATTCTGAATTTGACTATGAATTTACTTCTCATGAGTTTTATAATGTTCTTTATTTTCATAATAGTAATTATTGTCCTTTCATTTCTAGTTGAAGAACTTAAGCATTTCTTTTGAGGCAGATCTAGTGGTAAGGAATTCTCTAGATTTTCTTGTTTGAGAAAGACTTTATTTCATCTTCATTGCTGGATATAGTTTTATTAGCTGGCAGGTTTTTCTTCTTTCAGCATTTTGAATATTCTCTTGTGGCCTGCAGAGTTTCTTCAGAGAAATCCACTAATAATCTAGTGGAATTCCTCTGTAAGTCACTCAATGCTTTCTTTTGCCTCTCTTAAAATTCTCCCTTTGGGGCTGGCGTGTGGCTCGGTGGCAGAGAGCTTGCCTGGCCTGCATGAGGCCCAGGGTTCCATTCCAGCACCACAAAAAAAGAAAAGACATTTTCTCTTTGACTTTTGATATTTTGATTATAATGTGCTCCATGAGGATTTTTTGGGTGACCTTCATTGACCTGGATGAAGAGTTCATATCTCTCCCCATGTCTTGAGGTGTTTTTAGCAATATTTCATTAAATAAATTTTCTGTACCTTCCTCCATCTCTTCTACCTCTAAAAATAACATAATTTCATAATATTTGTTCTCTTAATACTGTTCAATAAGTCCTGTAGACTTTCTTCACTCTTTCATTGTATTTTTTTTTTGTTTCCTCTGACTGGATTATTTCAAAAGGTCTATTTTTAACTTGACAAATACCTCTTATGTTTGATTTAGTCTGCTGTTGAAATTCTATTTTTTATTTCATTCATCACATTTTTCAGCTCCAAGATTTCAGTTGGTTTTTTTTTTTTTTGATAATATTTATCTGTTGAATTTCTTATTCAGATCATGAATTATTTTTCTGATTTGATTAAATTACCTCTCTGTATGCTCTTGTATTTCACTGAGTTTCTTAGTTTCCATAGAGATCATTATTTATAATTTCTTTTTAGGAATTGCGAATTTCCTTTTCTTTGGAACCATTACTGGAAAAGTATTATGTTCCTTGGGTGGCATCTTCACTTTTACATGTTTCTTATGCCTCTGTGTTGGTACCTGTGCATCTAATGGAAGAATTTCCCCTTCCAAAGATAGAATGGCTTTCATAGAGACTTTCCCCAGTAGCTAGGTCCTAGACTGTCTTTTGGTAGGTTGTTTTGGTTCTGATTCCAGGTGGACACAGTAGAATTGTCTTCATGCATCTTCTTCAGCTGGGGTCAATGTCAGCAATGACTATAGGTGCCCTAGTGGCCCAGACTGTAGGAGTTTTTGGCAGCAGGAGTGGCAGGGTAGATTCTTAGACTTCTCAGCAGCAAGGATTTTTGGGGTATTCCAATTCTCTTTTTCCCATGGAGGGGTGACTTAACTGAGGGGACCTTTCTTGGTGTCAAGTCTGATGTAACCCACATGCAGCCACAGTAGTGCTGTGTTCCAGGGCATAGAAGGTTAGAGCTACTCTGACACGGGGCCCTGGGATTAGTGTCTTGCTGAAGTACTGGGATACTTGCAGTGTGGGCACAGGTCCAATTTCTGATACATGGGTGGATGCAGCTTTTCCACAAAACTGGGGACTGTGACTTTGGGGCATTCTCTTGTAGCTGGGGCATAGGAGAGAGGGGTGTAGTTGTGACTCTGATCCTGGGGGTCAGGGAACAGCACTGGAATAACTCTGGGGAAGAAGGAATGTTCCAGAGGCTTGGACCTAGGGTAGCAGGGCACAGCTACAATTTGGGCTCTGGAGCCAGTAGGGCGCAGTGGTAAGTGGAGCACAAGGAGAGGGGTGCCACATAGTTGTAGCTATAGACCCCATGGCGATGGGACCAGAAGTGAGTCTGGCACTGAGACTGGGTGTAGCAGCACGAAAAACCCAGAATGGCAGGGTCCAGCTGTGTCTTGTGCTCTGACAAGGGAAGGAACAGAGGAAATGAAATGATAGCTGTACTACCCGGAGTGCTGAGCTCCTCGTTAGTTCAGACTGGAGGACTAGTCCAGATCCAAGAAGAAGGGCTTTGCAGCTGTTTGGACCAGAGGGTGAGTGGCACAGCTTGGACAAGGATCTGTTTCCATGAGGAGAAGCACCCCACATCCTTTCAGGTTCTGGGGGACACAACTGCTGTGCTGGACTAAGGCTGCAGGTCTCTGGGAGGCTGGTCTTGCAGGGGACAGGGCTGTACTTCTTTGAAACTGTCTACTATTGAAAATGACAGCTTGGCCATGAAATGGTGCTCTGCCACATGTGCATACATGGTGCAGTGATGGCAGAGCCTTAGGGATGACGGGACGCAGTGGCTACGGTCCTTTGGAGCAGGATGGCTTGAGCCACTGTGAGCAGGACACAATATGAACTTTCCTGGAGGAGTGTGATCTGCACTCCACTACGGGCAGTTCCAGGCAGCTCCTAAGCTGAGCTCGGGGCCTGTGAGGCCTGCAGGATTCTTCAGTAGTTGAGACAGCAAGTGTCTGGGAGTAACAGGAACAGCTGGGAACCTCCTGGATACCATTTTTTTCTGTAGGGAGGAGACCCTTCTAGTTCAGACTGGGGCTTAGGGCAACAGAGATGAAATGTTTCCTTCCCTTCTCTATGTGGCCATCCTGAGTTTTGTGCTTACAGGATTTTTGCTGCTTCCTTCCTGTACTGTACTCCAGTAGTCTCTATTTAGTCACTCTCTTCAGAGAGCAGTTGTTTATTCATTATATTGATCCTTCTCTGGGCCAGGGAGGAGGGGGCAAGCATTGGGCACCTCTAGTTGGCCATCTTGCTTATTGATCCTCTTATGCTTTCTCAACATAAGGGATCCTGAATGTGATGATATGGGCAGGAGTTAAAATTCTGAAAGCATGATGTGGTGAGAAGGTCTAAGGCTACAGGGTGGGAGATTCTCCTTTAAGAGCAGAAATTCCTTTCCAAGTCAGAGTGGACCCCTCAAAGAAATGCTTCTTCTCTGGCAACTTGGTGTTCTGCCCCTGGATAAACAGGAGGATCTATTTCTTCTCTTCTTTGCTCTCTGCTTGGTTTATAAACGTCGAACCAGTGTTTAACTTAGCTTCAGGAAGGCTACATTTCCATAGAAAGCCAAACCATAAATGTTTCTGGTGATTTTATATTTCACTGTTCTGTATAACTTCAGGGAGAGCTGTTTATTTTTTGTTTGTAACCCCTGATCCTGCAATAGTTACTTTATTCCATAATAGCCTGGAAATAGAGCATGTAGCAGATTTCTCAATTTTGGACCCATGGAATTAAATTGATTTATGTAATTAAAATGTTCTTTTCACATTAGTTTCTTCTTCTACTATTATTGTAATGGTCGTAGAGCTAAAAAATTTGTGTAATAAGAATCATATCCTACTTAAAGGACATTCCAGAAAACTTTCCTCAATATTTATGGTGTTATAAAAATGGACATTAATTCACAACTGGGCTTTATCCAAGTTTCACTATACAGATGGCTGTGTATACTGCCCTTCAAATCCCTGTGGGGAAGGTTTGTAATTTCTTCCCCTTTTCCCCTTTAATAACTTGTTTCAATGTCTCATAGTCATCATGATCAGGATTTTTCCCCCCAGGTCTGACCTAAATCTTTCCACCTGTATGTTAACCATATTTCTTTACCCTTTGGCCTCAACTGAAGTGAGAAACAGGCAGTTACTATTACTCTATTTCTTTATCTGTTGAAAGACCATGCTTTACCCATTGCACAAATCAGTGATAGTAATAAAGTCAAATTTCCCAGAGAAAAATAAATATCTGTCCACTCTACATGAAACAGACGTTACTTTGTTTTAGAGCCAAGAGATTATTTTAAAAATAACACTAGCTCAAGCTTATCAAAAACTCAGTTGATAATATATGTAAAAAAGTGAACATATAATTCTTTCATTCCACTACCCCCACCACCTGCTTTTTGGAGTAACTTTTTAATTAAATTAAATTTTGCCTTTCATTATCTGTCTATATAATTAGTAAGAAAGTAAATTTTAAAAAATGAACTAAAATGAGAAAACAAAACCAAGGTACATGCTAATAGTATGGTAATGTGGTTTCCATTCTCATTTTTCTCTCTCCCTCTTATTAGAATTTGGCTACCCAGCATAAAAATACTATGAGGAAACTTAATTATATAGTTATGCTTCATTTTAAATCTTATATGTATTTTAAAAATCATGTTAAGTTGTGTTATATCAAATAAAATTTTAAGTAGATGAGGATTTTGGTTCAGCCATGGGAAACTACTGTACGTATCATCTAAAGCTTAATATTCACTTACCCAGCAGTTCCATGCTTGGGTGTGTATCCAGTAGAAATGAGTGCTTATGTTCACCAAAAGACATGGATTAGAATGTTCATATTATTATTTATAATGTCTCCAAACTATAAATATAAACAGCAGAATGGATAAAGAAACTAGTATAGTCATGTAGAGCAATAAAACATATAACAAAAAGGATTTTGGATAATGTGGGGTAAATGAAGCCAGGTGCAAGTGAGTACATAATGTAGAATTGCATTAAAATGAAGTTCAAAAGCAGACAAAATATGATCTATTGTAATAGAGATCAAAGTACTAATTAACCTTTTGGGGATTGTTGACTGGATAAACATTCGAGGGAGTTTCCTAGGGTGCTGGATATGTGCTACACCTTGATCCAGGAGGTGATTATATGGACAGACATAAGTAAAAATGATTTGAACTCTGTAGTTAAGATTTATATGCTTTATTGTTTGCATATTATGTTTCACACTTACCAACTCCTTTATACCTGAGGCTTCTGATTTTGGAGCTCATGTTCTGGAAAGTTGACTTCCTCTTTGATGCAGGGTCCAGGTAAAGTCTTTTATGGGGGTTGCAGCAGATGATGATGATGATAATGATGATTTTTGTTTCATCGATTAGTACACTTACATTCCTCTTTTGACTTTCAGAAATTTATATTTCATTAGATTAAAAATACATAATAATAGTTCTACTATACAAAAAAAAAAAAGCCAGAGCTCAATTATTACTACTTGATTATTCTCATTTCTATTGCTTCTCTGTTTCTTGGTATAACTAAATTCAGTGATGTCTCCCAGATGGATGTTCTGCTCAGGTTATATTCTAATATTAATGGTACTTTTTCATTTGGGTATGAGTATTCTAATATGAATAATACTTTTTCATTATGAATAATACTTTTTCATTTGGGTATGGGTTTTTTTTTTGAAGTAATAAAAATGTTCCAAAATTATGTAGCATTGACAGTTGTCCAACTCATGAATATACCAAAACCCACTGAATTGTACATTTTTAGGGTGAATTGTATGGTATATGAGTTATATTTCAGTAAAGCTGCTTTTTCTTTTTTAAAAGAGCTCTTAGAAATTAAAGATATCATTGTGGAAATAAAATATTCAGCAAAAGTTTAAAGATAAATCCTGAAAATCTAAAATGTAGGAAGAAAGAGGAGGACATTGAAAAGATGGGAGGAATAAAGAAGATTAAAGATATACAGAATGAATTCAGGAGGCCAAAAACCTATTAGAAGTTTCAGAGAGAGGAAGTGGAGGATAGGAAATTAGCAAAGAAAAAATGTGAGTTTCCCTAGATGTGAAGAAAACATTTCAAATAAAATAGTCTTACTGAGAAGTGACTATAAAGAATTTTTAAAAACTCTAAATAAACACAATCACTGATTCCCCAGATACTAAAGAATGAGAAAATCCCAAAGGCCCCAAGATGGAAAAGAGAAGCCCATCTGCAGATAAAACAAGAATGAGGCAACACCATTTCTCATTAGCAATCCTCAATGTGAGAGACAATGAAACAATGCATTATTTTCAGTCCTAATCCCAGCAGTTTGGGAGGCTGAGGTAAGTTCAAAGTCAGCCTCATAAAATTAGTGAGACCTAAGCAACTTAGCAAGACTCTGTCTCAAATTTTTTTTTTTTTTTAATTTTTAGAAAAGGGCTGGAGATGTGTCCCTGGGTTCAATCCCCAGCACCATCCCGCAAAGAAGAATAATCTAGGCAGTTGTTCCAAGATATCTTACACTCAAGTCTGATTTCTTTTTGTTTTGAGATTACTTAAAATTTATTTTTTAAATGATAGCTTAAATTGTATATATGTATCATGTATAGCACAGTGTTTTGAATGTGCGTACACATTGTGGAATGTTTAAATCTTGTTAGTTAACCAAGATTCATGCTTTATCTTGTGCACCTCACTGCCTCTCTTTCCAGTAAAACAGATTCTCGCCTTTAAAAAAAAAAAAAAAAAAAGTATTCTAGATCCAGATACACTGTCATGAACTGTGAGGGCAGGAAAAAATAATCTTCTGACAGAAAATACTTTGCTTTCCATTCACCTTAAGGATATTCACCAAAACAACATGGTTCATTAAGATAGAAAAATTGTCGACTTAAAGAAACCAGAGACCCAACTAAAGAGAGCAATGAAGGAATTCTGGCTGATGGTTATACAGATAGGCCTAGAGAACAATCTGCCACAATGGTGTATTCAGGGAGTGGGGAAAAGCATGAAATCCAAAGATAGGATAGTGTATTTGAGATTAGAAGAGTTTAAAGCTTTAAAGATAATAAAAATGCAAAAGAACAGAAAACATGATTGGGCATTCTAAGAACAAACAAAATCTTCTTATGTGAATAAGTGAATGTAATCAGAGCTTTATTGTGAAGTTACATACTTTACAATGATGTAAATAGTATAAATTGAGTTTGAACTTTTAGAATCCAATATAGCAAGAGCAGATAATTCTAAATTATGGTTATGGAATAAAATGTAAACGCTACCAATTTGGGACAGGTAAATGTAAAACAAAGAAGATTTAAAAGATGAAAGGGGGAAAAAGAAGTAAAGGGAAGGATACGGGACTTAATATCCTCTTAGAATTTGAACAGACATATGATACTTTCTGTGGTTGACAGCAAAAAAGGAAACTCTGGCATATAATGTAAGTTATAAAGATAATGAACAGGTGTGTTAAACTCTTTTGTCTGCTTTTGGGCTGTGTCATGATCCTTTGGTTAGTATGTGTTCCTACCCCTTTTATGACTTTCTATGATTCTAGTGGATCATTCTGGTGGGATCTACTGAGGAGTAGATGTAAACACATGTGCTCAGGGTAGCTTTTTGAGCCTTTTGTACATTATTTACAAAACTCGTAAACCATTCTTCATATACAAAATTCTGTCTCTCTTTTTTAACTGTTGAATTAACACTCAAATTTTCTGTAATGGTGCAGTGAATTTAATTTAATTTTAATAGAGTTGCCTCCTTTGGAAGGGAAAATTTGTGTTTTGCAAAATCACATACTAGGTATCAAGGCTCATGATCAGAAAAAAATATATCATTGGCAGCAGCCTATTCAAAAATCAGAACATTAACAAAAGCAACAAAAATCTTAATAAAAATTCTAGTACATAGTCAATTTCTATACATGAATGTTAGAGCAAATGTAGGACTTGATGTGAGCGAAAGAGTTGAAGGTAGCTCATTGTAAGGTGGTGTGAGAGGAGCTGAGGTTGTTTAGTTATAGAAGCAAAAGCAAAATGAACTGAAGATCAGGGCAAATCAAACAGGAAACATTTTAAGTAAGGGTATGGGGCCTGCAGAGCCAAGAGGAAGAGCTGGGAATGAATGGGCACTTTCATGCAGTACTGTTTCTTTTGTGGCTTGCAGAATCCACCTGTGCTCATTTACTTTGTGTTCAGTTGCTGTTATTTGGTGATACAAAATATTAAAATAATGGGGAAAAATCACAAATCAACAGGTGTAACTTTTGTGAAATGCTAACATTATTTATGTTTGCCAATTGTGTATGAAATAATAAACCAGTCTTAGAAGAGCATATTACATTTAAATATTTCCATATGCTTTGTTTTTATCACATTAGATTGAGAAGGAGAAAAATGAAATGCCAATATTTGATTTCTGGGGATGAGTGTCTTAATAATATAAAGTCTCTTTATTCAAATTGCACACATTGGGTTTTCATTCATGTTTGTGGGAATATGATGAATGAAAAATATGCAATGACAATATGGTTATTTCTTATATCAAGAGTTTTTTTTTTTTAAATAGCTAAATGTATTATTTTAGACAAAATTTTTGTTGGTGATTACTTGCTCCCACCACAACACTTATGGGATTAAATCAAACATGGCACTAACAAAATACCCTTTATTTTAAAAATGGCAATAAAGAATTATACATATGTAGATAATTAAGATTTACTTCATCTTACTAAGTCACAAAACAGGTTGAATAAACTATAATTTGTTGTGTATGCAGTAATGGGAAAAATAATCTCCATAATGCATTTGAATTTAACTGAATTCAATATTGGAAGGGTTGGTTATAGAGAATATTAAAATACAATACTAAATTCTTTTATTTTCCAGATCTATACCCTTTCCTCTAAAAGATAATTATATTTTAATATTTTAATAATTATTTTTTTTAATTATAGAATTGGTGGTAAGCTTTGTGTTTTTCTCTTAACTAAATTGAAATCAGAAACTTCTTTCTTTAAAATGAAAAAAATAAGAACAATAAAGCCCAATAACATTTCTTACTTGAAAACCACTTTTCAAATGTGAAATTGTCACTTTTCAAAAAGTTAGTATTATGCAGCCTTGATATATAAAATAATCCTTTTTTTTATAGCTCTTAAAAATGTGTTGCAAAGCCTTCTGGGTTGACATTTTAAAACCACCATATAAATCTGCCTGACAAGTTAATTTTTTCCTTTTTTTTAAAGTAAGGTATGGATAAATATTCTGCCCTTTACTTTTCAACACCTGGTTCTAGTCGCTCATTGTTTTAGTTGATGTTAACTAAGAATCTCTATTCAAGTCATTAATCTTACTACAACATTTTTTGGTAGCCAATTCACTGATTTCTATTTTTTGGGTAAGTTTATGATTAAACTAAAATTTTGAAAATGTCACAGCCTATATTTTAAGGCATCTCTGTGAAATACATTTTTTGTTAAATTTCAGTTAGCATGTTTTAAATTTTTAAGAGGAAAATCTGCTTTCATGACATATCTAGTGAATTGTTAGAGGTGTGTTTGTGTGAAAAGGATGTACTGTGCAAAGGGAACAAAATAGAGCAGGAATGGTAGAGAAGTGCAGGAGTCACAGTGTTTTGCTGTTGGCATTTCCTATTATGAAATATACCCATTTTGTTTCTTTAGATCACATGTCTTATGTGGGAAGGTGGCATTACATAAGAGTCTGATTCTTAGGCAGGAAATGCTAACAATGCAAAGTTTGTCTATGTTTTTTAACTGAAGACTCTCTTCCCTTTAAAATGTACATATGGTGGGGCTGGGGATATGGCTGGTACTAGGGAGCTTGCCTAGCATGTGCAGGACCCTGGGTTTGATTCCTAAAACACACAAAAACAATAACAACAACAATAAAAAAACCAAAACAACATATGGTTTATTATAATAAAATATAAACAGATCCTCTGATGACTTTTGTTTTGGTGATTTCCATTTCCTATAGTCTTTCTAAAACATTTATATTACAAGTGAATTGTTTGTGTTTTGAGTCTCACTCTTCCTCTTTCAGTTGAGAAGATGGGGTTTGAGAGGCAGGCAGTTTTCACATATAGTTTTTCGTACTGCCCAGAGGTTTTTTTTTTTTAATCTTAGCAGCACTAATCCCATCATGATTAAGTCATTATTTGTGTGGTTGTTAGATGAGTGCCTCTACGGATGGGCTGTACTCTGTGTGTTCAGGAGCCACACTGCAGTCACTTGCAGCACAGTGTATAAACAAATAAATGAAGCTTCTGGCAGTCTTAAGATTTGAACCCATTTTGTGTAAATTTTCTGCATATTTAGTAACTGTCAGAGGATATCATTGCAAGAAAATGTTAATCATTTACACAAAAGGCTGTCATGTAAGAGAAAATAGCATGGAATAGGCTGAATTAATTATGAGAGTGTCAAATACTCATTTGTCTTTCCACAAGGATGGGGATTTTTTGGTATGTTCTTGGGTTGATTCCTATCAGCAAGAGCAAAAATACATGTTGAATCAATTAATTAATGAAAGACACTTAAAATTCATCGATAAGAAAACTAAACAACTTAATTGAGAAATGGGCAAAAGATTTAAACAGACATGTTACCTGAAAACATATAGGATGTCAATTAAGCACACAAAAGATTTTCAACACCATTAGTCATTAGGAAAATGCAAATTAAAAACACAATGAGATACTACTATATACTTATTAGAATAGCTAAAATGAAAGTGACAATACCAAGTGCGTGAGAATGTAGAGACAGTACACTTTGAAGCTCAGTTTGCCAGTTTCTTATAGTTAAGATACACTTAAATATTTGACCTAGAAACCCACTGGTAGAAATGTACCCAAGAAAAATGAAAACTTGCACATATAAATATATACGTGAAAACATGTACACAGATGTTCATGAAGGTTTTATCCATAATTGCTAAAAGTTGTAAATAGCCCAAATGATCTGTAACTGGTAAATGGGTAAATAAATGGCTAAACTGTGGTATGACCATACAATGAAATATTATTTAGAAAGAAAAAGGAGCAAACTGTTAATCCAAGCAACAACATGGATGAATCTAAATGTATTACACTAAAGTGAATAAAGCCAGACTCAAATGGCTACAGACTATGTGATTCCATTTATATGACATTCAACAAAGGCAAAACTTGACAGCAGAAATTGGATAAAGGCAGATAAATGTTTAGCAAGGAGTACAGATGAGAGGGAATTGACTACAAAAAAAGCAAACTTTTTGAAGCAATAGAAATATTTTATATCTTGATTGTAGTAGTGGTTACCCAACTGTATGCACTTGTCAAAATTCATAGAACTGTGTACCAGAAAAGGGCAACTTTTACTATAGGTAAACAATACTTTAATAAAGCTGAGTGAGAAAACAAAGTATGGAGGCTTTTTTCTATTTGACCTGAGAAAGCAAGTTATCAGCTTGCTCCTTTGAGAATCAGGAATAAATTCATGCTTTGACAAAGGACCAAAAATACTAGTGAGACCCACCTCCCTATCTTTTATTCACGGTGTTCTTTTTCTTCAAATGCTTGCCTTGATCAATTGGCAATAAGGAAATTTGAAATTCTTAATCTCTTCAAAAAACTAATGAAAATATACAAGGACATGCAGTCAGCTATCAAGTTGCTTGTGACAGATCTTTATTTTTTATGTATAATGCTCTTTAGCAAAAACCACTTATTAATTGATGTCTGCTGTTTAACTCTGTAAGATACTAAGCTACCAGGGCCTCCAGTGGGATTAATAGATGAGTACATGCTTTGTTTGCTCTTGGAGTTGCTATGAGAGTCAAAAGCACTGTGTAAACTGTACAGTGATAGATAAATGCAGGTGGCGTCATTGCCAAGTATTTGGAAATAACAAGTAAACATACTTGAATTTCAGTATCACAAAACAGCCCATAAGCAGGAGGTGGGTAAAATGTGTAGGAATGATTTGCGTGAGTTGCAGCTATGTTGACCCCATTGCCTTCTTTATGCCCGATGGTGGGAATCTGGTGCCCAGAGGCTCTGTGCACAGCACCAGTGAATGGTAGGGATGAAGTTTAACAGATTGAAGAGTGGCAATGAGTAGTCAGTCAAAGACTGCTGTGGGCAGAAGTTGGACTTAGGGGCTCTGGGGGAATGAATTAACAAATCGTGTGTGCACTTGTGTGTCTATGTGCATCTTGTACAGTCTCTAACCTTTTATGAGGTTGGATTCTCTTATTCTACATCTGGGTGGCCAGTGTAGCAAATGTGCTACATGTCATACCAAACCCTTTTCCCAGTATTTCATTATCTAGTGTTTTTGCCATCCAGTTTCTCCACACATTTTCGTTCCATGTAACAGACAGCTTTTATCCTCATGAGTATTTTATGAATCCACTGATAACAATGATAAAACTTAAGCTACAGATAGAACATATTTATTTTCTTATTTTCTGTTATACACATGATTAGGAATGTGACCTTTTTGCCTCCTGGATTCCTATATCATGTGTCATGGAGTGGTACTCCGAAGTTTTAGCTATAGTCACATAAACCTGATATTTATTTGAAAACTTGTTTACAGGATATCACAGGATTTTAAAATGCATTCTGTTGGCAATACGACCTTGGTTAGGTCTCTTAACATCTGTTTTCTTACTTGCAAAATGCAGGTAACATCTTTGCTGTTGCCGCTGTTGGAAGAATTACAACAGTTTAGGAAGGTGTGCAGTCAATTCTGAAGTTCTGTGCAAATATAGGACAATGGTATTTTTCATGGCATCTTCTCATTGTTATTCCTACTCTCAGAACAGGATACACTGATTAATTATTATGTTTCTCCAGGGAGAGTCACGCCAGGGCAGCTCACATCCTATATTCAACTCTTCAAGAACAATCTCAAAGCTCTAAGGAATCATTGTGGACTCCTACAGCTTGGGCTGGCCACAGTTCAAACTTTGAAACACCCGCAGACAGTCAAGTGGGACAACTTTCTAGCTTTTGAAAGGCTCCTTCTCCAGGTATGTTGCTATGGGAGCTTTTGACTTACAGGGAAAACTTTGATGTGTATTATAGTCTTAGTAATGTATTGTTGACATATGTGCTGTATCACATTCAATAAGTACCTCCAAATTAAAATTTGAGTAGAAACTTTTACCAGCCCTATTTCTAAATTTTTTTTGACAGTTACATCTTTGACTTCTCAATACTAAGAATATTTTTTGAGTGTTTGATTCACCTTGGGAAACTTCTTTTCAATTTTATACCACTTGGACCTTTCTTGATCTTCATGGCATCTTTATTCAATCCTTCCCATTTTTCCTTTAAAATAGTACTGCTATTTGCATTTTTTCAGATACTACTTAATCTCTAATCTTTAAGCAACATAGAGCATGTGCCTTAGTGATGTTTAGCAAAAGATGAAGAGAGATGAACTCCATTTGTAATGTTTGTGCAGAGATTCATATGTGGAGGAAAATTTTTTTAAAAGATATATTTTTATATTATAAAGTATAAATTATAGTGTGCTTTAAAAATTATAACATTGTTAAATATAAAGTACTTTACAATATAAACTTACATGAAAGGACAAATGTCTATGGACTCTATATAGACTCAGTGTATTTACCATTGAAAAATATTTATCTTTTATCTGTTTCATTAAAGAAATACAACTAGAGATAAAGTTGAGGCATCTTGTTACTGACCCCTTCTCTAATTTAATTCTCCATTTACTTTTCCCAGAGGTAATCACAAGTTCTATTCTTTGCTTTTATATTTTTATAAGTATTTACTTTTCATGAATAACACAGAATATTGTGTTATGGGTTTTATTTTACCTAAGTGATATACTACTATAAATATCCCTGAACTACTTGCTTTTTCCTTTGAATATTTTATTTTTAAGATAATCCAATGCACTTTACTTAAAGATCTAGTTTGTTTGCCATGAATATACAATTTATTTATCTAATCCACCTTGATGTTTTTTAGTTAAGCTCTTCAACTTGTGTGTTTGTGTGTGAGTGTACACATACTCATGTATATGAATAAAAAATGATATGAGGGCTGGGGAGATAGCTCAGTTGGTAGAGTGCTTGCCTTGTAAGCACAAGGCCCTGGGTTCGATCCCCAGCACCAAAAAAAAAAAAAAAAAAAAAATGATATGAATAAAAATAAACCATTTTTATGGTTGTTCATCACTGTCTCTTTGTATAGATTTGCAGTTCTTTACTGATGAGGCTGATCATCTTATATTTTATGTTACCATTTAATTTTCATCTACTATGAATCATTCATTCTTGTATTATGCCAATTTTTATCTTTTGGGTCACAGAAAAGCTGTTTTTAGATATCCTATATGTTAGACTTTTTAAAGTTTATATTATGTAAATACTTCTCTCAGATTGTTGTCTTTCGACTTTAATTCTTGTTTATTTTATTATATAAAAGTTTTAAATTTTAACATAGTTTAATTAAAAATATTATCCTCTATGGTTTGTGTTTATGTTTTACATTATTAATCCTTTTCTACCTCTAATTTCTAAGTATATTGTTTGGTAATTTCCACTAAAGATTAACCTCTATTCTTGACATTTGAATTTTTAATCCATCTAGAATTTATTTTTATTCATGGTATAAATAGTACCTATTTTTTGTCTTCCATATAGATAGCCTAATCTTATACTATTTATGGATTACTCCATAATATTGTAGTTTACTTTCCTTTTTTTTTTTTTTTTTTCACATAAGGGAGTTTATTAAGCAAACAGAGTGTCTCCCTGCAGGGTAAGAGAGAAAATGAGAGGAAAAGAAAGGGAAAGAGAAAGGGCGCACACTAGAGAGAGAGTGGAAAGCGAGGAGGAGAAAGAAAGTGAGTCAGAGGGAGAGAAAAGCAAGAAAGAAAAATGGGGTGAAGCTATCTTTAAGAATTCCACCAGGCTAACAGGGGACCAATAACGGAGAAGGATACTTGCAAGCTGACTGATGAACCAATAGCTAGCTAGGATGTTCACAGACTGACAGTAGTTGGGATGCAGGGAAAATGGCTGCACTGGAAAGGACGGGGAGAGCAGCTTTCAGACTGACAAGCTAGGTTGTGATGCAATGGAAAGGGCGGGGGAGCTGCTTTGTATTACATTCCCCTATTTCTATTTTTATAAGAAAATCTTTTGTTCTCCAGTTCTTTCCCACCTTATCTCTCCTTCCTGCCTAAGTGACTAGGGCTGGTTTTGCAGGTGAGATGTAAAAAGTCCATTCTCCCAGGGGCAGTGCTCGTCTTCCAGACTTCCAGAGGCAGATGGCTTTCATAGACTTCATTTCCTTGATTTAACTGATCCCCAATTTCTACACTAACTGCCTGTACCCAATTCTGGCTTAACCCCTTTACTGCTTTAGGGAAAGGGGGTGATGACCGATCTGGCTTCTTTGAGCTGGAAGGGGGCAGCATGAGGCAAGCAGTTTGGAGTTCCCTTTTTAGAAATCGGGTTAATACAGGGGTCCATGGTAGAAGTCTGGCTGGGAAGAGCAGGTTGTAAAGGCATCTGGGGGTGGGTGCTTCTATGAGAGAAGAACAAGAAGACATGAGTACTGAAATGAGATTAATACAATATAAATGTTGCAGAATCTGGAACATGCCAATGAATATCATAAAGATGACAGAAGTCAATAATTCCTCACCAAGGGGTGGAAGAACTGAGTTGTTCCCATAACAAAGCCTAGCAAATGCTGGCGGTAGGCCTTAAACTGACTAGAGGACAAGGCCTTTATTTGGGAACGTTAACATTGTCCAGGTTATCAGGAATGTAAACACAACATTTAGTAGAGATACTAGCAAACATAGATTAAGCCTACCTGTGTCTGTAGGCCTTAAACTTACTAAAAACTTCTGATTCTGGCAGTTTCTCTTGATAGTTATCAGGCACATTTGCCTAAGAATCTTTCTTTTGTTGCTTTTAGTCTTTATTCTAGTGGGCTAACACAAGTATACTTCTTAAGTTACATTTAACTATTATTTCTTTTAAATGCCCAAGAATGGCTATGTTTTGGTTTTAACTGTTTTGCTAGGTGTTTAAGATCAAGCTGGTTAAAGGGACCTGTTCCTGTCTGTTAAAGAGTCAGCTGAGTTCCCATAGGGGTCACTCATAGAGAACTTGAGAGCCTTAGTGTTAGTGCTCTCTGTTAGGCAGGGTCTCCTTGATGAGGTGGCTTCCCTTGGAAGCACCAGGGATGTCTCCCTTTTTCCTTGACCCTCCTCTGCAGCAGGTACACTGAGTGGCTTTTCATCCTCTAGTGGCCTCATCTATCTCCTTGATCAGGAGGTTGTGTGACCTACCCAGAGTTGCAAAGCTCCTTAGAGAAGTCCTCTTGTTCCCTGGGTTCAGGCTGACTTTGAGGGCAAGACCCAAATATGGACTTTTCTTGACCTCTGTATTTAATTTCAATCTCTAATTTTGATCTTAACCATCAAGCAAGCCAGTCTCACCAGTCATAAAGTAAGATTACTGGGCTTTAACTTCAATGTCTATAACTTTACAGTTATTTACCCCCTTTTATCTAATTGGGGTCTACATTATCTGTCCTATAAGTGATGGCTTACTATTTATTTCAAAGTTAATCTACGGTGTACTTCTGCAAAATATTAATCAGGCAACAGAGTTTACAAGGAAAATACAAAATGGAATCAACAACAGTAAAACATTCAGTTTGTGCAATAGCTATCTTGAATTTTGGCTGCGTTATTCATTATATCCCTTGTTTGAGATCACAGTAATCTTTACAACAAACATCAAACTTTTGAACACAACTTTAAATGAGTTAAAGTCTGGCTTACTTTGGAGCCATTCTAATGTGCAGCAGGGTTGTGAGGCAGAGCCTTATCTCAGGTAAGGTGGGGCTTTTCACAAATCTTGGGTAAAATGTTCTAATCCTGAAGCTAATTTTTTCTCTTTTACCATGACCAGCATGACCAAATTCTCAAGTTCAGTGAGGGGCAAAGGAATATTAGAAAATAAAGGTTTATATACAAAGATTTTGAAGATTAAGCTGAGATCAGATGGAGCTCTGTTCTCTGATGGAAATGCAGATCTAAAGAGTTATGTCAGCAATCTTTATATAACATTATATCTAAAACATGAATTAAAGAAAGGCTGAGAGAACTTTTAACTTTACTTTTGTGTGGCAAAGTGGCAAAATGCTTTCATGTTTCATGATATTAACCTTTGAACAAATCAGCTCTAATTTTTAGAAATACATTTACATTTAAATTTCTTTTATCTCAGTGTAACAAATTTTACATATACCCTATTGATGACAGGTCTTATAATACAACATTAAATGATGAGTTTAAAATTACCATTACAGACAAGTTTAATTTGGAGAATAGCAGCTTGATAAATTTTCTGCTTTAAAGGCTTGTATACCTGGAAAATATGAACACATTTAATATACAAAGAATAATGGTTTTAAGTATGTTACCCCATGGAATAACTTTGTAAATTAATCAGATGTCTCTAACAAACACTTTTGAGTAATCCCATACATGTCAACTCTAATTCACTCATCTTATTGTAAAAAAAAAAAACCAAGATATCAGACTAGTGTAAAAAAATCCAAGATACCAGATCAGACAAGTGTACCAACAGTATTTGCCGTCTCTTTCCTGTGGAAGAAAAGTCCTAGAAAAATTGATGTTAAACATTTGGATCCAAATACTTTTAATTCAAATGATTTAAAAAAGTTACGGGGCCAGCCATAACTATAAAAGTTGTGGCTGGTGGTACCCCCACACCTCAGCTGCCTCGAGGGCCCCGGACACTTGACGGTCGCTTCTCAGGTCAGCAGAGGTGTGTTTAAGTGGTCTAGAGTAGGGACCTGTCTAAGGGAACTCACCAATCTGAAATCCAGTGTTGCATGCAAAAAGCTGAGCATCCGTGCAAATGGAAGGTGGGGCCGTGTCCGGGGGCACTGGGACGTCAGATGGGGTTCCACTTGCCTAAGAGGCAGTGGAAGGACCCATCCCGAGTCACAGCACCAATTAAGGAATCCCACGAAAACCACGCTGGACACGGGAAATCACATAAGGGAGTTTATTAAGCAAACCTGCAGGGTAAGAGAGAAAATGAGAGGAAAAGAAAGGGAAAGAGAAAGGGTGCGCACTAGAGAGAGAGTGGAAAGTGAGGAGGAGAAAGAAAGTGAGTCAGGGGGAGAGAAAAGCCCATAGTTTACTTTTCTAATAGTCATTTTTCTCTTTCTCATGTTGGCAGAATACCAATTTTATTTCAATTTCCATTTCCCACATGGTTCAGGCAAATCCTGATTGATCTCAGATTACTTTGTTCTTATTTCCATTCTTGGTAATTGATTTAGCAGTTCTAGCCAAAAAGAGGCAAAGGGAAGTTCAATGGAGGTGTTTGTAAAGAGGGTTTTCTCTTGCCTGGATAGAAAAGATATGCAATGCAGAAGCAAGTCACTTTTTCTGTCTTCTAATATATGTTTGTAACACTTTACACACTTTTTGATAATAAGGGAAGCTCACTAGTATCCTGAGGAAGACAGAACAGAGTCTGGGTCCTCAATGATGGCTTTGAGCCTTACTTCAAAATATCTTGCCCTGTGAGATGATAATTGTGTTTGGTCTCTATGACAAAAATATCTGACAAGGACAATGTAGAAGAGGAAAGCTTATTTTGGGCTCTGGTTTCAGAGGTTTTTGTCCATGGTCAGCCACCTCCTTGACCTGAGATGAGGCAGAACACTATGGCAGAAGGGGTGGTGGAGGGAAGCTGCTTCATTTCTGGCAGTCAGGAAACAGAAGAAGACAGAGGACAAGACACATCTTCAAGAGAACACCTCAGGGACCCACCTCCTCTAGCCATGTCCCACTTGCCCACAGTTACCACCCAGTTAGTCCTTCCAAATGATCACCCCATCAAATAGATGAACCCAATGATGATGCCACAGCTCTCATAATCTAATCATTACACCTTGTGCTCACAGAGGAGCTTTTGGGGGCACCTTTTTTTTATTTTAAAAGTTTTACTTGTATAAACAAGATAGCAAGATTGGCTTTTCTCTCATTTGAGTAAAGTTTTTTTTTCCCCCCCACGGTACTGGGGATTGAACCCAGGGCCTTGTGCTTGCAAGGCAAGCACTCTACCAACTGAGCTACATCCCCAGCCCTTGAGTAAAGTTTTTTAAAAAATTAAATTAATTTTAACTGATACATTAAACATTAAAATTGTACATATTAATGTGGTAAAATGTGATGTTTTGTTTTGATACATGTATGATTGTGTAATGTTTATATCAGATTAAACATAATCTAGCTCTTCAAACATTTGTTATTTCATGATGGTATAAATTTTCAAAATCCTTTCTTCCAACTTTTCAAAATGTATAGCATGTTACTGTTGTTTACAGTCACCCTGTAATGCAATACACCCTAGAACTTCTAGCTCTGATCTAATTGTAACTTCGTGCCTACCAACTTTTTCTTTTCAGTCTTTTGAAAAATTTATTCTAATTAGTTATATATGACAGTACATGCATTTTGACACATCATACATAAGTGGAGTATGGCTTTTCATTCTTCTGGTTGTACATGATATAGAGTTAGCATGGGTTGTGTAATCATATATGCACATAGGGTAATAACATCCAATTCATTCTACTCTCCTTCTTACCCCACATCCCCTCCACTCCCCTATCACTAATTCAAAGTACCTCTATTCTTCACTAGCCCCCAAACCCCTTATTGCAAATTAGCATCCACATATCAGAGAAAACATTTGACCTTTGGTTCTTCTGGATTGGCTTATTTCACTTAGCATGATATTCTCTAGTTCCAACCATTTATTGGCAAAAGGTATAATTTCATTCTTTGAGGCTGAGTAATATTCCATTGCGTATGTGTACCACATTTTCTTTATACATTCATCTGTTGAAGGGCACCTAGAGTGGTTGGGGGGGCACCTTTATCCAAACCATAACAATGATTATTCTAATATTTAAGTCATTTTAGTTGATGTTCTGTTATTTTTTAGCCAACACATCTTTCCCCCATTGATACATAAGGTATTAAGATGCCATGTAAAGTAGATTGTTATAGTTTTCAGTTTCTAGTCTATTTTATTGGTCAGGGATTTTGAGTCCAAATGTCCAGTGTTATGCTTTTCTCTGTAAAAGAGATTTTTGAGATTTGTGCATGGATATTCTAAAGACTTTAATGCTATCTTGAATTTGATTTTTTAAAATTCAGTTTTCTGAAGTTGATAGCTGGCATAGAGGAATAGTTCAGCTATTGAATAGTGATTATGATCCCAACAAACTTGTTTCCTTATTTCTTGCTGTTCTTCATTTATTTTTTTAGATCTTTCATGTAGGCAATAATATCACAAGCAAATAATGGCAGTTTCATTTTTTTCCTTTCCACTTTTGCTACCACTTTCTTACTTGAGTACATTGATCAGGAATACTAGGCCACTGTTAAAAAACGGTAGTGATGTTAGGCATCTTCATCTTGTTCCTGACTTTAAAGAAATGCTCCAGGATTTTATGATTAGGTATTATATTTCCTGAGGTTTTGTTTTCTTTTTCATCAGGCTAAGGAAATTCCATTCTAATTCCAGCTTGCTGAGGTTTTTGTGTTTGTTAATTCAACCAGTATCAAACTTTATGTTATGTAGATTTGGAAATTTTAAATGACTATTTCATTACCCTCCCTTAATCTGTTAATGTGATGATTTATACTTAAATTTTAAATGTTAAATAATCCTCATTGTATTCCTGGTCTCTCTCTCTCTCTCTCTCTCTCTCTCTCTCTCTCTCTCTCTCTCACACACACACACAACACACACACACACACACACACACACACACACACAAACACTGCTAGATTTAGTTTCTAATAATTTCCTAAACTATTTAAATTTGTGCTCATAGGTGAAATAAGCATATGCTTTTTAAAAATTGTGTTGCCATTGTCTGGTTTTGAAAAAAAGTTATAGCACTTTAGTAAAATCAGGATGAATTTAACTTTTTCTGTTCTCTGGAATTTTTATTATTTATTATAATATTATTTCTTATCTATTTTTATTGGTGCATATTAATAATAGAGAATTGTGGGTTTTATTGTAATACAGGGGTACATGCATATCAAATCATTAGATGGATTTCTCTCCTCAGTTACTCCCTTTACTCTCCTCTCCTCCCTGCCCTGATCCTCTTTCTCTACCCTAATGGGCTTCCTTATACCTAAATAATGTACCCCATTCTTTTTTTCTTTTTCTTTTTTTCCCTCTAGCTTCCACATATGAAATACAACATATCGTACTTGACTTTCTGAGTCTGGCTTTTTTTGTTTAATGTGATGCTCTCCAGTTCCATCCATTTTCCTGTAAATGGCATAATTTCATTCTTTATGGTTGGATAAAATTCCATTGTATATATGTACCACATTTACTTTATCCATTCATCAGTCAATGGACATCTGGGCTGATGAGATTTTTTTTTAAGAAAGAAATTATCAGTTGCTTCAAAGTAGAATATTCCTGAGGAAGTATCTTTATTGTTTTGTTGCTATTATTTATAATAACATAAATCATTATTAAAAATTGCATGGGTGAGTCAGAACTATAATTTCTTTAATTCTTTATATCCTTGACTTTCTTCTAACAGGTATTTTTAAATGTCTCATAATTGTGAATTCATCAATTATTCTTTATATTTTTTTTCTATCTATATCACTATTGTAAAACATGAGTTCGTAGTAATATCATGATTCTAATCTAGTATCACAGGGTTCATTCCGGTTTTCTTTTCCAAACCTCATCTTCATTCACTAATTCTCAGGTTCTCTGAGGAAACTGTCTCCCATTATCCTCAACATATTGAGTTATTAACTCC
Organism: Sciurus carolinensis; assembly: GCF_902686445.1. Lineage (NCBI taxonomy): Eukaryota > Metazoa > Chordata > Mammalia > Rodentia > Sciuridae > Sciurus > Sciurus carolinensis. Next base: position 99,390,294 of record NC_062222.1, read on the forward strand.
TGCTGTGTGTAACCAGTCTTGCATTAGAACTGCTGCCAGCTCCCGTGGATGCCCTCTCCTTACCTGGGCTCGCTTTCTCTGCTCCAGCTGGTGGCCAAGCACATAGATGGCCTGGTTCGCTCCACACAGAGGTGCCCCTTTGAAACCTCTGCACTGATGCCGTTCTGTCCTTGCTGGAGCTCTGCGGTCTCGCTGTGCTGCCCCTGCCTCCGCCTCCCTCTCAGATTCCAGCCCCACACCAAGCCCCCATCGTGCTCCCACAGCACAGATGCACTGCTTACTCTGTAACGGCTGGCACTGTGCATCAGGCCACTGCCATCACTGCTCCCCTGCTTGGATGTTCTCACCTGCTTAGGCTCTGCCACTCTGTCTTGGGATGTTGCTGTCCCCCAGCCTCTGCATGGAGACCTTCTGATTCTGATAAGCCAAGCAGGGCTGCTGCTGCACAGCCCCATCTCTCTGACCCTCTCTCCAGATGTCTTCTTTACCACTCTTGGTCCCTAGTAGTCATGTGGACACCTTCCTCACCTTGCTCAGGTTCTTGTACACTGCCCCATCCTCCATGTGGATGTCCCCTCCATCCTCTTGTGTTTCAGTATCCCACACTAGGCCCTGGCACACCTGTGCATAGAAGACCTCCTCACTAGCTTTGGCTCTGGTCTCTTGCACTAGGCTTGGTTGCCTCTCCCTATGGACATCCTCTTTGCTCTGATAACCTGCTTTAAGCCACTTGTTTGACCTCCCTCCTGACCCTTGCCCTACCAGGTGGACACATACCCTTTGTTCTACTGCTGCCTGCCCCTGGAGAATGTAGCTCCAAAGTGAGAGAAGTTAGCTCCCAAACCAAATAAAAGTGCTTCTAAACAAGACTAGATAGAATTTTTCTCCTAAGAAAGATATTCTGACAACTTATGAGAGGTTTCTGAAGGAATCTGACAAAATCTTAGTATTTTAATATTTCTAATTTAACATTCAGAATCTTTTGTTCCCTATTAGGCTGTTAGACTATCAGATGTAACCACAGTATTTGGTGTCTTCCAGCAAAATAAATAAATAAATAAGAAAGAAAAAAAAGGACTGGGGAAAAGAAGTAAACATTTAAAATACTAAGACTCTACTTTCATCATAATTGCATATTACCCTGGCTAGCACTATGTTAGTCATTTCTGGGTCCTTGGAAGTTAGGGTTTTAGCATAGGCAAACTCATAAACTGGCTATTATAATTGCTCTTTGTTTATGAGCATGCTTATTTTATATAGTATATACTCATCCATTAGTGCAACAGGTCATAATATATGGTCGGCTGTCCCTTTTACAGACTTTGGTTAGAAAATGGAGCTTTTGAGTTTATTTTGAGCATGAGGGCAACATTTAGCTTTTCCCAAGGGCTTGAGAGTCACTGAGAAATCTCAGCCAATGTTGAGAATTGTTTATTTCTTTGGAGACTAATTTTTACTACTTTCTACCAGGCCTCCATCACTGAAAGCTCAGTGTTGACTTTATGGCCTAAGTAACCTTACAGGCAAACTTGGCTAAGAAAAAGAAATTGGTCTTGGAAATCTACAATTCAAAACGTGTTGCAGAATCTCTTCTACTCACTGCTAGCTCGTGGGTCAACGATTCTGGTGATCTCATGCGAGTTAGCAGTAGAGCTGTTCATAAGACTCCCATTTGACTTAGATTCCTAGAAGTGGTTGACTTAGGAATTTTATTAAATAGCATTTTATATGTTTTATATGTTCAAAGGAGGAGCTCTATGAAAAAATCCAATATTTACTAGTGGAGAATAAATTTTTAAAAGCCAAAGGAAATAAAGTATGTTCATGATTCTTTTTTTCTCTTTTACCTTCAATGTCCAATACACAGACAGTATTTTAGGCATTGGGTATGTGTGTGCTAATTATCAAATCACTGTGTTTCTGTTTCAAAAAGGAACAAGTTTAGCTGAACACAGATACATTTATGATGTTAATAATGAATGTGTTCCCACAGCAGCTTTGCTTTGTTTTTTCTTTTAAATTACTTTTATTTTTTAAGTTTATAATTAGGGCATCATATTGATTTTTTAGTTTATTTAAATTAAATTTATCTTTAATGAATACATAAAATCATACAACTGTATATTGATGGGATAATGTGATATTTTGATACATATATAAATTACATAATACTTAAATCAAGTTAAACATGTCTCCTCATTTATCATTTCCTGATGGTGAAAACTTTCAAAATCCTTTCTTCTAACATTTTGAAACAGTAAATTATTATTACCTACAGTCACCCTACTATGCAATAGCACATCAGAACTTCTTGTTCCCATAACTTTGCTTTCTAAGAGTACAGATTTACAAAATTTGTTGGCAAAAGCCTTTGAATTTATTTCCTCACCTACCTCACAGAGTTATTTCAGGGTTGAGTGAAATCATGTCTGCATCCCTAAGTTTCAGTGCCTGGCAAATAGCAATTGCTCAATAAATGGTAATTATTATTATTTATTTTTTATCCAAGCCAAAAATATTAAAAATGCCAACTTATTTTATGTGAGTAATTCTTTAATAACATTCTCACCTTAATATTGTTTTCCTAAATTAAAATTTATTGAGGAAGAAGGAGTCTGTCATTTTGAAAAAGGTTACTGTCTTTTTATATTTACTGTTTGATAATGGTCAGCATTGCTTTTCTTTAAACCTGCAATGTATAGCTGATTTTCTATGCTAATTGTAACAGGAAAAAACTTTTATGGAGTATAGTATTATTTACTGTGGTTATAAAATGCTAGCAGACTATGGAGTAAAGGAAGCAGCTATGTTTATTCTTCCTAAAGCACATGCTTTCTAAATATATATGTATTATCCATTTCCAGTTATTTCTTTAGGAACAATTTATATTTTGCATGAAAAAATACAACTTGGAAAATGATTTTAAATTATAAGTGAAATATAAAGCCACTCAAGATAATCCAGGTATAATATTGCTTTAGTTTTAAGTTTTATCTCTCTTTGCAATGAAAAATAGGCCATGCTATTTTATTAGTTGCCAAAGTCATTTTTAACAGGTAGGATTCATTTTTAAAATATATTAAATTTTAGATTACCTCTTTCTAAAACAAACTAAATTCACCCAAACTAAATAATACTGTGTCTGCTTGTTCTATAACAATTTGGTGGGTTTTATCTTCTGAGTTCTCTAATGCTGTTATTAGCTCTGAAGTCATTTGGCTTGGCTTGAAAATAAAATAGCTCATTTTTGTGCCACTCCTGACTTCACCATCCCTTTATGAGGTCCTGTATTTGAATATTTATTTATAATTAGGATTGAGTTTTCTGGGAAGTTTTCACCAGTTACTTTTCTGTGGACAAGGACCTTGGTATTCAGTCATTCAACACCATGGTGTGCTGTCACTTGCAAACACATCTGTAATATCCCATGGGAAGAAAAAAAAAAAAAAAAAAGGTGAGGGAAGAGGCAGAAAAAGTTGATTTCCTAAGCCAGACCTGGGTACTCTTTATAGATGAGGGAGACATTTTGATAGGATTTTTCCTAAGAAGGCAAATTGTGAAAGTTCCTTTTCACAAAACTGCTCCAAAATTACTGCAGAGGCAAGTATTGGAGCGAAACAACCTTCTTCCTTTCCTGATTTCCATGACGAAGGGTTTCCTAAGCACACTTTTGCCTCTCCTAGCAACAGAGGTGTTTTGTCTGGCTGGTAATTTGGGGATGGTTGGGTAGGCTCAACTCTGCTTTTATTCTTGGAGGGGCCCTGAACCACTCTCCAGGGTTAGGATCTGCTCTCACTGCGTAGCAGCTACTGCTTCCTTCTCCACTTAGAGTGAGCTGGGAGCAGGGGGTGGTCAGTCTGTCCTGTGCCTTCATTGGAGGTCTGGCCTGGCCAAGGTTTGCCTGTGACTGGGAGAAGGTTGTCTGATTTTGAGACGTATTGGCTCACAGACCTGACATTCCATCACCTAGTTTTACTTCTCTCTGTATGTTTATACAGTATAGGTGTGCATCTTCATACTGTATGAAGATTTATTTATCTTAGTACAATACTAAATTGTTGGAATTTTTAAAATTTCCAGACAAATTCATTGAGAAGAGTTGCAGATGAATGTTAGGAATTAAAGAAATCTGAATAGCCTAACATATTTGTTCTTGAATTTCTCACATGATTAGATTCTTATTAAGTGACAGGACTTTTGCCCCCCCCCCTTTTTTTTTTTGCAATTCAGAATACCTGGGGGGCACTTTCTCATTTATAGGTATGAGAATTAATAAACATTACTAGTTCTCAGAAACATAAATCTTCCAATCACTTTCTCTCCTGTCCAGGGAAGCCTCTGTCCTCTAATTCTTTGCAAGAGGTGTCATATCCAAATGTGTAAGGAAAACTTTGAAAAACCTTTCCAAAAGAAATCGTTCTGTTCTAATCAATGTAATAGCCATATCTTGAGCATGTTCTGTCTTCTGGACAGCGATGTTATAAAATGGAAACATATAATATCTTTTGCACATGTATGTGACTTATTTTGTAATGTGGATTACAGACAGGCACATTAGTACAAGCCCAAACAGGATCTTGTAGGTTGGTCTGAGTACCTAAGTTCTGTATCAATATTATTGTCCCTGAGAGAAAGTCTGAGATTCTGATCAACCATTTTTCTTAAATACATTTCTTAAATTGCTGATTTGAACTTGTGAACTTCCTAGCAGAGGTTGAACAGGCTATGAATTTGACCATGATTCTCCTGCTATTATCAGAGCCAGGTTAAAAGCCAAAGCCAAGTCTGTCTGATGCTCAAGCCAGCCCCTTCACTACTATGCATTAGTGGAATAATTGTCCTGGGGGAAGGTATCAGAATGGCTGTTGGCCACTTTCATACTTGTTCTCATGTATGAGGAAAAAAAAGTTCTCAAAACATTAAAGGGTCTATATAACTCATTAATAAAAGTTCAAATTTATATGTGTTTAAATTGATGATTTTATGAGTACCAGGATCACTAAAATGCAATGTTTCCTACATGTTTAGTATTCATTGGCAATCATCAAAAATACAAATAATAATACATGCTGGTTAGGATGCAGAGAACAAGGTATACTTACACATTATTGGTGGAACTGCATGTTAATACAACTGGAATGAACTCATGTAATGACCCAGCTGTCCCATCCCTTGGTATTTATCCAAAAGAAATAAAATCAGCATACCGTAGTGATATGTGCATACTAATGTTTGTAGCAATACAGTTTACGGTAGCCAAGCTATGGAACTAGTCTAACTGTCCCCCAATAGATGATCAGATAAAGACATTGTGGTATAAATACACAATGGAGTTTTATTCAGTCATAAAGAAGAATGAAATGTCATTTGCTGATAAATGGATAGAACTGGAGAGTATCATGCTGAGTGCAAGAATCCAGATGCAGAACATCATGGGTTGAATGTTTTCTGTTACGTGCAGAAGCTAGAAAGAAATAAGGAATTTTTTAAAAGGGGAGGGATCTCATGAAAGTAGAAGAGAGAACAGTGAAGTAGAGGAAAGTGAATGAGGGGAAAGGAGGAGGGAAGGGAAAAGGAAGGAACAGCAAAATGAAATTAACCAAGCTATGTCATGTGCATGTATGAACATATTACAATGAATTCTACTTTTATGTATAATTGTAATGCACCAATTAAAAATAAAATTTTCATTAAAAATGTTTGGTATTTAAGTTATATTTTTATCTTAAGTTTCACTCCTTAGCAAGCTTTTACTTGAACTTTATGAGGCTTACACATTTCTTAATATTTATCATCTCAATTTTACTGTTTTATGCAGAATATTTTAGTATCATTCTTCTCTAACACATTAAAATATTGTATTTCTGAATAATAAAGTAGAGAGACAAATGGAAAAATTGAGAAGTTAATACCCATGAACTTCTTATTCCTTTACCCAGGATGGGCACATTGCCAGATTTGAAGTTAGGTGAATTTGTGCCAAGCACCTGATTAGAAAGTGAGAGCCAAATGTATAGGCTATGTGAACTATTGCTTTTAAACTGGGCTTGCCCTAGAAGCAATGATATCATGTGTTATTCCAGCTGGAAGTCAGAGTTAGTAATCAGGCAAAGTAAATTCAAGGCTAACAATTTTGGTTCTAAGTGTTTTGCCGGTCAACCAAAAAAGTTTCAAATACAGACTTTATGCCAGGGACTGAAGTAAATGTGGGTGTGTTCATTTGGGGGAAAACAAGAAGAATACCCATTCCAGTTTGCTTGACCAAAAGGGAAATAATAACGGAGTATGTGTCCCTGCCCTGATCCCATGTTCCATCTGAGCCATTCCCTCTCTCTGTTTGTACCATGCTGGTCACCCTAAAGGTTGTTGAGATTTTTTTTTTTCCTCTTTTAAGCATTCTGAATTCTTAAGTATGAATGTGGCCTGTCCCTTGATGGCTGAATACCTGGCACACTTCTGATATAGTGATTCTGAGGATGTTAGAATTTAGCCTAACATTAGTGAGTCTGAGGCTAGACTATAGGTTTGAGTGTGGGCATAGACTTCTCCTGTTTTCCATTTTTTCCTATTCTCAAAGGTTAGCTAAGGTGAGTTATTTATTGAGGTGTTTTGTTTTGCTTTGTATTGGCCAAGGGCTGTTAATGTTCAAAAATTGGAGGAATATTTCAAGAAATATTCCAGTGCCTTTCTGGCCAGGGATACAAGGACTGTGGCTGAATCTGGCTTACCTAAGTGTCTGAGTGCATGTGTGTGCCTTGGCAGTTTCCTTTGTCACTTTTTACTTCTGAGTTAAGGAGCTGACAGCAGAAGTGTGAAGTGCTGAGTGGTCTGGATTTTTCTTTCCAAAGCTTGCCGATGCCTGAAGTGATGACCATGTAATGATACAGAGCTCCACAGAGGGGCGCTCCTGAGGAGGACCATGTGTGGGTGCTCTGAGCACTGCTTGCCATGGGAGCTGTACTAGCTTATAACTTGCAGTCTGGTGGTGTGGTGTCATTTTACAAACATTATGGAAGTGTTTTAGAGTGACATGTCATTTTATATTTGTGCAAAAAAAAAAAAAAAAAAAAAAAAAAACCCCAAAAAACAAAACAGCTGGGCAGTGACATATTGGTCACACAATATATTTTTAACAGGAGCCTTCCCTAACACACATGTAGCAAACATTTTTTAAAAAATCTTCCAATTAAAGTTATTTTAAAAAAATAGTAAATGAGCAAAATAAAATTCCCCCAAAAAAGTCTATTCCAGGGGAAAACATGTGTTAAAAATTGATAGATTGCCACCTTGACTCATGGAGCTATTTCTCTTGTTATCTATTCATGTGATTTTTTTTTTGGAAATTTTTATTGTGTTTTTACAAGAGAGTACAATATTTCCTTTTACTAGTTAGTCTGTGTAGGATCACGTAGTCTTTGTTTTTTGTAAGTTGTTTTGTTGTGTTAATGTGAAAACAAAATGGAAACAGCATTTTCCATGAAGACAAAGATTGATGTATATGACATGTATGGGTAAGAAAAATAAAATAATTCAACAGAATGAATGTGGTCAAGTTGGGCACTAGAAGAACATTTTTAATGATGAGAAATGTTATGTTAACGGAAAAACAGTTTATTTGTATGGATGTGAAAAACAAAAGTGCATATATACGATGAACTCAACTCTGTTAAATAATTAAAAACATGAAGATAGTAGAGGGAGGTTAGGTACTTAGAAAGAATTAGTAGAAACACTGGATAACACATCAAAATGATTATTATAGTTTTTCATGAGCAATAGGTTTTCCAGGTATATACTGCTGTACGGCAAATTACCCCAAAACTTAGTGACTTAAAGCAAGAGTTTTGTCATATTCATGATTTTGTGTGGTCAGAATTCAGACAGGACTCACCTGGGCATCAGTAGATGCTTCCCATGACATCTACTGAGGTAACTTGGTGGAGGGAGGACCCAAGATGGCTTGCCCCTGTTTGGGATACCTAGGGAACAGAAGGGTGGAGTTGGCTGGAGGACCTACAGTGGCCTTTCTATCATGGCAGCCTCAGGGTAGTCAGACTTCTCAAGTAGAGGCCAAGTGTCCCAGAGAAATTGATTTGGAGGAATTGGCAAAAACTGCAAAACTTCTTATAACTTGACCTTGGAAATTCCAGCATTTCTAGAGACCACCCCAGAACAAAGGGGAAAAAAAATTAAATTTCATTTCCCAAGGGAGAGGAGTGAAGAAATTGTCACCATCTTCATCCTACCTCAGCTGAAATGAGTGGTTTTTTTCCTTTGTGTTTCTGCAGGATCTGTAATGTATTTTTTTTACACATTCGCAAGAACTTTTAAAATATCATTTCTATAACCTTGAATGATATTTTCATGAGACAATTAACATGGTGTCTGGCATAGAGACCTCTATAAATGTCATCTGCCATCAGTATTTACCTTTGTTCCCTTCACCAATAGAAAGGTATTGGTGAATTTATTTTCAGTGGCTCATTTTAAATGTTGTTAAAAAGACATAATTTGGGGTAGGCAAGCCAAACACATTTTCCATTAGTAGTTAACACTTAAACTATGGTTTGAAGGAGGAGACCTCCTTCTAGTTAGGGTGGTTAGGAAAGACATGCAGGGTAGTAAGGACCACATACACAAAGGCACAGTCCTGATAGCACACAGTAGGCCATAGGATCTTTTACTGTGGCTGGGTTTTTAAGGTACGCCTCTGTGGAGAAAGGGCTGACAGTTTGTGAGGAAGGATTGAATTAAAAAGTTAAGACAGGAACAGAATATACAAGCCTTAGTAACTGATTTGCTGTAACAGATCCTTGAAAGTTCAAGCAAATAAAATTTAACTCTTCACCAGTTAAAGCAATCTTCCTATCTATTCCTGATTCAGTTTACTTTCTTTTAACACAAATTTCATGTGAAAAAGACAGAATTCAGACCATGTAATAAACTACATGTGGATAAATTTTCTTTCAAACTAAAAAAATGATAGAGTTGGAGAAATGACTAGCCAAGGCATATTTCTAGGTTTAAAAATAATGTGATTTATATTTTTTTTCCAGAAAGTCAATTGAGGCAACCATTTGTCCATCATCTTAGAATGGTTGCTCCTGCCTGTTGAGCTTATTAGCTCCATTCTTACTGTCCCAGGGCTCTTGTGTTCATGTGCCATATGGGCTCCACATCTGGTGACCAGTCCATGCTCTTTTGGGGGGAAGAAAACAAAACTTCTTTTGAGGGACTGTATAAATATATTTCTGTAGAATCTGCTACTGCCCGTGTCTGCAAATATCTGGGTCCCAAATTAAATGCATAAAGCTGAAGTTATATTACTTTGCAAAGATAACAATAACCAGATAGGACACAATACAAATTAGGGCTTTAAACTTTTTGGCACCAGATCTTTTCTCCTAGCATATTACTTGTGATGATATTTCTTTGATGTTTTGACATATCTCTGAAATCATGATTAAATATGGTAACCAGAACTAGTACTGACTTGTACTGGGAAAATCATTTGGAATTAATATTATAGGGGGGAAATGCTATTTGGAAAAACTCTTCAACTTTTAACGAATTTAATTGGTGTTGAAGTTCCAAGTCTTTTTTTTTTTTTCCTTCCTCCAGAACTGTCATTGAAGTAGTTATCACAATAAGTTATTAAGCAAAAAATTCAAATAAAAAAAGTGAGTTCCAGATTTTATTAACAAAAGTTTGTAACAATATTTTTTAAACTTATCATTACTATCCACTCTCCTATTCATAAAAATAATAGCCTTTTGGCAACTACTCATAGTGGTACATTTGCATCATTTAAATATAATTTCTTTAGTATAAGCCTTGAGAAGAATGTTGAAGTGTATACGTATACAGTGGTTTTCTCTAGGTTGGCTAAATACTGTGGCGGGGACACAACCAGGATTCCAGGTTTCAATACTGAGATTTATATTCCTTTTTTTCCTTAACTCACTGAGTCATTGTTGCTTCTCTCATTGTTTTAGAACAGATTAAAATTTGTACATTTTCCTGTGTTAAAAAACAAAAGGGTCTGAGGGGAAAGACATAATCCAGATGAGATGCTTGTATAGGAACAGATTTTCAACGTGTTAAGCAATGCTGTGAAAAGCTGTTTTAGTAATGCTCCTAATGAGAAAACAATATGGTTAGGGAACTTGCTGATATTGAAATTTGACTCTTTCAAAGTAATGTCAGGTACCCCAGGAACAAAGAGACATAGCAGAATCAGTTCCATGTGTGGCTGAGCAGAGTTTTCTGTTGTGGTTCCTCTGCTGCCTCTTTTGGTGGCTTCCCATGGTGCTTGCTGGAAGCCCTGGAAGTGTTGCCTGAGGTACAGAGCTTCCACTTTCTCCCTGCTCCTCATTCCCCATTACCATCTTCCAGCAAAATTAATCTGGTATTATTTTCCTCCACTTTGTCTTCTGGATGTGCTATTTTAATCTGAAATTGATTTTCTCATATAGTATAATAAATCTTGATTTGAAATTTATATGGGTAGTAAGTAAAAAATAGCTAAGCAATCAGTGCAATCATAAAAAAATCACGACAATCTGGATAATATCCATTAGATTGAAATTCATATTGCAAATCACCATTGAAAAAGGAGTTAGAGATGGGGTAATGTTATCATTCCAGACTGTGGTAGTATTGTCAAGAAAAAATTATTAGCAAGGTCTTTTAATTCATAAGACATGGACTGAGTGGGGTTCTAATTTAATTTTACAATTTTTATTATAAGGAGAGATCTTGGCAAAATTAAAGACATGCAAGTTAGTCTCAATAGAACTCTGATTGGAATCAAAGGGACTGATTTTCAGTCTTTAAATTCTTTGCTCCTTAGTTTATCAGTCTAATGTGATACTATTTTATTTCCTCTTTTCTTTGAAGAGAGTCTGCAGTGATTAATACGACCTTACTCTTTTTTCATGTTTTTATTGCTGTATTATAGTTGTACATAATGGGGGAATTCGTTATTACATGTTTGTAGATGCTTACGATGTAACAGTATAATTTTGCCAGTATCACTCACCAGTATTTCTCCTTTCCCTCTGCTCCTCCTCCCCTTGGTCTCTTTGCTGTACTCTACCAATCCATCTCCCTTTGATTTTCAGGAGACCCCTACACACGCACACCTTTCTTTTTCTTTTTCCCCTCTAGCTTTCACATATGAAAGAAAACATAGGACCTTTCACTTTCTGAGTTTGGCTTATTTTGTTTAACTTAATGTTCTTTTTATGGTGTGGATATGTGATGTCCCCCAAAAACTCATGTGCGAGACAATGCAATAATGTTCAGAGGTGAAACAATTAGATTATGAGAGTTGTAACCTAAACAGTGGATTAACAAGGTGGTAACACCATAGGCATGTAGGGTATGGCTGGAGAAGGGGGGTCACTGGGAGTGTGACTTTGGAGGTTGATATTTTGTCCCCAGTGGGAACTTTCTGATTGCCATGTTCTGAGCTATATTCCTCCTCTCCAAACTTTTGTCATGATGTTCTGGCTTACCTAGGCCCAGAGCAATGGAAATAAAGAAACAATATGCTCTAGAAAGAGACAGCAGGAAGGACAAAATCCCCATGCAGGTTGGAGGCCACTGCTGGGTTGTGTGCTAAGTGGAGGAGCTGCGTTTGGAGGTGTGGGGGGAAGAATGTCTGGGCAAAGTTTGAGGCCTTGTAGGCTCTGGTGGTCATAGTAACCACTATTATTATTTTCATTTATATTTGATCTTACTATGTTATAAAATAATACTAGACCTTAAAAACAAGACATTATTAGTTGGATAAATGAGAAAATTTGAAGTTAAATTCCCTGTTACTCTTTTATGCTTTGATATTTGTCTGAATATCTTAAGTGTATTTTAGCCTGAACTAGCATGAAGTTTTTGTATATGAACTCTTAAAAGTTTTTACAAAAAGATCTTTTTTTTTTTTTTTAAACCAAGGTTGACTGAAAGCAGATAGGCTTTGGAGGTCATGCTCACTCTGGTTTCAATTTCAGATCCTTCTTTGTATCAAATTCACATCCTTGAAGAGAAATGAATTAAGTCAGAGGCATTTTTTCTTCCTCTATTCCAAAGTGGCTTTTAGAGGTCTTGTTTTGGTGCTGTGTATCATCAAGGGGATTTTTTTCCCTATACACCTGCAGCAATAAAACTTAAAAGGATAGTGATCTTGATTTCTGTCTTTACTCGTGTCTTTATGCTTATGCTAGAGATAATCATATCTAAAATTTTATATGCAGTTGGGTTGGCTTTATATATAAACTTTATAATGCTTTTTATACTAAGCCTACTAAATAATTTTAATGTAATTATCATTGCTGGAAGGTATTTATATGTGCCATATGTGTTTATACGCACTTCATTTATCATTATTACTGAAGTGTTTCCATATTTTAAGTAGAACAAGCCATTCTGGTGCATATAAGCTGAACATGTCCCTTGGCTGCCTTTCTGCCTACACCTAGTTAACTATTTGGTTTTCTCTCATGTGTAGAATTTTTAAAAAATCAACTTTGTTTGCTAACAAGATAGAAAAGAAATAAAATGTACTGGCTAAAAAACAAACCAAACCAAACGTAGTGATGTTATTATTGTAAATGAATTAAGGTTCACTTGGGAAGTAGGATTTGAATGATTCATTTGGTTTCCTTTTGAAAATTGCTACCATTACATGAGATCATTTTGTCTCTTGAAACAGTCATATCACAAGAACTACTCTAAAAGCCCACTTATAATATGAACAGTTCTCCTATACTTAAATCTGATCCCCCTACCACCCCCCCCACACTCCCTCACTCCCTAGATGTCTCCTTAATGTTTTATTGTGCTGTTCTCTATTCATGTGCAATAGCTCCTTTCCCTCTTTTGATTTGGACACTGTCTGCAGCCTGTCCTGGACTGTGTTGTTGGTTTGGGAAGGGAGATGAGCAAATACTCGCCAGCCAGGTGATTGCTTCATGTTTGGGTCAGCTTGGATCTGCTGAAGAGTACACCAACCTAACTAAACATATGTCCCACATTTATATTGTTTTGACTCTTGCCAGTCCTGGTCCTTTACAGGCTATTCTATGTGGTTAACTTAACCAACTTTGGGGAAGGAAAGGAGCATTTTATTTTGAGAGGAAGGGAATGGTTTCTCAACAGTGAAGTGTATTAAGTTCAGAAACTATTTTCCAATAGAAGGAACAGGTGCTTGACTGAGTACTCTAAACTACAGCTGGAGGGAATTTGGCTGGAGAATATATTATCCAAAAAAAAAATAATAATAATAATAAGGCAACTGAAGAGGGAAAGGAAAAGCAAAAGTGAAATAGTAAAATCCTAGGTAGAAATTGTCCTTGATAAACCTAACATTCATAATCCTTAATTGGCGTTTTTGACTTGTCAGTATATGGTTTAATTCAGTGGATCTCAAGCATTTTGGTCATAGAACCCCTTTATGTTCTTGAAAATTGTTCTGAATGCCAAGGAGCTTTTGTTTATATGACTTATATCTACTGATATTAATCATTTTAGAAATTAAAGCAGAACTTTAAAAAATTTTTATCATTAAATATTATAAGAATAAATGTTATTCATTAAAATATCTTATGTATGCCTAACATGAATATATTATTTAATGAAAATAATTACAATTTTCAAAACATGAATATTTAGTGAGAAGAATGGCATTGTTTTATATTTTACAAATCTCTTTAATGCCTGGCTTAATAGAAGACAGCTGGATTCTCCTGCCCACTTCTGCATTCAATCATTTGTTTTATTACACTCTCAGAGCTTCTGGAAAACCTCACTATATGCTCCTGAGAGCATCAGAATGAAAAAGGCAAATAATGTATTAGCATTATTATGAAAATCATTTTGGCCTCATGGACCCCCTGGAAAAGTCCCTAAGTGGTTCCCTGACCACAGTTTGAGAACTCTTGGCCAAAGCAAAGCTTCCCAACCACACTTAGGTATTAACCCATTGCTTTTTCCACCTTCACACACTTGTTCTTCTAGCTATCTACAGTTTAGGGACCAGAACACCAAGCATTAGAAGCAAATGGAGTCTACAATACAGATGTCTCTCTGGGAGGGATTTTTTACTCAAGATTTTATGAAAATAGCAAAAGGGTTAATTGAGATGAGTGATCCTACTTTCTGAAGGTATCCACAGTGGTCAGGGGCAGGTTAACTGGAAAGCAATTCAAAAGAGAGAAGCACCAAAAAGATACATGCATACATGCATCAACATTTTGAAAATGTGTAATGTATATGATTTATCCATTTATTCATCCATAATTCTCCCTTTCTCTCTCTCACCCCATCCCCTTCTCTCCTGTCACCCCCCCCCCTTCTTTTCTCTTTTTGTTCTTTTTTTCCTCTTTTTTGGTGGAACTGGGGATTGAACCCAGGAGAATTCTACCTCTGAGCTACATCTCCAGCCCTTTTTACTTTTGTTGCTTTTAAGGCAGTGTCTTGCTAAGTTGCCCAGGCTGGCCTTGAACTTGTGGTCCTCCTCCTATACCTTCTGAGTATTTGGGACTACAGGTGTGAGCCACTGTGCTGGGCTTACCCAATCTTTTAATATAGTGCCAGGTTGTCTTTAGGTAACCATTTGCTGATTGGCATTCCTCATTCTCTTCTTTGCATAAGCCACACTCAAAGTGCATCATCTACTCTTTTCAATTTTGTATTTTAAAAAAATGGAGTAAGACCTTAAAGTTACTTTCAAAATAATATATGGTCTCTAAAGACACAGGTGTTTTGCTTTCTTATGGTGTAGTTTCTTGAGGACAGAGAGCATGTCTTGTCATATTTCTTAGTCTTTTTTTTATGATTTTTAAAAAATTTTATTATTATTGTATACAAATGGGATACATGTTGTTTCTCTATTTGTACATGGAGTCAAGGCATACCATTTGTGTAATCATACGTTTACATAGGGCAATGATGTTTGATTCACTATTTTTTTCCCTTCCCCCCCACCCTTCCCACCCCTCTTTTCCCTCTATACCGTCCTTCTTTCCTTCATTCTTACCACATTCCTTATCCCTAACCCTAAACCTAACCCTAAACCTAATGCTAACCCCTCCCACCCCCCATTATATGTCCTCATCCGCTTATCAGCGAGATCATTCGTCCTTTAGTTTTTTGAGATTGGCTTATCTCACTTAGCATGATATTCTCCAATTTCATCCATTTGCCTGCAAATGCCATAATTTTATCATTCTTCACAGTGTCTGGGTCATTGGAGATATTCTGTGAAAACTTGTTAATTGAATATGCAAGTAGACACGTATCAATGAATTAATGAATCAGAGGCCACATAATGAAGTTTGTTCAATATCAATGATTTCTGACCCTTCTGTTAGCACTACATTCTTACATTCAGGGAAGAACTGATGGTTAGTGTTGACCCTCCTCTGGGTCTTTAAGGAGAACCATCACCTTTTCCTGCTCCAGCTTTCAGTTCTCCAGGAATATACTGAACACAAATATTAGCCAAAAGTCTGACAGTTACTCAAAGGGGAAGTGTTGGCTGCCACCACCTCATCTAAAGTCTAGTCATCCTTCGGTATCTCCTGGGGATGAGTTCCAGGACTGCCCTAGGACACAAAAAATCTGGAATGCTCAAGTCACTTACATAAAATAGTGTAGTATTTGTATATAATTTATGTGTATCCTCCTATATATTTTAAATCATCCATAGATTATTTATAATACCTGATACAATATAAATGTTACGTGAATACAGTTATACTGTATTTTTAGAGAGCAATAACAGGAAAAAAATTCCATGCATACTGAGTACAGGCACACTCATAAATGGCAGGGGTTACCACAGAGTGTGCCTGCATAGCACCTCATTAGCATGGATTCAGCCTAGTGCACAATGAGTGGCAAATTTGAGTGTTACTTTTTAGAACTTTCTGGAATTTTTTTGAAAATTTTCAATTTACAGTTGGTTGAATCCTTGGATTTGGAAACTGGTTATGGAGGACTGACTATATAAACAGCAGTGTCACAATATTGTTCAGCATGTTAACAAATAATTTGTAGGAAAGCGTATGGCATATACTGAATTATTCAACAAATGCCTGTGAAAACATTGTTGTTATATCTAAATTGTCCACTTTTAACTGCACTGATAAGCTGTTTTTTCAATGTGAGAATTTTCATTTTATACGAGATATGTAAAAAGCAGTTCTTTCCAGATATAAGTACTTAAAATTTTCTTTTTTGCTGTTTTATTTTTTGTACTGGAATTAAACCTGGGGTAGGGAGCTTAACCACTGAGCTACATCCCCAGGCAGGTCCCCCGCCCCTTTTTTTGAGACAGGGTCTTGCTAATTGGTTGAGACTGGCTATGAACTCCTGATCCTGCTACCTCTGCCTCCCGAGTTGCTGGAGGCATTCACCACCACAACTGGCTGGTACTTAACATTTCTAATATTGATTTTGAAACTACTGAGACATGTTTTCATTGGTCCAGGATCTCTTCAGATTTGGCCCTTTCTGGACATTAAGGATTATTGGTTTTATCAGTACAACAGTTCGAAATGTTAGCACTTTTTTTTCCTTCCTTCCTGTCTTCATACTTTTTTTTCTTAAAAAAAAATGGTGGTGGTGGTGGGGCCTTTCTTTTATTTATTTATTTATATTTGGTGCCAAGAATCAAACCTAACACCTCACACATGCCCAGCAAGTACTCTACCAGTAAGCCACAACCCCAGCCCTGTCTTAATACTTTTTTTTTTCAAAAGTATATTAAATTCCTAGACTTTTCCAGGTGTTATTAATCTGCCAAAATAATACATACATACAGTTTTAAAAATCAAATACAGTCTTCACTTTGACTATAGCGAGGACTGTTAACTGAAAATGTATACAGTGATGTTAATAATCAATGTGAAAATTATAATTGTTCCATTTAAATTTTTTTTGTCAAAACATTAAAAACTTATTGACTCTTGAATGTACTTATATGGGGAAATTAGTATTACAACATTCTATCCTTTACACTGTAAGGCTGTGAATGTCTCTGAGACATTGAAGTGAGATTTTTATTTATTTATTCAGTTAATTCTTTTTAGATATATATGATAGTAGAGTGTGTTTTGACATATACATACTTGGATATACATACATGGAGTACAACTTCCCATTCTGGTTGCACATGATGTAGAGTTACACTGGTCGTGTATTCATATATGAACATAGGAAAATTATGTCCAGTCATTCCCTGTCTTTCCTATTCCCATCCTCCCCCTTCCCTTCATTCTCTTTATCTAATCCAATGAACTTCTGTCCCCACCACCACTTATTGTGTGTGAGCATCTGCATATCAAAGAGAACATTCGACCTTTGGTTTCTTGGGATTGGCTTCCATCTGAGATCTTTTTGCCTGCATTTTCTTCTCTGAAACCTCTTCATCCTCTTCATTACAACCAATTTCTTCTTTTATGTGGATGAGTGTGCCTTCACTCTCTCAATTGTATTCTATTTGTGTTTCACTGTTAGTGATATCACTTTTTATTTGCTATACTTTGATCTTCATTGACCAATTTCCCCTTTCAGTGTTTTTTTGTTTTTGTTTTTGTTTTTGGTAAAAATGTCATAGGGGCTCATCACTGAGAGATACTGAGGCCACACAGTTACACACTTTGCTGTCTCTGTCTGACCTGGATAACAGATGGGCAGTGACCAGTCACTACCAACCTTGAAAGAAGTGACACAGTCACTGATCTTGATGCATACCTGGGTTTTGTGCAGTAATTTGTGGATTGAAGAGTTAGCAGTGAAGTTTATACTTTTAACAGTTACTCCCTGTTAACATCCCTAGACAATTGAAATTGAAATTTGAGCTGTGTTTTGGAGAACCGATGTTAATAATTAGTGTTAGTAATGACCATGTAAATATTATTCAGTTGAGCTTTGTAATACACTATGATTCTGCTTATATTTTTGTGTTCTATTTTTCTTGAATTAATAACTGCCTTATTTGCCTTATATCTAGTAGTAATTTTAGGGACATCTTTAAGTAGTCTTTTTCTCTCTTGTTGGTTCTATAATTTTCCATAATATTAATCACGTTAGGGACAGGGTTTTAAGAGTCCTGTTCTGCTTTTGTTTCTGATTTTAACCTCTGTTCTCTTTCTGTCTCTGCCTAGTTCTCATCCTGGGCATTATCATTCTTTGCTCTCATCCTTCAAATCTCAATTGCATTTTTCCTGGAATTGAGTCATATTTTCTTGGATCACTTTTCTTTCCTGGTTTACTCCCTTGATTCAGTAGAGCACATCCTTTAGTCATTTGGCAGGTTGAACAGACAGCAGAGTGGTAAAGGGTACAGTGGTGATGACAGCCTTCATCATGCCTGTCCCCTGGGTCCAGTCTGAACGGCTTATCTTATATGCCTAGTGTACAGTTGTAATCAGATATTCTTTCTTCTCTATTTGCAGATTCCTTTTTCTTCTTCCTTCTGTTGGATCCCCTGTTTTTTCCATCCATATCTTCCTTTATCTTAATTTCTCCCCAATTTTTATGAAGAACACTGTCTAGTAATTTCCTGAGAAAAAGAGGAATATACCCTTTCAGATCTTGATAATTCGAGTAAAGAATTCCAACTCAGAAATAATTTTCCTCTGGAATTTTAAAACATTGCTCCATTGTTTTCTTGCTTCCGGGATTGCTTTTGAGATGCCTGAATCTGTTCTGATGTCGAATCCTTTTTAACACATTTTTTTCTCCCTCTATGGGAAGTTATAGGTCTTGCATTTGTTGCCAGTTTTCTGCAATTTTATAATTATGTAGCAGGCTGTAGGCGTAGTTTCATCTATTTTGCTGGGTATTATTTCATTATAGAATTGCATATTCTCTCATTCTGGGAAAATTTCTTGATTGTGTTGATTGTGTGTGTGAAATTCACTTTCTCCATTTTTTCTATTTTCTGTTTCTTAAATTCCTATTAATTGGATTTCACCTCCTTAACTGATCATCTAATTTTTAAATTTTTTTTCTTCCCCTAGTTTCTATTGCTTTTGTTTGTTTTCTTTTTGCTCTTCTGGGAGATGTCTTCAATTTTGTCTTCTAAGCTTTTAATTTTATTTTTGCTCTTATGTTTTTAATTTTAAGAGTCCTTAGAGCTGATTGTATAACTCAGTGGTAAAGCACTTGCCTAGCATGAGTGAGGCCTATCACCACACATGTGCACACACAGATTTTTGGGAGGGTGTTTATGTGTGCATATGTCTGTACTCTGAATATTATTTTTTACAATAGCATCACTTTTTATGAATATGACATTTTCTCCTTGTTTCAAGGATGTAATTATTTTTGACATTTTTTTTCTCCTGCATCATTTTTCTACATTGCTTTTTTTTTTTTTTTAATTTAAGGTGTTTATTTTTCAGTTTCTATGTTAGAAACTTTTTTTCAGATCTGTATAATCCCTGGTGGTAAGAATTAGGAGTAGAAGCCAAAAAAGCTGATTGAACAAATTGAACTTTCTGTGGTCTTATGGATTTGAGGCTTACTGTAGGTGATCAGATGAGTTGTTTGTTGGTGAACCATCTGTTTTAGTCAGCTTTTTGGTCACTATGACCTGAGAGCTGACAAGAAAAATTTTAGCAGGACTGGAAGGTGGTGAAGCGGGTGGTTTATTTGGCACTCAGGATTTCGGAGGTCTCAGTCCATAGATGGCCTACTCCATAGCTCTGGGCTCTCGGTGAGGCAGAACATCATGGCAGAATGGTGTGGAGGAGGAAAGTGGCTCAGGACATGCCAATCAGGAAGCAAAGAGAGTACTGTGCTCACCAGGGGTAAAATACAAAACCCAAAGGAATGCCCCCAGTAACCTGCATCTTCCAGCCATACTCTACCTTCCTACAGTTACCACCCAGTTAATCCAGACAAGTGGGTAGATGCATTGATTAAGTTAAGGCTCTCATAACCCAATCATTTCACCTTTAAACTTTCTTACATTATCTTAACACATGAGCTTTTGGGGAACTCCTCATATCTAAACCATAATGCCATCAAAATCAGTGTTAGGGTTTTCCTCCTGAGATAAAAATAGTCCCCCAAAGAGTGCTCTTCCAATTTCCAGCATCTTTGGGGATTCATGTGGAAGAAAGGGAAAGTAGTGTCAGTATCCAGGTTTTAGTGTATCTTCAGTTAAGTTTTTGACAAACAATCCCTAGACTAAAATGCAATTTTCTAGGGGCTGGGGAGATAGCTCAGTTGGTAGAGTGCTTGCCTTGTAAGCACAAGGCCCTGGGTTCGATCCCCAGCACCCAAAAAAAAAAAAAAAAAAAAAAAAAGAAAGAAACCCCTAAAATGCAATTTTCTTATAGTCTCTAGAGAATTAACCCTTGGTGTGCTGTCAAAGTAAGAGAGAGGTAGTTTCTGAGTGTCAAGGAGAGTTGGAGAGACTTAGGGATCAGCTGATTCTCAGACAACTTTGTCCCTTTAACTCTTAATTTACCCCAATTCCCTTCTAACTTCAGAGGAACCTCTTGCTGCCATTTCCTGAGCCTGTGAGGGTTCTTTAGTTTAAATAGGGTTGTTTCTCACCTTTTCTATTAGCTAGAAATTGGCTTTTTTGGTTCTTCTAAGTCCTTTAGCACTTATCCATTAAATTTCCAGCATCTAAAATTTTGTTTCTATAATATCCTCTCCAGATTTCTTTGTATTTATGGACTTACTTATTAAAAAATATAAAGAATAAAGAATACTTATTAAAAAATAAGAATAAAGAAACATTGGGCTGAGATTGTGGCTCTGTGGTGGAGGGCTCACCTAGTATGCGTGAGGCCCTGGGTTCTATCCTAAGCACACATAAAAATAAAAATAAAGGTATCATGTCCACCTACAACTAAAAACAAAAATATATTAAAAAAAAGAATAAAACCTTGTTCTTTTTGGTGATTTTAGTAGGGATATTTGAGTGACTATATTTATGTATATGCATTCAGTTTGCCATCTTAATGCTGAATTCCTTTTATCTTTCTAAAATTGATAATCTTTCTTGCAAATCTTCTATTATATCTATCTCACTGGAGTCAAATGCAAATTTGATGGACTATCTGATGATTCTCCTTTTGAAATTCAATTATCATTATTTATAAATGATAATGTCAATTTTGTTTTCTCTAAAATATTCACCCTTTTCTAAATTTTTAAGCTTTTGACATGGAAAGTGAACTTACATGTTTATGATGAATTTGTGAAAAATTAAATGTATACAGAATTGAGTGACTAAAGTGAGCTCATTGAGCATGTGTATGTGTTCAGATTGAGTAATTAGAGGCTGTACAGGTCAAATGTAGATTAAATGCCATTAAGATAGAATGTACTTTTATCTACATTTACTTCTCAATAAATAAGCAGTGAGGATCTGATCTTAACCCATTTTGCCTAAACCAGAGACTCAACTTTGTGGAGAAAAACTTCTTTTGGTTATTAGCAGAGTGATTCCATCTTCTTACTTTCCAAACAGGAAACAAATTATTGCTTTTACCATAAGTAGAGGAAAAGTCTCTGTTATTAGTCATGGTGACAGTGCTTATACTTTCCTTTCAAATATGATTATATCAAGATGCCACAGTAATTTTTTTCATTTGCAATCCACTTTAATAGTAGTTTCCAGAGATTCCTACTTGTGCTACTTCATGTATTCTACAGTGAGTTTTTTGTTGAGGGTAAGTTTGGAGGTGGAGGGATGGGAAGAAGAACAGAAGTTGCTCAGTAGGGATTAACACAAGCCTATATTATCCTGACTCCAGGGTTCATTCAGTGTCTTTGATTCAGGTGCAGAATAAACACCCACCCCTCGGAGGAATTATTCCTGATTTTAAGCTGTATTTCTGATTTTGGCCAATAGCCTTAGCACTATACACTGAACTATATCTCCCCCAAATTCCTGCTGAAGTTCTAATCCCCAAAGTGACAATATTTAGAGATGGAGCCTTTGAGAGGTAGTTAGGTTTAGATGAAGTCATAAGGATGTGACGCTCCTCTCTCTCTTCTAAGAGATACCGAAGCACTTGTGTCCCCCTGCCCCCTATACTGAGAACACTGAAAGAAGTTAGCTATCTGCCAGTCAGGAAAAACAAGAAAAACACTCACCAGAACCTGATCATATTGGTACCCTGATCTCAAACTTCCATCCACTACAACTTTGAAAAAATAAAACTTCTGTTTTCAAACCACCAAACTATGGTATTTTGGTATGGTCCAAGCTGACTAACATACTCATGTTATCAGTCATGTGGGAGAGGGCCTGGCTTTAACCCATTCCTACTCAGGAAATGTGTGCCAGAATGATATTTTCTCATACCAGGCACTGATCCAATTCTCTGGACACCAAGTATTCAATAATTTGATTCATCTCTGGTGCTACTTACCTGGCATTAGTGTTGATCTCACAAGTTTAAGGGTCTCAGACCCACAAGAGGCCTCTTCTTTGATGCTAGTTGTCAGGTCATTGGCCACCCCCTTATTCTGACCAATTTATAAATTGGGGGATTCCCAGGACACCCTCCTCAAGTTCAATAATTTGCTAACATAACTTACAAAATCTAGGAAAATACTTAAGTTTACCAGCTTTTAAATAAAGGATACAACTCAGGAAAGTGAAAAAGGTGAATAGGGCATGGTTTGGGGGTGGTGAATTTCTATTCCCCTCATCAGGCCACCCTTAAGCAAGTTTATGTGTGCACAAGGCAGAGGTCATGAGAACTTATTTGGAGGCTCTAGCAGAGAGCAGAGCTACTCCTATACCCCTGACCAAAGAACAGTTCTATTGGGGAAGAGTGACCTCTTTGTCCTCTTAAACTGATCATGAAACTTTGGGAGGGTGTACATGGAGTGTCGAGGGAGAAAATGGACACCCACCTAGCCAGCCAGATCAGCTGAATCAATCCTGGCGACTAGTGGGGTGACAGATGTTGCAGCCAGTTTGAGATGTTGCAGCAGTTCGCCCTCATGTCCAAGAAGTTCTTGAAATCTTGTTCAAGAGTTTTTGTAGAGCCCAATCTCCAGCTCTACTCTCCTCCTGCTAGACTAGGGGATGGAGCTGAAAGTTCCAGCCTTCTAATTACTTGGTCTTTCCAGTGACTAGCCCCATCCTGACACCATCTAGGGACCTCACAAGAAGCCATCATTTAGCCTAAACTCAGGTGTGATCAAAAGGGGCTTGTTATAAATAATAAGACATTTCTATCTCTCAGGAAATTCTTCAGGGTTTGGGGGATTTTTTGCCAGGAACCAAGGACAAAGGCAAAATTGATTTCTTATGCCATTTAATCCAAAGCTCATACCTTGTTTGTGATCATCTCCTCACTCATTCATCAGGTACATAAAAAAGGAGGAGAGGCAAGAAAGTCAGCATTTATATAGTGTGTTAGGAAGCTTTTGGACTATAGGTGATAGGGAAATGAGTTCAATAATAAAGTAAATGTGTCATTGTCAGGAGAAAATGCTGCCTTCTTTTTCTTCACAAATGCCATCATCCAGAGATAAAACAAGTGCTTGCCCTTGGAGGGACAGAGCAGTTACATCAGCTGTGCTGCGGAAGAACCTTGGCCCCTCAAACAATCTTGACAGTGATATTTTGGTTGGTGAGAAACTAATTAGAAGATGGGATCCTTTTACAAACTCTTCAAATGACCCAGAGTTTCAAACAGATGTTTCAGGGACATGCATACCTGCTGCTCTTCCATTAGCCAATTTCTTTGTTGCAACTGTCACAAGTTCTTTTCTTGCAATAATTATGAAGAATTATGTACCATCTGGCAAGTTAAATGTTTAGCTCAATTTGAGGGAAATGTGGTGGTAATTACAGGCCCAGTGTTTCTGTTAAGTCTTGAAAAAGAGCCTATCAGCACAATTGAGAAAACTTTGGGGAAAAGGCGTATAGGTGATCCTGTTCTCCAAGTTGCAGTATAGTAGGGTCTCGTAGTATCTTTAAACAAACACTATGCACACAGTGTGCATGCCCCCACACACCACACATCATAAAACCGAGAAACCCTCACCACCAAAACAACTTACACAAATGGATGGAGTGTACCATAGTAAGAAGAACTTACTGAATTAAAATTGAGATTATTTAGATATGATTTTATAAATTCTTGCTGGTTTCTTAAGATTTTTGAACAGTTTTGGTATTCTTAGCATCTCCTTTTACACATTTAAAAATATCAGCCTATGTATCTGTAAACAATTATATTCAATTTTGTATTAGAATTATGAAATTAAAAAAAACTCATTTGAATTTATAACACCCTAGTCTCTTAAAGCAAGTAAGCAAATAAAGCTTTGAATTCAAATTGAAGACAAACATAAAACTTGCTAAGTCTGTAGGATGTTTGATTGTTCTAAAGTCAAATAATTAGTTGTTAGTAACTTTGAAACTTTCAAGTATTAAATAAAAGTTTCAATCACTCAAATTTTTAGTAATCAAGAGAAATTCATATAGATTACCATTAAGTATGTTAAGAAAATTATAATAATATATCTTTATAGCTTTTATTCTTGGGACCTGGCAAAGACTTTGTTTTTTTTTTTTATTTTTTTTTCTCTGCAAATCCCAAAGCTCTGTAAGTATTAGAAGCCAAGCATTCAGTACAAACAGTTTCAGTTTCCATACTTCCTAATACACCAGCCAAGAACTATCCTAGGCAGATGGAAAGAAAAAGTTTATCTGTGGAAAATATGAAGACATCCTTGCACTTGTAAATATTTTTTTTAACCCCATGTTTTTGAAATTAACATCTAATTAGCATGAGGTACACTGGCTTGTGTTTACAAACTAGCTGTGTATTTCATTTTATACCCAGGTGAAATATTCATTCATTCAATTTTTAACCATCTCCCAATGTGATATTGTATTTACAATAAAGAACATCTGGATATTTGCAATTGGAAAAGTTTTCATGCTTTGAAATATGGCATTTAGTAAATAGTTCTCTTTCCACTGCTAAACAACAATCAGCATGTCTCAGATATTTAAGTATTTTTTTAACTAAAAAATTTGCTTTTTGTATAATTTAAGACATCTAATTATAATAGGTAGGCGGTGAAAAAGTAGTTTGGGCTTTAGGGGAAAACCTGAAATTTTGTAATAAATGAGGGTGATTATGCCAGCACAGTTAAATCTTAATAAAGAATAATGGCCCTTCTTTCCTCCTTTAATCTGGCCTTGGTCCTTTCAAGTGTGAGCATGATGTTACAATACTGCCCCCTACTGTAAGGCTTTGTGTGGCCCTTCCAGGGGAACATCAAGGGGAAAACAGAAACCAACCCACTGGGGACAAGTATATCTCATTACATTTGGCATTTAAAAGTATGTTTGGAAGAGCAGTTCAGTTCCCTTAAAAAAAGAAATCTAGAATAATAGCAGAGTACACACTTTTGTTTTTTAGGGTTTTTTGTTTGTTTGTTTGTTTTTAATGTTTTGCTACTCTGTTCCTTTGAGTTAAACCAGAGGAAACTTTCTTCTCCTGACATGCTTGGGGGTGATGGATTTTACTCAAAATTTTGTGAATGTGTTTTTGCTTTAATTAGTGCTGGTTTCAAGGAATTTTGCATCTTTGAAAAAAGCATTGAATTTTTGAGGCTGGATGAAGAATGATGCTTTTGTCTATCGTCAGTGTGGCTTTGATATTTTTAATAACAGATAACAAATCTTGTAAAGTATATCGATTCAACCAATCATATCTTGGAATTCATCCAATCTTAAATGTAACTGTAAACAACTTTGTATTGTTTTGCATTGAGTCAAACTATAAATTCATGCAAACAAGCCTTTGGCATGAAAAACATTTAGACTGCCTTTTATTTTGGGGGAAAGTTGAATTCTTTCTTTCTTCTTTTATGGGTATTGCTTTTAAAAAATGATTTTCATGACATTTCTTTTGCCAATGCATATTTTCTGACATTAAAAAACAAATCGAAAGCCACTTATCATATGAATCATTGTTAAAGTCAGCAGTAATCCACTGTGTAAAATCTCCCTGTAAAGGCGCAGAGGCCAGGGGCTTAAACCTGGAGCACATTAAATTAGTTCCAGTCTCTGGCGAATGGGCTTTGCCTGGCTTGCTTAGGCAGGCAAATCGGAAACAGGCAGTTTATAACAAGAAGTCTGCCTTAAAAACCATGGGGTTCATTGGAGAAAGATTTATATCCCCCACTTATATAAACATTACAAATGTGGACTGCAAGTAGGAGGGAAACCTTTATCGAAATCTCTTGAAGAGCTTTTTCATTGTGAGTAAAACGGACAGCATGTGCTGTTGTTTGAAGCTATGCCAGCAATTCTACAATCGTCTTCTTCAATTCTTTGCCTGATTAAAATGTAGCACTGTGAAAACTAACCAGACCACCTACTTTTAATTTATTTTCACGATGAGACTAAGTTGGCATCAAGAGTAGAGCCAAAAAACTCTGTGCCGAAGGAGAAAATGATCAACTCAGGATTTTAAAAGAAAATATAATTATAAAAAGTCATGAGGATAATGGAACCTGGCTATCAGTTTATATCATCCTCTGATTTAAAATGATTTTTATATATAAACACTAGCCTAGATATCATATTGTCTTTGGGAATGTAATAGAACCCAGATGAGGCTTGAAATATTTGGTCCAATAAAATGAGAAAGGCTGAAAGGAAAGATTACCATTTGAGATTAGAGGAGCTATTTATTTGATATTTCACATATGGTGAATTTAGGTCTCTGAACTAAATTTCTGTTTTCTTCTCATTTAGTTTTATCTCATTTGTAGTATCTTAAAAATTTCCATAGAAATATACTTTCCTTTGCCCCCAAATCTGTCTAACAGTGCACCAAAACCTGTTTTATTTGGGCTTGTTAATAGTAGCTACTATTTAATGGATGTTAGTTACAATCCAGGTAGTTCCTAATCAGTATTTTCTTAGGATTTCTTCAGTCTATCTGAAAGATAGCACATCTGTTTTTAGCATTCTTAGTCACTTCCAAATGTACCTTAAAAGTAAAGGTTGACTATAAGAAGTGACATGTTGAAAGTATTTGAGAGACACCACATGAAACTAGGACCTGCAGGAAGACTGTGGGGGTTAAAGTCTCAGGAAGTGCAGCTCAAAGAAGGATCATCTAAGGCTATTTGCCTACCAGGCCTATTTGCCCTGATGGATTTTAGAGGTAAAGGCAGATTTCTGAAAAGGCAAGTCATTCATTTGACCTTATCAGGTGTGCAGAGGTGGAAGATATAGTTCAACATTAAAAAATTGGTCAAGTCAAACTAAGGCTTTCTGACCAACAACACTAGTGGGTCGCCTATGTGAGGTTTTTATAAATAACTGTGTACTGTGTTAAGTGCTTTACATACATCATTTTAAAATAACTCAATTTTTAAATGAGTAAATTGGTATGCCAAGTCTTGGATCACATGCTCAAGTCACACCTCTGTGTGTGGCAGTGATCATGGTAACCAATTGTTCAGCCCAAGCTCTTGGCCTTTTTTATCACTACATAGTACAGGTTCATTTTTCTGTTTTTAATGTCACATGAGATTTCTGCATCACATCTGTAATCTATAATCCTGTTAATGTCCAATGCTGACCCATTGAGATCCATGGACTTTTTTTTTTGGTACTGGGGATTTAACCCAGGGGTACTGTACCATTGGGCAACATACCCAGCCCTTTTTATTTTTTATTTTGAGACAAACTTATTAAATGCTGAGGCCGGCCTCAAACTTACAATCTTCCTTCCTCGTCTTCCTAGGTTGCTGGAATAATAGCATACCCAGCAAGGTTCATAGACTTTTAATTAGCCATGATACCCATATTAGGACCCTGAATTTGAGAATGGACTCTTTTCTGTTGTATACTGGGCTGGAGGCTCAGGGGATATAAGGTAGCTTGTGTCAGAGGTCATTAGGTAGTGACAAAGATAACTATTTATTTGGTCAAGGAGGCAGAGGATTATGATGTAATCCTGTTTTTCTGCAGGTAGTCTGTGATCTATCCCTCCAAACAATTAAGTTACCCTAAATCTGTAATATTTTCTAATGGTAGAATTTTACTGGGCGTGGAAGGTCTCTTATTTCAAAGATACACACTGACCTTAAGTTGAAGGCAAAAGAGTTCTTAATCATTTCTAACTACTACTACCTTGATTAAAATTTAGGTCATTGAGAAATTTGACCCATGTTCATCTGCAACATGAAGAAAAGAATATAATGAATAGCAGCAGTTAGTCTTCATCATATAGTATTTTCTTAAAAAACCCTCCAAACCTCGTGTAATTACATTACTCATTTTTTGGTCCTTTTTTGACTCATTCCACTGTATTTTGTGCTAAAAGAAAACAGGAAAGATTCTTAAAAATTTATATCAGGTGCTGTTCTTTATGCATTAATAAATTTCAGTAAATTTAATTTCATTAATTAAAAGAAGTGAGGCACAAATGCATCACCAGCCATAACTTATGTTATTATAAGTTCCAAAATGGTTGTGATAGATAATAGTGAGTTTCTTCTTTTCATGGTTGGCATAAGCATGGACCAAAAGAAAAAAATATCTGAGGTATGAGCTAAAGTGGTATTAGAAGTGAGAGGAGGTAGAGGAAGAGGAGGAGAAAACTCTCCTTTTGTTAGTTTGTTTACCTGTGTTGTACTTTGGATCTGGAATGTACCCAAAGGCTCCCATGTTGAAGGCTTGGTCTCCAGCTGGTGGTGCAGTCGGGAGGTGGGGCTAGTAGGAGGAAGTAGGTCACTGGGGGTGTGCCTTTGAAGAGTTCATTGGGCCCCTGCCCCTTCCTCTCTTGTGTTACTTTCTGACTGCCATGAGATGAGCAGCTTTGCTCTCCTTCATGATGTTCTGCCTCACCCCAGGCCCAGAAACAATGGAATCGAGTGACCATGAACTTAAACCTCTGAAACCACAAGCCAAAATGAACTTTTCCTCCTTTATGTTGATTTTCTCAGGTACTTTGTCACAGCAATAGAGAGCTGGTTAACAAAACCTGTGGGATAAGAAGTATGGTCTAGTTGATTGAAGAAGAAACAAAGATGTAACAATATTTTCAGTGTTTAAAATTAAGAAGCTAATCAATAGAGAAACCAAAGCTGTAATATAAATATATGTTGTATACATATGTGTGAATTATATGTGTGAGGCAGGAATACAAGTAACCTAAATTGTAATTTATCATAGTGAAAAGTGTGATTTATAAAATAAGTGGTATAATTATGACACATCACTTGATGTTGCTGAATCTTCAGAGAAAGCCAAACCAATAATCAACAAAAATGATTTCCTCTGAGAAGTAGGAGCAGACTTGGGGAGGTCTGAGGTAGGAGGATGTTGCTTTCATTATAGTTCACTCTGTTCTATTTGCATCAAATCCTATGGACCTTGTTTTCCTTTGATAAGAATAATATTTGTTTGAAACAGTAGAAATAAAAGCATACTTAAGGTTCTATATTTTTAAAAAGACAAGCAAAATAAATCCCAACATGTACCCTATTGTCCTTTTCCCCCACCTTAAACGGAGATCTGAAATTAAGTAGAGTGCAGCACAGGAGTAACTGCTCTTGGTTTTGTTTAGTCTTCAAAGTTCCCTTTGTTGATGAGGTGAAGGTTTCCAGAAAAGACATTTTTCAAAATCCATTTGGTTAATTAGGCCAGCTTTTTTGATGACTAAATAAACCTGACCAATGACCTGTGCACCATTTTGATTAATTTTGAATCCCAATTTACCAACGTCCGTAGATTTAAGTGATGGATGTAGTGACAGGAAGCCTCAAGGACTTCTTAGATTATTTTTGTCTTTTTGTTACTGTTACTAGAAAATACTTGTACTCTGAAGGTCTGTTTCTTTGTAACAGATAATCACAGCAACCTTGACTGTCTGGGATCTTAAAGCTGGTTAACCACTTAACAAATCCTGTTGGGGTCTCTTTAGAGGTAGTAGGAATCTCAGCTCATTACACGTATTTTAATATCAGCATTCCTCTTTGTTTCCTTTACAGACTTTTCTTGCTCATTTCTTTCCTTTTTCATTCCTAGATAGATTTTTTTGGTTGTGTATATTTTTCCTGAAAACCTATTTAGCTGAACTTGTTTGACCTTAAACTTATTTTTAGTTCTCAGGAAATTTAGTCATTTCCCAGTTTAGCACTGACAAATTAGATGTTATTTATGCTTACTATTTTTGTAAAATAAAGAAATCACTTTTAATATGAATATTTTATGTATCCTCTGTATGTAATATAATGCTTGATAATTTTTTATGCAATTAACCAATAGATAATCAAACTTTCTCAATGTACCACCCTTAAAGATTTATATCAGGTGCTGTCGTTTTATAATATTTTTAAAATATGCAATACTATCCAAAGATTAGCACTTATACGTTTTCTCTGCAGAGCATTTCATATCTATTACCCATTTAAACATCACAACAAATCTGTGAAGAAAGCAGAGAGGAATTGCCATCCTCATTCATAGATTAGGGGAGAGAGATTGAGTAACTTGCACATAGTCACACAGTCAGAGTCAGTAGGAGAAGAAGACAGTTCAGTTCTGACCTTGATTTCATGTTACTCTTCAGTGAGATTAAAATCTAATGTAAAAGGGGCAGGAGTTTAGTGAAACCCACAACAGGATGCAGGACGTGTCCTGATCATGCTGATGAGCAATAAGGAACTAAAATGGACCTTGTAGGGCAGGGCTCTTCCCCAGCCAGGCAGGTAGGCAATGAAATCAAGATGTAAGAGAGTAGGGAGCCATGAGGACAGCAGTGAACTTGAGATCAGGAGTTTTCATCTCAAGGGGGCAATTAGTTTTTAGCTCTTCTTTATATGCAGCTGTTTAGCTTCAGTGTTGCTTGAATTTGCAAATTTTTTAAAGAGAAGATGGAAGTTTGAGCTTTTTTAATGGGAAATTTCCTAATTTTAAAATACTCTTATTATTAAATAAAACGTTTTGCTCCCAGGACCTGCGGCTTAGGTTCCCTGACATAAGCATTAATCTTCCTCTGATTAGGTACTTGGGGCAGTCAGGGTAGAGCTAATCTTTCCATCCATCTGTGATGGAAGGAAGGCCATTGAGTGGAAGGCAGCACAGGAGGAGAACCCTGGAGGAACAGGGAAGGCTACAGGCAGGGGACATTAGAAATTTTACACCCAGGAAACTCCTTTCTGATTAGGGTTTTCCACTGGAAAAATCTCTGTGGAGTCGCAAAATGTCTTCCTGATTTAATGGTACCTGATTTAATTTATATATGAGGCCATATAACATTAGATTGACTTGGCTAAGAAAATATGGTTTATTAATATTTTCAGACTTGATCTTTCTGCAAATGAATATTACACATTTTTATATTTAATATTGTTCTAGATCTAAGCAAAGTAAGTGTAAACCTTATGCTGATTATCAGTATAGTTTTTCTTCACTAACATATTTCTTGAATGATTTTATGTCTTAATTTCTGTAATGTCAGGAAGAGTTTTATAGCAAGTCTGGCTTTAAATGCATTTATAGCAATTTTCTGGTTTTAACTTCTGTAAGAGTTCATAGTCATAATCTGTAGTTCACTGGATTATAAAATATTTATATTGATCAGAGCATTCATGATCCAGTCCAGTTGTAGTTATCATGTTTCATGGCCCTTCATTCATTTATTCAATATCTATTATTTCCTTGGCATTGATTTTCAACAGAGAACAAAACACAGACTGAAATCTCTGCTTTCATAGATTTTACCCTCAGTGTGAGGAGATAGAAAAATCATGAAAATCAGTACGTGAATTGTTATAGAAGTGGTAAAGCCTATTCAATGGGAAGTTAGAGGTGAAGATGTTTGCAGTTGTAAATAGGATGGTCAAGAAAGCCTCACCGAGAAGATGACTTTTGGGCAAAGATAGAGTAAGCTACGTAGGACATCTGTGTGCAGATGCATAGCAAAAGCTTGATGTGAGAGATGCCAAGTATTTTTAATGAACCTGGAGGACATGTGGCTGGGGCAAAGCAGGGGAGAACACGTGAGGCCAGACAGCTCCTTGGAGCCTGGTTAGCAATGACAAGGACACATACATAACGCGTGCACGCACGCACGCACAGACACACACACACACACACACACACACACACACACACACACAGAGGGGTGTGTGTCTCTACCAACATTTCAGAGCTGTTTCTTCAGGTAGTTGAATAGAAGAGACCAATTATTAGGGAGATTATTTCCCATTAGTAAAGTAGTTTGTGCTTGTTGAAGGTCGAGTTAAAGAGAAGATGAGGAGATAAGTTGAATGTAAGAGTAGGGATTCAGACTGATTAAAAATTGGAATGTGACTCTAGAATTTCTGGTTTTCCATATAGAATTTGAACCCCTTCTTTGTATGTTTGTATCATGTTGCTGATACATTTATTTTATCCTTCATCTTATTGTTTAGTTTGTGTTGAAAGTGTCAATGGAAAAGTTAATTTGCATTTTCATTTTTCAGCAAATATTTCTTGAGTGGTGTCTGAATAGGCACTAAACTAGTCTTTAGGGTAAGCAGCAAAATGCACTTAAGGATGTAGCCAACATTCTAGTGATGTGTTCTGCTATAATGAAGGCAATGTGGATCTTCTTGGAGGTAGCATAAAATAACCTCTTCCAAACTACTTTTGTTTGTGTATCTAAAAACAATTTGGGTAATGTTATCAATTGAATGTGGCCCTCCCAAATTCATATCCTGAAGCTCTACCTGTTTCCCTGCCCATGTGATAGTACTTGGAGGTGGACCTTTGAGAGGTAAATAAGTGTAGATGAGGTCTTGAGGGTGGGGTTCTCATGATGGAATTTTTTCCCTTATAAAGAGGCCAAAGAGATCACATGTGCATGCTCACAAGATTCTCTCCCACAGGAGAATACAACAAAAAGGAAGCAAATTCTATAAACCAGAAAGAGGGCTCCACCAGAACCTGACCATGCTAGCACCCTGATGTTAGACTCTCTAGCCTCTAGAACTGTGAGAAAGAAAAGCGTATTGTTTAAGTCACCCACTCTGTGGGATTTGTGTAGCAGCCCAAACTGACTAAGACAGGTAGATAAATTGGGGAGAAAAGAGACAATCTCCAACCTCCTTTACTCCCATATTTATTGCCTCCTTTTGGTTTCATGTGACAGAAATTTAAATCAAATGGTCATTAACAGCTTCAGACATGATTGAATCCAGATTTTAAAAAAGACTTATTAGGAGTTTGTTTTTAGTTCTCTTTCCTTCTTTGTTACTTTCAGTTTTTGATAGACTCTTCCTAAGTGGTAACAAAGAGGTCTCCAACAGTAATAGGCTTATATGTTCCCAGCATAGAACTCAGAAGGTATTTGCTTCTTTCCCAAGAACTTAAAGAATAGTTCAAGTCCATGTGCCCCATGAATATTCATTCTATCTTGGGGAATGAATTTATTGCATGACCATTCATATCAACTCCTGAAGTTAGAAAATGAGGTGACATTTACCATATGAGCCAAAATGTAATAGGTAGTTCTCCAAAGGAAAACTGGGTGTTATATCCAGAGTAGAGACAATGGATGTTGGGCAGGATAAAACATGTGATCACTGTACCTGGGATAGACAATGAATGGACAATTTAAGCAGTTATTTACTTAGTCCATTTTTTCCCTGGTGTTTTATATTCAACATTTATTTTATTAGATGATGTTAAGGATCCTTAAGCATATCTCTTGTCTCATTGGTTTAAAAAGGCATGAGTTAGTAAGCTGCTGTCAATACTACAATGCTATGGCTCTCACAGCGCTTTACTTTTTGGACCTTTGTTCAGTAGTCTTTGTAAGCATTCATGAATGTACAGTCTGGTAACACAGGGCTGTGCCTGCTCCTTCCTTGTCATACGGGGTGGATGGGGCTAAATGTGCTGTATTCACACTGGCTTTATTATGAAGTTGGAAAACCATAAAACACACGTGTGTGCTCATGTGCACACCCATGTGTGCACATGTGTATATGTGCCATTTTGGAAACATGAGAATGTTTGCCTTTTGCTTTATTTCTGAGGAGGTTCAAATGGATTTTTTTCCCCCTTGACTGTGACCAAACATTTGAACTGTTAACCAAGAGGTTCCTTTAAATTTGTGGAAAGCAAATGAGTTACAGCATAGATAAACACACTGGAAGTCTTTCTGGAACTATAACCATACAGATCACTAAATCTTAGATAATTAATGTTTGGTTTTGTTTTTTTCTTTTTGCTGCTGAGTAAGCATGAGATTAAGGTTTTAACTGTATCTAGCACTGTGTAGTTTTCTTTTTTTTTCATGCCATTTAGCCATGAAGCATAGGATGTCCCCTTGAATAGTTGTTTTTAGTCTTTAGTTGAACTTTCCATTGATTACTTACACTGCTTATTTACCCATATGACCTGTGGGCAGAAGCGCATTACCATATGCCTTTTATAAGAAGGGTAGTGCAGCCGCCATTGAAGATATGTTCTATTGTCAGGGGTATCTGGATGACTCACAGGTATCTCCTAACATTTAGTTTTTCTTTTTGGAAAAGGTCATTTTTATGATTTTCTTAATTATAAAAATATATTTTTCAAAAAATTTAGGAAATGTTGTTATTTTATTGCCTAGAGATAATTATTGTTAGTATTTTGATGTGTTTTCTTTCAGATATTTTTATGTGTATGTATATATACACTCTTTAACCTAGTCACATTTTGTTATTGTTGTTTTAATGAAAAAGGAACCATATGATAATGCTATTTTATAATTTGCTTTTTAATTAATGGCATTATGTATCTTCCACAAGATCATAGCATTTACAGTTTGGTAAAGGTGCTATAATTTATAGACTATTCTTGTTGGATCACTAGATTTTGTCCAGTTTTTCACTCTTATAAAGAAGTTTACAGTTTATATCTTCTAAATAAATGATTATTTCCTTGGTATAAATGCCTAGATTTCCTAGCCCAAAGGTTTGTACATTTTAAGGCTGTTGGTGGTTATTGGTAAAATATGCCAATTTAATATGTCTTGGAAATATGCCAATTTAAATTCTATACAAAGTTCTAGAAGCATGCTCATTGCTTTATACCATATCACATAGCTAATTTAATATGCAAAATGGAAAAAAAATGAACAAGCAAAAACCTTAACTAATGCATTCTAATTACTTAAATAACATGGATTTTTTTAATGTTTTATTATTTCATTTACATATTAATATTCTTTGAAATTCTACATTCTTCTTTCCTATTTTTGTCTCTCTTTTTCTTTTTTCTATTGGAATTTTCATCTTGTTATTTTGAAAAATCTATTCCTATATTTAGAATATTAATCTTTTTCATGTTTTTCCTTTGGTATTTATTTATTGTTATTGTAGGACATAGATGTTCTTTTTATACAGTCAGATCTAGCTCTTCCTTCATTAGCTTGTTTTTAAGAATTTATGGAAGACATTACGTCAGGCATTGGGTTAAGAACTTCATAGTCATTATCTCATTCGTTCCACCCTGCCACTGCGTGTGTCAGGTACTGTTATCACCCTTACTTTACTGAAGAAGAAACTGACTCTACGAACACCAAGTTGGGTATTGAATCCCTATGGTCTGACTCAGAATTGGCTCTCTTGATCATTTATTTAATTCCTCTCTTTCTTGATTTTGCTTTTAGTGTCATGTTTTGGCCTCCCACATAAGATTATATAAACATTCACCTGTATTTTCTTTCATTATAATTATGATTTAAAGCTTACCTCATATTTAAATATTTTATCCCATAATCTCTGGGATCTCTTGTTCTCTGGTGTGCAGACAGAGAATAATTGCTTGTTGCTTTTTATTCATTACTCTTTCTTTGTTTTTAAAGCTGCAGCTAAATTCCTTTCTTCTTTTTCCCATAATAATGCTAGTGTTAGTTCAACAAACATTTTCTGGGCTGTTCTTTGTGCAAGAATCTCTGCTAGGCACTGCAGGCATGAATAAATTAATAAGGTAGAGTCGTCAGCCTTTCCAGAAACTTGTGAGGTAATGGAAAGAGAGAGACATGCAGAAGGAGTCTTAGGGTGAACCATGATAACTTCTCTAAAAGAGATAAACATAACAGAGTGGAGAAAGGAGAGGTAGAAAAGATTTTGAGCTTATGGGGAAGGTGGGAATAATTAAGGAAGGACCTTGAAGGATGGGAAAAATCAGACTATATAATGGGGAGAAAAATAGAGCCCTATCACATGGCTGTTAAGATCAAATGAGTTAATACATGTAAAGTGTGTGGGATGTGACAGGCGTGCAGTCAAAAGCTAAGTTAAGTGTTTATTTTCATGATCACAATAAAATCTTGAAAAGTGCTCTGATTGCCGAGTAAGTCCCCCATTGTAGATTCCTACTTACAGATCAGAGTATCTCTTGATCTTCTATGTTAGTAGTTGCTGTTTTGTATGCTTCATGGCTTTCTGCCTTTCTTTTATGAAGCTATTTATGTTGTGTTTGAAGGAGGGCAGGTTATTACTGAAGGAAAATGAATTTAATTAACTTGGAGCCAGTTTTATCAAATTTTATATAGCATGCTTTTATTTTGAAAATTATTCATTAACCTTAGAAGTTTAATTAAGAAAATCTGACAATCTCAGTTACAGATTATAATAATAGTTAATTTTAAATATCTTCATGCACAGGGATGTGTGTATATGTACATGTGCCTTTTATTATTCAGCAATTAAAATAGTTGCCCAAAATGATAAATCGGAGTAATTCTACTTTAATTCAGGCAGTGAATAGAATATTTGAAAACCATGTTTTGTGTCTTTGTTACTGGCTGATTTGGGTGTCTGGAGGTCCCTCCTAACTAGAGGTAGACCCCTTGACAGGGAACAGTAGTCAGCATCAGAGATCAGGAAGCAGGAAGCTTGGAGCCCAGAATGAATTTTGAGAGAAGTACTGACAAGGTCAAATGGATGATGACTGTAAGCACTTCTCCATTAAACCTTGAAAACAGAAGTCACCAGGGCTCGAGAGAGAGTAGGTTCATGGGGAAGAGCAATGTTGGTGAACTGGATGTTATTTGCAGCCCTTGGTGATCTTTAACATTGATGGTTCATTAGATGGGTCGCAGTAAGAAAGTGGACCATCTCCTTGTTCTTCTCCTTTCTGTACATACCCATCAGAACCATCACTTTCTCCCCCACTAGGCCAGTTTTCCTTGGATAGTTGTGGAGTTGGAGAGGAAAAGCCACAGGACTGCTACTAGTTCATGTGATACGTTTATAGGAGTGAGGATAGACTCCTTCCTCCAGACATGCCAGTATTTCTGCCTGAAAACTGCCACAATCCCTATATGAATCTGTGATGTTTTTTATTTGAATGGTGTCCCCTTGATATATGGTGTACCGCCATGTGATGGTGCCCTGAAAGCGAAGGCTGGGTATTGGAGAGAGAGGAGGAGAATTGTAAAGGCCACTTTGGAGAGGCTTCTCCTTTCACACCATCTAACCCCATATGCTCTGTCCTCTGGCACTTGGAATGCACAGTTCATTGTTCTGTGGGATTGTCTAGGGCACTGAAAGATATTTAGTGCCCCTGGCCACACTTTCTTCCACCCATGAGTGCCTATAGTGCTCCTTAGTCATTGTGTCAACCAAATATATTTTGCCCCCAGTTTCAGATGCCCTCTAAAGGGATAGTAGCTTCAGGCTGAGAACCTTTGCCCTGGTCCCTGTACCCTTCCTTTATTCTTGAAGATGCATATATAAAGCCTCAAGACCTGTTTTTTAACTCACCTCCTCTGTGGAGATTTCCATCTTCTCACTAGACAGAACTGATATGTCGTCTGTGCTCCTATATAGACCTGTTAGGAAAGACACCACACTGCCTTATGGCTGGGTTTGAAAGCCTGTTCCTCTGTTCCTTCCATTAGATTTTTAATTCTTTCCGATGGGGATAATGCGGTCATCCTGGTGTCCATAGAATCTAGCACAGTCCTGGATCTTCCTGGGAAGCTTTCCCCCACTTTCTCTATGAGGTCAACTAAAACTTTTAAATCTCAAAAACTTAATTTGCCAAGACATTTTGCCAAATATAGTATCACTTGAAATAAAGATATAGGTTACTGTAATTCAAAAAGTAACTGGAAGAAATAAATGATAGTGAGGATGTGAGGAAAAATGTACACTCACACATTGCTGGTGGGACTGCAAATTGGTGCAACCACTATGGAAAGCAGTATAGAGATTTCTCAGAAAACTTGGAATGGAACCATCATTTGACCCAGTTATCCCACTCCTTGTTTTACACTCAAAGGACTTAAAGTCAGCATTCTACAGTGACACAGCCACATCAATGTTTATAGCAGCTCAATTCACAATAACTATGGAACCAACCTACATGTCCTTCAACAGATGAATGGATAAAGAAAATGTGGTATATATACACAATGGAATATTACTCAGTTTTAAAGAAGAATGAAATTATGGCATTTGCTGGTAAATGGATGGAGTTGGAGACTATCATGCTAAACAAAATAAGCCAATCCCAAAAAACCAAAGGCTGAATGTTTCCTATGATATGTGGATGCTAATTCACAATAAGTTAGGGGCTGGGGAAGAATAGAGATACTTTGGATTAGAAAGAGGGAGTGAATGGAGGGGAAGGGGCATGGGGCTAGGAAGGATAGTAGAATGAATCAGACATTATTACCCTATGTGCATATATGATTACATGACCAGTGTGAATCTACATCATATACAACCAGAAGAATGAGAAGTTATACTCCATTTATGTATGATGTGACAAAATGCATTCCACTGTTATGTATAACTAATTAGGACAAATTAAAAAAAAAAAACAAAGTAGTTGGGAGTTACTTTTGTAAGATACTTAAAATGTTAGTTTCCTCTTCAGACCATCATTTTTAAGGAAGCCATGCTGTTGGTTTGCTGGTACAAAAATATTATAGTAGGTCAAAATTGCTATGGTTCATTACTACTTAAAGGAGTAAGATATGATGTCTTGTAATATAGTTTATATATGTGTGAACTTATTAAGTTAATTTAATATTGCAAAGGTCTGTCATTTCAAGAGAAATTCATTGCCGTCTGTATTTCCCTTTGGGTTGTATGTCCCACTGAGTCAGCCCTTATGGCATGAAGTAAGTAAAGAATATTTTTCTTATTATTCTACTGTGTATGATAGTCAGTTAGCTACTGGTAATGTTCAATGGCTCCTGTTTGGAAAGGACATTTTTATATTTCATTTGTTTTTTTTTAAATGCTTTCTCCTCGCTGTCTCTCTCTGTTTTTGTTTTAATGAAAAAAATGAGTCAAATCCATCAAACTGAATCCATTTAAAAAGAAAATGCTTGTTCTCCAGGAAAGTCAACATATCATAGTGGCTAGAGAGGTTGTTTCTAGGTAGCCAACCTCTATTAGAGCAAGAAAAACGTTCACAAGCTTTCACAAGGACTCTTGCTAACAAACAAGGAGTTTTCTTTCTACATAGCACTATTGGCATTTGACAATAAGTACAAAAGTGAGAGATTGATGAATTTGGTTCCTTCTTGCCAAAAGCTTGCTTATGAGTAACTCACCATCCATCTAGAAAGGCCTTTAGAAACAGGACAGAAAGTGATTCAGTTAGTTAGGGCACATCTTAGGCTGTTATAATAAAGTAGGCATAAACAAAGTACACATTTTATTTTCTTTCATTGTAAAAATCTGTCAGTAGTCTAGGGCTAGTAATACAACTTCTTGGTGATAGGATCCCAGCTACTATTGTTGATACCGCCGTTTACCGGTGACGAGTTCTGCTCCTTCTAATGTTGAAGATTGAACACTAGAGAAGCACGCCAAGGCAAGCATATTAAGCAGATTTTATTTAAAGGTAATAATACAGACTTGTCCCTTGTCCCGGCAGGAAGAAGGGGGCCATGGCTGATGTTCTAAAGTCCCCAGAAGTGAGCGCACCCTCCATCTTTTATAGGTTAAAGTCTCTTTTGTTCTCCAGTTCTCTCCCCCTTATCTCTCCTTCCTGCCCACTAGGCCTGGTTTTGCATAAAGTGAGAAGCCATGGACAGGGGGAGGGCCAAGGTGATTCAGGCAGGTAAGGGCCCAGGGGGCATTAATTAGCAGCTCCTTGCTTGCAGTCCTTGATAAAGGCAGGTAAATTTGGTAATCAATGGGCTCTGGAGATCCTTGACATTCCATTCTTCCAGGGGCAGTCTCCCACTTCCAGAGGCAGATGGCTTCATGGCTTCATTTCCTCGATTTGACCCGATCCCCTATTTCTATACTAACTACCTGTCCTTAATCCTGGCTTCATTGTTCTAATGTACACATTGTTTACATTTTGTGGTCCCAAATAGCTATTCTAGCTTACAGCCATCTCCTTATTCCACAGGTTAAAATTTGGGACAGAGAGGAAATGATGGGCATGGCACATTCCCTGTAAGATCGTGACTAAGAAGTTGCACATATCACCACATCTCACCATCCCACTGACCAGACCTTGGTTATGTGGCCACACCTATTGTCAGAGAGGCTGGGAAATGTACGTTTGTTTTCTAGGTGGCCACATGCCAAGCTAAAGAAGTAGTTATTTTATTGAGTAAGGAAAATTAAGAATTTGGGCACAAGGAAAAGTCTCTACTAAAATAACTCTTAATACTAGTTACACTATTATAAGTCAGGGACATAAATTGCATATGTTGACTGATATTTCTTCGGAGCAGGTCACTTTTCCTAGTTAATTCTGCAGTTTTTGAAAGGCATTTGCTAAATCAAGCAATGCTGATAGAATTGTTAATTCTTTCTTGGATTAACTGTTATGCATGTTCAGATGAACTGTTCTATGTTTCTTTGATATGAAAATATGTAGATATGAAACCAAGAGCAGGTAGCCTCTTATACTTTCAGGCCACTTAAAAGATGCAGAATCAGAAACTAGTACAACTTCATTCCTAAAGGCATTGACTCACACCTACTAAGTAGTAGTCATCATCCTAATAACCAAAATGCAAGGAAGATGGAAAATTTCATAAGGCTGCAAAGGAATGTTCTCACTATAATTCTGCTAAATGTTAATTTTCATTTTCTAAGATAAAAAAATAAATTCTGCTCCATTTACTTTGACTTCCAAAAGAAAATTATAATTTCTTCTCCTTTCTTATTCTCTGCCTCTCTTGCTTCTAACTCCTACATGGTCTTTACTTTCTCTAAGAAACTTTCTTTACCTGATACTCCAATTTTGGATTGGGTGACCCCATTGTATTTTACCAAAACACCAGGAATGCTGTTGCCATCTTAGGACTAACCTCTGTTTTATAAATTGTCTGTGTTATTATCTCCCACTGGACTCTAAGCTGTCCCGGCCCGCGGGACATCAACAGGGACGGCGAATCTAAGAGAGAAGGAATGAAAGGGACAAAGAGACACAGGGAGTGACAGCAAGACAGGAATTCTGATCAAGCTGCAAATTTTTATTGTTCACACAGGTATTTATATCCTGAGGGAATGAGGGGTATGACGAGGTGCAGGCTGGTTGGCTGTGTTCTTCTATTGGGCTCCTGATAGGGTGCAAGTTCGCGCCCGCGGGAAGGTGAAATCCCGGAAGAGAAGCAGGGACAGCGCCATAGGCACCATATTGTCAGAACTATCAGCCAGGAGGGGGGAGGGGCGCTGCTGCTTATCGTAAAGGTCAGAACGTTCTCAGAATGAGAACTTCTTCTTGGTCCCTGACACTAAGCTATGTTAGGAAATAACCTTGTTCACTCACTACTATATCACCTCTGTCTGTCACACAGTGCCTGAACACATGCTGGTTAAATAAATGTTAAGAATGAATGGTATAGAGAAGGAAGAGGAGGGAGGAAAAGCTAACAAAAAGGAAGTAAGAGCCATGTGTGGTGGTGCTTGTCTGTAGTCCAGCTGTTCAGGAGGCTGAGGCAGCAAAGTCAGACCCCCTTCCCAAAAAGAGAGGGGTTGGGGCAGAGGAGGCAAGAAATAGAAATGGAAGAACAACTTTTGTTTCATTAAGTCAATATAGTTGAAGTTGTTTCTCTCTGACCCACCTAAGTGACAGGGCATTCAGTACAGTGGTCTAGAAGGTTTTGTTCCTTGGAGGCCTGTTCGCTTGCCATGGCAGTTGCTCCTTCCCTGTCCAGTTCCTTCCTCTAAGCTTGTGGGAGGAAGCAGAGCTGCTTTAGTGTTTGGTGGAAGTGGAGCATTTCTGTGTTGGCTTACTGGTTTGCTGGCCAGGTGATGATCCCATTCCCTCCCCAGGTAGGTAGATGGATATAGATAGATTTTTTTTTTTTTTTTTTGTACCAGGTATTGAAACCAGGGACGTTTAACCACTGAACCACATCCCAGCTCATTTTTTATGTTTTATTTTGAGACAGGGTCTTGCTACGTTGCTGAGGCTGACTTTGAACTCATGATCCTCCTGCTTTAGCCTCCCAAGTTGCTGGGATTACAGGCATATGCCACAGTGCCCAGCCAAACCCCAAGCTATTTAAGGAGAATTTAACAATGTGTTTAAACTATGTATCATGTCTTACCACTTCACAAAATTAATTTTCCTTTGAATATTATCTGTATTTTCAAGCATTACTAATTTAAAAATATCTCTAGTATATATAGACTTGGTAAAATATATTCTATGATTTAAATTACAACTTTTGGAAGAAGTTATTTATAGGTTGATGTGTTTCTGTCTGACTGTGTTACTTTGTAAATCTAAGTATTTAATTACACAATTTTATCTCAGTGCATTCCATTATTATCTCAGCATTGAGTGCTGTTTCCCAATTGAATGAACCTGTTTTATGAAAGAAAGTGAAAAAAAATTATTTGAATAGGAAAAAATTGAAAGTGGGCAACTATGTGTCAGGTAGATCTGAAGAATGGAACAGGAGAAAAATAGTAGTCATAATTATAAATTCACAGTTTTGGCGTTGGATCTTTAATGAATAAAGAAGAAATTCAGGAACTTGGAAGGTATAAAGATTCCATGGTTTTTATGTGACTATAAAGCTAGAACCAGGAACCTTGAGGAGTCTCTTGGCCGTGCTTCCATTTCATACCTGAGGAGAGAACTTTAGTGATAAATCCAAAGTCACTAAAAGGGATAGTTGTCTTACCTGTTAGATTAGTGCTTTTCCATTTTTTTGAAACTCTTAGGGCATATAGTTATGCAATCTGATAAAATAGTTCATGGAGGCAAATTTAAGGATGCCAAAGTGTTCTAAACCAGTCATTGATCTTTTTTGCTTTACATCTTTTTGAGAAAAACAGGGCATAAATAGTAACAAATATGTATCTGATTCATGGTAGTATTTCAGTTAATTTAGGAGTTAATTTCAGTCTAAATCAATGCTACAGAGAATGTGAAGATTTCAGAACTACACAGTAATCATACAAACTCATTGAATTACTTGCAGATGAAAATAATTAGTCTTATTTCATGTGCAAGTAAATTTTTAAATTTAGTAGTATTTTTGCTATTTTGTTTCTTTTTATTTTGTACCGGGAATTGAACCCAGGAGTTCTTAACCATCGAGCCACATCCTCAATCCTTTTTATTTTTTATTTTGAGACAGCGTCTTACTAAGTTGCTGAGGCTGGCCTTGGATTTACTGTCCTCCTGTCTTAGCCTCCTGAGTCATTGGGATTACAGGCTTGTACCATCATGCCTGGCTATTTTTGGTTATATTTGAATAACTTGGAAAATATTACAATTTTGTCTCAAGTGAATTTATACATCCAATTTCTTCATTTCTAAAAACAGGAAATTAAAAAATTCAAACCAAGCTGAAATATATCATATTACATGGTTTTAAAAAAATAAAATGTATTTCTTTTCCAATAATATTTGCCTTTTACTTCAGTGAAAAAGTTATTAACTCTGAAAGTGATTTGAAATTTTTGCTGTTTGTTAGAGTACCTTCTGAATTCCTGTATTTCAATTCAGGTTCCTGTGGAATTCTATGGGGATGGCTAAAATATGCAACCATTGTTGGGGGAAAAAGTTTTGTCTGTAGTCAGCAGAATATGAAACCCCAAAGTAAACTGAAGTTGGAACTGAGCAAGACTTTCTGTAGTCAACATGATACATTCATCTGTCACAAACATGCAAAAAGTGGTCTATGCTGCCTGCATGGGTAGAAACATTTTCATGGATGATATGAATCTTTTTTTATAAACAAAAAAAACCCTGTACTGACTCAAAGGCTAACTGTACTGACTGAAAGGCATTTCTTTCGACTGAGGACACAGAGAAAGGTGTGGGGGTGTGGGGACTTAGTGTTTTATATTAGCAGATGTTTTTCACTTTGTAAGTGACTGTGTAACCTGCCACCAACCCTAGGACTCTTATCAACCTGAGGAACTAAGCCATTTTCAGATTTCATTAATGGGATTCTCACTTTATTCTTCCCAATGCCTAATTTAATCATTTGATTGAAGTAGAGATGGAGAACAGATTTAATTTATTCTACCAGTATTTTCTGGGTTCTTTAGAATATGCTTAGCACTATAATAGGAGCTAAGCGAACAACGATGATTAGTACTTTCACTTTTTATTTTACTATATCCAACTTATGTTGTTACTGTTGAGACATCTGTTGTCAGTATAATGCCAATTCCTTTGTATGTGATCCATTTTTGTTTGATTTTCAGATTTGTGTGTGTAAGTGTGTGTTTTTCAATTTCACAATTTTATGTCTAATTCTGGATTTCTCTACCTTTGCCCTGCTTGGCATATATTGTATATCCTGTGTCTGTAGATTTATGTTTTTCATCAGTT
This sequence comes from Sciurus carolinensis, assembly GCF_902686445.1. Classification (NCBI taxonomy): domain Eukaryota; kingdom Metazoa; phylum Chordata; class Mammalia; order Rodentia; family Sciuridae; genus Sciurus; species Sciurus carolinensis. Next base: position 99,435,088 of record NC_062222.1, read on the forward strand.
CTGGAAAATTCTCATACATTATCTCATCCAGTGTATGTTTTTTCTCCATTTTGTTATGTTTTTGTTTATAGTGCATCAGTACTGTCAGGGTTCACTGTGACATACTGATACATGCACATAACATAATCTACTTAATTTTATTCTCTAATCTTCCCCTTTCTCTCCTCTTCTCCCTCCCCCTGATTACCTTCCTCTACTGATCTTCATTCTATTTATTTATTTTAACTGGTGCGTCATAAGCATACATAAAAGTGGGATTCATTATGATATATTCATACACACATGGCATAATCTGATTGATTTCTTTCCTCAGTACTTCCCTTTTCTTCCCCTACTCCACCTGTATATTCTTCCTCTATTATTCTCCCTTCTATTTTCATAAGATCCTTTTTTATTCCTTTATTCTCTCTAGCTTCTGTATATGAGAGAAAATCCTCAACTTTCTGAGTCTAGTTAATTTTACCTAGCATGTTCTTCTCCAGTTCCATCTATTTACAAGCAAATGACATTAGTTTCTCCATTTAAAAAATTCCAGGGAGCTGGGGTTGTGACTCAGTGGTAGAGTGTTCGCCTAGCATGTGTGAGGCACTGGGTTCAATTCTCAGCACTTCATAAAAATAAAGGTCCATTAACAACTAAAAAATATTTTTTTAAAAATTTTGGAATCCAATTAAGTATGTATTAGACCTCTTAATATTCATTTTTGCGTTTTTTTGTCTTTTCTTCCTTTGCCATAATTTTGTTAATATCTTCAGATTTATCACCTATTATATTATTTTTCTATTTTATATTTGAAGTCAGTATTTGAGTTTTTATTTCAAATATTTTATTTTTCACTTTTAAAAACTTAATCTTTTCTTTTTAACTTCTGTTTATTTTTGTTAGTCTCTTCTTCCCTTAATTATTTTGTTTTCATCTTTTATTTCTTTGAACATTTCAAATGTATATTCTTTATAATTCCACTATTAAAGTCACTAGGATCTGAGTCGTCTATATGGTTTACTTGTATGTCTGTGTATAGGATACTTAATGAAAGTGTAGAATTGTTGTATTTGATCAAATACAGATCAGATTAAATAACATAACTATAAAATGGCTTATGTAAGCCTCATATTAACTACATTAGCTTATTTTCTGTTGCTATAACAAATTACCTGAGATTGAGTACTTTAGAAACAAAAGAGTTTCATTTAGGTCACAAGTTTTGGAGGTTTAAGAGCATGGCACTGGCATTTGCTGGCTTTAGTGAGGGTCTTCTGACTATACTGCAGCATGGCAGATGGCCTATGATAAGAGTGCATGTGTGAGGGAGAGATTATATGTCGAGACAGGAACACAGAAAGGAATTCAGGAGTCAGGCTCACTCTTTTGTAACAACACATTGTTATAGGAACTAACCAGTATTCCATGAGAAATACATGAATCCCTTTCAAAGTTAATGCCCCCAGTTTAAGCCTATCTCCTAAAGATTCTGCCATCTTCCAACATTGCTACGTTAGAGACCAAACTTCCAATGCATGAGTCCTTGAAGATTCACCACACCCAAATCCATAGTAATAACTATAAAACAAAAATCTATAGTAGATCACAAAACATACATACAAAGAATTCAAAGCATAGTAGTACAGAAAACCATCAGATATGGAATACCTGTAAAAACTTAAACATAATATATAGAATTATGTATTATATATATGTGTATATATAATGTACACATTTTGTATAATATATAATTATATAATATTACTATATATCACACCATGTTATAATATATTATATATGTATAATAGAATTATATAAAACAATTATAATTATTTTATTAATCATATTGATTACTATTAATATCTTTTTTAAATTATTTTTTATTTTTACAGACTGCATTTTAATTCATTGTACACAAATGGGATACGTTATTTCATTTCTATGGTTGTGCATGATGTAGATTCATACCATTCGTGTAATCATACATGTACATAGGGTAATGATGTCTGTCTCATTCCACCATTTTTCATACCCTGCCCCTCCATTTCCCTCTACATAATCTAAAGTGCCATTCTTCTCTCACCCCCCACTCCCCAACCCCATTATATATTATGTTTAAGTCTTTATAGGTATTCCAAATCTGGGATGATGGGACAAAATGGGATTTATCAAGGAAATGAAAGTATAAGATTGATTACTAGCAAATGTTGACTATGCTAAAGAGGGCAAGAAGATTTAGGGACCTCACGTAAGGCTAGATCGAATGATGTAGATGCTGCCCTGTCTCTTCCACTGCTTTCTAGATTCCCTAAGGAGAGGGGCATGATTTATTTTTGGACCAAACATTGGGAAAGGGATTCCAAATGAAGAGCCTTGTTAGTACTCGACTTGGCCATGGTAAATGCCAGTGCTTTGGGCCAAGAGGTCTTTGAGAGAAGTCGGGGGTGGGGGGGGGCGCTGAGTGTGAAATAAGAGAGGAGAGAACCAGGCAGACCCAGGGAAATGCTCCAGAGAGAAGAGCAAATGTTCCCCCAGGGGCTTGTTCACTATGAATGTTGGCCTGGTGATATCAGATCTCCAGCTTCTTAAGACATAATAAAGATCTATATGTTAAGCAAAATAAATAAATAAATAAATTAATTAAAAAATCATACCAGAGACAAGCACCTTTGGAGAATAACCTTTAATATATGTTTTTTTGTGACTATGCATATATTGTACATATATATTTGAATGCCTTACTTTTCCCTTTAGAGAATAAATATTTTTCCAATTATTATTTTTTCTTCTCCTAAATTGTCCAGAGTCTCTGGAACTTGTTTAGTTATTCTTACTTTTTCAGACTTCAGATATCATGCAGAAATAAAATACTGGCAAATCCTTAAAAAAAAAAAAAAAGATAGTAAGACAGAAAAAGAGGAAGTATCCACAAAACAATCAGAAAGCAAATTACAAAATGGAGTAGTAAGTCCTTGCCTGTCCACAAATATTTTGAATGTAAATGGATTAAATTCCTAAAGAAACCACACAGATTAGCTGAATGAATGGGAAAAAAAAAAAAAAAACTGCCTACAACAAATTAACCTCACACATAACAACACACATAATTTGAAAGTGAAGTGTTGGAAAAAAGGTAGCTATGTTTAGACAAAATAGACTTTAGGTCATAAGGGTATTATTCAATGGTAAAAAGGGTCAGTTCACCAAAAGGATGTAGTTAGTATAAGTGTATATGCACCCAACACTGGAGACCTAAATATATACAGGGAATATTAAAGGATCTGAAGGGAAAGATAGATTGTAGAACAATAATTGTAGGAGTCTTTACTGCCAGATTTTCTACAATTGGCAGATTATACACATGGAAAATGATGAAGAAACATTGGATGTGAATCATTCTTTAGACCAATGGACTAACAGACATGTACAAGACATTCTATCCAACAGTAACAGAATAATCTCAACTGCATATGGAATATTCTCCAGGATAGATTGTGTTAGGCAACAACAAACTCTAGACAAGTTGAAGAGGAATAAAATCATGTCAGATATCTTTAGTTAGAAAACATAGAAATAAATCCACGCATTTCTATCAATTGACTCTTTTTTTTGGTACCAGAGATTGAATGCAGGGGTGCTTAACCACTGAGCCACATCCCCAGCACTTTATTTTGAGACAGTGTCCTGCTAAGTTGCTGTTGCTTAGGGTCTTGTTAAATTACTTTGAACTCACAATCCTCCGGCCTCAGCCTCCCAAGTCACTGGGATTACTGGTTTGGGCACTACCATGTCCGGCCTATCAATTGACTTTTGACAGAGGTGCCAAGAACACATAAAGGAAAAAGGACAGTAGTGTACCAGATAGTACCAATGCAGAGTTAATGATTTCTATTCAGCAATCAGCCTTTTTCATAGATTTTGTTCCCTTTCATCACTCTGGCAAAGAAAGGGAATTGATATATTGGCAAGGATTGGATGTCATGATCTCTGATGTTTCATTCTGTTTTTTTTAGTGAAAGTCATCTGAACCACCAATATCCATAGAAGCATTATTCATGAAAAAGAAGAAACAACCTAAATGTTCATTGGCAAATGAACACATAAGCATTATGTTATATACATACAATGGGATATAATTTGACTTTAAAAAGGAATGAAATTCTGACACATTCTATAACATGAAAGAACCTAGAAGACACTAGGCTAAGTGGAATAAACCATAAGTTACAAGAGAAAAAATTTATTTTCACTTCTATAAGGGAGGTAGAGTAGTTCAATTTACAGAGAGACTGTGCACTTAAAAAATATCAAATTGGTGCAGACATCAGCTTCCTTAAAAAGACCCCTAAAGCTCAAGGAATAAAACCAAGAAGCAATAAGTAGGATGCCATCAAATTAAAAAACTTCTGCACAACAGAGGAAACAAGAGTATTAAGAGAGAGCTTACAGAATAGGAGAAATCTTTGCCAGCTACTCCTCTGAGAGGGGATTACTATTGAGAATATATAAAGAACTCAAAGAGTTTAGTACTTAAAAAACAAATAATCCAATCAATAAGTTGACAAAGAACTAAACAGACATTTCTTAAAGAAACACAAATGTTCAACAAATATGTGAAAAAAATATTCAACATCTTTAGCAATTAGGGAAATGCAAATGAAAACTTTACTAAGATTTCATCTCTGGTCAGAATGGCAGCTATCAAGAATACAAATAATAATAAATAGTAATGTTGGTGAGGATGTGGTGAAAAAGGTACATTTGTACATTGTTGGTGGGACTGTACCACTCTGGAAAGCAGTAAGAAGATTACTCAAAAAATTAGAAATGGAACCACCATAGGACCACCATCCCACTCCTCGGTATTTGTCCAAAAGAAATAAAATCAGCATACTATAGTGACACAGTCACATCAATGTTTATAGCAGCACAATTCACAACAGTCAAGTTATGGAACCAGCCCAGGTGCCTATCAATAGATGAATGAATTAATAAAATGCGATGTATATCCATTCATTCATATATACATACAATGGAGTTTTAGTCATAAAGAATAATGATATTATGGCATTTGCCAGTAAATGGATAGAACTGGAAAGCATCATGCTAAGTGAAATAAACCAGAAACAGAAAATTAAGGGTTGAATGTTTTATATGCTGAAGCTAGAACAAAATAAGGGGGGAAAAAGGGTAGGGCACGTCTCATATCATAAAAATATAGGGAAGATCAGTGGAGTTGAAGAAATAGATCAAGAGGGAGGGAGCAGGGATGAGAAAGGGGAGGAAATGTGGAATGCATACTCCATGCGCATGCATAAATATACTATAGTGAATTCCACCTTTATATCTGTGAGGCACCAATTAAAATTAAATAAATACATGAGTAAAAGGAAGATGAATAGAGGAAGGAAAATGGGAAGGGAGGAGAGGGAAAGCAGGGCCACCAGGGACTAAAGTAAAGTCAAGTCCATGCATGTGTGATTTTGTCAGAATGAATCCAATTACTATGTATAACTATAAGGCACTAATAAAAAAAAGATCTTTCAAGGAAAACAAAACAAAATCAAGATGGTAAATCATATACATACACACACACACACATATATATATATTTACCCCAATATTTTAAAAGTACATCTGAGAAAAGATGACTTGGAGAAAATCACCAAAGACTTCACTTAATCAGTCATCCATTCATTCAACAAATACTGAGTTCCTACTATGTATTGGGTACATTTTAGACACTGGATATAAAATAGTGAACAAAATGGGAAACAATCTTGACCTTCCCGTGCATTTTAGAGTGATGAGACAGACAATAAATGAAGTCAATAAATAACACATATAGAAAGTAAGATGGTGGAAATTTTTATGAAGAAATATAAAGAAGAGAAGGGGGACTGGGTGAATGGCAGTGTGTCTGGAGCAAACAGAAGGGAAGGAGTGGGGAGTGAGAGTGGTTTAAGATAAAGGGAGACAGGGCTGATCATGCAGGACCATGCAGGTCAGTGTGCAGAGTACACTCCATAGCTCTCCCTCAGACTTAAAACAATAATTAGATCTTTTAACAATAATTAAATCTCCATCAGACTTAAAACGATAATTAGATCCTTTCATATCACACTGAGCACTATTTTTTCCATTAATTACATAAGTGCAGGCAGAGAGTTCCTTTGTCCTCAAGATTGTCTATTTCAAAATTCATACAAGTAGATAGTTACAGACAAACGCACACACCCATACTCAAAATCAAACAGTTCAGAGGTACTAGGATCCTTCTTCTTGCCTCACTCAGCTTTGTAGCCTATGTATTTTTGTCCCATTTTCTTTTTTTTTAAATTTATTTTTATTGTAAACAAATGGGATACATGTTGTTTCTGATTGTACATGGAGTAACAGCATACCATTTGCATAATCATACATCTACATAGGGTAATGATATTTGATTCATTCTGTTATTTTTTCCTTCCCTCCCACCCCTCCCACCCCTCTTTTCCCTCCATACAGTCCCTCCTTCCTCCATTCTTGCCCCCCTCCCACCCCCCATTATGTGTCATCATCCGCTTATCAGTGAGATCATTTGCCTTTTGGATTTTTGAGATTGGCATATCTCACTTAGCATGATATTCTCCAATTTCATCCATTTGCCTGCAAATGCCATGATTTTATTATTCTATAGCTGAGTAATATTCCATTGTATATATATATACCACAGTTTCTTTATCCATTCATCAATTGAAGGACATCTAGGTTGGTTCCACAGTCTGGCTATTGTGAATTGAGCAGCTATGAGCATTGATGTGGCTGTATCTCTGTAGTATGTTGATTTTAAGTCTTTTGGGTATAGGCCGAGGAGTGGGATAGCTGGGTCAAATGGTGGGTCCATTCCAAGTTTTCTGAGGAATCTCCACACTGCTTTCCAGAGTTGCTGCACTAATTTGCATCCCCACCAGCAATATATGAGTGTACCTTTTTCCCCACATCCTCTCCAACACATTGTTGCTTGTATTCTTGATAATCGCCATTCTAATTGGGGTGAGATGGAATCTTAGTGTAGTTTTGATTTGCATTTCTCTTATTACTAAAGATGGTGAACATTTTTTCATATGTTTGTTGATTGCTTGTAGATCTTCTTCTGTGAAGCATCTGTTCATATCCTTAGCCCATTTGTTGATTGGGTTATTTGTATTCTTGGTGTAGAGTTTTTTGAGTTCTTTATATATTCTGGAAATTAGTGCTCTATCTGAAGTATGAGTGGCAAAGATATTCTCCCACTCTGTAGGCTCTCTCTTTGCATTGCTGATAGTTTCCTTTGCTGAGAGAAAGCTTTTTAGTTTGAATCTATCCCAGTTGTTGATTCTTGCTTTTATTTCTTGTGCTATGGCAGTCCTATTAAGGAAGTCTGATCCTAAGCCAATAAGGTGAAGATTTGGACCTACTTTTTCTTCTATGAAATGCAAGGTCTCTGGTCTGATTTTGAGGTCCTTGATCCATTGTGAGTTGATTTTTGTGAAGGGTGAGAGATAGGGGTTTGGTTTCATTCTGTTGCATATGGATTTCCAGTTTTCCCAGCACCATTTGTTGAAGAGGCTATCTTTTCTCCATTGCATATTTTTGGCCCCTTTGTCTAGTATGAGAAAATTGTATTTATGTGGGTTTGTGTCCGTGTCCTCTATTCTGTACCATTGATCTACCTGTCTATTTTGGTACCAATACCATGCTGTTTTTGTTTCTATTGCTTTGTAGTATAGTTGAAGTTCTGGTATTGCAATGCCCCCTGCTTCATTCTTCCTGCTAATGATTGTTTTAGCTATTCTGGGTTTCTTATTCTTCCAGATGAATTTCATAATTGTTTGCTCTATTTCTGTAAGGTCCATCATTGGGATTTTAATTGGAATTGCATTGAATCTGTATAGTACTTTTGGTAGTATGGCCATTTTGACAATATTAATTCTGCCTATCCAAGAACATGGGATATTTCCATCTTCTAAGGTCTTCCTCAATTTCTTTCTTCAATGTTTTGTAGTTTTCATTGTAGAGATCTTCTACCTCTTTGGTTAGATTGATTCCCAAGTATTTTATTTTTTTTGAGGCTATTGCAAATGGAGTTGTTTTCCTCATTTCCCTTTCAGTTGTTTCGTCGCTTGTGTATAAAAATGCTTTAGAGGAGAGAAGGTTCAAGATGGCGGACTAGAGGGCGGCTGCATTTCATGTTGCTCCAGGACTCAAGATTCAAAAGAGGAGATAGTGACTTGGGACCAACTCAAAGCCGCCGGGTGAGTTTCTCCCATAGGGGAGGCGTCCCCGATGGGGCAGTAGCCCCGGAACACAGAGAACTTTGTGAAGTAGAGTGACTCGGCGAGACGCCCCCTCCCCCGCCGGAGCGGAAAACACGGACAGCGAAGCGGAGCGAAAAATGGCGGATTGAAGTTTCCAGGACCGCGGGCAGATTCTCTAACCTAAGGAGACTCGTCTGCGAAGGGTGAGGCTCCCAAGCCCAGGAGGGAGGTCTGGGCCCCTGGGAACGTTGCCTGTGAAGGCTGCCCTGCCCAGGCGGCAAGACACACCTCCCCTGCTGGAGCAGTGAACTCAGAAAGCCGGGAACTTTGCAAAGGAGGTTGTGCGACACACCGTTTGGTTTTGAAGCGATCTGCCAGGGCTCCAGCGGCTGCCAGAGAAAGAGAACGTTGCCTGCGAAGGCTGCCCTGCCCAGGCGGCGAGTTGTTTGGATCCAGCAACCGCCTGAGCAACGGGGAGGGGACTGCCCAGAGGAGGTGGAGGTACGCAGTGAGTGGCTTGGTCTCCAAGCGCCCACACAGAGCACCGGGTGGCTGTCTGGAGGAAGAGACGAGCGACGGGTCACTGGGGCTTGGAACATATGTACGAGGCTCCAAGTGACTGGTCAGAGGGCGGGTCGCATAGCCAGGCGATTAGGTGCATAGCAAGGTCCGGTCCAGGGACCTAGGCACCTTTTCTTGAATGAACTACACAGAGACAAGCTGAGGGGCGAAGTGAAGGTTCTAGGACTTCAGGCAGCTTCTCTAAGAAGGGACAACCTAAGGAGACTCGTCTACGAAGGGTGAGGCTCCCAGGCCCAGGAGAGCTACACAGAGACCAGCTGAGGGGTGGAGCGAAGGTTCCAGGACTTCGGGCAGCTTCTCTGAGGAGGGGCCACCTAAGGAGACTCGTCTGCAAAGGGCAGGGCTCCTAAGCCCAGGAGGTAGGTCCAGGCCCCTGGAAACATTGCTTGGGAAGGCTGCCCTGCCCAGGTGGTAGTTGTGGACTGAGGGGAACCTCTAGGAGGGGAACTGACTAGCGAGACCTCCCCACCCGGTGGGTCTTCCCCGCCGAGTGAGGTTTTCCCACAAAGACGGTAAAACCAGAGACACAGGCCCAAACAGGCAGTGCCTCAGCCCGCAGTCTAGTTCCCCATTGGATGACCATTGGTCAACAAGTAGAGGCACCTCTGCCCTCTAGCAGGGAATATACCCCACCTGAAGACCACCACCCCTAGAGAGGCAGCTACCTAGGGGAACACCGAAGTATCAACTTCCTCTAAGACTTCAGGCTACTGAAGGATAAGAGGGGATACACTAGCAATCTTCAGGGACATTATAAGTCAATAGAGGAAATCTGCAACATCTCTGCAGTCCACTGATACCTGAACAATATGAGAAAACAAGGGAAGAAAATGCCTCAAACAAATCTGGATGTTATATCAATAAAATCCAATGACAGCATGGCAGAAGAAATGTCAGAAAGGGAGTTCAGAATGTACATAATCAACATGATAAGGGAAGCAAACGATGAAATGAAAGAGCAAATGCAGGCATTGAATGAATGCACCAATAGACAGTTAAAAGAGCAAATACAGGAAGCAAAAGACCATTTCAATAAAGAGTTAGAGATATTGAAAAAAAACCAAACAGAAATCCTTGAAATGAAGGAAACAATAAACCAAATTAAGAACTCCATAGAAAGCACAACCAATAGGATAGAACACCTGGAAGACAGAACCTCAGATATTGAAGACAAAATATTTAACCTCGAAAACAAAGTCGAACAAACAGAGAAGATGGTAAGAAATCATGAACAGAATCTTCAAGAACTATGGGATATCATGAAAAGGCCAAATTTGAGAATTATTGGGATTGAGGAAGGCTTAGAGAAACAAACCAAAGGAATGAACAACCTATTCAATGAGATAATTTCAGAAAATTTCCCAAATCTGAAGAACGAAATGGAAAATCAAGTTCAAGAGGCTTACAGGATTCCAAATACACAAAATTACAACAGACCCACACCAAGGCACATTATAATGAAAATACCTAACATACAAAATAAAGACAGAATCTTAAAGGCTGTGAGAGAAAAGAACCAAATTACATTCAGGGGGAAACCAATACAGATATCAGCAGATTTTTCAATCCAGACCCTAAAAGCTAGAAGGGCCTGGAATAACATTTTTCAAGCCCTAAAAGAAAATGGATGCCAACCAAGAATCTTATACCCAGCAAAACTTACCTTCAGATTTGATGACGAAATAAAATCCTTCCATGATAAACAAAAGCTAAAAGAATATACAAAAAGAAAGCCAGCATTACAGAACATTCTCAGCAAAATATTCCATGAAGAAGATATGAAAAACAAAGAAGCAAATCAGCAAAGGGAGGAGATATCCTAAAGGAACTCTCAAATAAAGAGGAACCAAGTTGTGTCAAAAATAAGCAAATAAATCAATAAAATGAGTCAAATGACCGGGAATACAAATCATATCTCAATAATAACCCTGAATATTAACGGCCTGAATTCATCAATCAAAAGACATAGACTGGCAGATTGGATAAAAAAGAAAGATCCAACAATATGTTGCCTGCAAGAGACTCATCTCTTAGAAAGAGATACCCATAGACTAAAGGTGAAAGGATGGGAAAAAACTTACCATGCACATGGACCCAGCAGAAAAGCTGGGGTATCCATCCTCATTTCAGATAAAGTGGACTTCAAGCCAAAGTTAATCAGAAGGGATAAAGAAGGACATTTCATAATGCTTAAGGGAACCATAAATCAGCAAGACATAACAATCATAAATATCTATGCCCCAAACAGTGGCTCACCCATGTATGTCAAACAAATCCTTCTCAATCTCAGAAATCAAATAGACCACAATACAATAATACTAGGTGATTTTAACACGCCTCTCTCACCACTGGACAGATCTTCCAAACAAAAATTGAACAAAGAAACCATAGATCTCAATAACACAATCAATAATTTAGACTTAACAGACATTTATAGAATATACCATCCAACGAAGAGTGAATACACTTTCTTCTCAGCAGCACATGGATCCTTCTCTAAAATAGACCATATATTATGCCACAAAGCTAATGTTAGCAAATACAAGAAGATAGAGACACTTCCTTGTATTTTATCAGACCATAATGGATTGAAACTAGAAATAAATGAAAGAGCAAAAAACAGAAATTACTCCAACACCTGGAGATTAAACAATATACTATTATATGAGGAATGGATAACAGAAGATATTAGGAAGGAAATTAAAAAATTCTTAGAGGTAAACGAGAACAAAGAAACATCGTATCAAAATCTCTGGGACACTATGAAAGCGGTACTTAGAGGAAGATTTATTTCATGGAGCGCATTTAATAAAAGAAGTAAAACTCAAAAAATAAATGACCTAACACTACAGCTCAAAGCCCTAGAAAAAGAAGAACAGACCAACACCAAAAGTAGTAGAAGACAGGAAATAGTTAAACTCAGAGCTGAAATCAACGAAATTGAAACGAAAGAAACAATACAAAAAATTGACAAAATAAATAGTTGGTTCTTCGAAAAAATAAACAAAATTGATAAACCTTTAGCCACACTAACAAAGAGAAGACGAGAGAAAACCCAAATCACCAAAATTCGGAATGAACAAGGAAATATCACAACAGACACGATTGAAATACAAAACATAATTAGAAGCTATTTTGAAAATCTATATTCCAACAAAATAGAAAATTTCGAAGACATCAACAAGTTTCTAGAGACCTATGAATTGCCTAAACTAAACGAGGAGGACATACACAATTTAAATAGACCAATTTCAAGTAATGAAATAGAAGAAGTCATCAAAAGCCTACCAACAAAGAAAAGTCCAGGACCTGATGGTTTCTCAGCCGAGTTCTACAAAACCTTTAAAGAAGAGCTCATTCCAATACTTTTCAAAGTATTCCATGAAATAGAAGAGGAGGGAACCCTCCCAAACTCATTCTACGAAGCCAATATCACCCTGATACCTAAACCAGACAGAGACACATCGAGGAAAGAAAATTTCAGACCAATATCCTTAATGAACATCGACGCAAAAATTCTCAACAAAATTTTAGCAAATCGCATACAAAAATGTATTAAAAAGATAGTGCACCATGATCAAGTGGGTTTCATCCCAGGGATGCAAGGTTGGTTCAACATCAGGAAATCAATAAATGTAATTCACCATATCAACAGACTTAAAGTCAAGAATCACATGATTATTTCAATAGATGCAGAAAAAGCATTTGATAAAATACAGCACCCCTTCATGCTCAAAACACTAGAAAAAATAGGGATAGTGGGAACGTTCCTTAACATTGTAAAGGCCATCTATGCTAAGCCCATGGCTAATATTATTCTTAATGGTGAAAAACTGAAAGCATTCCCCCTAAAATCTGGAACAAGGCAGGGATGCCCTCTCTCACCACTCCTATTCAATATCGTCCTTGAAACTCTAGCCAGAGCAATTAGACAGACCAAAGAAATTAAAGGGATACGAATTGGAAAAGAAGAACTCAAACTATCCCTATTTGCTGATGATATGATTATATACTTAGAGGAACCAGGAAATTCCACCAGAAAACTCTTAGAACTCATAAGTGAATTCAGTAAAGTAGCAGGATATAAGATCAATGCTCATAAATCCAATGCATTTTTATACATAAGTGATGAATCTTCAGAAAGAGAAGTTAGGAAAACTACTCCATTCACAATAGCCTCGAAAAAAATAAAATACTTGGGAATCAATCTCACAAAAGAGGTGAAAGACCTCTACAATGAGAACTACAGAACACTAAAGAAAGAAATTAAGGAACACCTTAGAAGATGGAAAGATCTCCCATGTTCCTGGATAGACAGAATTAATATTGTCAAAATGGCCATACTACCTAAAGTGCTATACAGATTCAATGCAATTCCAATTAAAATCCCAATGATGTACCTTACAGAAGTAGAACAAGCAATCATGAAATTCATCTGGAAGAATAAGAAACCCAGAATTGCTAAAGCAATCCTTTGCAGGAAAAATGAAGCAGGGGGTATTGCAATACCTGAACTTCAACTGTACTACAAAGCAATAGTAACAAAAACGGCATGGTATTGGTACCAAAATAGACAGGTAGATCAATGGTACAGAATAGAGGACACGGACACAAACCCAAACAAATATAATTTCCTCATACTAGACAAAGGGGCCAAAAATATGCAATGGAGAAAAGATAGCCTCTTCAATAAATGGTGCTGGGAAAATTGGAAATCTATATGCAACAAAATGAAAATAAACCCATATCTCTCACCGTGTACAAAACTAAACTCAAAATGGATTAAGGACCTCGGAATCAGACCAGACACCCTGCATCTTATAGAAGAAAAAGTAGGTCCAGATCTTCAACATGTCGGCTTAGGACCAGACTTTCTCAACAGGACTCCCATAGCACAAGAAATAAAAGCAAGAATCAACAACTGGGATAGATTCAAACTAAAAAGCTTTCTCTCAGCAAAGGAAACTATCAGCAATGTGAAGAAAGAGCCTACAGAGTGGGAGAAAATCTTTGCCACTCATACTTCAGATAGAGCACTAATCTCCAGAATCTATAAAGAACTCAAAAAACTCAACACCAAGACTACAAATAATCCAATCGACAAATGGTCTAAGGAAATGAACAGACACTTCACAGAAGAAGACCTACAAACAATCAACAAACATATGGAAAAATGTTCAACATCTCTAGTAATAAAAGAAATGCAAATCAAAACCACCCTAAGATTCCATCTCACCCCAATCAGAATGGCGATTATCAAGAACACAAGCAACAACAGGTGTTGGCGAGGATGTGGTGAAAAAGGTACACTCATACATTGCTGGTGGGGTTGCAAATTAGTGCAACCACTCTGGAAGGCAGTATGGAGATTCCTTAAAAAACTTGGAATGGAACTACCATTTGACCCAGCTATCCCACTCCTTGGCCTATACCCAAAGGACTTAAAATCAGCATACTACAGAGATACAGCCACATCAATGTTCATTGCTGCTCAATTCACCATAGGCAGATTGTGGAACCAACCTAGATGCCCTTCAGTTGATGAATGGATAAAGAAACTGTGGCATATATATACAATGGAATATTACTCAGCCATAAAGAATGATAAAATTATGGCATTTGCAAGCAAATGGACGAAATTGGAGAATATCATGCTAAGTGAGATAAGCCAATCTCAAAAAACCAAAGGAAGAATGATCTCGCTGATAAGTGGATGAAGATACATAATGGGGCATGGAGGGGTTAGTTTTAGGGTTAGAGTGAGGGTTAGGGAGGGGGGCAAGAATGGGGGAAGGAAGGACTGTATAGAGGGAAAAGAGGGATGGGAGGGGTGGGGGAAGGGGAAAAAAATAACAGAATGAATCAACCAACATCACCCTATGTAAACGTATGATTACACAAATGGTATGCCTTTACTCTATGTACAAACAGAGAAAGAACATGTATCCCATTTGTTCACAATAAAAAAAAAATGCTTTAGATTTATGTGTGTTGATTTTATAGCCTGCTATTTTTCTGAATTCATTGATGAGGTCTAGAAGTGTTCTGGAGGAGTTTTTTGGATCCTCTAAATATAGAATCATGTCATCAGCAACAGTGACAGCTTAAGTTCCTCTTTTCCTATTCGTAACCCTTTAATTTCTTTAGTCTGCCTAATTGCTTTGGCTAGAGTTTCGAGGACAATGTTGAATAGAGGTGGAGAAAGAGGACATCCCTGTCTTGTCCCCATTTTTAAAGGGAATGGTTTCAGTTTTTCTCCATTAAGAATGATGTTGGCCATGGGCTTAGCATAAATAGCCTTTACAATGTTCAGGTATGTTCCTACTATCCCTATTTTTTTCTAGTGTTTTGAGCATGAAGGGGTGTTGTATTTTGTCAAACGCTTTTTCTGCATCAATTGAAATAATCATATGATTCTTATCTTTAAGTCTATTGACATGATGGATTACATTTATTGATTTACAGATGTTAAACCATCCTTGCATTCCAGGGATGAACCCCACTTGATCATGGTGCACGATTTTCTTAATATGCTTTTGGATACGGTTTATACGGTTTGCCAATATTTTGTTAAGGATCTTTGCATCTATATTCATCAAGGATATTGGTCTAAAATTTTCTTTCCTTGATGTGTCTTTTCCTGGTTTGGGTATGAGGGTGATATTAGTTTCATAGAATGAGTTTGGTAGGGTACCCTCTTTTTCTATTTCCTGGAATACTTTGAGAAGTATTGAATGAGATCTTCTTTGAAGGTCTTGTAGAACTCGGCTGAGAATTCATCTGGTCCTGGGCCTTTCCTGGATGGTAGGTTTTTAATGGCTTCTTCTATTTCATTGCTTGATATCGATCTGTTTAAATTGTGTATGTACTCCTGGTTTAGTTTGGGAGGAGCATATGTCTCTAGAAAATGTCAATATCTTCGGTAGATTCTATTTTGTTGGAATACAGATTTTCAAAGTAGCTTCTAATTATGTTATGTATCTCAGTGGTATCTGTCGTGATATTTCCTTTTCCATCATGAATTTTAGTAATTTGAGTTTTCTCTCTCCTTCTCTTTGTTAGAGTGGCTAAGGGTTTGTTTATTTTGTTTACTTTCTCAAAGAACCAACTTTTTGTTTTGACAATTTTTGAATTGTTTCTTTTGTTTCAATTTCATTGATTGCAGTTCTGATTTTAATTATTTCCTGTCTTCTACTATTTTTGCTGTTATTCTGTTCTTCTTTTTCTAGGGCTTTGAGCCGTAATGTTAGGTCATTTAGTTGTTGACTTTTCATTCTTTTCTGGAATGTGCTCCATGCAATGAATTTTCCTGTCAGTACCGCTTTCATAGTGTTCCAGAGATTTTGATATGTTGTATCGTCATTCTCATTGACCTCTAAGAATTTTTTATCTCCTCCCTGATGTTTTCTGTTATCCATGTTTCATTCAATAGCACATTATTTAGTCTCCAGGTGTTGGAGTAATTTCTTTTTTTTTTGTTTTGTCATTGATTTCTACTCTCAGTCCATTATGATCTGATAGAATACAAGGTAGTATCTGTATTTTTTTGCATTTCCTAAAGGCTGCTTTGTGGCATAACATATTGTCTATTTTCGAGAAGGTTCCATGTGCTGCCGAGAAGAAAGTGAATCCGCTTGTTGATGGATGGAATATTCTATATATGTCTGTTAAGTCTAGGTTATTGATTGTGTTATTGAGTTCTATGGTTTCTTTGGTTGGTTTTAGTTTGGAAGATCTATCTAATGACAGCGGTGCATTAAAGTCACCCAGAATTATTTTGTTGTGGTCTATGTGATTCCTGAAATTGAGAAGAATTTGTTTGATGTATAGGAATGCACCATTGTTTGGGGCATAAATATTTACTATCATTATGTCTTCCTGATTTATGGTTCTCTTAAGCAGTATGAAATGTCCTTCTTTATCCCTTCTGACTAACTTTCGCTTGAGGTCCACTTTATCTGATATAAGGATGGAAACTCCAGCTTTTTTACTGAGTCCATGTGCGTGGTAGGTTTTTTCCCATCCTTTCACCTTTAGTCTGTGGATGTCTTTTTCTATGAGATGAGTCCTTGTAGGCAGCATATTGTTGGGTCTTTCTTTTTAATCCATTCTGCCAGTCTATGTCTTTTGAGTTTAGGCCATTAATGTTCAGGGTTATTATTGAGATATGATTTTTATTCCCAGTCATTTGGCTTATTTTTGGTTTTTAAGTTGGCTTGGTTTCTTTTTGAGTGGTTTTTCTCTAAGGTAGTTCCTCCCCTTTGCTCACCTCTATTGTTGTTTTTCATTTCCTCCTCATGGAATTTTTTGTTGAGAACATTCTGTAGCGCAGGTTTTCTATTTGCAAATTCTCTTAATTTTTGTTTATCATGGAAGGATTTTATTTCATCTTCAAATCTGAAGGTTAGTTTTGCTGGGTATAGGATTCTTGGTTGGCAACCATGTTCTTTCAGAGCTTGAAATACATTGTTCCAGGCCCTTCTAGCTTTTAGAATCTGGGTTGAGAAGTCAGCTGCTATCCGTATTGGTCTCCCCCTATATGTAATCTGATGCTTTTCTCTCACGGCCTTCAAAATCCTATCTTTATTTTGAATGTTAGGCATTTTCATTATAATTTGCCTTGGTATGGATCTGTTGTGATTTTGTGCATTTGGTGTTCTGTAAGCCTCTCGTATTTGATTTTCCATTTCATTCTTCAGGCTTGGGAAATTTTCTGATATTATTTCATTGAATAGGTTGTTCATTCCTTTGGTTTGTATCTCTGTGCCTTCCTCAATCCCAATAATTCTTAAATTTGGTCTTTTCATGATGTCCCATAGTTCTTGGAGATTCTTGTTCATGATTTCTTAGCATCTTCTCTGTTTGGGCAACTTATTTTCAAGATTAAATATTTTGTCTTCATTGTCTGAGGTTCTGTCTTCCAAGTGGTCTAGTCTTTTGGTGATGCTTTTTATTGAGTTTTTTATTTGGTTTATTGTTTTCTTCATTTCAAGGATTTCCGTTTGTTTGTTTGTTTGTTTTTTTTTTTTTTTTTTTGAGAATCTCTATCTTTTTTTTGAAATGATCTTTTGCTTCCTGCAGGTGCTCTTTCAGCTTATTGGTATTATCATTCTTTGCCTGCCTTTGCTCTCTTATCTCATCCTTTGCTTCGTGAATCATCTTACTCATGTTTAATCTGAAGTTCTTTTCTGACATTTCTTCTAACATACTGTCATTGGATTCTATTAATATAGAATCTAGATTTGTTTGGATCATTTTCTTCCCTTGTTTTTTCATGTTGTTCATGTATCTTCCCCTCTAGCAGTGCAGATCTGGGGTATTGCAGATTTCCCCCTGTAGGCTTATAGTGGCCCTATAGGTTTCCAAAACCCTTTCTTTAAGGGGAGATCAATATTAGTAGTGCCCAATTCAGACACTATGCAATCCTAGACCAAATAGCTCCTATGAGGACAATAACAAAATTGTCATAATAAATAGAATGAGTTAAAATATTATCTTTGATAAAACAAACAGATTTGCAATAAGGTCTGTAGTTTCTAATGGAGGACAAAGAGGATGCAGATGAATGTAGAATGTGGCTGTTAATGGGATAAGAAAAGAACATACAGAAGTTCTAGATAATAGAAAGGGTGAGAGTGTAATCAAAAGAAATTGGATGTTAGCTTGCAAAAAAGGGAGAAAGAGACTCTGAGGGAACAGGTAAACAAAAGGAAAAGAGAGCAAGAAAAGTAAAGAAATAAAAACTTAAATGTTTTCTATGAGGAGAAAAAAGAAAATCTGCAGTATAACAGTCATATAGTAATGAAACCTCCCAGAGTTCAGTAGCCTGATGCTTGAGAGGTACCTGACAATGAGCTCCAAGCCTCCAGCAGGCATCTCAAGATGGGATTTGCCCCACCTAAAGATCATAGCTACGGCTTCCATGATTATCCAAGATGGCTGCTCTGGCTTCGAAATGTGTTGGCAAATGGGGAGCTGCAGCTCAGGGTGTGGACGTGGTCAGCTGGAGGTCCTGAAGGTGGGATGCGGTTGGTCAGGCAGGGGTCCTGGAGGTCTGGTGTGTTTGGTGTGGTTGTGGGATCCTGGAGGCTGGGTGCAATCAGTCGGTCTGGGAGTGATCGGTCGTACTGAGGGATTCTGGAGACGGGGCTCAATCAGTCCTTCCAGGGGTCCTATGGGGCCTGGCTGTTGTCTCAAAATGGCGGCAGCCACGTGTACTCAAACCTGCTGGTACTGTCACAGTGAACTTCCAGGCAACAGCAGGCAGCTGGTGCTCCACTGGCAGTCGGCGATCAGTTTGCTGACTATTGTCGGACGATCGGGAGGTGAACTTCATGTGTTGGGTGATTGATAGGTGTAAGGCAGGCGATGTACAGGCGAGAGACAGGCAAATGGTGGATGATAGGCTCCTGACTGTGAGCAATCTGCACTCGAAAAAGGCGTCCATATGCTGGCAGACTGCAGGTGATCACAGCAAACAAATGGGGTAAACACCAGGTAATCGATAAGCAGCAAAAACTGCCTCACCAAGAATCAGATATCCTCTGCTTGAAACCGGAGTTACGGAGTGACAAGGAACGCAGCCTCCCTCTAGTCCGCCATCTTGGATCCCCCCGTTTTTGTCCCATTTTCTTAGGAACAGAATCTGAGGCAAACTTTGTATAATAATGCTTTAAAGGAGATGGGATGGAATCCTGGAATAACAAGAGTAAGGGGAAAAGGAAAGTTGATGGGGAAGAAAGGAAAGCAAATACCGAGGATACATTACTACACTGGTCATCATTTCACAAGAAACAGCACTAGTTATTCAATCATGGGGCAACCTGAAGAAGACTAGACAGCACTGTTACTGCTTGAAGTAGCAGGGGGGAGTCTAGGGGAGGATTTTATCTGCCAGTTCTATTCTGTCTCTTGTCTCTCGTTGTTCTTAAAGTTTATCACAAAGAATGTCAACCACGCTTACTTCCAGATGGTGTCCTCTGGTTCTGCTAGGTGGTCATGAAGGAATCCATAGCCTCCAGAGAGCCAGCTGGGTTAGATTTTGGTGTGGAGTTGCTATAGCTTGCACAGTGGTGGGCATGATGTAACCATGTCAAAATTGTCCCCAGGGAAGTCTAGATTCAGCAGTGCTGGGTGAGGCAGGGCAGCAGTGGCTCAGACTCCACTGAACAAATGGCCAAGGCTTGGTTGGACAGCTGGAGGGCAGCAGGCTAGTGAATCTTGAGGGGCAAGCAAATATATCTGGTTCACCCATCTCTCTCTACATAGAAACATCTTTTTGGAGAGAAGTTCATAAAATAGTAATAAATGTAGTTATAAAAGAAAATATAACACTTTAAAATTTAAGCTCATCTCTTTATATTCCATGACAGCACAGTGAGGTCTGAGGTATTGTCCTATTTTGTACCAAGAACTCGAGACTCAGAGATGTTAAATGCTTTGCTATGGCTAAGAGGCATAGTGGAACTGAATTGTAGCTTTCATATTACAAGAAAATGAGATGCTTACCTTCTCAATCTATATCAGTGCATTTTTAAAAGAGGAGAACAGTAATAAGTACTCTTCAGTTAATTTCTATAAAATGTGATTTGAGGTAGATCCAGAAAGACTTTCTATGCCAAATTGCTGCCCCACTACCATTGAAGCAGGGGTGTAACCATTGAGGAGTTAGCTCCACATCCTCTTAAGTTCTTTCTCTCCCTCTTCTTAAAAATTTTTTATTTGTTCTAATTAGTTATATATGACAATAGAATGCATTTATGCATTTTGATAAGTCATATGTAAATGGAGTATAATTTCTCATTTTTCTGATTATATATATTGTAGGATCACATTGGTCATGCAGTCATATATGTATATGAGGTAATAATGTCTGTTTCACGCTACTATCCTTCTTAATCCCTTCCCCTCTCTTCACTCCCCTCCACCTAATTTAAAGTACCTCTATTCTTCTCTAACCCACCTTATTATGTATCATCAACCACTTATCAGAGAAAACAAAGGCCAAAAACATTTGGCCTTTGGTTTTTTAGGTTTGGTTTATTTCACTTAGCATAATATTGTCTAACTCCATCCATTTACCAGCAAATGCCAGAATTTCATTCTTCTTTAAAGCTGAGTAATATTCCATCTTATGTGTGTGTGTGTATATATATATATATATATATATACACACACACACATAAGATATATATATATATATATATATATATATATATATATATATATATATCACATTTTCTTTATCCATTCATCTGTTGAAGGGCGTCTAGGTTGGTTCCATAGTTTAGCTATTGTGAATTGAGCTTCTGTAAACATTGATGTGGCTTCATCAATGTAGTATGCTGATTTTAAGTACTTTGGATATAAACCAGGAGTGGGATAACTGGTCAAATGGTGGTTCCATTACAAGTTTTCTGAGGAATCTCCATAATGTTCTCCATAATGATTGCACCAATTTGCATTCCCACCAGCAATGCGTGAATGTACTTTTTCCCCCTACATCCTCATCAACATTTATTGTTGCTTGTATTCTTGATAATTGCCATTCTGATTGCAGTGAGATGAAATCTTAGAGTAGTTTTGATTTGCATTTCTCTAATTGCTAGAGATGTTGAAAATAAAGGTATTGTGTCCATCTACAACAACAAAAATAAATTAAAAAAGATAATCAACAAATATAGAAAAAATGTACAACATCTCCTTTTTAAATATTCTTTTTAGTTGTAGATGAACACAATACCTTTATTTTATTTATTTATTTTTATGTGGTGCTGAGGATCAAACCCAGTGCCTCACATGTGCTAGTGCAAGTGCTCTACTACTGAACCACAACCACAGCCCTCTCTCCTCTTTTTAAATTCATACTTTTTTGGATGAGTTTGTCCACCTTGTCATTCATCTCTTGGAGGAGGAATGCTTTATTTGCTTATAGGAAGAAGTCAGTGAGTTCTGGGTGGGGACAGAGAGAACCAAAGTCAGAAAATGGGAAGACCACCAAAGACAACTTTACTGTCTTTATGGTTTTTGCCGTTGGGTCTCCATTCTCCCTTTCAGGTCTTTGTCCACACTTGCCCTCTGGAGGAGAGAACATTTCAGAATTTCTTCTTACTAGACTGATTCAGCCTGAAGATATTCTGCCTGGAACATTTCCGGGGCAGTGGTAGCGGGGACTACAGGACCTTGTTCCAGCTCTGCTGAGCTGGCAGGTTTCTGAGTTGCATTTTGTTGCTGAGTAGCATTTCTGTGTTGCTGGTCACTCTCAGAAAGGAGCCTGAGGCCTTGGCCATTGAAGTGCCCTTTTCTACTTTCCCAGTGAATGATATGAAATGTGCTGGAACAGCACTTAAGATAACTGGTTTGCACAGACAACTTTTACACTGGTGTTTTTTACTGGCCGTTTTTTCCCTCCTCAGAAACCATTTGGTAGTCTTTGCTTTGCTGTGTGGATTCTGGAAGTGAAATTCTAGCAAGGACTTGGGAACAAGCTATCACATTCTCCATTAAAAGAGCTAAAATTTGTATTTTTGTCTTCTGTCACTCCTAATTTGCCAGCAATGTAGCTCCTTTTATAAAGTCAGCAAAATGACATCATTTCTGTTGCCTGCTAAGAGTTGCAAAATTGTTGCGTGGCCAAATTTTAAAGAAAAAAGCAAGCAAGGAAAGAAGAAAAGCAAAACAAAACAGGTTTTAAGATAATGTACACATTTTGTGGAATATTTTGTTATTAGGGGCAGAATCTACACTAGTTCCAGCAAAGAGTGGGCATCGTACATAGGCACTGATTGGAGAAATGTGATTTAGTTTTTTTAAATTTTTGTAGAAGCTTTGGAAGGCCCGGCATTGACCTGTTTTTATTATTTATATTGGCTCCCTTGATGATAGACAAACAGGCCTAACCTGGGGCCAACAGAACCACAGGAAATTTAGGTCACGGATAGTTGCATTTTAAAAACTCTGGATTTTAGAGGCTGCTCCATCATTGTCATTGATTGATGATAACATGACAACAAGAGCTCTTAAATCATTAAAGGTGGCCAGATAAAGACAAATGGCTGGCGGTTTTGTTGCATGCACAGTTCCCAACTCCCTGTGGTGTTCTGTTCTGCTCGCAGAAGTCACTTGTCCCTCATTTCATGCGACTTAAGGCCCCACTGGCCTGTTTACAGAACACAGCCTCTTAAACTTGGCACTTCCGTTTGAAGCACAGCATAACATCATTTCCCAAGAGATGGGGAAAAACATTACAAAAAAGTTTATATTCCCCCTGAAACATATGTGCATTTTAAACTGAACAGCCTCTAAAATTGTTCTTTCCATCGCTCTCTGAAATCAGGACCTTTCCCTGTCCCCCTAGCCAAAGGTATGTGCAGCCCATGAGATTATTTGATGAATCCTGTAAGCTTCTTATGTTTTCCTGCTCTTGCTTTGGATAAATGCTAATCTGTAATAAGAACTCTAAGTAGATAGCTCTGTTCTTCCCAGGACACAGGAAATATGGCCTGGTATAATGGTATTTTAAAAACTTTTTATTGAAGTAAAATATAATATAGAAAAGTACAGCTCAGTGAATTTTTACTAACTGAAGACAGCTGTGTAATCAGCACCGTGATCAGCCTGGAAGATTACCAGCTACCCTGGAAGCCCCTTTTGCTGCCTCACAGTTACTCCCTCTTCCCATGGGGTAGAGATTTCTAAAAACATAGATTATTTTCCCCTGGTTTTGATAGTTTAAACAAATGGTATTATATAATATGTTATTTTTTTTCTAACATTTTCATTCAACATTGTATCCATTAGATGCATCCATTTTCTTGTTTTGTGAAATTGTAGATCATTCGTTCTCATGGCTACATAGTATTCCATTGTATAAATATCCCACATTTTTCCTCTAGTGGCATTGGCAGTGGAAGAGAGTTTGTGGAATCTATTTTTGTGGCCATGAGGATTTCACTAAACCTCACTGCCACAGAATAATTTGTTCCTTGGACCCAGAATGTCAATTTGTTCCTTGAGGGGATTAAACTTGGAAAACATTAGTATTGTGAGATTAGCCTCTCTGAACAAGATTTTAAAAAACATAAACCAATGCCATACTTGCTTATTTTTCTTTTCTTTTATATCTTAACTGGACACATTAATCAAAAAAGGGAAGGTCAGAGAGGATAATACTTTAGTTGACTCTTGAGACCAGGTGGGGAAGAGGCAGAACATTCCCAGGCAGGGAGATAAGCCTATGCAAATGCACAGGGACAAATGGAAATAGTTAAGAAAGCTGAATTGGAATCTATGAAGAGAGGATTGCTGATGGATGAGGACCACGAAGGTAAAAGGAATGTCTGTATCTCTGGTAAGGGCTTTATCAGGAGGCCTTTATTGTCACTAATAAATCCAAATTGATCAGATTTTTGTTTTAAAATAAGGTAAATCATGACTAGAGGTAATGACAGTTGGCAACTTTGGTGGTAGGAGAAGGGATGGAAAAGAGAGGATGGATATTAAAATCATCACTTCATGTGGGAGGGATAAGGGAGATACTGGAAAAGTTCAAATTTCTGACCTGACCAGCTGGAAGAATAAAGGTACCAAATGATAATATAAGTTATACAGAATGAAGATCTAATTTTAGAATATGAATATTGATTTCAGTTTTAGACACTGTGAATGAAATTTGCAGGTAAGATATATAATGGAAAAGTCTAATAAATTGTTGGGTTGGGAACAAAGGAAAAATTTGACTAGAGATAATGCACTTATGAATTCTATTAGTTAGTGTTAAAGTGTTCTATATCAAAAGAATGCATGCAGTGCCTCAAACAGGATAGTTTATTTCACTTTCATTCTTTGGTCTAGAAATAGTTGGGTGGTCCAGTCCAGATGCTACTGAGAATATGGTCCATGGACCAGCAGCATAGACATCAATTTGGAAAACTGTGAGAAGTTCACGGTACTCAGGGCCCATCCCAGACCTAATGAATTTAACAAGAGCCCCAGGTAATACATATGCACATTAAATTTGGAGAAGTCCTGGTGTAGGAACTTATCTTCCCTCTATCTTGTTGCTTGGCCTTCCTCTCTAAGAACATAGTTGAAGCTGGTTTGCCACCATATTTTCTACAGTTCACCTATGGGAAGTAGAAAATAACGAACTTTCCCTTTAAGATGTAACATCCTGAAATTATTAAATATTAATATGAATATATAAATTAGAAATTAAAATAAAAAATTAAAAGTATCATTTTATTCCTTTACAAATTAATAAGTCATGTATATGCTAATATAAATAACATTTTATGAAAAGTAACTTTTTCCAAAACAAAAGACAATAAGCAAGTGTGGCATTGGTTTATGTTTTTGAAAATCTTTTAAATGTCTTATTGAGAGAAAACAGCTGACTTCTTGCATTTGCTTCCTCATTCAATATGCTGCCATATGTTGTTTTGGTTGAAGTACATGAAAAAAATCCAGACTTGTGCAGTTACATAGTTGGAAAAGGGAAGAATATTTTGATAGCTTTTTCAGATGTTTGTGGATATTCTTTTTTGATACCATATCTAGACTCTACACATAGTGATCTCTTAAAGGTAAGTTGTCATGTGGAACTGGAAACCATGAATGAGCTTTTTTTACTCTTTCACTTATTTATTTATTTATTTATTTAGTTGTGTGTGTGTGTGTGTGTGTGTGTGTGTGTGTGTGTGTTGCTAAGGATTGAACCCAGGGCCTTGTGCATGCAAGGCAAGCACTCTACCAACTGAGCTATATCCCAGCCCCCTCTTTTACTTCAGATACACTGGCTTACCTTTATTTTGGATGGATCTTTCTCCTGTGCCTTACCTTCTTACATTATGAATTGGTCATTTGGAAAGCATTGGTCAATTGAATTTTATAGATCTTCTGACTGTTGATACACTTTATTATACAGTTCAAAAATATCACATTTTCATGTCACAACCGATGTTATCAGAAAAGCCTTTAAGAAAAGAGAATCTGGCAATGACAGATACAAGTTCCCAACATTCCAATTTTTGCTTAAAAGACAGAGTTTTGACATTGACAATAAAGGCATCAGTTGTTTTTGTTGAAGGAACAGGCTCACTTTGCTCAATTTTGGGAACATGTTTGCCAAATACCCAGATCTTAACAATCACACTTTGTCCATCATTCTTTCAGGTAATGGTGGTTTTGCAGGAGAGAAGCAGTGAATTCAGTTCACAAGTCAGACAGTTACACCAAGGCTTTTTTTTAGAGGTAACCACTGTACAGTAATATGCAGCAAAGTGTGCTTCATACATGGTTTCCTTTTTTGTCACAGAATATGAAAGAGATGTTTAAGGAGTGAGAGTCCTTAAGATTAACAATTTTTACTGTCATCAGGGACACTCTTTAGTGAAACTTAAGTTCTTCAGTGAAGCCATCTTTTTTTAGAATTTTAATTCTAATTGTGAGTACATAGCAGAGTGGTGGAGAGTACAGCAACAGCATACTTCTTATCTGCAGACTTGATCTTTGTTAAGTTACTGTCAATTTTACCCACCATGCTTTTGTACTATTAATACAAGTGTCCACACAATGGAAAAGACAAAGAAAGTCTTAGTATTATAAGAATAATTTTGACCTCATGGACCTGTTGAAAGGGTCTTGGGTATCTCAGGGGTCTAAAGGCCTCACTGGGAAAACCACTGTCCTATGGGATCATTCTGGATCTGATGAATGCTAGCTTACGAGACTACGTGGTTTTGAACTGAGTAGTTGTAGGCAAAATTGGTAAGTAGCAAGTTTTAAATTTGAAGTGTCTCGAAGCCTTCCCTTTCTATCACATCTCTGAAGGTACTCACTGGCTCTAGTGGTACAGAAGGAAGAAGTACCACTGAGGTCCTGTTCATACTTGCTCTTGTTTGTTCATGCAGCCATTTGACAAGTATATATTGAGCCTTGTGTCATGGTTTGTTTTGTGCTGCTATACTAGGTCACTCAAGGGTAATTAATAATGAATAGAATATTTTGGTCCATAGTTCTAGAATCTGGAAAGTCTGTATCAAGGTGTTTGCGTGTGGCAAGGGCCTTCTTGCTACATCATCCTCTGGTGGAAGGTCAAAGGGCCAAGGTGAACAAGAGATGACAGAACTCACCCTTTTATAGTGACACAAACACCACTACCAAAGGAGGACCCCTCTGAAGGATCCATCTCTTAGTACTTTTTAAATGGCAATTAAATTTCAGCTTGAGTTTTGGAGGGGACAAACATTCAAGTGTTCTGGTGCAGTCACTCACACCCTACCTCACACAAACCACTGGTACTAATTTCCTACTGAAACTCCAGCCAATGATCACAAACCTCGTGGCTTAAGACAGCAGACATCCTTTACATTACAGTTCTGGAGGTCTTACTGGATTAGCATGAAGACCTTATCAGGGATGTATTCCTTTTCAGAGGTTGTTTCTTTGCCCTTTCCAGCTTCCACAGGCCACTTGCCTCCGTTGACTTGTGGTCTCTTTCCTCCATCAAAGCCAGCAACGCTGCATCTTTCTAACCCTTTATCATCACATCTCTCTCTGACTACAGCAGGGAAAGGTTCTCTATTTTAAGAATTCATGTGATTAGTTTGGACCCACTCACATGATACAGGTTTATCTCCCCATCTCAAGATCTGTAGCTCTAATCACATCTGCAAAGTCCCTTTTGCCATATTGAGTAACATATTTACAGATTCTAGGGCCTGGGGCATGGGCTTCTTTGAGGACCGTAATTATTATACAGTTTTAGTAACTGCATATTGAATATTTGTCAAAGGAATGAAGGGAGGATCCCATTCTACTGCTCATTTCTTAGAGCCTTGATCTTCCCTAGTATTAGATGCTATCTTAAGACTTGGCTGAGGTGCACCTCTTCCAGGATTTAGGTGTGTTTCTAAACTAAATGCGCACCTCTGTTAAATAACTTATTTCTAAGACTGTCACAGCAGTTGATTCCTACCACCACTCACCAGTGAGCTCCTTAAATCTTGTGTCTTGCTTTGTTCTTGTACTACTGGAGCATAGCACAGGCTCTGGAACATACTGTGTGCACAATATATATGTATTGAAGTATTTGTTGATGTATGAGTACATCCAAAATTATCTCACATACTAATTTACAGTTTAGCATTTTGCTGGAGTGTATAAAATAAGCCCATTGCCCAAAGAAAGAGACTGGTTTTAGTTATAGGAGTTTCAAGCCTTGTGACAAGTTTTGAGGCAAGTGATGCTTTGGGGCAGAAAGGTCTTGAGTACTTTCTTGGGTCCTTATTGGCAACATCCCATATACCTGGGACACCATGGCTGGGAGGTATTTCAAAGATAGGTTCTGTAACTATGGCTTGGAGTGGCTTGGAGCTTCACTGACTGTCTCCAGTTCTGGCCTCAGAGAAACAGGTGTGGGGCCAGCCTGGCCTGGCCTGCCCTGCAGTCATATGGAGTATGCTGCTCATGCCAGAACAGAGACTGACTCTTGACTTCTCAGAGGTGTTTTAATTCAACCAAAAAGTCAGCTTTTCTAAAAACAACACACATTTTACAGAGGGCTTTTGTGTAGCGGTATTGGGGACTGATTCAAGAATAACAGGAGCCCCAGACTGCAGATAAACAAAAGATTTTGTCACTCTAGACTCAGCTCTAGTTCCCTACTCCTGGGAAGCCCATTTATATAAAAGTGACTGAGAAACTTCATCCCAGGTACTTTACAAAGAAGCCATTTTTCCCTCATTTTGGTCGTGGTTTGTTGTGCTTCTCTGTTTCAGTGGTGGTATTTAATAATGTTTGTATTTCCTTTGACCTTTAACTAAGGGCTCCAGTTCAGTTCCAAGTTGTGGTTTCAAACCCAGTATTTGTAGGCTGTCTTTCCCTCCTTTGAGACAACTTTCTATTCCTAGAAGGTGTGCTGTTCCTTCATCAACCATCTTGACCAGGTCAGCTGGGTAAGAAAGGAGCCCATGGGCAGTACGTGGTGGTACGCATAGTAATCGTAGTTTATATTTACAAGAGGCTTTGTGCCAAGCACTGTACTGCGTGCTTTTATCATTACATCTTCAGAACAACCTGATGAAGCAAATCTATTGCTGTGGTATATTTATTAAAACTATGGAACCAACATATGGTTATATTAATATCAACTATAAACTCGAAATTTTTCAGATTTCATTAATTTTTCCCTGAACTCCTTTTATCGCTGATCTAGTATCCCATCCAGTATACCACATTAAATCTAGTAGTTATGGTTGCTTAGTCTCATCTGCTGTGTGACAGTTTTTCAACTGATCCTTATTTTTCATGATCTTGACAATTTTGAGGAGTGTAGTCAGGCATTTTATACAGTGTAGTCAGTTGGGATTTGTCTGATGTTTTTGTCATGGTTGGACTGGGGTTATGGGTCTGGGGAAAGAATATTACAAAAGTGAAGTCCATTGTTAGGGATGGTAATATGATATCACTGGTTATATTAACCTTGTTCTCCTAGATAAAGTCAAGTTATTTTGCTTTTGTCATTTCTCTACTCTCTTATTTAGAAGCAAGTGACTAAGTACATATACAGTTGATGGGGAGAAATAAGCCGTACTTCCTGAGGGGGAGAGTACCTACATAAGTAATTTGGAGTTCTTAAAGGAAGGCTTTTCTCCACATTTATACTTATTAATTCAATTATTTATATTGATATGGATTGATGCATGTCTACTGTATACTTTAGGTTATGCACAAATACTACTTCATTTATTTTTTAAAATATTTTTTAGTTGTTAATGGACTTTTATTTTACTTATTTATATGTGGTGCCAAGAATTGAACCCAGTGCCTTACACATGCTAGGCAAGTGCTCTACCACTGAGCTACAACCCCAGCCCTACTTCATTTATTAAATGTTCAAATCTTCCCACCTTTGGTCACTGGGAAGTCTTTTAGTTGGTTCCTGTGTCTTTTTGACAGGTTTTGGTTCTTTTGTTTTTAGAGTACTTCCTTGACTTCTGGTTCTAAAGTTGGTTCATCTCATATTTTCCCTGCCTCATCTCTGGAATCAGACATTTTTCTGGAGATCCTTTGTTTCTTTTCTTGGAGAACGATATTAGAAATCAAAGTCTGACTACCAGATTGCTCATTGCTACTGAGGTTCCATGACTTTCAGATCATCTCAGTGGACAAAATTAGGAAACACATGTATATATGCCAATCCATGTTACACATGTACCAATAACTGTTTCTGAATTTGTTCATCAACATCTATGATAAAACTTTTCTTTGTTGAGCATTTAAATTTTGCTGAGTAGTGAACAGTAAAAGTACAAATTGCTTCCATCTACTACCAATGGTAAAGTGAAAAAGAAGCAGGAGAGAAGAAAATGAAAATGAAGGCCTGGGCAAAATGTCACTCATTGCTCTACTATTCTCTAGTCAGATCATGCCATTTTAGAAATGAAGAGATCCTAAGAGGTTAAGGAACTAGTTAATGAAACAATCAGGATTGAATCTGGCTTTCTGAAATGGAATCTTTTTTTTTTTTTTCCTACCATACTTCATGCCTCTTTGTAACTGGTTTGTAGTCTTGGCTTTGTGTTCAACTTAATTTTTGGTTTCTGGGGTTGCATTAAGCAGATTTCAAATGTAAGTTTGAAATTGGTGTGTACAATATAAGTCTACTAGAGTGTCACTAATGGGGGATTCTATTCTCTGGCACCTATCATAGGCCAGTGACTTGAAAATGAAGTCCAGAAGGTCAGATGTTAGTGTGTGAAAGTTTGCAGATGATTATGATTATCTTACCTTGATTTACTTTTTACAGTGTTCTTTTAGAAAAACTTTCTACTCTGGGGAGAGAACCATAGGGCTCTTATAGGTTCCATTCTTTTGGTATTTACCTGAGTTTTAGAAATTGGACATAAGGCAATGAAGGAAATTGCCCATCGACATCCAAGGAGTTGGTAACAGAGTGAAAAGCAAAAATGCAAGCGGCAGCCTCCGTGGCCCTCTTTGAACAGGCCAACCATATGGCTCCTTTTGTTTAAATTACTTTTGGCAGCTAGTAAAGCAAAGAAAGAACCTCTGAGGTTTCCTCTCTAGATACGGGCTATGGGACAGTCTTAGAATGCCTCCAAGCCTTTCGGCCCTGTTACTTGTGAGGAGTGTATTTGTTTATACTTGGTAAATCATTCCTGTCACCAAGTGCCAGTAAAATCTCTGTTCTTTTCCATTTTTACCTTATCCAGTCCAAAGACTTAGCATTTTATTTTTGTGCGGTACACCATGAACATCCAAGACTTTTAGTGGAAATAAATGGCAACAGCTGTTTTTCTCTGTGTATGTGTGTGTGTATACAAAATATAATTGTCAACCTTGACCTCAACATGATCTATCCAGATTTGTCCAGGTGTAGAAATGAATAGAAAAGCTCATTTGGGTGCTCATTCCAGTATGGACAACATTCAGCTGTTTGCTGTTAACTTTCTCTTGAGAGTTTCTGCAGGTCTTTCCCTATCCTCATGCTCTCTTCTTCACATGGCTGGACCTATGCCACTATTTTGTGGTTGCACGTACATGCACGCATGAACGTGACGCACGCATGAACATGACCCACGCTCACTCCTGAGGTCCCTTACCATTGGCTCCTGCACTGTATATTTTACTTCTTTAGCTTTTTAAATTTGCGAATGGATAATGTAAGTTGCAAGTTGTGATAATTTGGCCCCTGATTGAAATGTAAATTCAATAGTGGAATTTCATTTTATGGGGCTATTTTATATTATAAGTGAAATTAAATTATTATTAAATTATTAAATTACATTAAGATGAGAATTTGTCTATTCATGTTTAATTATGCTGTTTAAAATGAGAATTTGTCTTTTCACCAAAAATTTATGTTAGAAATGAGTTTAGTTGCTTGGGAGTTATGTAGTTACTCTAGTAATGCAATGCTATAATCACATGCAAAGAATTTGAGAATTCTCTGCTAAAATAATCACTCAAATAGTTGATGGAGAGATAAAATATTTTTTTTTAAATTTTAATGTGTACTACCTTCACCTTCACTCAAATAAATCTAGAGCCTTAAGTGACATTACCCAGTTTGTTCCTTTATCCTATTAATAAGATTTAGCAGAAAATGACTTTGATGTTGTAAATATTCTGACCAATATTTGCCAACACAGAGAATATTAAGAAGAATAAAAAGGTGATTCTTCGAAGGAGGGTCAGCATTCATTTGGGTATATAGATCTGCCATATTTGTTAATTTTTTAACAAATCACATGATTTTACAATATATTATTATTATTTAAAATTTGAAGTGTCTGAGTACTTAACATGTTATTTTAAATATTAGTGGATTCCTATTTGTTTAAGCAATAGTAGCCAGCCATTTTACAAACTAGTTCTCATAAAACAAAAACTCTTATACCAAACTTCTTGGAATATTCTCTCCAGGACAAATAAACAGAAATAAAAAATAATGTGGTCAGTGAATATCATAGTCTTGTTTGCAAGTTAATTTTGCACTAAAGTGATGCATAAATTATGTCTTTGTATGAGATTGATATATTTTTCTATTATCACTTTCTATTTCAGAGCATTGGGGAATCATCAATATCTACTGTATTAAGTCAACTGCTGCCCATGATTAAGCCTTCAACCCAGAGGACCAATGATGACTATAACCCTGAGGAGCTGCTGATCCTCCTTATATATATTTATTCTGTCACTGGAGAATTTGTTGTGGACAAAGACCTGGGAGATACTGAAGAAAAAGTGAAGAAAGCATTGGCTCAGGTCTTTTGTGAGGAGTCCGAGTTGTCACCTTTGCTTCAAAAAATCACAGGTGAGTGTTTGACAAGGTTTTTAAACATAAACGCCAATGATACAGAAAACAGATTTAAAGTGAAGGCTACTTCAAGAAGAGGATTTAAGCATCTCCATTGGCATCATTCAGAATCCCTTGAGCCTGATGAATGCTAGCCACCTATAAGGTCAGGTTTTCACTGTGGTGTTTTTCTTTTGCATTTGTGGTAGTGAAATGGCTTTCTTTCTAAATGCATGTCAGATTTCATATTCCTTATGAGGATACTGTTGTCTTTAAGGAAAAAGGAAAATGTAGCACATTTTATACACAGGGTTTCTATTGCATGTTCTCCTTGAGATTGTCATTTCAAACTTGACACTGTTTTTTAAAGATGTTACACAGTGTTACAGAATTGAAAATTGCCATTTTTACGAGTAGTCTTATATTTTGCCTTTTCATATTTCATTTCAATTTGAATTAATTGGTATTATCCAAAATGATGCCTTAACATTCCAGTAAGATGTCTATGCCAGTTTTGGAGAAATATATAATGAGATATCATAAAATCTGTTTTTACTTTCAACAAGACCTATTATACAACTCATAAAAACATCCATTTGTGTTATGTTGTGTCAAATTCAATGTAGTCATTTATATTTTGTATAAAACATATTTCCATTCCTATGGATTGAGCCCAAGTCTGAGAATAAGAAGTTATTAAAACTTACATGTAAAACGTAAGTACTTTAAAAACATAGCAAATTTCCCTTTGTGTGTGTGTGTGTGTATGTGTGTGTGTGTGTGTGTTTATGTTCAGGTGTATAAAGACCCTCCATTCAGGAAGGCTCACCTGAGGCAGATTGAACATCTTCCAGCTTTCACCTTGTCCTCTGTTGGGCCTCCCTGGGAGAGCTTCCAGACTTCTCAGAAGCAGACTGTGTGGTGTAAACCTTGGTGTCCCTTGCATATGTGCTTTACTCTGTGCCCACTGCTAACCTTTCCTGTGGTTGGTTATGGAAAGTGAAACCCTGATGAGATGGAAAAGTTTCCACAGAAATGAAACATTTCCTTGCTTAGTATAGGGACTGTTGGCCAGCTTCAAATCTACTTAAGCAAAACTTGTGGAATTTGTTTCCATTTCATTAAGTATAGCATTATATGTGACTACATGTGTTTGTTTGGCTATAAATGAATATTAACTTAGGAAGATTTAATATGGCTTGTACAGTACTTAGAACAGAGCTTTAATTTAAATTAAATTTGAATACTAGGTGAATGTAATTGGAAGTTATTCTTAAGAGCATAATTTCAGAAACAGACAACAAGGATAGTATGGTTGAACTGAGGTCATTTGGATAGATTTTTATAACATTTATATGTTACTATGTTATTTTTGGAACTAAAGTCATGCTGTAAGAGTATTCATTCAAGGTGTTCATTGACCCAACAGTACATTCGTTATTAGTTTCTTTATTTATGGTTGCTCAGGATATTGCATTTTCTTGTTTTTAAAACACTTCTGTGCATTCATGTTTATGTTAGGAAAATTTTTGTAAGCTCAGAGTTGAAGATTAAAAAACAAGAATTTGTGTAAATTTTAATATCCTTAAATTTTAGAGATATTTTATAATATTAAATATACATTTTTGCCTAGATTAAATTTGGGTGTACAGTTTAAACAGGGTGGAGAAGTTGTGTTACTTAAACTTAAGCACAAGTGAACTAACCACTCTAATGCATGCGTGCGTGTGCGTACACATATATACGTGTTTATCAGCCTCTGTGAACACCAACAGGACTTTATTTCTGAAGACAGACTTTTACATGGCCAATGTGGATATTCCCCTTACTAAATATGTTGGGAAGCCTTATGTTCTAAAAAGAAGGGTTTATATTTACAGTTAAGATGGATATGGAGAATGTGTAAGCTACATCTCAGGATAAAAAGTAATAGCATAGTACAGGTGGTTCAGTTTTGTAAAATAGCAGGGATATCTCAATACGTATTGGAAGAATTGAATTACCTTCCAAATGTGCTCAGCATGTCCTGACACTAGGTAGGTTAACCTGGCTTTTATGAGGAACTTGCCTACAATGTTGAGCTTGTTATTCCAGTGTATATTCTTGACTTTCTTGTTATTAGTGGCAGAATTTATTTTATGCTTTGTGCATATTTTGTGGTTGATGAAAATTTTGTTAAAAAGAATTTTTGAAAACAAATAATCAATACAAGTACTCTCCTTTTTATGTGATGTTCCAGTTTTACCTCTTGACTGTTGATAGGATCAAGAAAGTAACTTTTTCTGTACTAAAAACTCAAGCATGTTGTCATCATTTGGCTGCTAACTGATAGAACTAGAATTTGAACCCAGGTATGCTGGATATGAAGCCCGGGTGTTTAAGCATGAACCCACATGAGCTTTGCAAGAATAAGATCATTGTAACCATTGAAGCTACCATATTCTGTAACTCATGGTTGGGTACATATGTTGTTCTATGCCATGTTTGCTCAACTGTTCCATCAGGTTCTTAGTATCTGAACAGAGAATTAATATTCTGATTCATATTTTGGAGATTGCCTGTGCTTTTTTATCTGTCTATATTAGGTACTTGTAGATGTTTTCCATACCTCCCTATTTTCATACATGAATCCTCTTCATGTCTGCATTGTTAAAAAGAAATTGAAATATTATTTCTAGCCATTGAAATCTATTGATTGTCTAGTTTTTTGAAACAGAAATAGAAAATTTAAATTCTGTTGATTTTAAGATCTTTTGACAATAATTGTCCTGTTTTTAAAATTCATAGTTCCTTTTTTTTTTCCTGATCATTATGTAATTTATTTTTGACAGTCTCTTCCATTTTGCTCTTTTCTTTCTTTGGGTGGAAAGGACAATAAGAAATTGTGACTGGCAAAACCAAAACTATAGCATGTCGGTCAACGGTAGCACACTATTTTCTTTTTAATCTGTTCTCTTTATAATATACTTTTGGGGATATTTGTAAAGTGGTGGGCAAAATCCTTTTTATTTTTTTCCTACTCACACAAAACAGCAAGGATTAGCTCTCGGGAGGTTGGGAGTGGGGAGCTGTAAAAAGAAAAGTGGTACAGCCTAAATATGCTGATTAATGTTATGCTTTCTCAGTTCTGCCAAGTTCAAAGAGAGTATCAGTTTCTGTATACGTTAATGTTTGCAGGGCAGTCACAAGAGAAAACAAAGGAAAACCATTTGAACTTCAGAGAATGAAATCAAATGCTATTTTTAAAGGTCTGTATGGGCTTTGGAATGTCATCATACAGGGAGATCTATCAGAAAAAAATGTAGGATTTGGATCTTTGATTGAAAGTCCAGGCTCTGCTGTTTCCTAGCTGTGTTGCATGTTTGTGGGCAAATCACTCATCTTGAACTTGACACTAAACATAGGTGCCTATTGACTGCTTGCAATTTTACAGAGAGTAAAATGGTGATATGCGTGTGAACTAATTTGGGGTCCATGTGGGGTTGTAAGTAGGTGATTATTATTCTGATAGTATCTCACACCTTTCGCCTGGGGGTATGCACAGACGATGAAGATGCTTGAGTGCACTGAGGCTGAACAGGGTTCGACTTGTGGGCTTGAAGTTCACAATTTTTATGTTGGAGACCCTGCTCTAATATTGATTAAAGAGGAATGATTTTTGAATCTGTAACTGAATCTCTAGCTCAGAAC
Organism: Sciurus carolinensis; assembly: GCF_902686445.1. NCBI lineage: Eukaryota > Metazoa > Chordata > Mammalia > Rodentia > Sciuridae > Sciurus > Sciurus carolinensis. Next base: position 99,471,439 of record NC_062222.1, read on the forward strand.
TTACTAGAAATCTGAAAGATCCCAGATGGATGAAATGATGTGCTATAGTTCCATGAGAAAGCAAAGGAAAGGGGACTTGAGGGTGTGGTTCAGTGTAGTTCTGTGAAGTTAATATTTTCTAGATAGATCTGTAATTATGTTTCCTTTGCTTTATAATACCCAAAATTTTGCCATAAAATAATGACATGGGGACTCCTGATACTCTTAATTGGAATAATAAAAAAACTCCTCATTGATTTGCATAAAATGTATAAATTATGTTTATGCTTGACCATGATTTCTAAAAGTCATTTAAAAGGCTTCAAAATTTTTGACTTCAAAGCATTTTGTTTATTAAAGTTTTTCTTCTCTATTCTATCTCACTTGTCCATTGCCTTGTTTTATTTATTTTTTATTCTCTTTAGATATATGTGACAGAATATTTTGACATATTATACATTCACGGAGTATAACTTCCTGTTCTTGAGTTTGTACATGATGTGGAATTACATGGGTCGTGTATTCATATATGATCATTCTACTGACTTTCCTATTCTCTTCCCTTCATTCCCCTTTGTCTGATCAATGGAATTTCTATTCTTCCCTTTCTCCTCCCTTATTGTAAATTAGCATCTGTATATCAGAGAAAACATTTGGCCTTTGGTTTTTGGAATTGGTTTATTTCACTTAACATGATAGTCTCTAGTTCCATCCATTTACCACTATATTCCATAATTTTATTCTTCTTTAAAGCGGAATAATATTCCATGGTGTGTGTGTGTGTGTGTGTGTGTGTGTGCGCATCACATTTTCTTTATTCATCTGTTGAAGGGCGCCTAGGTTGGTTCCATAGTTTACCTATTGTGAATTGAGCTGTGGTAAACATGGATGAGCCTGCATCATTATAGTATGCTGATTTTAAGTCCTTTGGGTATATATGGAGGAGTGGAATAACTGGGTCAATTGGTGGTTCCATTCAAAGTTTTCTGAGGAATCTCCATACTGCTTTCCAGAATGGTTTCACAAATTTTCAGTCCCACCAGCAATGTATGAACTTACCTTTTCCCCCACATCCTCGCTAATGTTTATTGTTACTTGTATTCTTGGTAATTGCCATTCTGACTGGAGTAAGATGGAATCTCAGTGTAGTGTTAATTTGCATTTCTCTAATTGCTGAGAGTTGAACATTTTTTCATATATTTGTTGACTGATAATATTTCTCCTTCTGTCAAGTGCCTGTTCAATTCCTTTTCCCACTTATACACTGGGTTTTGTGTGTGTGTGTGTGTGTGTGTGTGTGTGTGTGTTAGTTTTTTGAGTTCTTTATATATCCTGGAGATTAATGCTCTAACTGAGGTGCAGGTGCAAAGATTTTCTCCCATTCTATAGGCTCTTTGTTCATGTTCTTGATTGTTTCCTTTCATTGCCTTATTTTAAATCAACAACATATTAACAAATGAGGAAGGTGAGTTCAGTTTAGAAAGCACTTTTCTTTTAAAATTTTTATTTCATTGTGGTAAGTACACATATGAGATCTACCCTCTTAACAAATTTTCTAGTTACAGTCTGATACTGTTAACCATAGGCACACTATTATTCAACAGATCTCTAGAATATTTCTATCTTGTGTAATGGACACTTTATGCCCATTGATTTATCTCCATTTAACTCCCTCCCAAATCACTGGCAATCATCATTCCACTCTTTCATTGTACACATTTGCCCATTTTAGATACCTCATGTAAGTGGAATCCTGCAGTATTTGTCCTTTTATGACTGGCTTATTTCATTTAGTAATATCTGCAGATTCACCCATGTTGTTACCGTTGCTGGATTTCATTTTTAAGGCTGAATAATATTCCATTGCCTCAAAGATGTTGGCTCTCTGGTGTTCATTGCAGCTTTATGGACAGCAACCAAGATGGAGAAACAAACTAGGTGCCCATCAGTAGAGAGAAGATACTGTTCTTAAGGACACTTAAGCTAGGCATAGTTCAGTGAGCTTCAGCTGGGGTTCTCTTGCATGCCCTAGTGGAAATCTCACAAAGGAGTCTTCTCATAAGCTGTGAATGAGAAAGGAGTCAAGGGTCAGTTTTTCTCTGGGCCGTGGAAGGAAGCTCATGACATTTTCAGGTCTACTTTTCAGTGGAAAACACATATATGCTCGTATCCATGAAAAACAAAGCCACATTCTTCAGTGAACAGTAAAAGCCTATTTGCAATCATTTGCTTATGACAGTGCATCTTTTGTTTTTGAAAAATTCAGGTAAACTTAGGCCCTATAAAACCTTTATTGCTATTTATAACTGCTATTTGATTATAAAAGCCTTCATCTCTGTTAGCACAGGGCATTGACATTCTGTTTATTATGTTAGAGGAGGTATGCTTTCAAACAAAACAGTTTTCACTCTGGACCAGGTATTTTTTCATCGTCTTGTAGAAAGTTAGACTTCTTAATAAATTATGAAGTACTTCCAAACAGAGAATTATAAAAAATGAGGAGTTAATAAGAATTTCTCCTTGTAGTCATCTTTTACTATCGCCTCTGTATTTTTCCTTCCTCTCACAATTTTCCCTCCGTCATTCATCAAATTTCAGAATATGCATTTCTACGTATTTCTGCCCCTAAGGGTACTATCACTACAACACAATTTTCAAGATTTCAGAAGTTTATCCCTTGAGAAGTTATTCCTTAAACCTTAAGCATACCTCCTGGCCTGGCAACAACAAGGATGTTACTATGGTAACAGGAAGAGTGATCCTAAAAGTTCAGCACCAACCTTTATATTACCCACACTTGAGTGGAAACTTTAGCTTGTGACAGTAGGTGACAGTGCATAAAACTATGACAGTAGAATCCACCTACTCACCTGAAGGAAGACTTCAAAATGTGGAAAAAGATTTATTTCAGAAGATTTCACCTCATTTCTTGGTTCAGATTTGTGAGTCCCATTTATTATGGCATGCTGATATTAGATTTTTCTGTGAAGGAACCTACATAACCTTTATTTCTAGTGTTTCAGATTTCTTGTTTCAGGCCTGCCAAAACAAAACATCTCTGAAGGCTTTTGTTTTCTGTTGTAGTTTGCAACACTGTTTGGTATAATAGGGTCTATTTTTTCTCTTGATTTCTAAGATTTCTGCTGGAAACTCTGATGAAGAACATATGTCTGCCCTAAATCACTCCCCTGAGAAATGTTGGAACTGTTACATTTCGTTTTACTATCCAACATATTAAAATAGTTAACCACAGCACATATTACTAAACATCTATATCAAATGAAGTTTCAAATGTTTAGTACATATTTAAAATATATCTTAAGCTATGTAGAAAGAAATTTTGAGCTGCTTATTAAGGTAACTTAATAAACTTGTAAAGCAATTGTGCTAATGTGTTAAGAGATCCCTACATATTACTTTCTCAAATATTTCATTTTTCCATGGTATATCATAAAAAACAATCATTCTTAACTAATACACTAGAACAGATCTTCTCGTACTCATGTTTATATTTGCACAAATGCTTGTGACATAATGTCCATGTCACTAATTTTCATGTCTGCACACAGTGCCAACAATGTCACACACCACACACCAAGGTTTCAGTTAACAGTGGATCTCATGTGTGATGGTGGTCCCATGCAATCCCATCTTTTGTTTACTGTGTTTCTTGATTGCATCAAGAGGTCATGTTGAGTGATTGAACTGTACCATGTAGATTTATATAAATTCACACTATGGTGAAATTGCTCAGTGTTAACATTTCTCAGAACATATTCTCCATTGTTGAAAGACCTATGACTTTAATTGTGAATGTGATTATCTAATTCTTTAAGAGATTAGTCATTACTGATTCTTATTAACTATATATTAAATGTATACATTTCTCAATTGTGTAAGAAGAAATGGAATGTATGGCATACACGGGTAGTTTTCTTGAACACATAGCTGAGAATCAAGTAGGAGAAATTGGATTATGTGACTGAAAAAAACACAGTGGGGAGGAGAAGGTCCAATTTATACTTGTAAATATGCCTGTCATTCTGTAACTCACAAGTTAGTCACTTAGCTAGTTGCTGCCTCAGTATCCTCATCATAAAAAGAGGTTCTTGTACTAGGCAATCTTAAGTATCGTCTTTGTTTACCATTCTAGCTCCATATGCTTTTTAATTTTTACCAGAATCAATGTATACTTTCCCCCACTTTCAAATCAGCTCTTCTCCCATGCATTCTGTCATTTCAGGGATTCCAGCATCATTTCTGGAGAGAAGCAATGGAACCATTGACTCAGCTTCACCCCCTAGTCATTGACTGCTCCTTGCAGCCCCTTTTTGTTTCCTTTGAGATACTTTCACATCTCTCCAAAGGTGCTCCCTTATTCCCAGATGCATGTTGGCCCATGACCACCTCCCCTGGATTTATCCTGCATTCTGTTATCAGGCTAACATTCTCAAATTTACTTTTATATATTAATGCATTTAAGATTTTTCTTGGTTATTATAATCATACATTCTCATTGTAGAACATTTGGAAACAGAATAATGTAGGGCCTACATGTAAGTTTCATCTTATTAATTATTGCTATGTGCTTTTCCTTTTTTGTTGTACTGAATCGTTTATTTTATGCTTAATGATTTCAAGTCAGGGCACTTGGATTTAAAACTTTTGATACATGTTTTCCTGGTTGGGGTTTGCATTTTTATTTACCTATTTGGGAAGTAGAAAGAGAGAGAGAGAGGAAGTGGGGGGGAGCTATACATAAGAGCGGGGAGAGGAGCAACAATGTGATCAGGACTCTGCATCTTGTAAACTTTTCTTCCTTTTAGGTATTGGCCCCATTCTTTCCTATCACAACCGCCTCAGTATGACCTCTCATAACCTCCCAGCCACTCCTGGCTTATGTCATTACAGAATAGCAACCCATGAAAAGGAGTGCTCTTTTTCAATCCCAAGAAAGGAAGCTGACTGGCTTTCAGTCACATTGCAGGGGATGGGGTACCTTTGGGCAAAGCCAAGTCATGTGGTCAGACTGTGTGTGGTGTGTGTGTGTAAAAGGTGAAGGGACAGTGAGGTCTGGAATTTGGAGAAATGGGCCTTGCGGTTAGTACTGTAATTGACAGTCCCATCTTTGTTACATAGAATGAGAGTTAGAATGATTCCACAAAAGAAGGAGTTAGGAGTTATTGACATAGAAAAACTAGGTATGTCCATGCTAAGAACATTCACTAATAAACCAGGTTTGTATCTTTATGTTTTAAAAAATGTACTTTCTTTTCTTTCCTCTCTTGAATTTGTTGTTTTGCCTATAAATGGAAGAAATTACCACTGACACCTGATTAACTGCTTGAAGAATTGATGTTTGCATCCCTGAAAATAATTGTCTAGGATTTTCTCTAGACAGCGTCTTAGAAAACAGTGTCAGAGCAATTGTCAGTTAAAATAATTCTTAGACCTAAGGGTGCTTTCACCTTGTGATTGCCTCTCAACCCTCAAGGTGCTGAAATTGTGCCTGTGATGGCTGTGTGTAACTTTGTGTACTTCTGGCAATGTAAGTTTTAGAAGGTCAGGGATTCTCCTTTAGATAAAATTTAAAACTCCATGCAGGAGTGTTACATATTCCTTAAAAATATTTATAATTAACTTTTTCCTGATTACAGAAGACATACTTGCTAGAATACTTGAAAGATCTTTTGCCGTTTAATAGGAACAGAATAAAATTTAAAAATACCTCTAAACTCACTACAGAGAAAATGGCTGTTGTTATTTTAATGCATATTTGGTACAAAATCAATTGGTAAGTAGAGATATCCCAGATGTATTCCTAGATGAAGGTTTCAAGTGGGACTTTGTTTTGCAATTGATCTACTAAGGTCATAGTGCCTAGGAGATATATATCTATATATCTATATAGATATGCACATATATATGCCTAACTGTATTATCAACATAAAGATCACAAAACTAGCAATGGAAAGGAAGTCGTTGAGAATGTTGGTGTCCCAACATCTGTGTCCCAAGTTCCAAGAGACCTTATTCTTGCAAAGTAAAATTACACTTAATTAGAGAATAATGAGGTTTCTCTAACCCCAAAAGGAGGATCATTAGGATCTTGGATGGGTGGAAAAACATTTAGATAACAAACTATTAAGCCTAAAATTGCAGCAGAAAAAATAAATGTTTTAAAAGACACAATAGTCCAATATTCATTCATTCTTTCAGGGAAATGAGAGGAGGGGAGAAGGGAAGGGGAAGGAAAGATGGGGAGATGAGACAGACATCATTTCCCTGTGTACATGTATGACTACACGAGTGGTGTGAATCTACGTCCTGTACAACCAGAGAAATGAAAAGTTGTACTCCATTTGTGTACAATGAATCAAAACGCATTCTGCTGTCACGAATAACTAAATAGAACAAACAATAAAAAAGACACTAAAAGGTTCTTATGTGATATGAAAATGGAAAATGAACATTTTAAAAAACTGAAAGGAGAATGTTTATGTGCAACCTCAGTGATATGGATTTGTATTTTGAAATTTAGTTTTAAGTGTAACCAAGAACACAATTCCCATAGAAACCTGACTTTTCCTGCCTTCATGTGTTGCCTGTTTATTCCTTCTTAACACCTGGATAGAATTGGTCCCAAATGGAATGGTAATTTTCACTCAAGTGTTTATAAAATGAAGCCCCCTTCTTTTCCCCTCCTCTTTTCTTTTTTTAAAACACAAAACATATGCCTGCACCTCTTCTTCAGGCTCTTGAGTTGCTGCCAACCTAACAGAGAGCCAATTGGAACAGGAAACTGATATGGTACAGTGTTCATTAACAATTTACATTTTCTAAAATGCAGAATGGTTTAGGGCTTTAATTTTAGAAACTGTGGTTTTATTCAAACTATACTCTAAAATTACAGACTATTTCCTTATTTTTGTTGTTGTGGTGAGAAAAATAACAGCTAAATCTGAACAGTTCTTTTCATCTAGTGGTGTAGGATTTGGGGTTCCTTTTCTGTACAAATCCCTGCCTTTCGAGAAATTTAATCTTTGGCCAGGAATAGTTTCTTCACAGTTAAAATGTGTTTTTAACTGGAGATGCAGATCTTTTCTGTAAAATTATAGAAACAGTGTACCAAGTAAACAATAACACTTGTGTAGTTTGTAGTATTTTGGTCATCTCTTTCATGAACAAGAAGTGAAACACATTTTTTTTGTATATTAAATAATGTAGAATGCCTTCAATTTGATTCCCAGAAACTGATTCCAAAGTATAAATTTAGTCTGTAATTGTTTCTTTAAGTTTTAATCTCTTGCCTACTATTCCACTTCACCATTCTTCCTTTCATAATCTCATACCTAAAAGAAATCAGAAAGCTTGCACATACCACACCTTATGACCGACACTTGGGGAGTTTGCACACTCTTCCTGATGATTTCAAGTTGTTCTCCTTGGGAATGTAGGAGTCCAGACAAAATGACATCATCGGAGATGAGTACAAACCTTTTATTGTAGGAATGGACATTTTTTTTAATGGCTTTTGACTTTAGGGTGATTATAGCATTTCAGAGCAGCAGCCCTGCCAGATACTAGGATGGAGGTGTTGAAGCTGTTATATATCTGAACAGCCCCTACACAGAGTTTAGAACAGAACAAAAGCCACTAGGGTATTTTTGTTGGGAGGTTTTGGGTAGGGCTTATGCAAAGATAAGTCAAAATATCAGTTCCTTAATTACTTCCTTATTGTTATTATCTTTTCAGTTATTTCTTGAGCCAAATCTTGCTAAATTTTTTGAAACTCAGATTCAATGTGTGAAAAATCATAAAATATTCTGAGAACATACATATATTGACTCTGTGCATGTGTGTGTGTGTGCATGCACGCGTATGTGTGGTACAGAGAATCAAGTTCAGAGCCTTGTACATGCTAGCACATGCTTTACCACTAAGCTATATAGCCCAGCCCAGATACTGACTTTTTTAGTGGCTTATTTTTTTAGGACATTGCTCTTGTTTTTCAATTTGGCAGTGAAAAAAAATCAATATTTTGCCTAAAATAATAGCAAAAATGCACATGATCAGGCTGAAAAATATCTGGGTCATTACTCTCCAGGGTAGGGAGGAGCCATGAACAGTTACCAAACACTGCTACACCCACTGGGTCCTCTGTGTCTAGACCAAAGTGACACGCCCTTCTGCACTGGACTTTTCAGAGCAGCAGAATGTCGTTTTCCCATGGTCACCTTCTCACTCTCAGGCCATTTTATTCTTCCGTTCGCTTTGTTCTAATCACAGACTTTTCATTTCCTTAAATATATTATGCTCCCTTCAGTCCTGAGGTCTTTGCACAAGCAGCTCCCTGCAGTCACCTCCCCAGCCCAGCTCACTTAACCCTTCAGAGCTCAGCCCAAGTCACAGCTCCTCAGGCCAGTCTCTGACACTGCAGACCAGCTCTAACACCACTATATGTTTTAAAGTGAACACGGTTTATTATATAGCTGTGTGATAATTCAGTTAGTGACTGCCTTCCCTCCCAGACCACAAACTCCATGAGTTTTGCTCACCATGATTCCTCAAAAACCAACCTTGTCTGGAGGCACATAGTAGGCTCTTCATGACTATTAGTCAAAAGAAAGAGAGAATAAGAAGGAAGCTGTCACTCAAGTTTCTGAGTTTGCTCTGACTCTCTGCAACAGGGCAAATATGTTTCAAGTTTACCAGAGGGACTTGACTTTGTAGAATAAAAAGGTTGATTGGAGAAGAAAATGGAACATCAAAGGAAGCCACAAGCTATGAAACAGAGTTTTGAAACTGTTATTTGAAAAATATTTAGGAAAATATTTCATGCAGTGAAAACAAATATCAGTCATTAATGACACAGTGACACAGTTGTTTTGTGCTTTGATATTTTTATGCAACCAGATTTTTTTTTTTTTTCAGTGCTGGAAATGGGGAAAGATAGCTGTCCTAGTACGCAGCCTAATCTTTTTGTCTTTCACTTAGACTAGTATTGCTTAAACTTAGTGGTCAAGTGTTTGTGCATGTTGTTTTCTATTTCTTTAGAAGATTATGTCTTTGTATCTACTTATCAGGTTGGGATAGGGTAGGAATGGTAAAGGAAGGAAGAGGAAGGAAGCATACCTTACAACAGTGGTGGAAATGAAAATGAATCAACTGGCATCTAGATGATAGATACCCAGCATTGTACTCTTCATTGAAAATGTGGATTGTGGTGATAATTTTGGATGGACAGTGAGTCAGCAAAGTAGTCCTTCTATAGCAGTTTCATTGGATGAGTATTGGAGGAGAGTATTAGATGTAAATTATAGATACATTGTGAATAATCTCACAGTGAAGAAATAAGTCTCAATTTTCTTATATGAATAAGTTACACATTTACCATAATAATATAAAAAATAAGTAAGGCTGAGGAGTGTAGCTTAGTAAGCTAGCACTTGCCTGACATGCCTAGCATGCATAAGACCTTGGGGTCAATCCCCAGCACTATAAACAAATCAAAACAAAACAGAAAAGGTAGAACCACCATTTAGTGGGAGCCTATAAAATGCCCTGTGTGTTTTACCTCATTTAATTCACTGGTTTTATAGAAGATTACTTGATGTATCTAATGTACACTACTATTAGGCTCAACAGCGAGAATTCAACCCTAAGCCGGTGGAGTCGAGGCCAGGCCGCTTCATCTCCACGCTGTCTTGCAGGCTGGTTCTGGGCTGAACCACTCCAGCAGTTCCTGCTCATCTGTTTGTTCTGTTTGTCTCTCATTGTTTGTTGTGATGGAGTTGTTTAGTGGCTAAAGCTCCTGCCAAAATAAGAACTCTTCTTACTCTTCCTTCCCTTTCATGGTGAGTGAGCTGAAACTGGAGTTGGCAGCATGTCAGGGTTCAGAGGTCAGAGGCCAGGATTTTTTCCCCTCAGTCCTTTTTATTTAGCACCAAAGTCTGTGACCCTTGGGAAGTGATTCTTTAGGTGATCCCAGTAGGTAAAATTGAGTTTAAATTGATAACACAATGTGATGATGGCACTGACATCTAAGAAGGAAGCACTCGTTTTGGAAAAGAAGAAAAGTGAGTTACCTTGGTAGCTGCTCATGCAGGTATTATTGATTAATGCCTGCTTTTTAAACACCACACTGGCAATATAGCTCTACTCATTGTAGTCACATGCACTTTCTTATCATGTCATACAAGACAACTGGCTGGACTGTCACTTGCTGTACCCGGAGTCAAGATGGCACAAACCTTGTCTTTGCAGTCCATCACTGTGAGGGTGAGCACAATCTTCTGAAAGCTGTGCCAGTAATCACAGGGTCACTTCTTTTGTGAATTTGGAAGGGACCTGAAGGAGTGGTGCACACCAGCATTCTCCAGATTCTGACAGAATTTCTCTTCTACACCTCAAAAGCAAACTGGATCCTAGACTCACAACCACAAAGCCTTCGCTGTTCTGAGCCTTGTTTTGCTTGGCCTACACAGTGTTCAGGTTAACTTTCAATCCAAAGACCAACTTGAAGAATAGAGAGATTCTCATGAATAGCTGGATTTTAATTAATTAATGCACTTACTTATTTTTCCTTTAAAATGTGGGAATGATTGTAGCTGGGTGCTGGCTGTCTCTTAGAAGCAGTCTGTGCTTCCCACCCTGCCCCAGAATCTGTCCCTTGATTTATTCTCCAGTATACCTGTGGTCCCTGGCACCGTGCAATTGGTGGCCTCTGCTTTACTATCACTGCAGTGTGCTCCCTCCACCTTCCTGTTAGTGGAACGGAGGAATACAAAGAACAGCAGTTCTGACCAATTTGGAAATGGTTCACTTAATATTCTGTCACTTTTTTGCAAACAGGAACTCGAGATCTACACAGCCATGAGTGTCCTCAGAGGCCCAGCAATGTATCAAGCACAGGATGTGCCACTTGGCAAACATCTGTTAAATAAATGAATCTACGACTAGAACCCCTGAGTGCTTGGGGACTCAGGGTCATTCGTTTGGCTGGAAGAGGAGACATAATGGGGCAGTTTGGGAATATTAATGACGTTCTTTAAATACATGCAGTGTTTGGATAACAACTAGCAATTTTCCATTTCCATGAAAAACAGGATTTTATTTTTATTTTGTGATGAGATACCTTGGCCACTGTATCCCAAAGCCCTTTTGGGGACATTAAACTTTGGTGACCTTATAAAATTTCAACAAATTTTCTTTCTTTTCATCCAAGCAAATGTCCTCCTGGATTCAGCTGGGCTGCACAGTTTCTCTAACCTGATGCTATCTATTTCTCCCAGGGACCTCTGTGCCTCTGGGCCCCAGAGGACTTTGGTGGAACTTGGAACCTTTGTTTTGTTAATAACACCAGGGCCCTGCCCTACCAGTCAACATAAAAGTTAATACTGCTCTTACCACAGTGGTTCAGAACTGGGGCTCCTTAGATTGCCTGGCATTGAATCCTGGGTTTGCTATTTTTTTGTATTATGGCCATGAGTAGGTTGTATCATATGTCTGGCTTAATTTTCTCATCTCCAAAACAGGTATCCTCTGGGTGCGGGAGATAGCATTGTTGAACAATGCCTGGCACATTGTGAACCCTCAGTAAATGGCAGTCATGATAGTGGGGTCATGATTGCAGTAGTGATATCTGCCTTAAATTATAGATGTATAATTATAATTATAGATGTATAATGTATAATGTAGCTACTAAGAACTTTTTCTGTCTCTCTTTTTTCCCCTGAATTTATTGAGGTATACTTGACAAATAAAATTGCATATATTAAGGTATGCTAGGTTTCTCTTACATGCATTTATTATTTTGAGAATTGCAAAGTCCTTTGTCATCAGACTGTAAAAATATTGGATATGTTCATCTCCTGTGATGTATGTTCAAGTTTGATATGACAAAGTAAGAGCCCTTCAGGCATGCATTCAAGTAGTCCATTACTTTCCTGGTTATGGACCAAAGATGAGGCTGAAGGAAGGTGGTTATCCTCCCAAATTAATGACTCTTTAAAACCCCAACACTCTCTAGCCCCTGATTGCTAAAGGAAAGCAAAGCTCTGGTTTCTGCCTCTGCCCCTTGCCGTGAGAGGCCAGCTTTGGAATGCTGTGTGATGTCACTGCTGATTGGCCCTGGGTTTTCTGGGTTTCCTCTGTGTTGTTAAATACCTCAGCATATCTGTTTTACGCAGAGGATTATACAAAGTTCTGAGGTAAAAGCATACTTGAGGTGTAAGACTTGCCTACCCCAAACACTGGCGAACAACATATGCTAACTTTAAGGAGACTTACTTTTTTTCTTACCCATCGAGTCCCAGAATTTGTTTTTGCTGACCTCATTGCCACCTCTCTCTGATCCACTCCTTACTTATTTTGAATGGACACTTGATTCAGGGTCAACATTGTAAAGAAAATGTTCATATTGACCTCTTGTTTTCTAGTTATTTAAAGTCTCCTTTTAAGTCTCTACACAAGAAACAGTGCATTCAATCGGAATTAGAATTGACTCCCAGAGTGACTTGTGTACCTCATGATATGACTTCCACTGAATCAAAAGTTTTCCATTAAAAAAAAAAAAAAAAAAAAAAAAAAGTGGATGCCTTGCAGGCTATAGGAAGAAATATGTGGGGCTAAATGGCAGAAGGGAGTGTGAGAGAAGCCTTCCAGAGTCAGAATTGAATATGTCACTGCCAGTTCTGCTGTGTGGGCAATGCTGGCCTCTCAGTTCCCACTCTGGGAGTCAGGAATGTGGAGCACCACACTCATAGAGAGGAGGAGGAGCCTGCCCACAGTAGGCTTTCAGTCAATAGTGTGCTGTCTCCCACACCTTACACTAGGCAGAACCTGGAAGAATATTCTGTTATTCTAACTATGGGATCTCATGCTCTCAAAGTGCTTTCTTAGCACATTTTTTTTCCTGATAGAATATTCAAATGACCTCTTTTTGTGATCCTATCTCCCTTCAAATTAAATTGACCACTACAGCTCTCGATCTAATCAGTAACTACTTAAGTGAAGAAATGCAGTCACCATTTTGACAGATGTTATTTACTTTTAACTCCCAGGAGACCACGAGCTTCTTGAGCTGATCATTCATCAGCCGTTCCTTGTTTACTGAGCATCTGCCGTGTACAGGTGGGAGGAGGTTCTGGGGATAGCATAAAGCTAGAAAAAGTACCTGCCCCCAGAGATCGTCTTTTTTTTTTGGTACTGAGGATTGAACCCATGGATGCTTAATCACTGAGCCACATCCTCAACCCTTTCTATATTTTATTTAGAGACAGGGCCTCACTTAGTTGTTTAGGACCTCACTAAGTTGCTGCAGCTACCTTTGAATTCCTGATTCTCCTGCCTCAGTCTCCGAAGCTGCTGGAATTACAGGCATGCACCACTGCTCTTGGCTCAAAGAGATTGTCTTAGTAAAGACATTACTATTTGTAATTATGTCTTATACTGCATAGTATCTGGCATATAGTAAATACTCAATAAATGTGGGTTTTAGGTGAATTGAGTATAACTTAATTGTAATGAAAATCCAATGTGCTTTTTCTGGGAATTTTTCCTTAAGAAAAAAAAAATCTAAGATTTTTCATTCAAGGGCTACCTTGTCTTGATGTTTTATTTATTTATAATCTCCATCAGTCTGATTAGATGGAAAAATAGATCTAGATTACTCCCATTTTCTTGCTGTTTGAAGAAGTTCTTTGTTGTGATACCATTTATACAAAATTGCCTATGATGTTTGAGCATATCAAAAACTGTGTTAAAGAAAGTTTTATAAAAGTACAAACCATGGTTAGTAAACTTAGTCTTGAACTTTCCAGATCTTGTAGCTTGACCCATTCTTTCTCTAATATACACAAAACTCCTAGTCTCTCTGCACACCAGCAGCCTCCCCTTCCTCACCTCCAGAAAAAAAACCTGATAGTAGCACAGGAAAGGAAACAAGCTGGAGGCATGTTTGATGCTCCGGCTTATATAGAACACTTTACCTTTTTCTAAAATCACTTCTTACCTCTGAGTAATGGTGGTAGGTGCTATTGGCCCCACTGCCCAGATGAGGAACCTGAGGCTCGTAAGTTAAGGAACTTTCCAAAAACGTCCAGTAGAGAGGTGGCAAAGGCAGAACTTGAACCCAAGTTCAATTCAAAGCTATGTGGGACAAGGATATGTCCCTTCTTGAGTTGATGGATACTTTGGAGTAAACCTTACAGGAATCAAGACTTCAAAAATTTTTCTGAGACCAGTTGTCTAGATCATTGGAAGTGGCGAGTTGAAGTACAGTCCCTCTTGTGTCAGCTCTCCTTGGGTCACAGGAGCAGTCAACACAGTCTGGGGTTCCCTTGGGTTCTGTGGCTTCGGTTCTAGGGGAGAGTGCTACTCACCTCTGTGAAGAATGAAAACCCCTCCTTTCCATGGTTATTTCTCAGGATCTCTGAGCTAAGATGCAGACACTTGGTCTAGGTGCAGTTAGAATTAATGCAACATACCACAGAAATGAAATGATGTACCCCATTTGTGTACAATCAAATCAAAATGCAGTCTGTAAAATTTTTTTTAAAAAATAAAAAAAGAATTAATGCAATTTTTTTTCCCCAACAGCTTCAACTTTTATTCCCTACAGAATTTCAGGTTATCTTTGACAAATTGGTGGTACCTAGAGGCTCTGTGGTTACTTAATGATCTGTTGGTATTTCAGTGATCGGTTAACCTCTGTCTGCCTTCTACCATTTTCCTCAAAACACCAAAATACTGTGCTAGCTCTGTTATTCATTGGGAAGTATGTGACTTAGGGTTCTTTTAGTTGTTAGATAAGAAAGCAAATTCAAGTGAACTGAACAGAAAAGGGAGTTAATATGTTCACATAACTGAATAGTTCAAGTACATCCAGCTTTAGGCACAGCTGGATTCTGACGCCCAGAAATATCAGAACTCCATCTTTCCCACCTCCACCAGTATTCTCCTATGTAATAGATCCTGTGTAACTGTTAGTAGTTCATCAAGTATGTTTGCCAGCATTCCCTCTTCTTGGGTACTTGGTAGAATTATGCTCCTCTGTTTCCTGGAGCAAGGTGTGGCAATGTGATTTGATTTTACTAATAAGCTGTGCCCTGAGGCATGTGTTGCTTCTGAGCAGGACTTTTAGGAATCAGTGCATTTTTCACTCTTCTCCTACCTTGACAATTGCGGGAGCATGTGTCAAGATAGAGCCTCCAAGAGTGAAGTTCCTGAGTGTCTTCATTTAGTGGAATGTTTCCCTGCTGATCCATGATGGACACATAGTGTGAAGGGTAACTTTTGTTGCTTTAAGTCATTGCGGTTTAAGCATTTTAGTATAACATAATGTAGCCTATCCTAACTCTTATATATCCTTCAGGTTCATATACAAGTTAAAACTAAAGCTATTTCACTCCTGGTTGCTTGAATAAGAGTCCTAGTATTAATAATTATTCTTCTTCCTTTTTTAACCATATTTTAATTTTATTAATTATTTTATTTCCTCCTTTATTTGTGCATTATAGTTGTACATATTGATTGAGTTTGTTATTACATATTCATAAATGTACACAATATAATGTAATTGGCCAATATCACTCCCCAGCATTTCCTTTTTTTTTTTTTTTGTACTGGAGATTAAACCCAGGGACACTTAACCCCTGAGCTACATCCCCAGATCCCCCACCCCTTAAAACAGATTTTTTTTTTTTTTTTAGTTTTGTACTTTTTTTTTATTGTAAACAAATGGGATACATGTTGTTTCTCTGTTTGTACATGGCGTAAAGGCATACCATTAGTGTAATCATAAATTTACATAGGGTAATGTTGTTTGATTCATTCTGTTATTTTTTCCCTTTCCCCCCACCCCTCCCACCCCTCTTTTCCCTCTATACAGTCCTTCCTTCCTTCATTCTTGCCCCCCTCCCTAACCCTAACTCTAACCCTAACACTAACCCCTCTCACCCCCCATTATGTGTCATCATCCACTTATTAGCGATATCATTCGTCCTTTGGTTTTTTGAGATTGGCTTGTCTCACTTAGCATGATATTCTCCAATTTCATCCATTTGCCTGCAAATGCCATAATTTTATCATTCTTTATGGCTGAGTAATATTCCATTGTATATATATACCACATTTTCTTTATCCATTCGTCAATTGAAGGACATCTAGGTTGGTTCCACAATCTGGCTATTGTGAACTGAGCAGCTATGAACATTGATGTGGCTGTATCTCTGTAATATGCTGATTTTAAGTCCTTTGGGTATAGGCCAAGGAGTGGGATAGCTGGGTCAAATGGTGGTTCCATTCCAAGTTTTCTAAGGAGTCTCCACACTACTTTCCAGAGTGGCTGCACTAATTTGCAGCCCCACCAGCAATGTATGAGAGTACCTTTCTCCCCACATCCTCACCAACACCTGTTGTTGCTTGTATTCTTGATAATCGCCATTCTAATTGGGGTGAGATGGAATCTTAGGGTGGTTTTGATTTGCATTTCTCTTATTACTAGAGATGTTGAACATTTTTCCATATGTTTGTTGATTGCTTGTAGATCTTCTTCTGTGAAGTGTCTATTTATTTCCTTAGCCCATTTGTCGATTGGATTATTTGCATTCTTGCTGTAGAGTTTTTTGAGTTCTTTATAGATTCTGGAGATTAGTGCTCTATCTGAAGTATGAGTGGCAAAGATTTTCTCCCATTCTGTAGGCTCTTTCTTCGCATTGCTGATAGTTTCCTTTGCTGAGAGAAAGCTTTTTAGTTTGAATCTATCCCAGTTATTGATTCTTGCTTTTATTTCTTGTGCTATGGGAGTCCTGTTGAGGAAGTCTGGTCCTAAGCCGACATATTGAAGCTCTGGACCTACTTTTACTTCTATAAGATGCAAGGTCTCTGGTCTGATTCCGAGGTCCTTAATCCATTTTGAGTTTAGTTTCGTGCATGGTGAGAGATATGGGTTTAGTTTCATTCTGTTGCATATGGATTTCCAATTCTCCCAGCACCATTTGTTGAAGAGGTTATCTTTTCTCCATTGCATATTTTTGGCCCCTTTGTCTAGTATGAGAAAATTGTATTTATGTGGGTTTGTGTCTGTGTCCTCTATTCTGTACCATTGATCTACCTGTCTATTTTGGTACCAATACCATGCCGTTTTTGTTACTATTGCTTTGTAGTAGAGTTGAAGATCTGGTATTGCGATACCCCCTGCTTCACTCTTTCTGCCAAGGATTGCTTTAGCTATTCTGGGTTTTTTATTCTTCCAGATGAATTTCATAATTGCTTGCTCTATTTCTGTAAGGTCCATCATTGGGATTTTAATTGGAATTGCATTGAATCTGTATAGAACTTTTGGTAGTATGGCCATTTTGACAATATTAATTCTTCCTATCCAAGATCATGGGAGATCTTTCCATCTTCTGAGGTTTTCTTTAATTTCTTTCTTTAGTGTTCTGTAGTTCTCATTGTAGAGGTCTTTCACCTCTTTTGTGAGATTGATTCCCAAGTATTTTATTTTTTTCGATGCTATTGTGAATGGGGTAGTTTTCCTAAATTCTCTTTCTGAAGATTCTTGACTTATGTATAAAAATGCCTTAGATTTATGTGCATTGATCTTATATCCCGCTACTTTACTGAATTAACTTATGAGATCTAAAAGTTTTCTGGTGGAATTTCCTGGTTCCTCTAAGTATATAATCATATCATCAGCAGATAGTGTTAGTTTGAGTTCTTCTTTTCTTATTCGTATCCCTTTAATTTCTTTGGTCTGTCTAATTACTCTGGCTAGAGTTTCAAGGACGATATTGAAAAAAAGTGGTGAAAGAGGGCATCCCTGCCTTGTTCCAGTTTTTAGGGGGAATCCTTTCAGTTTTTCACCATTTAGAATGATATTAGCCATGGGCTTAGCATAGATGGCCTTTACAATGTTAAGGAATGTTCCCACTATCCCTATTTTTTCTAGTGTTTTGAGCATGAAGGGGTGCTGTATTTTATCAAATGCTTTTTCTGCATCTATTGAAATAATCATGTGATTCTTGACTTTAAGTCTATTGATATGGTGAGTGACATTTATTGATTTCCTGATGTTGAACCAACCTTGCATCCCTGGGATGAAACCCACTTGATCATGGTGCACTATCTTTTTAATATGTAAAACAGATTTTTATTTTGAGAAAGGGTCTCACTGTGTTGCTTTACAACCTCACTAAGTTGCTAAGGCTGGCTATGAACTCGTGATCCTCCTGCCTCAGCCTCCCAAGCTGCTGGGATTAAAAGAGTACACCACTATGCCTGGCTTCTGTTCTAAGGAGCCATGGTAACTGATGTTCCCATTTTTTAACCAAACTCATGGCCTTGGAATGCAGAGTTCTGACTGATCAGGCCAATGTCACATCTTTATCCTGAGTCAAAGGGGTAATTAGCCCTCCCAATGCTCATGGCTAGAATGAAAGAGATGTAGGTACCCAAAAGAAATAAAAACAGAAGATAAATATTGGCCAGATTTAAATGAAATATATCCTTTATGTCATAAGAAGTAATGAAAAATTTCTGAGGCATTTATTTTTGTCCTGGAACAGAAATTCTTTTTTTAGATCTTTTTATAGGTAGTACAAACCTACTGAAGAGAATTTTACTATCTTTTCTTGCTATACTATACACACACACACACACACACACACACACATATGTGAGATATATGGATATATGTAAATATGTCAGGGAAATTTTTTAACATTGGAAGTTCAAAGTGGAAATAACCTGTCAGCCCCATATCCAATCATCAGTAATAAAATACAAGATTACAGTGGTAATATGACTGGCTTTGCTTTCCCCGAGTTCCTTCCATAGCATCCCTACAACTTCAGTATGGGTTCAGCTTTAGGAAAGATACCTCCAATGAGAGGATAAGTCTGCCCTCTCTCTTTTTGTATTCTAATGGTGATTGGAGATATGTCATGGTGTCTCTATCATTAATTTTGTCCACTAGGAATCAGGAAGAAAGTAAATCTTCTACCACTTCCATGAGTGTGAAAGCTTCTAGGATAGACCTGACCTTGACTAAAGAGCAGGTTCTTACTGTATATTTAAAAAAATTTAAAGATATTCTGTCCTAATCTTTTCATCTATGGGTTAGTCTTATCATCTTTTTTCAGTTTTTTCTTGAATGAGATAGTTAGTTCTTAAGTCTCCTAATTATACTGCCTATTTTCTTCTTCTTGTGCTCCAGTTTGTACCTAAAGTACTTTTAGTTTTCCTTACCCAGTCTACTATCTTTGTATTTTAACTTTGTATGTATAGACCATTTACATTTGTTGTAATTATTGAAATGTTTGGATTAAGGTCTATTTTATTATTTTTGTTTATTTCATTTTTTCATTCTTCTATTTTCTGTTTCCTGACTGGTCTTAGGTTTTTTGAACATTTTTTAGTATTTCATTTTAACTTTTATATTGTGCATTCAATTTTATCTCTTTGTATAGTATTTTTTGGTTTATTGCTAGGGATTATCATACACATACTTAGCATGGTCTGCTGACAGTCAATATTTTACTACTACAAGTATAATGTAGAAACATTACTGAAGTTCTTTTATGTTGTAATTCTTTTATATATTATTTGTATTTACATTTAAATTCTGTTCATTAATATACATTTTTATTTCAATTATCGAATATATTTTAAAGATCTGCCTATAATAATTTATTATATTTGCTGGGATATTTACCATGTCTGTTGTTCTGCCTTAATTTCTAATGTTACAGCTTTCTCCCTGACTTCATTTCCCTTCTCTCTGAATAACTTTCTAAAGCAATTCTTTTAAAAACAAGTCTGTTGTCAATGAATTCTTTTTTCTTTTATCTGAAAAATATGGATTTCACCTTCAATTATGAAGACTATTTTCACTGAATGTATATTCTTTTAGCACTTTAGAAAAGTTCCATTTCCTCTGGCCTTATGGTTCTGATGTGAAATCCAAAATCAAATTTAATTTGCATTTTGGTTTCATTGAGTACAGACTGGGGTAAACAGAAGGGAAGAAATGGTATACTCATCACAAGTTTGATGAGACTTTAAAGTCTGTTCTTTATCATACTGAGCTTATATATTCTGTCCAAATCATGTAGTTGAATTTAGTGGAAGACAAAAATTAGAGTATGCTGACTTCATCTTACCCAGAACCTCCCTATGCATCTACTTTGAAGGAGTCTGGGTATATAGTTCAACAAAAACCCTAAACACACATTTTTATGTTCATAATTATGTATGCCATGTGTGTATGTGCACACACGTGCGCATATGCATGTGCATGCATTTAGCAGACACATAGTACTAAGTGTGTACAAGTATAGTTTTAGATGTACTAAAAATTTATTCACTGCCCATGACATTCTGATAAGTATATACAATTATTGTCCCATACTTTACAGAAGAGGAAATGAAGAATTGAAAGTTGAAGTAACTTGACTGAAGTCACACAGTTTAATAAGTGGTAGAACCAATATTCAAATACCTGGAGAATTTGATTTCAGAGTCTAGTTCTTAATCATTACACTGAGGTGCCTCTAATTAATTTTTTGTTGTTGTTATGCAACAATAATAACAAAAGCAAGGAGAAATAATACCTCATTATTACTGAAATCTTTCTAAATTTGTTTTATATATACATTATGTCATGGAATGAATTTGTTCCTTTGTCCAACCTTTAGTGAGAATTGTGTCAGGTGCTATGATAGTTCCTACAGCTCTAGAAGTAAACAGGCAAATCCTGTTCGTAGGTTATATTCTTCTAGCAGGAGGAGTCATTGAACAAACGACTCACATACCTTTATGTGAGCACAGTTGTGAGAAGTATTGCAGAGGAGACTGTTAGTGGAGAGAGCCGTCTAGTGAAATCTCTCACTGAAGACTACCAATTAGGATGGGATAGATTGTTTTGGTATAACAACCTCAAAATTTCAGTGGCTTGAAATAATAAAAACTTATTTCTGGCTTGTCCTACATGACCATCAGAAGGGCCGAGAGCTCTGTTCTCCACTGCTATTTTCATCCTCCTCACTCCAGCACATATGGACAGAGCAGTCACTAACCCATGACTATTCTCCATAGGGGAAGGGAAGAGCAAGGTAAACAGGACTGGTGATTAAACTTCCTGCCAAGATGTGTCAAGGTAGCTTCTGCTTATCCCTCAGGGGCCACAATAAGGTCATGGTCCCAATTAAATTGGGCTATGAAATGTGTAGTCCTACCATTCTTCCTGTGAAGGAGGAAAATGAAAAATTTGGGGAGAGCAGCACTAAAATCTGCCAGGCAGGTCCTGAGGTCAGGGAAGGTTTCCTTAGGAGGCAATGTTTGAGTTGAATTCTGAAGCAGGAGACAAAGAATTGGGGTGGTAAGAAGATGACATGGCAAATGTGACTGAAGTGATAACCCTGGCCGCAGGCCTTGGGAGCTAGTTTAGAGATTGGGCATTTGTCCTAAGAGTTACAGGAAGTCAATAAGAGGGTTTAAGTGGAGTGAGAATCAGGCGTGTATTTTGGATAGGATGCCATGGCTGGTGTGAATAGATAGGAGTGGGCAGGATGAAGAATGAATAAGGGTAGGTTGATGGGGAAG
Organism: Sciurus carolinensis; assembly: GCF_902686445.1. NCBI lineage: Eukaryota > Metazoa > Chordata > Mammalia > Rodentia > Sciuridae > Sciurus > Sciurus carolinensis. The sequence continues at coordinate 99,493,024 of NC_062222.1, forward strand.
CTGTGGTCCTAGTACAGCTAGAGAAGATGGAGACTTGATTTAGGCAGTGACAGTTGAGAGAAGTGGGTAGATTAGAGAAGCAGGGCTTAGAGATTGGTCAGGATCTTATGTGAAACTTATGAGCCATCTCTTCTGAGTGAGGAAACCAAAACTTGGAGAAAGAACAGAGCTTGGCTTCTAAATGCCAAAGTAGGGATTCAAATCTGAGCCTGGTTCCAAGAGTTCCAAGACTTGCGCTCTGTTGCACTACTTCAGCACAATATTTTGAAGTCTATTGTATGTGCCTGGAATAGAGAAAGGGTGCAAATTTTCACAGCTCTGCCTTGGCTCAGATGGAACTTGCAGACCCTTTGATGGCAGATGTCATGACTCACTGTCATTTGTTCACCTTAGAGCCATGCCAGCTGCACAGCAAATCCCAGGTGACTTTATACTGATGTGAAATTAAACTAAAAATTGAAAATCATATTTAAATGCTTCCAATTTGAATTGATTTATACTCAGGGCTAGAGTCTTTTGTATTATAAGATATGTTAGGATTGGTTAAAGTACCTTAGAGAGTTTAGTTGACCCCTATTCCTTCCTCATTGCATCCCTTCTCCTTTCTTATTCTCTGTTCTCTTTTTCTTTCTTCATCAATCCATTTGATCATCAAACACTTCCTGAGTGACATCAATTTTGGGGCAATATGGCAAAGTGATTCAGAATATAGTCTTTAAAATTGTTGTGTAATAGCCCCATTCCATCTTCTCTGTTGACATAAAATTCCAGGTCTAGCTCGGTATCCACTGGTTCATGAACCTTCCTCAGTCTCTGTCCACCAGTACTAAATGACCTGCATTCACTGTGGCTGTTTTAAGCCCATCTGTCTTAGATTAACCCCCTACTCCCCTTTGTAGTCTGTTCCCTCTTGACATTGAGGAACTCATTTTTTATACTTGTATTTTTCTCAAATGCACTCATCATGGTGTTAAGCACACAGTTACTTCCTAATACATCCAAGAAAAGAAGGATGAATGGTGTTTTATCTTAACCTTTTTATAGCACATAGATTTCAGCATGATAAACTGAAACACAAGGGTCTTGAAATATAATCTGTAATAAAAAATTTCAGATAACACAGTCAGAAACCCAAATCAAATATTAAAAATTTTAAATGGTAAAATTAACAATATTGCTATGGGTGGTGATGGAAGAACAAAAATTCAACTTATACAATTAATGTCCTTTTTGTTTCTCAGTTATATGTCCAAAGACTATCTTGGTTTCCAGGACTTTATGATCCAGAATATCTTTCCTACCTAGTAATCTTTAGTATACAGTTTGTTCTAATTTTTGCCTTTCTAAGCATCACAAAATTTTGCTTGAAAGATAACAAAAAAACCAGAGATAAGTATAATTTAGAATAATTCCAAATAAGATTTTGATTAAAAGAACTGAAATTATATGTATCAGAAAATTCAGTAACAATATGTCTTATTGGTCATATTCTGCCTTATTTCCTTTTTTACCACTAAATCTCTAATTATGCTATGCTGGATGACCCCATGAGCTATGAGAAGGGAACTGTGAGGAAATGCCAGGTGGTCTTTGTTATGTGTTAATATTCTGCAGTAGTGATTAGCACAAACTGTTCAGCTGGCGTGGATTTTGTTTTTGTTTTAAATAAACTTTATTTTTTAGAATGGTTTTGCATTTACAGAAAAATTGCAAAGCTAATACAGAGTTCTCAAACTTGTTAAGTCTAGTTTTACGTATTAATAACATCATACTTTAGTGTGGCACATTTGCTATGAGTAACAGATATTGATATATTTTTTTAACAACAGTCTTTAATTTTTCTACATTTCCTTAATACTTAACTAATATCCTTTTTTCTGCTCCAGGACCATGTTACATTTTGTCATCATGTATCCTTATGTTGCATTGTATCAAGGGTATGTAGTATCAATGTGGCATTGATACTTGCTAGACTCCTGTTTTCAGGTTTCTCCATGAAACACTTATTCTTCCTTCCCCTTTACATACTGCACTCTTTGGAAGGAAGTCATTATGTGGAGCCCACACTAATAAGTTAGAGTTATGCTCTGCCTCCTTGATCACAAAATATTTACATAAGTTGTTTGGAGTTTTTCTACACAAGAGGTTTTCTTATTTATTTATTTTACTATAGACTAATGGGCATTTATATTTTATAGTTCTATACTTTGGGTTATAATCCCATACTTCTTTTTGTTGTTCCTAATATTCTATCTTTGGCTTTTTGAGGTCTTTGTCAGTTTCTGTGTTCTCCACCTTATGGATCTTCCTCTCCTCCTCCCTGCTCTTTCCCTCCCTCCCTCCTTCCCAACCTACATTCCTTCCTTCCTTCCTTCCTTCCTCCCTCCCTCCCTCCCTCCCTCCCTCCCTCCCTCCCTCCCTCCCTTCCTTCCTTCCTTCCTTCCTTCCTTCCTCCCTTCCTCCCTTCCTTCCTTCCAGAACAACAAAATGATCTAGACTCATCTTGTATATTTCCTGCCCTAGTCCTAGAATCAGCTATTTATTCAAGAAGGCCTGTTTCCTTTCACTGAAGAGTATTGGAAATCAAGATCAAGAGCTAAATATGTTTGTTACTACTAGGAAGTCTTTGCCCTTTTAGATCCTCTTAGCTTATACAGCAAATATATATATGATCAGACCCATGTCAGTGCACATATCTAAAATATTTCTTTATGAAACCATCTGTCTCCAGATTAAGCCATACATTAGTTATACTGATATCTCCAACTGTAATCCATTACCTATGTGGATGGATGGATCATAGCCTCATCTCCTTATATATCTGAACACTAACAATAAACAAACCTGGCTCCCACCATCATCCATTTATTAAATTGCTTAGATTCACCCTCATCTCACCTGGAAGAGCACATAAGTGAAGTTGTGGCCTCCCAGGATATGTATCCAGAGCCACCCTCTTCATTTGTGTTGTTAATTTTGATCACATGGTCAAGATGTTGTCTAGTTTGTTCCTATTATAAAGTTACTGTTCTCCCTTGGGAATAATAGGCAGTTCAAAGTTATTTATTTTGAGACCATACAAATACTGTGCTTCTTATCAAACTTTCTCCCATTGATTCCCAAGGTCAGAGCTTGTGTGTGTGTGTGTGTGTGTATGTATATAGGATATTTGGTGATGTTAGTTGTTCGTCTTCATATTAGGGAACTGTTTAGGCTGAGACAAGAGGATTGCAAGTTCAAGGTCAGCCTCAGCAATTTAGTGAGGCCCTGTCTTAAAAGTAAAAAGGACTGGGGATGTAGCACAGTGGTAAAGTACCTCTGGATTTAATCCCCAGTACCTTGTCATCCCCACTCCCCAAAAAAACTCTACTAAAAATAGTTTAAGATTTACTTGGAGATTTCCTCCCCCTAGACTGAGGGTATTAATCAAAGCATTACATTCTAATGTTACTTGGATTAGTTCTTTCCCCGACCCATCTTTCCCAATGTGGTTATTATTCAGTCAGGATTCACTTTGTATGTATTTCAACTTTAGGGTTTTCACCTATGCTTATTGATTTAATTATATATTTTTTCCAATATGTAAAAGAGTAACATTCTTCCATATTTAAAACTGTATAAAAAGGTACAATCACAAATGTCACTCACTTCTCTATCCTGTGTTCCTATCACCTCATCCCTTTGTAGGTAACCAGTTTCATTGGTTTGTGATCCATTATTTCTGTGTTTCTTTTTTGCAAAAATAATAAGAGAAATTTATGGTGTCTTATTTCTTCTTATATAAAAAGTACCAAACTCTGTTTACTATTTTTTCTGAAACTTTTTAAAATGAATAATATATCCTGGAAGTTATTCCGTATCAGTTTACAGAGAACTTTCTTATTCTTTCTTACATCTACCTAGTTTTCCATTGTGTGAGTTTATTCAATCACATCCTATGTTTGAAATTTAGATATTTTTTAATATTTATGGTTCCAAATAATGATCTAATGAAGAATATTGTACATATGTGTTGAAGGTATGTTATCAAGGTAAATTTCTAAGTTGGTCATTGTAGTCATGATATGTGGGGTAAAGGTTAATGTGTGTAGTTTTATTATTGAGAAATGCCTCTGCATAGTTGTAAACTTCTGCCTTCTCACTGGTCACACGCGAGAGGGCTTGTCTTCCTTCAGTCTCACCAACAGACTGTATTATCAATCCTTTTTTTTTCTGCCAATATGCTGAGTGAAAATTGTATTTTGATGTAATTATATTATGGATTTCTCTTTTAAGCGAAGTTGAATATATTTTCATCTTTTAAAGTAATTTTTAATCTTTTATGTGAATTATCTATTCATGTTGTTCATTTTTCTATAGTACTTTTGGTCTCTTTTTCATCAAAATTTTAAAGTTATTTATAAATTTGGGACATTAGTTCTTTATGCTATATTTGTAATTTTTTAAAATTTGCCTTATGACTTTGCCTATATTTTGCTATTCATTATTTTGATAGTGAAATATAAAAAATTATATCTGACTTTTAACTGTGAATTAGAAAATGTTTCTACCTTCAGGTTATAGAGTAAGTTAGTTATTTAAAATTAATTATATAGTTGTATTTTTAGAATATCAGATCAATTTGGAGTTCATTTTTATGGTTGGCATGAGAAATGGATAAAAATTTCTTTTTCCAAATAGCTATTCAGTTGTCTCATCACCTTTTGTTATAAAGTCTAGGATCAGGAGTTCAAAGTCAGCCTCAGAAACTTAGAGAGGCTGTAAAAACTCAGCAAGACCCTGTCTCTAAATAAAATATTAAAATATTAAAAAATCCTGGGGATGTGGCTCAGTTGTGAAGTGCCCCTAAGTTCAATCCCCTGTATTAAAAAAAAAAAAAAGTTCTACTTTGGCCCTGCATTTTAAGATGTACCTGTATTATATACTAGAATACTAGAATAACTTCCATCTGCAGTTAGCTCTCTTTCTGGATTTAGGATTTTTGTTTCACTGGTCTGTGTATCTCTTTGTGCTCCAGGACAATACCATTTTAGTTATAGAGAGTTTTTAGTAGGTTTTAATGTTTCTGGTATGGATATTCCTTCTTCACAACTCTTCCTTGTCATTGTTTTCCTAAATACTCTGGTTTGGTTATTTTTTTGTATGAAGCAAAGATGTAGTAAAATCAATTTGCCTTTTTCCAGGAGGCAGGGAAAAAGGTGGGTTTTTTTTCTTTTTAAGTTAGGATTTCACAAAATTATGTATTGGCTTAATGATAACAAACATCTTTTATCGATGCTGAGACATCCTGACTGGAACCAGAAATGTCTTTTCATCCATTTAAGTCTGCATTTGTATTTTACATGAGTGTTTTAGTCACGTATTTTGGAACTTTTAAAGTTTATTTCTAAATATTATCTCTTTTTCTATGTCATTGCAAATAGGGTTTTCTCTACCATTGTAAGTTTTTAAAAATTTCCATTTAAAATCATTGCATAGTACATTCTTTTTGTCATTTCAAACTATCTCAGTACATCCAGACTCTGTGCTAGCCTCAAAGATATTTCTTCCATGAGTAACATCCTTTGCATCAGTAGATAAGTTTAAAACTTCACACATGTTCTGTGAGCTGGAATCTACAGAAACCCTTCATTATCTAGAACTTAAAAGAACAACTGCTATCAAATGAGAATATCATTCTGGAAACTCTGTGGGTTGCTCTTTGGATTAATGCAACAGAAATGTTTTGATGGGATCAAAGGGAGGAACAGGACCAGAGAAAGGCCCCAGTCTCCTTAAAGGTGCATCAGCATATGGAAGCACAACTCTTCAATAACATAGGAGTGACTTCTGCAAACCCAAATAGTTACTGGTTCTGAGTTTTTGCGAGCCAACCTTTCCAGAGGTGAAGTAGGTTAAGTATTTTGCCATACACAAAGTACTGGTAGTTTTCTTCCTGTCCACAGGAGCTGTAGTACTTCAGTGTAATCTTTGTATTTGACATTTTTCTGTCACCTTTTAGGCATTTGAAGTTGTGCCAAAAGTAGAGATCTTTTTTTTCTATACCTAATCTCACAGCTGTGGAGTTGCATGATTCATTCTGAAGCACAGATTAGGGATGGTGATTATTTATGCAAAAGTTCTGAATATTTGCATAGTCATGAGATTTAAGAAAACTTGCAAACTATTTTTTTTTTTATAATTCACTTTTAGCAATGGTATGCCTTGCACTCACTACCAAACATAGATACTAAAAATACCAAAAAAAAAAAAAACAACAAAAAAAAAACAAAAAAAAACCCCACAAATTTTTAGAATAATGCTGAAGTAAAATCAGAAACTCACTCTCATCTTCTTGCTGAGTTTGGACTGAGGTCATATGTGGTTCTATAGGGAGCCTTGTGCACCTGGTTTTTCATTCCATCCATTTATCCCTTATCCAGATCCTGTTCTCACAGATGTTTTGTCAAAATACCTATAAAAGCATCTTTTTTATAATATAATATAGTTCTAATAACCTTTCAACACCTAATTTATTGAAGGCAATTAAATTTTGCTATCTAGCATGGATGAACTGATCAGATTAAGAAACCATCTCTCTCACTACACACATGTGTATGTGCACTTTTATTTATTTGCTTGTGTAATTCATTTCACCTTTCTTAACTGTGATGGTACTTCTGATTCTTAACAACTTCAAAGCCATCACTAAAATGTTAATATTTTTGGAATTTAATAGGTAATAATAATAGACAATATTTGTTGTACACTTCTGTACCAGGCTCTATTACTTTTTTTTAAAAAAGTTTCTGATAGTCTTTAATTTTATTTACTTTTGCCCAAAACAGACTTTTCAGTATAAGTGAAACACAATAGGAAAAACCATGATTGTATTGTTCATGTACTAGTCCTAAAACATGTAGAAAAGTATCTATGTAGGTTTGTATAAAAATATAAAGTTCTCCCAATAGCAATGACTTTCCAGAAATAATAGTATGAAGTAATTAAAATAATTTTCAAGCACATATGCCTCCTTTTACATAGTTTGACATGAGTTTTATGAGAGCCAAAGTGAAATCAGAAGTCAGCACCTTTACTTAAAGGTGCTGAAATGAAGAGTGTGAATGAACAGTCTTTGTAAGAGAAATGTCAATACAAAAAGGTTACAGATAACATTCAAATCATCAGCATTGCAAGTGCTTTCAAAACAATAATAATAATAGAGGACTAAAACCCAGACACTATTTCAAACAATGTATTATTCTTCATAGAAGCCCTAGTAAGTAGTTGCTATTATCTGCATTGAACAAGTGAGGAAACTGAGGCATGCTAAATAACTTGCCTAAGCCAGGTTGTACATTTCACTACTGGAGTGAAAGCTAAGGGTTCTGGTTATTAAAATAACAGATATCAGAGCATTGTTATTATTATTATTTTTCAGTAGTTCCCTGATATCCATATCCTTTCTGGTTTCCTTTGTTGGGTTAATAATTTATTGGTATTTCCAAACTAGTTATTCCCCTTTACCTTTCTCTCTTTCTCTCTGTCTCCCCACACCCTCCCTTCTTTCCTTCCTGTGCTTCGGGTTGTGCTTGGTAGTCGAGTACTCTGCCACTAAACTACATTATCAGCCCCATACTTTCTATGTCCACTGAAGTAGAAAGAGATTCAATTCAGTGTCTTGTCCAGTATTTTATGACATTCATACATCTTTTACTAACAAATCCTTTTATTTTATTAAGTAGCAATACCCCTTAATAGATTAACACCCATTAAAGGATATTTAGTGAGATAAAGAGCTAACAAATGTATGCTTAGTGGGCACAAGGTAAGAGGAATGTAATGATAACTTACTCTTTTCTATTTCAATTCTCGGCTTTGTGAAATTTTATGATCCCAGGTGGAAAAAGAGATTGCAGAAATAGTCCTGTAGATGACCTTAGTAATTTTGGAAAACTAGTGAAGATTTGTAATTTTTTACTATTCATGTATTTAACATTAATAGGAGTGGTACAAGTGAAAGAAGCAATCATATTGCTATTTGTGTTCATTTACTTAAAAAGTTTTTGAGCACTAACTGAGGTGCCTGGGGTATAGCAATAAACAACACAGGCAAGGATCCCTACCCGCATAGAGCCTACAGTTCAGCGGAAGGAGAAACTTAAGAAGAAATAAGCATAACGTGTATGGATAGATGAGTAAATGACAAGGTGTATTATAAGATGAGAGGGGACACAGGGAAAAGTAGTAGTACGGTAGTTTAAGGGAGTTGAGACTATAGAAAGAACTAATAGTATAGAGTTAAGGAAATCAGGAGAGCATGTATGTGTGCTCATATGCAGTGCACACACATGTGTACACACAGATGGGCAGTATTAAAGAGAAGTGCCAGGAAGAGTTCATTGAGAAGATGAGATTAGAAAAATGATTTCAGAGGGTTTAGGGAGTAACCAAGTGGCTCTCTGGGGGTAGAACTTTCCGGGAAGAAGGAAGGCCTAAAACAAAGCTTCTAAGGCAGGGATGAGTCAGGAAAGTTTAAGGAATAGAATGAGCAAAATAAGGGGAAGATAATGGCATACCATGAAGTCTGTGAGCCATTTATAGGGCTATGATTTTAACTCTTAGTGAAATGTAGAGGCATTAGGGCATTTTAAGAAGAAAAGTCACATCTGACATTTTTATAGGATCATATTGTGCATCTGTTGAAGAGAGACTGGAGAGGAGAACAGGAGCAGAAGCATGAGCTCTGGGGAGGCTTTCAGAGTGCTGTGAGTGAGAGGTGGTAGAGCCCGGACCGTGGTGGTAAAGGATGTTCAAAGAGACAAGTTTCTGTATTTGTTTTGAGGGTTATACCCTAAAGATTGGATAGGGATTAGATATACAGCATAAAGGAAAGAAAGCTGTCAATGAGACCCTAAGGCTTTTGATCTGAGCAACTAGAAGGATTGGAGTTACACTCAGCTAGGGTGAAGGAGGCTGTATATAAGTAGTTTTTGAAGGAAAAGCATCAATTCTCCTTGGTCATGCTGAGATTGACATATCTTTTGGATATCCAAGGCTGAAATTGAAGGGCCTGTTGGAATGTAGATGTTATGTAAGGTCATGAGACTGAATAATATCACCAAGGTGGTGAGAATAGTTAGAGACAGAAAGCAAGATCAGAGACTGACATGAACTGGAAGGGGAGAATAAAGGAACCAACAGTGGAAGATGAGAAAGAGAAATCAGTGAGGTAGAAGGAAAGCCCAATCAAATATGTTATCTTGCTGGGCAATGGCACATGCCTAGAATCCCAGTGACTCCAGAGGATGAAGCAGAGGATTGCAAGTCTGAGGTCGGCCTCAGCAACTTAGCAAGGCCCTCTCTCAAAACAAAAAATAGAAAGGATTGGGGGATGTGACTTAGTGGTAAAGCATCCCTGGGTTCAATCCCCAGCACACCCTCCTCACCAAAGAATATGTAATCTTTAAAGCCAAGTTAAAATATATGAATGATGCTGCTAAGAAGATAAGGACTGATTTTTGACCACTGTATTATGCAACATAAAGTTCATTGCTGACATATGCAATAACGGTTTCAGTGGAGCAAAGGGACAAAGCTTTGTGAGACTGCATTTAATAGTTAGAAAACAAGTATGTGAGACATTGACTATAAACACCTGTTTGAAAGACTTAGGCTGTAAAGGAGACCTAAGAAATAAGGTGGTTGTAAGGGGAAAGTGGAATATGTGTATATATATATATTTTTTTCTCTTATCATATATATATGACATATATATAAGATAAATAAAAACATATTTTTATGCTAATATAAATGATCTCTTGGCCAGGAATGGTGGTACATGCTTGTAATCACAGTAATTTGGGAGACTGAGGCAGGGAAATGACAAGTGTGAGGCCAGCCTGGACAACTTAATGAGAACCTATCTCAAAATAAAAAAGTTCTGGGGTTGCAGCTCAGTGATAGAGCACCCCAAGCCCAATCCTCAGTACTGTACCTAAAGGAAATAAAAGAAAAAGAAATGATTTGTTAGAGAGTAAAAAAATTGATGATGTTGGAACAAAAGAGCAGAGTTGCTAGAGCCAAGTTGTGAACTGAATTGCAACCCTCCCAAATTCATATGTGAAAGCACTGACACCCAGTACCTCAGAATGTGATTTTATTTGAGGATTGTGTCCTTAAGGAGGTTAATTTTAAATGGAATGAGGTCATTAGGGTAGGCCCTAATCCAATATGACTAGTATCCATGTATGAAAAGATTAGGATGCAGATACACACCGAGGAAAGACCATGTGAACACACAGGAAGAAGATGGCCATCTGCAAGCCAAGGGGAGAGGCCTTACAAAAAGCAACCCTATCAACACCTGGATCTCAGACTTCTAGACTCCAGAATTGTGAGAAAATAAATTTCTCTTGTTTAAGCCACCCAGTCTGTGGTAATTATTATGGGATCCCTAGCAAACTAATACAAACCACATGCTTGAATAAACAGGGGATTGAATGCAAAGCATAACAGAGATTAATTTAAGTTAAAAGTAAAGCTACTCTACAAGAGTCCCATTTACAAATGAAAAAGTTGAGACTCATGAAGGTTTAGGTAGGAGAATTGCAAGTCTAAGGCCAGTCTCAGCAACTTAGGCCCTAAGCAACTTAGCAAGACCCTGTCTCAAGATAAAAAATTTTAAAAAGGGCTGGGGATGTGGCTCAGTGGTAAAGTATCCCTGAGTTATATTTCCTACCCCTACCACAAAAAGGGACATGTGGCTTGTCTAAAGTTATATCCCCACTAAAGCCAAATTTTCTAATTCTCTCATGTTTTCCCCTTATTTATATTAGTATATAAATAATCTATTTCAAATATAAAGATATTTTCAATGCTATTCATTTTTAGTCCCATAGTTCAAAGTTTAAAAATTACATACAGTTGAAATGGTTTCCTTCCAACCAACTTGCCTAGCTCTACCACCCCCATTATGCTTCTTGGAGACACCAGATAACTCAGTATCTTACATTTCCTTGCATAAATAATTCACACACAAACACACACACACACACACACAAATACATGTATCTTTCTTCCCCATTCTTTTTATAAAAAATTTTCCCCATTCTTTTTGTTAAATGTAAATCTTATTTATCTTTTCTTCCTCAGAACCGCTTGGCCTACTCTCTTTCTTCCTTCAGAGCAGTCTTACTGAATAGCTTACACAAAATAGCAATAACTCCTTGTCCCCAAATCAGCCCTTGGCTTTATTTATTTTTTTTATTTCCTTTATTTTTTATCATAATACTTATTGCTATCTCACATACTATATTTTTATTTTCATTTTTCTTACTTCATGGCAACCATTAATCTTCTTTCTATAATTTTGTCATTTCAAGAATATTATTTATATGAAATCATATGGTAAATGACCTTTTGAGATTGGCTTTTTTCCTCAAATGCTGTTGAGATCTATTAAAGTTGTGTCATGTTCCAACAGTTCCTTTGGCATCCCGTGTCTATCCTTTTCAGTGCTGAGTAGAGCTTTATGGCATATATACACCACAGTTTGTTTAACTATTCATTTATTGATGGATGTGTGGATTATTTCCAATTCTGGGCTATTACAAACAAGGCTGCTGTGAATATTCATTTCAGTTTTTTGTGTGAATGTAAATTTTCAGTCCTCTAGGATAAATGAATGAGAGTGTAATTGCTGGGTTGTCAGATAAGAATATGATTATTTCTTATGGAAATTGCCAAAGTATTTCCCAGTGTTGCTGTTTCATTTTACAGTTCAACCAGCAAAATTAAGATCATTTCCCTTTTAAGATGTTTTTAAAACAAGGGAGCTTTTTATGATGTGTCATATCATGTGTTCTATCAGCCATCTTGTAAATTTAACAAAGGCTGAGATTTTGTTATTGTGTCTGTGTATATATGCTTCCAGCACAAGGCCTAGCATGTAGTATTGTGTAAATATTTATTAAATGAAATGAATCACAAGCATGGGCTGTAATATGGCCTATTAATGTGATAATTTCTAATGTGGCTTTGATTAAGTGGAATTATTTTGCATGAATAATATTCTAATTTTGATGTCTCCTTTTATTCCCCTCTTGCCTAAAAACCTGCAATTATGTTGATTTTGACTCTGGAAGATTTGTTATTTCTTTAATTACAGAATCAGTATACCTTTTAAAAGTTTTGATATCCCAGCAGAATGTAAACTAAAAGAATTTTTTAAAGACAGAGCTCCAAGTTATTGTAAATGGAAAATGAATATGACCTACAATGTCTTAACATGCAAGATGTGACATTGCTAAAATGGAGTTAAGAGCATTAGACTCCATAGCTTAGCATTCTTTCATAGCCCAGATGTAAGAGTACATCTCTCTTCTCAGAAACCCTCAGGTATGCCAAAGCAATTTTTACAAAAGTTGTAGCCTCTGCACTCAGGAGGGTCTTTACATGTCCTAAATTTGAACCATTGAGGTTGGAACAAAATTGACATTTTATGGAAAAGTAAATCATTATTTTTATTTAGCAATAAGATTTATGTAGATATCCCTAGAGGATTACGTTAGTATTTCTATAAGGTATTTTCCAAAGTCTGAATTAGGGGAAGATAATCAGAGATAATATATATCCAAATGATTTTTTTAAGGCTTTATATTCTTAATTTCTTGTTAGTTAGACTTTTGAGTCTTCTGCACCACTCTACCAGAATTCTTTTTTTACATAGTTTCCTCTGTACTAAGAGTTAATTCTTACCTTTCAATGGGAGAGAGCTTCCTTCTGTATCAGAAAAACTCATAACATTATTCTCTCCCATTATGAAGATTTTTCTTTTTTTTTTTTTTTGGTAGCAGGGATCAAACTCAGGGTCGCTCAACCACTGAGCCACATCCCCAGCTCTATTTTGCATTTTATTTAGAGACAGGGTCTCACTGAGTTACTTAGCACCTTGCTTTTCCTGAGACTAGCTTTGAGCTCCCCATCCTCCTGAACATCTCTTTCAACTTTATGTTTCTTAACCTTGCCCTTTCAACAATCATCAGAGGTACAAAGTTGCCTTCTTTGAACCCTTGGATTTAAGCTTTACAAACCTGGAAATTCCCTCTCATCTATTAATGACCACAATTTATAATATATTTTAAGATCATAATACCTATTTGTATAATTCACACCCAAAATTAAGCAGTATGGCACAGCAGTTATGAGTGTGGCCTTGGGGTTGACATGTTGAGTCAGTGATGGCTTGTACAGTAGTGAAGATAAGAGACAGAGTGCTTAGATAGGCCTGTGTCTGAGTCCTGGACTGGTTCCTGGACTTCAATTGTCCATCTGTAAATTGGGAAGTGACATGGGGTTGATGTGAGGATCAGAGGAGATAAGACATATGGAGCCCTGAGTAAAATGCTTAGCCCACCTCAGTGCTCCATAATTACTAGCCTTTAATTGTAAGCTTCATGAGGGCAGAGATTTGATCTGTTTTGTTGATAGCTGTATTCTCATTATGTAAGACTATTCCTTTTAGATTAACAAGTACTTGCTGAGTAAGTGAAGGAATAGTTATTAAAGATCTCATTCTGGAATACCACTGTGTAGTCAGTTATCTTTCTCATCCCAAATCACAAACTGTAGAAACTTCTCATGCAAGCTCATTTCTTTCCTATCCAGATCTTATGATTCTTTCCTGTACCCTCTTTTCACATATTTATTTACCTAGCACTGAGGTCCTAAGAATACCTAATGTGGAAGGTTTCATCTCTGCCCTCAAGGAGCTTCTGTCTTGAAAGGAAAAACAGACCTGCTGCTTCCTGCTTCTGGATAAGGCGCCAATGCTGGTTACTTTTCATTCTCTGTGGTATCTCTTACAGCATTGTCAGCTGAGTTCAACATGTGTATCTTCTAGAAAGCATTGCCACGTGTGATTTGGATCGAGCAGAAAGTCCAAATGTTTATGGGGAGATGTTTGTTTTCAGTTTCTTATTTTTTATTTTGTTGCCAAAAGAGTTTTCACTTGTCATCCTCTTTTTGACTGGCTTCCAGAAGAATTGTAGATACAAAGCAACAGATGGTCTGGAAGACAGTTTCACAATGTCCCTTGGGCCTAGCAAAATCCCACTTGCCACCCAGACATCACAGTTTCTTGAAAAACCTTCAAAGCTTCTCCAACTTGTTTTTCATTGCAAAACAGTACAGTGCTTGGAAGTCACTATAGCATAGTTTATAACTACCAAAGTGAAACTCTGACTGTTAGAGCTCTCTGTAGAATAAACAAATATATCATACATATTGGCACAGATATCTTTAAATTAATTTTATTTTAATGGTTAAGCATGTTCTGAAATGTCATAGGGGAAATATGTTTGTATATCTTTACAACCTTAGAAATGATGCCAAGCAAAGATGTTCTGTGGATTAATATTGGCACTTAGTTAAAATGCTAATTAGATTCCAAAACTAATTTAAAAATATGGAAATTGGTTAAACAGATAGGTTATCTAAAGATGGCTCAATCAGATTTATTTTAATGCCTTTCTAAGCAATTTTCATATATATATCCACACACAAACATGTACACCCACACATATACATACTTATATTATAAATGACTTATGATCTTATGAAAAAATGAATTAATCTTCTGAATATGAAATTTTTAATTTGTTACTTCATAGATATCTCTTTTACAACTATAGAATTAAACAGAGAACTTATCCCTTTTGTGCCAGTAGAGAAATTATAGGCTGCTTTATTAGTCAGTTATTTGTCAGGTGAATAACTTAAAAGCCCTATATTTTTATTTTTAGTTACTTTTTTCATAATGACAAATTGCATAAAGAATTTTTTGATTTCAAAAATAAGCATAATTTGCTGGGCATGATAGCACACACCTATAATCTCTGTGACTCAAGAGGTTGAGGCAGGAAGATTGCAAGTTCAAAGCCAACCTCAGCAATTTAGTGAAGCCCTGTCTCAAAATGAAAAATAAAAAGTGCTGGGGGTGTGCCCAAAGTGGTAGAGTGCCCCTGGATTCAACCTCCAGAACTAGGGGTTGGGAAGGGAAGCACAATTTGATTTCATCAAAATTGAAAACTTTTTTGCTTCAAAGGACAGTGGCACAAAGGTGAATGCTTAAAATATTGCAAGTCATATATCTGATAATGGTCTAGTACAGAACTCTTATAACTCAACAGAACGGTAGATACTACAATTTAACATGGGCAAGCCAAAGACTAAGTGGTATATAAATAGCAGAAAAAAATTTTTCTCACAGTTCTGGAGGCTGGGAAGTCCTAGGTCACAGTGTGGGCAGATTCAGTGTCCCCTGGGGGCCTGCTCTCAAGTTCACAGATGGCACCTGCTTGCTGAATCATCACAAGGTGGAAGGGCTAAGGAAACTCTCCAGGATTTCTTTTATAAGAGCACTTATCCCATTCACCTACCTAATCACCTACCAAAGGCTTCACCTTCTACCACCACAGCATCATGGATTAGAACCTCAGTACATGACTTACGGGAGGACACACAGCTAATCTAGCATCTGCCACTGCCCCACCTGCTTCATGTCCTCACTTACAAAACAGACCCAGAAATTTTAATTCACCCAGCACCAATTCTAAAGTCTAAAATCCAAATTGTCACCTAAATATCTAAATCAGGTAGGGGCAACATTTCAAGGTATGATTCATCTTCAGGCAAATTTCTCTTAAGCAGTAAACTTGTGAAACCAAACAAATTATGTTTCCAAAACAAAATGGTGGGACAGGTATATAATAGACATTCTACCAAAAGGGAGAAATAGGAAAGAAGAAAAGGGTGATGGATCCTAAATAGGTTCAGACTACAAGGCAAACTCCTTGAGATCTTACAGCTCAACAACCATTTCCTTTGGACTGATGCACTATCTTCCAGATCCACTATACAGCAGAGCTACTGGGTACGATCCTGCCTGTGCAGCCTTGCCAGAAAGGGCTTGGGACCCAGAGGGTTAGGTATCTATGCCCTCATTGTTTTGGGCAGCCCTATCCTCACAATTTTGGATGGAGGTCATCTGGCCCCCTCAATACACATCCTTCTGAAATCAAGGAGGCATCCTGATGATCTCTGAATCTACTCAGTGTCATTCTTCTGTCGTCACTCTTGGCTTCTGTTGAGATGACTGATCCACAATCTTATCAAGTGGTTCCTTGACCACACCCTTTGTTTTCTTGGGTTTTTGTTTGTTTGTTTGTTTGTCTGTTTTTTGTTTTTGTTGTTTTTTGCAGTGAGATAGGTTGAGAATTTTGCAAATCTTAATGTTCCACTTCCTTTTGCTTTTCATCTTTAAGCATTTCCCTTTTCTTTCATTTTACTATAAACAGTGAGAAAGAGCCAAGCCTCATTTTCAGTTCTTTGCTTTGAAACAGGTTTTGCTAAATACAAACATACTTGGAGATATCGCAGGTTCAGTTCCAGATCACCACAATAAAGTGAATATTGCAATAACATGAGTCACATGGATTTGTTTCCCAATACATATTAAAGTTTACATTATACAGTAGTCTATTAAGAATGCAATAGCACTGTCTTAAAAATGTACTACCTTAATTAAAGAATGCTTTATTACAAAAAAAAAAAATGTTAACAATCATCTGACCCTTCAGCTAGTCATAATCTTTTTGCTGGTGTGGGGTTTTGTCTCAGTGTTGTTGGTTGCTATCTGAGCAAGGTAATGGTTATTGAATATTGGGGTTCAATATTCAATATTGACACTGTGACAATTTGAATACTGTGACAATTTCACAGAATAAGACAATAATGAAATTTGCCACTTTGATTGACTCTTCCTTTCATGAGAGATATTTCTCTATCATATGATGCTATTTGATAGCAGTTTACCCAGAGTATAGCTTTTTTCAAAATTGGAGTCAAGTCTCTCAAACCCTACCACTGCTTTATAAATTAATTTTATGTGCTATTTTAAATACTTTCTTGTCATTTCAATAGTGTCTTTACAGACTCCAGTGGATTGCCTCTCCAGAAACCACTTTGTTCATCTATAAGAAGCAACTCCTGGACCCTTGGGTTGTGGCTCAGTGGTAGCGCTTACCTAGCATGTGTGGGGCTCTGGGTTTGATCCTCAGCACCACATAAAAATAAAATATTAAAAAAAGGAGCAACTCCTCATTCATTAAAATTTTATATGAAATTATAGCAATTCAGTCACATCTTCAGCCTCTACTTCCAATTTTCTTATGGTTTGGATATGTTGTGTTCCCCAAAGATTCATGCATTGAAGTCTTGGTTCCCAATGCAGCAATGACCAGAATGGGGATTTAGGGAAGTGATTGGATTATGAGGGCTCTGACCTCATAAATGAAGTAATCCATGCAAATAGTCATAGCTGAATGGACTATGGTGGGAACTGTAGGAGGTGGAACCTGGTTGGAAGGAGTAGGTCCTTGGGGGCATGCCTTCAGGTACTATGCATTTTTCCTGGCCCCTTCTTTTCTCTGTCTCTGTTTCTGTCTCACTCTCTCTTTCCTTCCCAGCTGCCATCAGCTGAGTAGCGTACCTCCACCACACCCTTCTGCCTTGAGGTTCTGCCTCGCTTCAAGCCCAAAGCAATGGAGCCTTCTGACAATGGACTGAAGCCTTTGGAACTGTGTGCCAAAATAAATCTTTCCTCTTTTAAGTTGTTTTTCTTAGGTATTTTTTAAACAGTGATGAAAACTGACTAATACAAATTCTAATTCTTTTGTTGTTCCTAACACAACTGTAGTTTAAATCCCTCAAAGTTATCCATGAGGGTTGGAATCACCTTTTTCCAAACTCTTGTTCATGTTGATATTTTGGCCTCCTCACATGAATTACTAAAGTTCTTAATGGCATCTGGAAAAGCTAATCTTTTCTAGAAGGTTTTCAGTTTACTTTGCTGAGATTGATCAGAGAACTAACTGCCCACAGTAGCTCTCACCTTTTGAGGTATATTACAGCATGGAAATATGACATCATTGTACAGCTCTGTCAGAGCTCTTGGGTGACCAGGTGCATTGTCAGTGAGCAGTGATATTTTGAAAGGAATCTTTTTTTTTTCCCCTGAGCAGTGGGCTTAAAATATCCAGTAAGCCATATTGTGAGCAGATGTGCTGCCATCCAGGCTTTGCACACAGGCAGAGTAGGGATAGTGTAATTCTTCAGGACCCAGAAGTTTTAGAATGGTATATGTGGATTGGATTCAACTTAAAGTCCCGAACTGCATTTAACCCTTAATAAGGGAGCCAGCCTGTCTTTGAAACTTTAAAGCTAGGCATTGACTTTTCCTGTCTGATTATGAAAGCCCTAGCTGACATCTTCAACATAAGGCTTCTCATTCTACATTGAAAAATTGTTGGTCAGTGTAGCCACCTTTATCAATATCTTATTTGGATCTTCTGGAAATTTTACTGCAGTTTCTATAGGAGCACTTGCTGCTTTACATTGCACTTGAATGTTGTGGAGGTGGCTTCTTTTCTTAAACCTCATGAACCAATTTCTACTAGTTTCAGAATTTTCTTCTGCAGCTTCTTCACTTCTTTCAGCCTTTTACAGAATTGAAGAGAGTTAGGACCTTGCTCTGAATTAGGCTTTGGCTCAAGAGAATGTTGTAGCTTGTTGATCTTCCCTGCAGACCGCTACTACTTTCTCCCTATCAGCAATAGGACT
This sequence comes from Sciurus carolinensis, assembly GCF_902686445.1. Taxonomy (NCBI): domain Eukaryota; kingdom Metazoa; phylum Chordata; class Mammalia; order Rodentia; family Sciuridae; genus Sciurus; species Sciurus carolinensis. Next base: position 99,511,684 of record NC_062222.1, read on the forward strand.
ATTTTGCTTTTTTTTTTTTTTTTTTTATCATTTATTGGTTCACTGGAATAGCATTTTTAATTTCCTTCAAGAACTTTTTCTCTGAATTAACAATTTGGCTAATTCTCTGGCACAAGAAGTCTAGTTTTTAGCCTATCTTGGCTTTCAACATGCCTTTCTTGCCAGCTAAATCATTTCTAGCTTCTGATTTAAAGGGAGAGATAAGTGACTCTTCCTTTCACTTGAACACTTAGAGGCATTGTAGGGTTAACTGGCCTAATTTCAATAGTGCTTTATCTCAGGGAATAGGAAGGCCTGTGAAGAGGGAAAGAGACAGGGGAATGGCTGGTTGACTGAGCAGGCAGAACACGCTAATTTATCAATAAAATTCTCTACTGTATGTGGGTATGATCTGTGGCACTGCAAAACAATTACATCAGGGATCACCATAAAAGTTTGAAATGTTGTGAAAGTTACAAAAATGTGTAACAAAGACAAGAAATGAATAAATGCTATTGGAAAAAATAGCATTGGCACTGATATATTGGCTCAATATTTGTTTGCCTCAAGCCTTCAGTCTGTAAAAAACAGTGTCTGTGATGTGCAATATAATGAGGTATGCCTGTAATATACATTGCTCAAAAGTTCCACTGTCCATAAACTAGTGGAACATGAACCATATCTCCCCAAATTTTTTGCCATTTTGTAAGGATGGACTTTCCTATAGATTTCAATAACTTCTTCCTTTTGGCCTGAGACCTCACCAGAACAGCTCCGCATAATCCATATATTTCTACCAACATTCTGTTCACAATTCATTCAGTATTCTCTAAGGAAATTGAGGCTTTCTCTATAGCTCTTCTCTTTTCCTTTCTGGGCCCTCCCCAGGATCATTTTTATAGTTTTTTTGTTCCTGATAATCTAGCCTTTTTCTAGCATGCACCTCAAAATGTTTCCAGGTTCTACCCATTACCCAGTTCCAAAGTTGCTTCTACATTTTTAGGTGTTTATTATAGCAGCACTCCACTGCCAGTACCAAAATCTGTACTAGTCAGGGTTCTCCAGAGAAATAGAACCAATAGAATGTATATACTGAGACAGACAGATTTATTATAAAGAATTGACTCAAGTCATAAAGAAGAATAATATTATGGCAATTGCAGATAAATGGATGGAATTGGAGAATATCATGCTGTGTGAAATAAGCCAATCCCCCAAAATCAAAGGCTGAATGTTTTCCCTGATAAGTGGATGATGATATATAATGGGGGTGGGAGGCTGGGGGTAAGAGAAGAATGGAGAAACTTTATGTGGAGGGAAATGAGAGGGAGGGGTATGAAAAATGGTGGAATGAGACAGACATCATTACCCCATGTATATGCATGATTACACGAATGGTATGATTCTACGTTGTACACAGCCATAGAAGTGAAAAGATGACCCCATTTGTGTACAATGAATCAAAATGCAGTCTGTAAAAATTAAAAAAAAAAGAATTGACTCAAGCAGTTATAAAGGAATTCCACACTCTCTGGTCCATAAGCTGGAGGTTCAAGAAAACCAAAAAAATGAGCCTGTCTAAACCTCAAGGCCTAGAACCAGGTGAGCCAATGGTTTTAAACCCTAACCTGAGTCTGAAAGCCTTAGAACCAGGAGCACTGATGTCCCCGGGTAAAAGATGGATGTCCCAGTTTGAGCACAGACTAAATTTGGTCTTCTTGTGCTTTTTGTTCTGTTCAGGTCCTCAGTGAATAGGATCATGGTCAACCCCACTGTGAGGACATCTTTCCACTCAATCTACTAATTCAAATGCTTATCTCTTCTGCAAATAAATTCATAGAAATAATGTTTCATCAGTTCTCTTGGCATCCCTTAGCCAAGTTGGATGCATTCATTCTCCAAGAATGATGACCATAAGTGCATGAAAAAATGATCAACTTCATTAACCTATAGGGAAATGTAAATCAAAATCACAATAAGAATCATTTCATACCTATAGCAATAGCTATAATAATGGGGGGACAATAACACATATTGATGATGATTTGGAGAAATTAGAACCTTCGTGCATCATTGGTGGGAATATAAAATACTGCAACCACTTTGGAAAATGGTTTGGCAATTCCTCAGAAAATTTGAACTCGGAGTTACCATATGACCTAGTGATTCTACTCTAAGGTGTTAACCCAGCAACCCACTTCTATACCCAAGAGCATTGAGGGTGTATGTACACACAAAACTTGTACATGAATGTCCCATTCTCTTTTCTTATTTTTGGTGCACTATAATTGTACATAATGGTGGTCTGCATTGTTACATATTCATACATGTACACAATATAATAATATAATTTGGCTAATATCATTCCCAATTATTTGTTCTTTGTCTCTCCTTCTCCTTGTCTGGTCCCTTTCTTCTACTCTACTGATCTCCCTTAGATTTTCATGAGATCCCCCACCCCGTGTTTGTTTTCCTTTTTCTTCTTTATCTTCCACATATTAGAGAAAACACGTGATCCTTGACTTTCTGAGTTTGGCTTATTTCACTTAACTTAATGTTTTTAACTTCCATCCATTTTCTGGCAAATAACATAATCTCATTCTTTATGACTGAATACAACTCCACTGTGTGTATAAACCACATTTTTTTTTATCCAATCATTCATTGATAGTTACCTAGTCTGGTTCCATAGTTTGACTACTGTGAATTATGCTGCTGTAAACATAGATATGCATGTATCACTATAGTATGCTGACTTTTAGTTCTTTAGGATGAATACCAAGGAGTGGTATAGCTAGATTATATGGTGGTTACATTCCTAGTCTTTTGAGGAATCTCCACACTAATTTATAATCCCACGACAGTGTGAAAATGTTCCTTTTTCTCCAAATCCTCTCCAACATTTATTATTGTTTGTATTCCTTTTTAAAAATTATTGATGGTGCCATTCTAACTGGAGTGAGATGAAATCTCAGTGTAGTTTTGTATTTTTCTAATTGCTCAAGGTGTTGATCATTTTTTCATAAATTTGTTGGCCATTTTTATTTCTTATTTTGAGAAGTGTCTGTTTAGTTCACTTGCCCATTTATTAATTGGGTTTATTAATTGGGTTTTGGGGGGTGTTCTTTAAGCTCTTTATCTATTTTGGATATAAATTCTTTGTCAGAAGAGTAGATAGTAAAGATTTTTTCCCATTCAGGTTCTCTCTTAATTGTTTCCTTTGCTGTGCAGAAGTTTTTAATTGGATGCTGTCCCATTTATTAATTCTTGGTATTCTTTCTCAAGCTTCAGGAGTCCTACTGATGACTGTTCCATTTTTATTAATCAAAAAAGCTCCAAATTAGCTACAACCCAAATTTCATCAGCTGGTGAATAGTTTAGCAAAATGTATTATATCAATATAAGAAAATTGATAAAGTATCAACACATGCTACAACATAGATGAACCTTGAAAACATTATGCTGAATGAAAGAAGCCAGACACACAAAAAAGCCACATATCGTATGATTTCATTTATATTAAATGTCCAGAATGGGCAAATCTATAGAGACAGAAAGATTAGTGGTTGCCAGGGGTTGGCAGAGGAATGGAGAGGAGGGGAGGAAGGCGGGAAGGGGGAAGGAATGACTCCGATGGGTCTGGGTTTCTTTAAAGGGTGATTTAAGCATTCTGGAATTAGATAGTGGTGACAGCTGTACAACTTTGTGAATATGATAAATTCACTGAATTTCATAATTTAAAGTGGTGAATTTTATCATATGTAAATTGTCTCAATTTTTAAAATCAGCACAGAGCAAAAGAAAACAAAAGAAAAAAAGAAGTTAAATATATTTTTAAAAGAAAAGAAAAATCAGCACAGGGAGCCTATAAAAATCAATTAACAACAAAACACGTAATCCAATATAGCAATGAATACACACCCAGAGTTTCCCCCTAAAGTCTTATTAAAAGGTAAAAATGCTTAAGAGTATGAGTTATGTATGACAGAAAAGTATTCCTCTCAGAGTTTATATGATAGATTATACAGAGATCACCTAGTCTTTTTTAACCCACATAGTAAGATAATTGCCTGAAATTCTGCTTCAAGTGTGTTTAAGCATAGATTTAATTATGTCTTGCATTTACAGGACATTAGGAAATAGACTACAGTTTGAAACAAGTAATTGAAATAATACACTAGATAATCCCTAAAACTGGTGTTATCACATACTTGCTATATTTTATCTATTTTAATATGCATTTTTTTTTTCAAATTTTAGTCTTTGAGACATAATGTACAATTGATGGAGTCTTGGATGTGATGAAACATGGTGATTTTGTATTGTGTGTTTGCTTCCAATGCCTTTGTGGAGTGGTTAGCCATACCAGATTAACTTTTCTATTCCCTAAAGAGCTATTTATATTAAAATATCATTGCCAGTGCACCCCAATGGTATGTTTATTTTGAGGTTTTGAAATCCGGTTGTTGACATATCTCCTAATTGCATAAAAATAGTTCTCAGAGGTTAAAGGAAGGCTTCCCACACCCCTTCCCTGTCCTTTTTGAACAGTGAGTATTAAGAATGATTGCCTTCCTTCATTTCTTTGTGGGCCAGAGAAAGTTCTATCAGGGTTCCTACCCATAGATTCTTTTCTGTCACTTTGGATGGTTTGAAGGAGTAAGTGGAAACTTAATCTGACATTTAAAATTTGTTTCTACATGTTATTTTCATTTGAAACTCTGAGTTTCTTCAATATTTATATTATAGTGTATAATTTAATTGCTTTCTGTTGCCATAACATATTCTAATTGTACTAAAATATCCTATAATACAAGAAAGTTAAAAGTTTTGTTTGAGTGTCTTCTCTAAGGCCTTTTGAACTAGAAAAATCTTAGGTTCTTGAGTGGAGACTGAAAACTGAGGTGATATTATTAATCCGTTATCTACAAAATGTTTGTTTTACCCTTAAACACAGACTGAACCTGGTTATTAAAAATGTTCATACTTCTTATAAATCTAAACATGAAATGAGAACTCAGAATTAGCAGACTGAGAAGAAATTGTCAAAAGAAATGGGTAGGAAGGGAAAATTTTCATTCTTAAAATACTTGGTCTATGTGATGGTCTTTTTTTCCAAAGGCAAAGCTTCACTGGTGTTACCTTTAAACAAATATGTTAATCTTTACCATCTGTCTATATGTGTTATGCAACAGGAATACATAACTATTCCCATGTGAAGAAAGGAATTTCTTTATGTATATGTTAAAATGTGTATTTATGTATATAAATCTTCTTATTTATGTTTTCTATGTAGCACAAATATGTATCTGTATATGCCATATATCCATCTTATGGTCTTAGCCCATGGTGATTTGCAATGGAGAGAATGACTTTCTTATCTTTTTGGTTGAGAATTTGAAATTGGATAATAAATACAAGTGATAAAACAAGATATAAATGGAATATAAGCATTTAGTGAGGATCTAATGATTCTTGTACCAAGAGCCATATAGTAATCATTATTAGGTACTTTGAATACTCTAACATTTCAATTTGAATTCATGTTATTTGAAAACCCTTTGCACATTAGGATGATCACATGCACTGTGATAATCTCTCCCCTGCACTTTGATTCTAGCCCAGATCAGAATTCCTCCTGATGAAGAAAGAGTAGATTTTAGAAAGCAGGGACAACACTGAGGTCAATAAACTCTCAGTTTTGTGTTTACCTTGACCCCTCTGCCTAGGTATTATAGGTGCCTAATTGTATGCTACCTGGTGGAAACCTGTTTCAGATCCATGGCAATGCTGTATTCTTACTTGATTTACACCTTATACTGTTCCATCTTAATTCAGCATGATGGTTTATTTTGTGTTAACCTGATGGGATAAAGATGCTCAGGGAGTTGATAAAACAATATTTTTGGATGTGCTTGTGCAGTTGTTTGAAGATGAGATTAGCTTTTGAATTGGAAGACTAAGTAATAAAAATCTTCTTCACCAGTGAGGGTAGGCACCAGCCAATTCATCAAGGGCCTGAATAGAAAGAAAAAAAAAAAAACAAAACTCTGTTTGAGAAGGATGGTCAGCTCTTAGTTCTTTGACTTTTAGACTAAGACTCATATTTAAGGTGGTCAGTCCTGCCTCTCCCTGCCCTACCTCCTCATCCCCACATTCTAAGGCCTTCAAAGTCAGATTGAATTATACCACCAGATGTCCTGGTTCTTTCATTTTTATATGGCAGATCATAGGACTTCTCAGCCTCCTTCACCTCTATCTATCTTTTCTATTTTTGTTGTTATTTTCCTGCCACACTGTGCAATCTAAAATTAAATGTGGTCATTCTTAGGCTGATTACCTACACATGTAGCCTCAACTGTAGAACTAGATTTCTTCAGAAGAACAAAGGAAGGTTCTTTCTCATAAGAACAGTGTAAGTTTTATAACATGCCACTGGATGCTCAGATGAGATGCATCTTACAATTGAACTAGACTCTGCAACCTTTTCTTGGCAGACTAAGTAATATACAAAATAACTTCTCATGAATTAAAATTAATGCTATTATCAAGCCTATTCTATTCTGGTGCAGAATGAAGAAATAATTTGTTCTCAATAAAAAAAAAAAAAAAAAAAAAGGAAATGAGATAAACATTGGACAAACCCTGGTGTGGCCAGCAGCCTCCTCTGGGCCGGTGTAGTGAAATGCTGCTGAGAAGCCTGAGCCCCTTGCTCATCACCATTTGAAGGTTCATTAAATTGGATGGAGAATTGTATTTAAATGCTCAGAGTTGGCAGGTCCTTTTTAACTCACAGCTTTTTAAATGCCTTCTTCTGCCAGTGATTGGTCCATCCACCTCATTTTCCTCTTAACATTTCACTAGCACCTCTGCTCCTGACAGTAAAGAGGACACAAGGCCAGGCAGATATCAGCACACTTGCTCAGCCCAGCAGCGGCTTGGGAATGAGCCTGACAAGAGCCAGGGAGCAGAGGCTTCTCATAAATAATGGTGTGCTCTTGTCAGTGGTTTTGGCCTTGCAAGATGGTGACATGTTTCCACACAGATGGGTCAGCTCTTGCCTGCCATTCTGTCTTCCGAACTTCCTGTTCAAGGGGATGGTTTTCATCAACCTTGATGCTGTAGAGAACACCTACTTTATAAGATTGGGTGTTTTTTTTTTTTTTTTTTTTGTTTCAACTAAAAGAAAATAACTGAATGTTTTTATTGTATAAAAGATTTCTTTAGAAAAGAATTAAAGTGGTTAGAGTAACCAGTTCATTTGTCCTTGTGAAAAGTTATAACTGTCATAGAGGCTTTCTCTTGTAATGCAAGAAAATTAAGACTGAAGAGAACAATGCTATTGAGGCTCAGACTTCATTCAATGTCACTAAGAAATTTTACCATTTGCTGTATAACTGCTTCTCTTATTTTTTTCTTATAAATAATCCCTACACGTATATGTCATTTTGTCCACACATATCTACAAGTCTTTTGGCAAGAAAAATAATGTTTTCTCCTTTTTTCAGCATCTGGATCTCATTTTCAGAGGGACAATCCAAATGTAGTTCCTAGGGTAAGCAGCATTTGGAATGCTTGGAATGCCAGCCTCATTCAGCCAGGATTTACCACTAGGCACAAAACAAAGCACAGGTAAATTATAGAGACCCAATCAGCCTTATTAGACACAGGAAATTCACTTTATCCAAGTAATAGAAAATGAATAACTTTCACATCTTTGTACATTTACAGAGGGGAAAATAACACATATATTTCTGTCATGCGTATGTGCGCACAAGTGAATCCTATTTTAAGAATCCATAATATGTAAAAATAGAATCATTAAAAGCATACAATGTAGGAAGTGATTATATACCCTTCTACATTTATATTCAGATTATTATTACTTGACAGTGAGAATAACTGGGAAGCTGCTAGAGTCAATAGAGATGATTCCATTTATAAAGGTTTAAGAAATGATTTTGCATTATGTAATAAGAATGCAGAGTACCTTCAGAAAGAAACTGAGTCTCTCTCAGATTTTAAGATGAAATAAATGTGAAGAACAACATAACCCCATTAAGTAAAATGTGATATCAAATGTAATTTTTGAAACAAAGAAATATCCCTTTCCACTAGTGCTCCAATGACCACCAGAGAATCCAGTTTGATTTGTTATACCTGATGAATTTGCCTAAAAGGAGCCCCAGTAGGACTGACTTTTACCAAGAAGTCATTAAGGAAGGTGTTGGTAGTCATCTCAGATGTGACTTTTTCTTCCTCCCATGTCTGAATATTTAGCAGAAGGGATGACTAAAACAACAAGGATTAGAATCCCAAACCAGATCAAGAGAAAGGGTACTGATGATAAAGAATAATGGAGAATGTTCTGGAATCCAGTTGCAGGAAGTGCAGCCAATCTTAAGGAGAGCTCTAACCTTTTTTAGTCTCATTCAGGCAGTCTCTTTCTGGACAGTACACAAACACTTTGGTATGTGCCTGTCCCCTTTACAGACCAGCATCATTTTCTCCTTTCTTGGCTTCTGCTTCTTGATAAACCCAGTCACTCAGGGCATTGGAGTATCATATGTAGAATTGTTTGTATTCTACACAATCTTACACTTCACTTCTCCACAGCTAACCAACTCATTTACATCCCAATTTCAAATTCCCAAGAAATAAAATCTGACTAACTCAGCCCAGCCTATGGATTATTGGTCTTGGATCCATCTAATACAAAAAATTTCACTACTTACTGTGTGACAGGTCCTGGTTAAGCATAGTACATGTACTATCTCATGTAATTCTCAAGCATTCTTATTATGGTTTGGATCTTAAATATTCCCCAAGGGCCTATATGCTCAAGGCTTGGTTACCAGCCTGTGACACTCATAGAAAGGTTTTTGGGGGTGATATTGAAGCATTGTACATTAAGCAAAATTTGCTTTTTGTGTTTTAAATAATGTGAAAATTGTATTACTATCTGATGCCAAAAATTAGAAACAATTTTGATATAATTAAAAGCTTTATAATCCCTACACTTCCCTTTTAGTTACATGAGAATAGAAACTCTCTTTTTCAACATAATTCCTACAGTTAAGTTGTATGCATTTGCCTTTCTTACATGTTTTTAAGAATTATTTTTTTGTTAAAGAAGGGCATACCTATACATGTACTACAGTTATTAGAAATGATATAGCATGGGATTTGGAATCCTTCACCTTGATTATAGTTTTCACTCCATTTTTAACTTTGGACAAGAGATATATGTTGAGCTTTAGGATTTTTGTTTGTTTTTAAATTAATAAACAAATGACATTTTAAACAATGTTTACTTCATCGATGATTATGAAGATCAAGATATAAAGTGGATATGAAAAAATTGCTAATTAAGGAGCAGATACTAGTGGTGCTCAGTGTATCCTATGCATATTCCTAAAATAATAGTCTAAATTTGGGGTCCACAGACACATACCCCCTTCAATTATATGCAAACATTTGTTTACATCGGCATCTGTTGATCTCCAGTTCAGCAATAAGTGACAGAGCACCAAAAGTAACTGTGGCTTCATGAAATGTAAGTTCATTTCCCTTTCAAACATTCAAACTCAAGATAAACCATCTAAACCAAGCTTGACAGTTCAGTAATTATTAGGGAACCAAACTCCTTCTGTTTTCTTGTTTTGCTTTACTGAACTTATGACTTCCTTCTCATATTCCAAAGTAGCTCAAGCTCCAGGTTGTCATATCTACATTCAATTCAGCAATAAAGAGGACACAGAAGTTCATTAGATTAGACGAAGGGGAATGAAGGAAAAGGAGGGTGGATGGGAATAGGAAAGACCATGACTTTCCTATGTTCATATAATATGCGACCGGTGTAACTCCAAACATGTACAACCACAACAATGGGAAATTATACCCCATATATGTACAATACATCAAAATACATTCTACTGTCATATATAACTAAAAAGAACAAATAAAAAATGGGAAAAAATGAAAAAAACAAAATGCTACAACAGGAAAAAAAAAAAAAAAAGAGGACACAGGCGGGCAGGAGTGAAAGAAGACCATGTTTAAGAACACTTCCTGGAAGTAACAGCACTTATGCTTGTATTTCATTGGCCAAAAGTTAGTCATATGGCTCGTCTAGCCAGAAGCACAACTAAGAGATGTAGTCTTTATTCTAAGAGTCCCACAATTAAGCAGGAAGGGAGAGTGGCAAACAGGACAATCTTGGATGTCTTCAATAATATGGATATATATTTTGAAAAGAGAAAACATATATATATGGCTTTTACCAAAATCTTGATGAGGTATTTATAATTTATAAACATGAAAACAGAAGCATAGTTCCAAAGTGGAGTCAGTCATTTTTAGTATGTAAACCTATAGATGAAAAGCATCTTTCTAGGTCATCTACTATTGTGCCGTAGAAGATGGGTAGGAGGTAACCAGTCAGGCAGTGCAGATTTGGTGCTGCCATGTGCACAGCTTAGATATCATTTCATAATAATTGCTTATTATTTTAATTTGCCATGTTAAATCAATTGCTTCACACATCATAAGTCAAAGACTTCTTTTTCATGGACTCTACTTATGATCTATTATTTAAAAGATTCTCAAACAATTTAAAAATTTATCTACACCCTTTTCTTCTTTCATCATTTTGGATACCAATCAAGGTTCCTTTTGAGAATTAATTGACTTTTGCTTTTCCTAATAATTTAATTTCAAATTAATATAGTCCAGTGAACTTTTTTCTTAGTTTAATTGCATTTTTGCTTTTAATACTCTTGCTTTGTACAAAGCATCTGATCTTTTAATTTTCATGTTTTAAGTAACACATGTTGAACAATACATAAAATCTCAAAAATTCTCATTTAATTCATTTCAAAAGTAAACAACTGATAAAAACAAATACTAAGAAAATAAATTGTTTTTAGACATTTTAATTGTTTTATTTTTGTTTTTATTGTACATAGTCTTCTTTGTTTATACACAAATTTGTAGCTATAAATGGTTGGGTTATTTATTTTAATTAATGTCTACTAAGAAATTTCCCTCTTCAGAAAATAGTCAGATGTCAACATGAAACACATAACTCCCCTTAAGTGGTTTTACTAATGTAATTGCTGAAGAAAAAATATGTCAGTTCTTTTGCAAGTATTAATAACAGTTAATTTTGCAGCTATAAAAAATCAATTTTGATTGACACAGGAAGATATATATGTAAGATGTTAAAGTGGAAAAGAAGATTACAAAATAAATGTGTCTAATGTTTTTTTCAAATATTTAAGTGTCAGAAAGAAAACAGTCTCTAGCAATGTACACCAGCTACCCAACCTTCTAATAGCAGCTATCTTTGGATAATGGGGTTAAAGGAGTTTCTTTCTTTCTTTCTTTCTTTCTTTTTTTTTTTTTTTACTTTGGGGAGTTTCTTTTTTAAAATCTATGGATTTTTACAGTATCATGTTGCATTACTTTTATTACTAAGGAGAAAAACTCGCTAGCAAGTTTTTTCCATTTTGGAGAAAAGTTATAAGAAAATCAATAAATAAAGGTAGCAATTTTTCCTCACCATACAGTTCTGTCTTCTAAAAATAAAACAGCCACTTAGGTAAAATTGTACACCTCCCAAGTGACTACTGTGATTTTGAAGCGTAGTGTTTGGGAAACATGATATACAGCTGCTTTTGTTGATGAGGCTTCTTTGCTTTGCCTGCATGGGCTGAATTGCAATAGCTACGCTGAATTGTCTTAAGATGTGAAAATATAGAAACTCAATTCAATGTGAATTAGAAATTCTGCCTCCCCAATATCCTTCCCTTCAGAGTTGAGGACTCAGTGTTAATGAGGATGTGTGGGTATTACTTATCCTAAGGTGTGAGATTAGCAGATGACTGCTGGGCAGATCAGTAAAGCTTTTGTGCACTGTACAAGCAAGAATAAACCAGCTCTTTTAACCCAAGCCCAGGCGTTCCCTTTCTCTGGATTCCCTAGTGAATCCTTCAGCTGAGTTGGAGACTCAAAGATAAAGCCACTTCTATGCTTCTCTGTGCCTACTGAGAATCCTGCCAAGGCCTTCTATGAGGTATCTGTGAATTTGCCCTGGGAGAACACCACACAGTGTCCCTGGCTTCCTGTTCTAAATGACCCACTCCAATGGCACACTGTAATACTACTCAAGGTAGAGAGAGTGAGCTGCCAAAACCTATTTATTGCTTTGCTGGCCTTGGACCCTACACATCCGTCTTAAGTTAAACCAGGGTCATAGGAAGAGCTGTTCTTCTCTCCTGCCTTGCCAACACTAGGATCTTGTATAAAGATTGAAATAAATTATCTACTGTTTCCCTGTGTTCATTTTCCCACCCTATGAAGTGGTGTTCTTTATAGATGTATAAGAGAATGAATTGGGGAAAATAGATACTTGTAGTTTCACACATAAATATTGAATGTCTTAAGCTCAGAGATACAGGTTAAAGGTATGGGTCTCCATGGTGGAATATTATGCTGCCTTTAAAAATGGCATTGAAGACTAATTAATGAAGTGCAAAGGTGGTCAGGATATTCTTTTAAATGGATAACTATCATCTGTTTAATATGTAGAGTATTATCTTATTTTTGTACTTAAAATTTTAACAATATATATAGGAAAAATATTGTATTTAAGTTACCTTTCACTAGGAGGATTATGTTCCTTCCTCTCTCTTTTAAATAAACTAAAATAAATTAAAAATTAAGTCATTTAAAATAAGTTAATTAGTGCTTATTTTCTAACTAAAATAGAAAATTTACCAGTTAATTGGAAAAGAAAAGGGACATATTTTAGAACATTTTATTTTTGGCAGATACATTTTTATCTTTTGAAAAGATACTTTAGACACTGTGAAACTGGTAGAAGGACAGCATATGGAAATTCTCTGTACTTTCTGCTGAGTTTTTCCGTGAGACTAAAACTTCTCTTTAAAAAAAAAAAAGCCTATTAATGAAAAATTTAAAAGCCCCTTTACATTTGCACTGCTTTGGCCATCTTTAATTTCTTCACAATCGGCTTGTGTCAGGAAACACATAGTAACACTTGAGTTTGAACAGGCCACAGAGCAGAACTTAGGAGCCAGATGATTCTGACTGTCCTCTGGAAGAACAGGACTGGCTGCGTACTCTGAGGGCTGCTTCCTCCTGCTGTTTCTCCTGGCCGGCTCCTCCTGGCCTCTGTCAGCCCTTGCCCCTTTCCTAGTCAAGGACCAAGCAGTCTCTTTACCCCTGAATGCCTGCATGTTGGTGCGGACCCTGGGGGTTTTGCTGTGCCCCGTACCCAGGCCCATTCTGTAAGGCTGCTGCAGTGCTGTGAAGCCACTCTTTGGGTTATGACCCTGCCCCCAGAGAGCCCTTATTGAAATGTGAGTACCAGTACTAATTGTATTGCCCAAAAGCAAGGTGTGAGGTCCAGGAGGGTAAAGCATGTTTGGGATAAATGCAAGAGCTAGAAGGCCAAGATGGAAGGGACGGAGATCTCCACGCCAGTCCCGACTTCTCTTTCTCCATCCGTGTTCCCTGCAGCAAGATGCTTTAAGGGGAAGGAGATATAAGTTAGAAGGAAACCAAGGAAGATCAGTGGATGGTACGCCACTCTCCTGGGCTTGGTTCTGAGGTAGAAGGCTGATCATCATCATTACCTAACTGACCAGTAATAACTAGCTAAGTAATAATGACTTCTCCCTGTCTCTGTCATCCTTCATAAACACATGTTGAAGTATGTGCCCAGTTCTGCCCTAGTTTCTGGGGCTGCAATGGTGAGAACACACTCATGGCCCTTTCCCTCCTGAGGCTTGCAGTTGAATGGGAGAGAACTGAGCCAATAAACACACTTTATAATGTGAAGTTGGAACTGGGGCAAGTGCTGTGGAGAAAAGGTACATGCAGTACTGGGAAGGTTTGAATCTGGCAAGTCAGATACCTTGCCCCCAAGGAAATAGCACATCAGCCAAGACGAAGGATGAGTTGGCGTGAACTAGGCAGAGGGAGCAAAAGGTTTTCCAGGCAGTAGGAACAGCATGTGCTAAGCCTCTGTTTAATATTGTTGATTGGATGGGGGCTCCCAGATCACTGAACAGTCTTCAATTTTTAATGTTCCAACATCCAAACAGCCCACAGGACTCATCCAGGTGCAAGCAAATGTTCTTCTGAGCTTATTATATTTATTTTGGGTGTTCTGTATCAGCTATAAAATTTGTTTTTACAGCTGCAATTTTTGCTACAGAATTTGAACACATGTCATAAAACAATCACAAGGAAAAAAGCACACACAATGACTATTCTGATTCTGATTACTAAATGCCTACTGTCACCCAGAAGTTATTCCATCATCTTGCTAACTGTAAAATAAGGATGAAAGGTCAAACTCTCAAATTTAGGTTGTCCTAACATGATTTTTGTATACTTTTAAATTTTGCTTAAGGTTACAGCTTGACTTTAGATATTAACCGAAAAAGATTGGGCTTTGCCCACAAGTTGTTTTCTATGTAACCTTTTGATAAGGTAAAATTTTGTCAAGTACCATTTTTCTTGAACTTAGGGAACTTCAAAGATAATTAGTCCTGGTCAGAACATTCATCTGTGATTATTTTCATGGTGAAATGGTAGCATTAAATCTCCTGGTGTTAAGGAAATGATTTTATTTCAAAGCATAATTTCAGAATATTCTGTCTTCTCTTGCCACAAGTTTATGTTCCTTAAAGTTTTATTCTGTGAAAGGTGTTCAGTGAATAAAGTAGTAAGAATATGGATATGAAACATATGGGATACTTATTCAAGGACTCGGTTGATCATTTCCTTTTCAAAACCTTCAGTTAGCAATCTGATTCACCTCTGCAAATTGAGGATTATACTGTGCATGTGTTAAAAAATGAACCATAGTATGGTAGTAGAATGGCAACAGGAAGCATTATGCGTATTTAATTTTTTTTAAGTTAAAAAGAAAACAAACTCTTACTTTGATAAGATAGGTACCAGAAACCAAATAGAAAATTATCATATATTCTTTCTTTTAAAATAAAACTTTCTGAACTAGAATAGTGATGCTATTGAATAATGTTAACATAAAATATGCTATGACTATACTTTGAGGTGTGATATTAATAATATAAAAACAATAAGTATTTAATGTCTTGAAATATGACTATAGTTTAAGAAAAATAATATATTCTATTAGATGAGGCGGAGTGTTTTTGTGGTTGCTATGATAGTTTCTCAGCAGTATTGAGGAGGTTTCTAGGCTCTCTCCTGATCTGACATCTGACTTCTTATTTGTGTAGTGAGTGTTCTTACAGTAGAAGTATTCATTATTTTTTCCAGATTTCCTTTCAAATTTATACAAAGTTTTTTCTCTCTTATCCTTTTCCCCAGGTTACTTCCCTAGTCTGTATCCTTGAAGTAATTTATATACAGTATAAATATTCCTAACACATGAAAGCTGTATTGAATTTATTGTGCTAACTGCTATCCATGATCTTTGACCACTGCTAGTTACATGCCTTTCATCTGTGTAGTAATTATTCTGCTGGGATGAGCTTCTGCTGAAGGTATTCTTATTACTTTCAAGGTATTTTCTGTATTTTTCTGATTAAATTTTAACTGCTGTGACTGTTGGAAAACCTAATTGAATCTTTTCTAAAAAGAAACATGCTTTCATAAGTAAACTTGTAGAATCATGCATTCTAATGGAAAATCATGGGTGTCCCAAAAGAAAACACTAAGAGCATTGTTAATTATAAATCATGATTGATTGAATCCTTTCTGTGTGACAGACACTAAACTGAACACCTTACATGAATTGCCTCACTGAACCCTGTGAAATCATTGCCTTTTTTATGCCTGTGTTTTCCAATGAGGAAATTGAAGCTCAAGTAAGTTAGTAAACTTGTCTAAAGGCTCATAAATAGTAAGTGATGGAGCTGGAATTCAGACTTTGAAAGAATATATTTTAAGACTGTGATTATATCTTTTTCCAGATAAAAAATGTTCCCCACTTTATTGCATTAGTGTATCTTCGGATGGGGCTTATTGAGTAACAGAGCCTAACCCTCAAACATTACCCCTTACTGCCCCTTCCTCTCTTTCAAAGACCTTCAGAGAGCTAGGACGGTTATTTGGATTGTTGTCAGGATTTCAAAGGTTGTTTCAGAAAGTTATTAATGTGGCTTGTAGTTTTGAAAATAAGGCATAAGTGAGCTCTATCATGTCTTCAGGATATTCACCCAAGTAATGAATTCTGTGTCCCCCATTTCCAATTTCCAAAAGGCCATTTCCAGTAACAAGATATTGTTAGAATCTTCTAACAATAAGAAGCAGCTTCCCTGTTGCGTTCAGGTGTTCAATAAAAAATGGATGTGTTGGGAGCCACTTCCAAAGAATGAAAGTAAACGAGTCGACACTGATATTTCATATAAACAGCAAACTTCTGTAGGAGGGGAAAGAGAGAGATAGAAGAGAAAGAGGGAGGAAAAAGAAAGGAAGGGAGGAAGGAAAGAAAGGAGGCATGAGACCAATTTTCTTCATAATAAGCCTCAAATGATAGGAAATCCAGCCTGATGCCTGGAGCTTATTACCTATTAAAGGAGATAATAGTATTTGAATTTATGAAAGTGAAATCAGGCCCCTCTTCTTCCTTCCCTTTTTATCTCACTCTAAAATCAGAATTTTTATTTTAAATGTATTTTAGGATACATTTCCTCTAAGAAAATATGCTTTTCTTACTGCCTTTGGAGAACTGTTACATTGAAGGATAAATTGTATATAGAATAATTGCTTTGTTTATTTTTTTAGGAAGGTTAGAATTTCTAATGTAAAAATAGATAAAACAGTTTTCATCGTTGAAGTTGAGTGCCATGAGATCAGTACTTATAAATAAAAATTAAAGCCTAACAAAAGAATTATTCCCGATCATATTTCCAATAGTGAAGAATATGAAACTGTTAAATAAATCTTTACCATGTTATTAACAAGTGTATGTTAAACTGTTATTTTTATGAGTGGGACCTTATCTTAGGTATTTTAACTGTGAACATATATTTTTTAAAATTAAAACTTCAACTTTGACATCTCAATGTGAAAAGAACTCAGGAAATTACAAAATGAAAGATTTTTTTGGTAGGGCAAGGTCATTTCACATTTTAGTGGTGTTTTCATATCATTGTGTACCTATTAAATTATATGGGCTACATGTAATCATGCCAGCTTTTGTTACCCAAGAGACTAAATCCCAGGAAGGTATTCAAAATCCAGGTTTTCTTATGTTGAATCAAAGATGTGATCTGCATCTTTCACTTGAAGTAAAAATACTTTTCTGTGTGTTACTGTTGAGTCACAATTTTACCCTTGTATTAAATATTTATATTATTATGTGATAAAAGTTGTAAAGTTTGAGTAAGCTTTAAAAAGTTTGCACAAGTAGGAAGAGGTCCTGGTTTTGTTCATCAGAGTACTGGTCTCTTCACTCCTGAGTTCCCCAGCTGAAGAAAAATGTTTAGCTAGTAGATGTGTTGTGATACTTCAGGAAAAATACCTGTAACTCTTCCTTTGCTTCTCTGATAACTAGGATATCAGTTTGAGCAGAAATGTAAAGAACAATTTCCAAATCAGCTCTGGTCTACCAGGAAGTAATAATAGTTCTGCTGCAAACATAACTTTTCCCATGAGCGGTGACTCTTCCTCCTCTCCTCCTCCTCTTCCTCCTTCTCCTCTTCCTTCTCTTCCTCATCCTCCTCTTCCTCCTCTTCCATCTTCTCCTCTTCCATCTCCTCATCCTCTTCCTATTATTACTACTATTACTATTATTATTATGGTTTTGCATACTATCTCGTATAATTACAATAGTAATATATATTTTAAATCACCTAATAGTACCTTGCTACCTCCCTGGACTAAAGACTGGTACCACATCTGGATATAATAACATCAGCCCTCTGTCCACAAAGCCCTCTGTGGGCTTTGGGAAAGTGACCTATTTTCCCTTTTTGTACCAACTTGTATACTAATGTCACAGTTTTTTATAAGTTACTGAAGGAAGACTAAGGCAATCAGATTTGCATAATGAAGATGGGGGACATATTGCCTTTATGAGAATTTCTTGTGACATACCTCCCCAGGGAAAAAAGTCCTTAAAAACTACCATCTGATCTCCCAACCCTGAAGCACTTCACACATAGGGTGTTATTTTCCAAATGAATAAATAACACAACTGCAGTAAGCAGAACTCTGCCCTGAAGGAACCCACAATGTAAAGGCAACAGAAGGCAGAATCATAGACCCCCAGCTACATTATGGGCCCAACATAATCTTAAAAGCCTTTCTGATTTGTGTTTTCCCTCTCCTTATTTGCATTGTATTCTGCCAAGCAGGAGAGGAGGATTAGTTATTCACTTGTGGTTTGGAGCAGGGGCACTGGTTAGACTCTGCCTGGGTCCAAATGCTAACAGTCCTGCCTTGGGCAAGTTATTTGACCCTCTCTGGTCTTCAGTACCACCCCCTCGCACCATTGTGAGGACTCAGTGGGGGAACAAGTAGAAAGCATTTGGAACAGTCCAGGCACAGAGAAGGGCTCAAAAATATTAGCCATTAGTATTAGAAATGACAAAATGTTCAATATTATGTTTTTCTCTGCTAACAGATGTAGAACTCAAGAAAGTTCTGATTCTTTTAAAGTTCTTAGCACATTTTAAATAAAAAAATGATGAAACAGGCTTATAAAAATAATAATGCATTTTAAATTTTTAAATTTTCTATTTGTATAATTTAGTATATATTTATATTATATGCTATTTACAAAGAAGTACTTGGTTAATGCTTTTAACCAAAATATAATGCAATATATTTTTGCTATTCAAAAGTAATCGTAGGATAAATTCTGAATTCCCAGTTCCTTCTGTGTGTGTGAACCAGTACAGCAGCAGTTCTTGAACTGTACACATGATCATCAAGACTTCTGGTTTAGCTATTTACTATACTATACTTTCTATCATCATTTTAGGGTGTACTTCTACTTATTAAAAGTTGTTTACTGAACGGTAGCATACTGTGCTACACTGCCAGCAGCCTCACAAATACCATGTTCACCATGCCTCTTGTTTGTATTAAGAGGTAGCATCCAGAGATGGACCTGAACCATCTAGGTTTGTGTAAATATACTTATGATGTACACATAATGGACAAGACACCTAAGGACACATTTCTCAGAATGCATCCCCAGAGTTAAGTGACATGACTGTACATAGTCTGCCTTTCTGGTTCTTATTTTCGTGAGGTGCATAGTGACTGCTTGAGGGGTGATATCACAACA
Source organism: Sciurus carolinensis (assembly GCF_902686445.1). Taxonomy (NCBI): domain Eukaryota; kingdom Metazoa; phylum Chordata; class Mammalia; order Rodentia; family Sciuridae; genus Sciurus; species Sciurus carolinensis. The sequence goes on from NC_062222.1 coordinate 99,530,984, forward strand.
GACTAAATCTAAAAGGAAATAAGAGAAGCTACCTGCCTTCTATTGAGCAAAAAATTTGAAACAATGCCATTCACTATTTTTGTTGTTTTTGAAAATATGGTTTTTAAAGATATAAAAATATGTAACTTTGTTAACATGTAATGGTTTTGTTACATGTTATTTTTAGGTTTAACGTCTAAACAGCAGTAGATAAAACCCATATAAACAAAGTTTTGGGGAATTTCTCATTATTTGTAGCATAAAAAAGTCCTGTACTAGGTATCTTTTTTTTTTTTTTTTTTTGCAACCCTCTATATTTTTAATTAGGAAATAAAATTCTAGAAGACAGAAAAATATATCCCCTCCACCCCGCTGTAAGTTGTCAAAGAACCTGCAGTTAAATTCAGGCATGGAGTCACTCGATTGCCTTGGAAAGGAATTGTTTTTCCCCTATGATGTTAGCTGTGTGTTTCCGATTTGTTAAAAGGGGCTGAGACACTTCCTTTGCACAGTTGTGGGGGGCAGGGTTTAACCAACACAAACCTCTTCTGTTTCTGGGGTCCTTGGTTTTGGTAGCTTTCTGTTTCATTTTATTTAGGATCTACCTATTCCTTGGAGGTGAGGGAGAGATCAGTCACCTCGCTGAAATTGATTGAGGAAGAAATCCAAAGCACTAAATTGCTCCTATACAAACTTTCAACCACTTTTCCCACTGAGCTCTACTATGTACCCTGACCCACAGTTGTCCTGGTCATTTCTGAGATGCTGTGGCACTCAATTGCATGCCACATGGTGGCTTCCTCATCTCTAAGTCACTTACCACTGTCTGTGTGCTCTCTCTCTTCCAAGTCTACCTTGAATCAAGTTCACCTCCTTCCCAATTTCTTTGTCCTCGTGGGTTAGTAACATTTTTACTGCTTCACTGGCAGTTTAGGGGCTGGAAAATAAACAGATATGAGCTTATATATTCAGTCTTACACACTTAACTAAAAGTTCTCACTATTGTTTCCTAAGCAATTGATCCAGACTTAAAAGATCCAAAAGATTCAGTTAAGGACAGATCGTTGGAGGTGATTTTACTTTCCTTTTTGACAACTGTTGTGAACTTTGACTGCAAATTGGAATCACCTGGGGAACTTTAAAACTAGTGGAGCCTGGTCTCACTTCCACCGTCTCTGATGTCCTTAGCCTGGGGTGTGACCTGGGACTAGCAGAATTCTGAAGCTCCCCAGATGACACTACTGCTATGAAGATTTTGGTGCTAAACTTCTGCCATTTTTCCTGGGGCCTAGTATGTATTTGAACTGAAGACACAGTCAGCTGTCTATGAAGTTGTATGATTGGTTCATCTATTAAAAACGTTGTGTTAGGTTGGAGATGGAGCTCAATGGTAGAGTATTTGCATACTGTGTGCAAGGCTCTGGGTTCAACGCCCAGTACCATGAAAATAAATCAATAAAAATAAAAAATTATTACAATCAAATGAATATTTTTAAACATTGTTTTGCTGAATATGACATTCTTTCGTTAACACAAATGAATCACCTTCTTTGCCCCTCACAATTTTGTGGAAATATACTTATAAAATATGACTTATAAGTGAAATAGGATTCTTTTAAAAATAAACATAATAGAACTATAATGGTACTAAAATTACTACTGCTACCTGACTGAGCATTATTTATGGTAGAATGTTAAAATAATTTATATTTCTAATTAGCTAAGTTAATAATAAATTGGTTGGTCAGGTTTTATCTGATAGTACTATTTACACTGGAAAGTTGTCTGCTGAGGATGAATGACTTTCTTCTTGTTGAATTCTGGGATGGTTTGGATGGAGACTATTGAGTAATTTTCTAGCCATTAGCAGTCTCCACTCTGAGCTGACATCAAGTTCCTGCTAGTTTCTGCATTGCCCTGAAGCTGCTCAATATTAGTATTGATTACTTTTAGGCTGCTAACACAGCACAAGGTATTTATGGCTTCATTTTTATGTTCTACCACATTTGAAAAATGAACGAAAAACCTCCAGTGACCTTCCTTCTAAATGGCATATCACATCTGCCCCCTGCCTTGGTAGCAAGTGCCCTGTCCCTGATATTGTTGGTTAGCTGTACTTGACTTTGCCCCCTTTCCCAGTATTTCCGTCTATGTCCTCATTACCCTTCCTTCTCTATTCTTTATAGTCTTCCCCACTAAATGTCCCCTCTCCTTCCCCATCATTACTGTAATGTAGTGTATGTAAGAATCTAAAACTGCAGAATATGGGGGAAAGTATTGAAACATGAATTATTGGTAGCCAGAAATGGTTCCTTACTAGAAAAGCCAAATTAAAAAGAAACACACATTATATTATGGAGAATCCAATCTCGAAGTTCCTGTCATGGTGGTTTACACTACTTGTTGTTGCCCAAAATGTACATCATGTATGATTCTGCATTCTGACTGAATAATGCTTATAAAATGTTTGATTAAGCCCATTTGTTGTGGTTAAAATAGAATTAGCATTTGCATATAAAATCGGCTCTTTCTTTAAGTCCAGGAACTGTCCTTTCTCTAAGAGGTAAAACATACACATTTCACATTAACATTTTAGAGATGTTGATGGGGCCCAGTGCTAAACTGTGGCTGAGGCTGAATGGTCGGAACTTGCTGTAAGAATGGACATCCCCCTGGGTCCTCACCTGAGGTCATTAAATTGATTTAGTCTAGATCCACTCACTATATTTTAATGCAGCTTAGCTGTAAAAATACAAGGCCCTATTGTATAGTACAGGCTGTGCATTGTTATTTTTTTAGACCTGTCAATGTAAAAAATGTGTCTGTTTGCCTTCCCCTATGACCTGAAAAAAAACTTAGTTATATTACAGAGTAGCAGGACACCCTGGAAATGTTGGTTTTGGAAGCTACCTTGAGGAATAACATATAAAAAAAAATCTGGCAACATGATTGGTAAAAGTGCCAGCGATACACATGTTCATTTTGGGGCCCGTCATTACACATCCTTTTCAGTTAAGTGTTGTGGCTAGGAACAAACCACATGAAGAGCCTCCGTGAGGCTGGTGGTTCTCCCCATGGTGGTCTGCTTTGGCCAGAGAGATGATTTTCACTTCAGCCAGTCAGGAGGGAGACGAAGAAAATGGACACATTCTCCAATACCCAAAACCCTAGGAAGCCACACCAAATATACTATACCCAAGATCTGCCCAAAATAAACCAGATGGTATTTGCTGTGCCAGGGCGTTTACCAGAATGTTTGTTGTGGATTGCTATAGGACCCATGTATCTGTCATAAGACTGGTGAGTTCTGGTGTTTTCTTTCTTCCCATCAATCTTTTTTTTTTTTGCACGTGGACACCAGTAGCTATTTCTTCAGATCTTTCATCCTGTGGGTTCCTCCAGGGTGGTTCTGTTGTGTCCTAATGTGTACTAAGATGAATACCTTACAGGAAATCACTACACAGTGCCACATGTGGTTTCGTAATGGGCCTGTTTTGAGGCTACTTTCCAAACCCTTGGGTCTCTGAGGCACTCTTTCCCAGGGGTAGCTCTCTAGTAGTGGTGGAGGTTTAAATTCTATGGGTAGACACAGGGGAAACAGGCTGTGTCCCTTTTCTACTTGTCATCCACCATGATGCGGGCTCCAAGAGGCTCTTTTGAGAGGGATCCTTGCCATAGTCCCTCTGCCCCGGCTCTGAAGTGTCATGGGCCTGGTTTAGATCTGAATTCTACCACATCCTATCTGTGTGCCTCCAACAAGTTACCCTCTTGGATCAGTTTCCAAACTGATAAAACAGAGAATAATGGCAGACCTTCAGTGGGTTACTGTTAAGATTAAATCAGATAATGAATGCAAATTTCTAGTAAATAGCACTCAATCAATGTTGGATACCACAATTAGCTGTTATCACTATTATTGCTGTGAATATCCTATCTCATGTCCTACGCCCACCAACATAGACTCCATAATTGCAATCATTGTTGTTTATCTTCCTATTAAATTTAACCTATTTATCTTTTTTAAAGTTGGACTTTAAATTTTTTAAAAAAACTTATTTTTGGTAATTAGGCTATTCATTTTTTAACATCATATATATATTTATTTTAGTTGTAGGTGGACACAATACCTTTATTTTATTTTTATGTGCTGCTGAGGATCGAACCCAGGGCCTCATAGGTGCTAGGCAAGCACTCTACCACTGAGCCACAACCCAAGCCTCCTAAGCTATTCATTTTGATTTGCCTGTCTTCAGCTTCTTATGCTCTAAAAGATTTGTTTCTTTAAATCAAACATTTTTAAAACTGTAATATAGTCTTTGTCACGCATTATATCTCTATTTTTTTTTTTTTTCTATTCAAGTTCGACAAATATTTGTCAGGCACCTTCTCTTTGATGGGCACTAGGCCAGGAGCTCAGGATACAGAGCTAATTTATGCAAGATTCTGCCTTCTAGAAGCTTGGGGAAAGCAGACATCTAAAAATTCCACTATAATACAGAGTGCCAGTTGTTGTAAATTAGAAGAGGAATGAAAACTACGCAGGGGAGGCCAGTGCCGCCAGGACTTCCTCCTCACTGATTGCTTATGGGAAACTGGCCCTGAGAATCTGTCCCTGTCACCTCGCTGTTGAGCCTCTGAATTCCTGCTGCGGCTGGAAGGTGAAGGCGAGCCGCCCCTATCTTTCCCCGTCTGAGAATATATACACTGAAGCTTGGGAGAAGATATTTATGTAATTTCTGTGTCAAAATTAAAGACCTGCTGTGGCAGTGAAGACAGGGATAGAATTTTGTCATTTTCACCTAAAGAAAAATGAAAGACAAAAAACAAACCTGTGCTTCAGTACGGGATTCTATACCCTACATGACCTGATTCACATACTCGAAGAATGGTTTGGTGTGGAGCAACTGGAGGGCTATATGAATTTTGCAAACTATTTCTTGAGGTTTTTATACCACTAATTCTTTTAATACTTCCTTATTTAACTATCTTTCTTCTCTACCTTACTCTTATTTTCTTGTACATGTATAAGAGGGAAAACATATTAAAAGAGCTTATTCTCATAATTTATGGGATGGTGCAGGAAAAACAGTGGCAACTCTGTGGGATGAACCTGCGGCAGTTTGGCATGGCTAATTACATGAGAAAGCCAGAAAATCAGGATGGTGCTGGTTATGCAGTTCATGGGATGGAAAAATTACCAAAGGAAGGACCAGCAGTTACAATTTTTTATCATGTAATTATTCCCATAGGTTTTTTTACTACTTCATGGCTAAAATTTTTATCCACAAAGATAGAACTTGCTAAGTAGTAACTGATCACTTTGTCTTTAAAATTCCAGGGTTTAGTTTATTACTTGATGTATTTTGTGCTCTACATGGACCAAGAGAAAAATGTGTTGAAATTCTGAAGAGTGGTCCCTTATTAGCTATTTCGTCAGGTGGAGTTCAAGAAGCCCAGCTTAGTGATGAAAACTACAACATCATATGGGGTAATCAAAAAACCTTTGCGCAGGTTACAATTGATGATACAAAAGTGCCCATTATTCCTATATTTACACAAAATATTCAAGAAGAATGTAGATCACTTAGAGGAGCAAGTTTATTTAGGTGGCTTTATGAAAAATTCCGTTATCTGTTTGCTCCAATGTATGATGGTTTTCCAGTGACGTTACAAACCTATTTAGATGATCCCATTCCACGTGATCCAAAGAGAACAGCAGAAGAATTAGCTGAAAAGACAAAGAATGCTGTTCAAGCTTTGATTGATAAACACCAAAGAATTTCAGGAAACATTATGAGTGCTTTGTTAGAATATTTTCATAAAAAACAAAAGGTCAACTAGAAGTTGATTTAATATATCTGTATTAATATGTTTGTGTCTATGGTGCTGTCTTCTACATTTTATAGATTCTATAAGTATTTTTAAAAATCATGTTGGTAAGCATCTTTCTTAGAACTTGTGTATTTAAATTGTCAATTGTTTTACAATCTGTTGTGTCACATTTAATTAGTAACTTGCTACATGCCTAATCAGAAAATGATCGTATTTCATTTGTAAATTCTTAATAATTTATGATAAATGTATGGGTTCTTGAAGTTAAGTTTTAACTTAACTACTTTGAAGTTTTCTGGTCACATGGGGGTGTGCACTTGAAGGGGTCATTGGGGTCCTACATTCTCTTCCCTCTCCCACTCCTTTTGACTTCCTAGCCACCATGAAGTGAGCAGCATCTGTCACACACTACCGCCATGAGGTACTGCCTCTCCACAGGCCCCAAAGCAACTGGGCTGACCAACCATGCACTGAAAACTCTGAAACCATGACCCAAAATAAGGCTTTCCTCATTTTAAGCCATCTCAAGTATTTTGTTATAGTACTATGATGCTGACTAGCACACCTGGTGGGTAGGAAGGTGTCAGGTGGATAGCAGGCCTATTCCTCTCCAGTCAGAGAGAAGAATGAACACAAAATCATGAAGGTGGCAATGGATGAGAACTGTGTGACTGGAGCACTGTGTGTGAATGTGGGGCATCAGGAATTGAGATGAGGACATCTAGGGGTCTGGATAACAAGAGTTTTGTATGACTTGCAATTTAGGCTTTGTCCCCAACTGTGAGAGCCATTGCAGTTTCTACTTTCAAACAGTAAAATGCAGATCATGGTGTGCAGCCTAATGAAGTTTCCATATGTATGCGCTCACATGTACATACAACCTTCCCAACTACACAGCAGCCCTCTTCCACATCCTTCAGAGGTAACCATCCTTCCGACCTCTATCACCGTATATTAATTTTGACAGTTTTGAACTTCAAATAACTGGAATTATACAATATGTGCTCTCCAGCTTCTTTCCTTCATTATTTCATGTGAAACCCATTCATGATGTTGCACGTAGCTGAAGCTTTGTTTTGTAACATTGTATCATATGAAGATCTCTCTAGGACCGCTTGTGACTAATTTTTTTTTCCTTCACATGTTGACCTTTAGTTACCTGAAAGTAAACCAAGAATGTACTTTTTATTCATTTTCATTTTAGTCCTCTTTACAAAATGTTCATTGTATAAGTCCCAGTTATCATGTGGAATATAGCTGGGGATTGTCCCATGGTCCTACCTAAAGGAGTAAGGATCTGTCATTAGCTAGAACATTGAAGACCATAAAGTTCTGTTCAAGAGTATTTCAGTTATTTGTTACTCTTTAGACTCCCATGGCTTTCTAACTCATCAATTATTTTTTTATTTGTTCTAATCAGTTATATATGACAGTAGTATGCATTTTGACACATTATACATAAATGGAGTATAACTTCTCATTTTCCTGGTTGTACATGATGTAGATTCACACTGGTCCGTAATCACATATGCACATAGGGTAATAATGTCCGATTCATTCTACTATCCTTCCTAGCCCCATATCCCCTACCCTCCCTTCACTCCCCTCTGTCTAATCCACAGTACCTCTATTCTTCCCTAGAACTCCACTCCTTATTGTAAATTAGCATCCGCATATCAGAGAAAACATTCAGCCTACGGTTCTTTGGGATTGGCTTATTTTGCTTAGCATAATATTCTCCAGCTCCTTCCATTTATAAGCAATTGCCATAATTTCATTCTTCTTTATGGCAGAGTGGTATTCCAGTGTGTATATACACCACATTTTCTTTATTCATTCATCTATTGAAAGACATCTAGGTTGGTTCCATAGCTTAGCTATTGTGAATTGAGCTGCTGTAAACATTGATGTGGCTGTATCACTGTAGTATACTGATTTTAAGTCCTTTGGGTATATAGCAAGGAGTGGGATAACTGGGTCAAATGATGGTTCCATTCCAAGTTTTCTGAGGAATCTCCCTACTGCTTTCCAGAGTGATTGCACCATTTTGTAATTCCACCATCAATGTATGAGTGTACCTTTTTCTCCACACCCTCATCAACATTTATTGTTGCTTATATTCTTCATAATTGCCATTCCTATTAGAGTGATATGGAATCTCAGTGAAGTTTTAATTTGCATTTCTCTAATTGCTAGAGATATTGAACATTTTTTCATTTATTTGTTGATTGATTGTATTTCTTCTTCTATAAGTGTCTGTTCAGTTCCTTAGCCCATTTATTGATTGGGTTATTTGTTTTTATGGTATTAGTTTTTGGGGGTTATTTATATATCCTAGAGATTATCTGAGGTACATGTGGTAAAGATTTTCTTCCATTCTGTAGGCTCTCTCTTCATGTTATTGATTGTTTCCTTTGCTGAGAAGAAGCTTTTTAGTTTAGTTTGATTCCATCCCATCAATTAAATGATTTTTTTTTTTTTTTTGCGGCGCTGGGGATTGAACCCAGGACCTTGTGCTTGCAAGGCAAACACTCTACCAACTGAGCTATATCTCCAGCCCTTAAATGATTTTTGAAAACTTACTAGTGCCAGATTTTGGGACATGTGACAAGAAATTTGTAGTGAGCAATCAGTCAAGATTGTGTCCTATTCTAGAGATTGGGAAATCCTTTCTTAAAGAAGTGCCTGACAAGCTGAGAACTGAAGACTAGGTGGGAATTAACCAGAAGGAACAGCATATTCAGAGGTTGTAAAGGTGGAAATTCCAGAAGCTGAAAGAGTAGGTGTATGTGGGATGAAGAAGAAGAGGAGACAGAGTAGAAGGCAGGGACAGAGACGATTATATGATCATGTGAGGATCTTGGATTTTATTACAAAGGTCAAAGAAACCTCTGAAGGGCTTAAGGAGGGGAGTTATATGATACGTTATGCCTTTTTAAACTAGATTCCCTGTTGTACTTCCATGAAAGGAGAGGGAGCCGGTCTTGGGGATCTGAGCCCCAGATTTGGGCCCACCAGGACAATGAGCTCTGGTGAGGGGCCATTATTCTCCCATCCTCATCTCGTTTTTTGACGTGTTTAGATATTTTCTGTATATTTTACCTTCCTTGCATCCTAGACTTTGAGAACTTCCTCCCCTTTGACTAAGATGTGAGGAAGCACCCAGGAGAACTAAATAAAAAACGTTACTTTCTTCTTTAATCAGTCTTCTTTGGGGTAAATGTCAGGATTTTAACTTTAGGCAGGTGAACACTGAAACCTCAGTGGTCTACCTCAGTGCTACGAGCTTAGCTTTACATCCAGGTGGAGAAGCACATTAGTGATCCCAGCAATTATACTAGTAAGTGTAACTAACCATACTGTAATAAAAACCCAAATTAAAGCAGCTTGCCCTAATAAAATTTTATTTTATCACGTAAGTGAAACATGGTGTTTTTAGGTGATGCCTCTTCAAGAGGTAACTCGGGGGCATGGGCTCCTGGCCCTAGGGGGTCTCACAGCTTGGAGTCTTCAGCCTCCCACCACAGTGCTGGGGATCAGAGTGGTACAGAAGATTGGACCGGATGTTCTGTTGCCAGGTCTGGAAGGAGCTCGCATCACTCCTGTGTTTTGTAGGTCAGAGCACATCTGTATACCCCAGAGCACAGCTGGAAGGGAGGCTGACAAATGTCTTCCAAGTACCAGGAAGAAAAATATAAGGGGCTGCATCTCACCAGTCAGTCATAGGAACATGAAATGTACTAAAGTTGGTCTTACTTTTTGCAAATGACATGTATTCATTCTTTTATTCAGTAAGTCTTCATTAGTACCTCCACTGAACCAGGCATAAGGAACAGAGCAAAGAACAAGATGGATGTGATCTCTGACTACATGGATCTTGCAGGTTAACCAGGAGACAGAAACTGATATAATAATCACACAAATAAACATTTAATTGTAAAATTGTAATAAAGGCTCTAAAGACCAGATGGTATGAGAGTGCACATATCAGGAGCCCTGATGTAGTGAAGAAGTGTTCAGAGGAGGTCCCTCTAAGCAAATGTGGATAAGCTGTCACCTAACAGATGACAGAAAATCAAGCCAGTCATAGGCAGCTTTTAGAGCAAGCAAGAGAGGGTGCACTGGGTTTCTAGAACTGGAAGGAAACACGGCCAAAGCCCAAAGAGAAGGAGGCTGCAGCCAGACAACCCAGGGTCTAGTGGGCCATGAAAATAAAACATCTGGGGGTAATAAAGCAGGGAAAGCCACTGAAGGGGTCTCAACCGAGGAGTAACACGACCATATCTGTGTTTTACAAAACACTGATCTCACTGCTGAGAGTGGATTGGAGTGAGGCCAGTGATGGTGTCAGCAGTCAGGTGCTTTATCTGTGTGGCTTTTCCTGGTTTTTGTTCTTCCTTCTTAACCTCCCACCACTGTATGTAAAACTCTCAGGCTCCAGTGGATGGGTAGTAATTTTCAGTTCCAGACATGGAGATGTTATCTGTATTATTGAAGTCGAATAATCTAATCCAATTCTGAGTTCATTGTCATCTTGAAATGTTCCTCATGGCCTCTCTACTATCTGTCTCAATCCAGTTAATCACATCAGCTATTTAGCCAGACTATTGCTGGCAAGCATTGCCGCCACTTAATCTGGAGCCAGTAGAAAGCCAGTGACTGCCTCACATGCCATTTTGAAAATGTCTAATTGACATTTCATTTGTTAACCATTACTGGGGAGAATAAAGTATCTCCCGGAAGATCTTGCTTCTCGTAAGTACTCAATGGTATTTTTAAGACTTTTAAAATTTTCTGATTTTAAAAGTAGCCATAGAAACAATAGTAAAGATAGAATTTTAAAGGAAAAATTGTTTACTTACTTTATACAACTATGTTTACATGTCATATTAGAATATTTGTGGATTTTCGTACATACATTAGAATATCTTCTAATTTTTTTTTCTTTTTTAATCTCTATACAATACAGCAAAAATAAACATTTGCTGAGTGAGTAAAGACATGAATGAAAACATGTCAAATGAAGAAAGTTTTAAAGTATCGAAATGCCAAAAGAAAACAAAAATGACCTAAAAGAAAACAACAAAATGACCCATAATCCCTCAGGTGAAAAAAAGAACATTTTGCTTGTGCATTTTTACACGGTTTGTATAGATCATTTTGTATGCTACTTTTCTAAAGAAATATTTTATGGTTGTTTTCTAAAATATTTTATGAAATTTTCTGGCAGGAGGTCAGCATAGATCTTATTATCCAAAAACCTCAGATGAGACAGCTTGGTGCAAGGGGCAGAGTCAAGCAAGATCCATGATTCCAACCCATGCATTTCCCTGTCCACCATACCCTGCGGCTTCCCTGCTCACATTTACATGGCATTTTGTCATTTAGGAGGTAGCAGTGTGTAATGGCAATGAGGGGTCAGCATCATGGTTTAGAGCACCAGGAATTCAAGCTTCCCAGCCTTGAATCCCAGCTCTGCAGTGGGAGCTTGCAGTCTGTAGACCTACCATCAGGATTGTTCTGAGGATGAAATGTTTCAGACCAGGCTATGAAACGTTTTGGTACGTGGAATGCACTGTGCAGGTGTTTGCAGTTATTGCTGCTGTTATTATTACTACCAATCTTCCCCCAAGTCATACATTTCTTCTCCTCATCCACTCACATTAAGATTGTGAGTGCCAGACAAAGTTACAGTTCTTGGCATCATAATTATGCTTTTTGCCCTTCTTGATAAACTCTAGACTCTCAAAGGTCTAAATTTGTTCCCAAGAAGAAAATGCCTTTTCACATGGAAATAAGCCTGTGATGTAGTCTGTGTCAAATAAACTGACCTGCATTGAAAGCAAGGAAACCATTCTATTGCACTTAGTCTTTGGGACATGTTTTCTAATTCTCACTTACTATTTACCTGATTCACTCTGCAACCTAAAAAAAGACTTCCCAAATTAATGTTTTGATAGCGTATTTTTATCTTTTTCTTTTTTAGGTCAAAACAACACTGTAAAGGTTAAAGTGAGCCACTAAGGTTTAATTAGAGAGCATGTGAAGTATTTTCAAGTTACCTTACCCCAGAAGTCCTGGGTCTATGGAAAGGCTGAATGAGTGCCTGAGCCGTATTCAGCCATCACCAAACAGCGCACGCTTCCCGCTTTGTGACTGCTTGGGGCAGGAGGCCTGTCAGGCCTGGGGACAGTCGCTTTTTTAGAAACAGAAGCCTCTGCAAAACACCATCATTTTAAATCCCAGGAGTTACCCACCTGGAGATTCCTATTCCAAAAAAGTTTTAACCTCATCATGCCAAGGAAAACAAAATAGCAAAGCAAGTCTTATAGAGTTCTTGAGAAGAAATAATTGTGTCCTCCATGGCTTTTTTGGGGTAGAAACAACCTAAGTAGAACCACAAGGCCAACAGTAGGAAATTTCTGAATTTCAAAATTGTGAGACGGTAGAAGTATTGGCTTGTGTGTGCATGTGTGTGCACTAGTTGGGATGTGTGCAGACGAGGCGGGAGTATGATGAGGAGCAGACAGTTAATAAGCAAGAGGAAGCGATCTATGAGAAAATGTTTGGGAGAGAATTATGTTTTTATACTTTTGAGGATAGAAGGGGAGCAGGGAATTTCTCTTTCTCTTTTCATTCTCTTCAAGTTGTAGAACAATTCTTAGAATGTTGTAGTCACTCAAGTAATTATTGAATGAAATATGAAAAATCAAAACTTGGGGAAGTAATTACTATATACATTATTGCTATAACACACAACATTGTTGAAATGGACTGTCAGGTACCATTAAAACCAGAAATTTCTAGTTGGAACATTACTTTCTGGAACTTGTTCTGTTTTAGTGGTTTTTCTGGGTATCAAAATAATAACCTGTACAGTTTAAAAAATGATACATGTTTTAGAATAATTTGTGCCCCATCCTCAAATTATAAACACTAAAAATTTGTACTGAAATGATTTTTAAGTATTGATTTTTCAACCTCACAGTAGATGAAAAATGAAAACAAAACTAAAGATCCAGAGAGTTGGTTTCTGGTTCAACCTCTGTACCTTAATGACTATGCAGCCTTTGGAGACATGCTTGAGCTCTCTGATCTTTAGTTCCCTCATCTTTAAAATGAGTATTCAGCTAAGTGATCTGAGGGACCTTCCAGATGTATAAAGCTATGAAGTTTTTTAATTCCATGGATAGTTATTTAACTTCTTAAGATGTAGATGTTGACTATGAGAGAATTCCCTTGGAAGAGCATTTTAAGGCATATTAATTTTTTTTCTAAACTGATAGGAACTTAAGCCAGATAGCCACAGACTATAAGAAGCAATGTGATTTTATAAGGAAATTTGGGAGAAAATAAAATTTTAAATGTTTCATTACGCAGAGAATGAAAAAGATATTTGTATATATAACATATTTGTATAGTGTGTGAAACCCAAGTTCTAGATATACAGTAATATGTTACAAACACTCAAAATTACACTTTAAATCTGACTTACATATCTAATAAGAAATGTATTGGCCTTGGCATAATAGTACATAGCCAGAAAACACAAATTACATTGACAAATGAGGTGCCCCTGCCTGTGGTGTTCCTATGGGGTTAGAAAAGCAAATAACAGTACCATATTACATTGAATACTAATAACTAAAAGTCTGTAATATAAAACAAATGTTAATGAATTCCAGTTGAGTACATGCAGTCAAAGCAACAATATTAATAAAACTTAGTACAGAGGAAAAAATAAAATGCTCTAAATGTGCCTGAATTTTTCTCTGGGTAGCCTGAATATCTGTGAAGCTCACTTGGCTGCCGTGACGTGTTGGGGCACCACGCTGTCTCCAAGAGCAGCGTGGCGCTTCTCCTGCTACTATCCACTGAAAGCAGGTGCAGATTTACGGAATATTTTATTATAGTAGCATTGTTTATTTTTAGTACATTTTTATTAAAATTAGTTTGTATCAGGTGACTGTAAGTTCCTCAGCTCACCCCAGACTTAAGGCAATTTTTCTTTTGAGGGGAGAGGAGGTGGGAATTGGGGTAAGGAGGCAGGTGAATGCAAATTAGGGCTGGTAAAAAGAAACAGAAGTACTCCTGTCTCCCAATCGATTCATTCTGTAAGTCAGAGACAGAACTGTAGCATAACACTATAGGACCTTCTGACTTTAATCATTGCTTCATCTGAGGCACTGAGAGAATTTTGCCAAAATTTAGAAAGATAAGCAAGGAGGAGGAGGGGGAGGAAGAGTGAAATCTAGGACCTACTGTGTCACAACTTCTATGATTAGGGATAGGAGGACACATGAGAGCAGGAAGCGAGGACTGAGTCTGCACAGCTAGACAAGAGCTACTTCCTGAAGGGCGTTGCATGTCCTGCTAAGCAGAACAGATTTTATTCTTTTAAGAATGAAGCTGGAGACTCATGTGGTCACCTTTGGGTTTGGGAAAGTCACTGTGCTGAGAGCAACACTGGAAAGAAGACCCTGCAGGAGGATACTGCTGTGTTCAGGACAGTGCTGAAGAGGGCCTTTGCATTGGTAAGAGGAAGGGATGGCTTCCAAGAGGTACCTGGGGGAGAGCCAATGGAATATGTGTCAGTTGTAAATGGCTTCTGGTTTAGGCAGCGGGGTGTTGAGTGGTGCTATTTTTTAAAGGTGTAACAAATAGATGAAGAAGTAAATCTGGGAAGGATAGCGTGGGTTCGACTTTGGCTCGGTGGCTTTGGACAGACTGTGGAACATCTGTCGAACAGGCGAACAGGCGTAACTGTATTATCTCCAGACTGGTCTCCCTGCTCCTGCTTTTGCTCTCCTATAATCTTTTCTTATCATAGCAACCAAAATTGCCCTTTCAAAACATACATAGAACATTATCAGTCCTCTATTTGAAAAGCCCTCAGTAACTTACAACCTCAGCATAAAAACCAAAGTCTCCCAGTGGCCTTAGGGGCCCACAAGATGCATAACCTCTCAGATCTCACTTCCTCCTAGTCTTACCCTGCTCAGTCGTCTTGAGCTACACAAGCTTCTGTAAGTCCCTCAAACTCACCAGGACTGCTCCTTCCCCAGGGCCTTGCACCTCCTGGTCTCTGCCTCAGGCAGGGATAGTGGGTGTGGGTGGTGTGATGGTGGATCTGGCCTGTGTTCAAGCCAAGAGCCAAACCCAGGGACCTTAGTAAATGAAAGTTGGCTCCTTCCTTCACCTTTTCAGGGATATGCTAGATTGCTTCTATTCTTTTTAAAAATGACAAGTGCCCCACCCCTCTCCTGGCATTCTTTATTTCCCATTCAAAATCCACACATTTATGTCTCTACCCCAAATGGTTCAAACCCATATTCACAATGACTTTTCTTTCTTTCAGTCAACAAGCATTTATTAAGTACCTATGAAGCACCATGTTCTAAACACTGCAGAAACAGCAGCGAATGAAATAAATATCCATGGTTTCATAGGCCTATGTTATACTAGTGGAGATGAACACAAATAAACATGTACAAAATATATTATTATTGCATGGTACTTTTTTTTCTTTTTTTTTACATTTATTTTTATTGTAAACAAATGGGATACATGTTGTTTCTGTTTGTACATGGAGTAACAGCATACCATTTGCGTAATCATACATTTACATAGGATAATGATGTTTGATTCATTCTGTTGTTTTTTCCTTCCCCCCACCCCTCCCACCCCTCTTTTCCCTCTATACAGTCCCTCCTTCCACCATTCTTGCCCCCCTCCCAGCCCCCATTATGTGTCATTACCCACTTATCAGCAAGATCATTCGTCCTTTGGTTTTTTGAGATTGGCTTATCTCACTTAGCATGATATTGTCCAATTTCATCCATTTGCCTGCAAATGCCATAATTTTATTATTTTTTATAGCTGAGTAATATTCCATTGTATATATATACCACAGTTTCTTTATCCATTCATCAATTGAAAGACATCTAGGTTGGTTCCACACTCTGGCTATTGTGAATTGAGCAGCTATGAATATTGTTGTGTCTGTATCTCTGTAGCTGATTTTAAGTCCTTTGGGTATAGGCCAAGGAGTGGGATAGCTGGGTCAAATGGTGGGTCCATTCCAAGCTTTCTGAGGAATCTCCACACTGCTTTCCAGAGCGGCTGCACTAATTTGCAGCCCCACCAGCAATGTATGAGTGTACCTTTTTCCCCACATCCTCTCCAACAACTATTGTTGCTTGTATTCTTGATAATCGCCATTCTAATTGGGGTGAGATGGAATCTTAGTGTAGTTTTGATTTGCATTTCTCTTATTACTAAAGATGGTAAACATTTTTTCATATGTTTGTTGATTTGCTTGTAGATCTTCTTCTGTGAAGTGCCTGTTCATATCCTTAACCCATTTGTTGATTGGGTTATTTGTATTCTTGGTGTAGAGTTTTTTGAGTTCTTTATATATTCTGGAAATTAGTGCTCTATCTGAAGTATGAGTGGCAAAGATTTTCTCTCACTCTGTAGGCTCTCTCTTTGCATTGCTGATAGTTTCCTTTGCTGAGAGAAAGCTCTTTAGTTTGAATCTGTCCTAGTTATTGATTCTTGCTTTTATTTCTTGTTCTATGGGAGTCCTTTTAAGGAAGTCTGACCCTAAGTCAACAAGTTGAAGATTTGGACTTACTTTTTCTTCTCTAAGATGCAGGGTCTCTGGTCTGATTTCAAGGTCCTTGATCCATTTTGAGTTGATTTTTGTGCAGGGTGAGAGATAGGGGTTTAGTTTCATTCTGTTGCATATGGATTTCCAGTTTTCCAGCACCATTTGTTGAAGAGGCTATCTTTTCTCCATTGCATATTTTTGACCCCTTTGCTAGTATGAGAAAATTGTATTTATTTGGGTTTGTGTCCGTGTCCTCTATTCTGTACCATTGATCTACCTGTCTATTTTGGTACCAATACTTGCATGGTACTTTTTAATGCCTGTCACTCAGCATTTCAGATACAGGACAGGAGGATAGGAGAAGGAGCTTATCTTGAGTTTGGGTTTGGCAGGAGGAATTAGTGACAAGGAGAGGGTGCTTCTAGGAGGAGTTAAAATGCTGGTGAGGGAAGAAAGCAAAATCCCAGAAACTACAGAAGAGTTTAAGGAGACAGAAAAAGAAGTCATTTCCTTTGTCTACAAGATTAAAAATTTTCATTTATTTACTTCTAAATACTCAAAAATATGCTTGAAGTTTCTAATGACTTACTAATTTATTCAAGCTAAAAATGTTTATTGAACACATCGTACATTTTATTCACTGTCATAGTCTTTGGCAAAACAGCCCTAAGCAGATCTAGAATTATAGGATTGCAGGAACCTTAGAAATAAATTAGTCTAAAATCCACACATTTTAAAAATCACCAAGTTAGGTCCCAGAATAGTAACTTGGCTTTCCCAGTGTCATATAACCAGGTAGTGGCATACCTGGAATTTAAAACCAGGTCTTCAGGCTCCAAATCAGTACTTTTTCCCAAACCTAACACTGCCCTCTTTCATTGGGATCAAAGTTTTTAAAAGTGTAACCTTGTCTTTTTTTTTTTTTTTTTGGAGCTGGGGATCGAACCCAGGGCCTTGTGCTTACAAGGCAAGCACTCTACGGACTGAGCTATCTCCCCAGCCCCCAACCTTGTCTTTTTATGATGAAAATCACTGGAAAATAGTACTTTCTTTATAGATACTTTCTTTTCAGTGTGCCTTTCAGGACTTTCCATAAAATAAAGTACATTACGTAAGTATACTAGAAGTGAGAAAACTGATCATTAAATGTAGTAGTTAGGAAATGTGGTTACAAGTCTTAGAAACCTACTCGAGCTAGTGTACACAGCATAAAGAGGGATGGTCACCAATAACAATTTTTTAAAAATAAACAGCTTATAATCTCAAAAAGAAGAGAGGACAGGGGAGAATTTATGATAGGCTACAATGCTAATAGACGCAGCTTGGATCACACACCTGCTTCCTACACAGTCTATAATATCAGGAGAGAATCATGATTTGAAAAGTAGAAAAGGCTTCGCAATGGATTCCAGGGTAGGGATGAGAGAGGTGTTCTCAAAAGGAGGAGGAAGAGTGCCTGTGGGGTGTGTCCAACGGGGGAGAGCAGAATGGAGCAGGGAGATCATCAGCCATGATGTCATCCAACAACTGTGAAAGGCTGTCAGGGAGGGAGGACCTCAGACCCTGGGCAGGTCTGACAGGGGAATTCAGGAGTAAAGATTGCCTGTTAGAGGAGATTCGGGAGGAAATGGCCAAGACCAGTGCCCTCCCCAGCTTCATATCAATGTCCAAAAATAAGAGAGAGTCCTTATTTTGCAAATATATTATGGGAAATTTTTTTTACGTTTTTATAAGTTTTTATTTGAAAAAAGTTTTTAAAGGCATTCATTTTTTTTTAGTTTTCCAATACTACACAAATACACAGATGTTTTCTATTCCCATTTACTACTTGAAATATCTGGTATGTATTCTAACAAAGCTTTTTCACTTATAAATATATATTATATATGTATAGCATATATATAACATATGTCATATATGTAATATGTTATATACAAAAGTGGATGATATTAAAAATAATATTGTTTTGCCAACTGTCTTTGTGTTCAACAAGATGAGACCTTGAACACAGTTTAACATGTTTATCCTACTCTAATCCTCATGTTTTGATATAATTATCTAGAAATTTTTTCCAAGTAATTATCCTTTCTTCACTTCATATTTCCGAAATTTAAGTGATTTTTATTTACAAATGCACGAAAGTTCACAGCAACTCAGTCAACAATCATTTAGAGTTACACATGGCTGGGTTTTCTTCCCAATACTGTTTCTTCCATGTCAAATCTCCCTAATCATTTATATTTGTTAGTTGACAGCCACCTAAGAGCTCCAGCCTGATCATGACACTTTAATTTCACTGCCATCTGCTTCCTGCCTCCTTTTGGCTCACAGCCATCACTTTTACTGCACTCTTCACTGATGTGGGCTTCTTCTGATTCCCCACAGCGCCTTTCCTGGTTCCATCTGATCTGGGGTTGCCTTCAGCACTTTGAAGCAGAGCTTTATGGAGATGTTTTCCTAGCCTCCTTTCCTCTCACTCCTGCTTTGTTTAATAAGAAGCTCCTTGATTAATGTTTAACATAATTGTGTTTTGTTGGTCGCCAAACCTTCTGCCATGGTCAGAAATGGTGAAGTGGAATTTATTTTTAGAAACAGTGCTGGGGCCCCATTACTGTTCTAACTTATAAAGTCTAGATGCTTTCTGATTTTTCTACCTCAAAAGACAGAGCAAGACATGTTACCTCTGACTGTGACTGTTCAGCCCAACCTTGCTCCATGACAAACCAGGGGTCCCATTTGGATGGCAACAGCATGGTACCAAGAAGAAAGCACAAGAGGTTGCTCCAAGAAAGGAGATAAGCTCCAAGGATTCTCAGGCTCCAATGTGTTGCTATTTTGGGAAATCTAACATTTGCATAAATAGAGGGAAGTAAAATGCAGTGGACTAACACTCAGATGGAAAATATGGACTGAGACAAAATGAAGAGGAGAGTAATTTAATACATGGAAGTATAATATATTTTCAGAGAATATTTTATCTGATACCTAAACTTTTCCATATATGTTTTCCTGTACACTTTATTTTATTTATTTATGAAGATATTTAGATCCTGCCTTAAAGTTTCAGGAATGCTAGTACATATCTCCTTTTATTTTCTGTTGGATCTTGAAAGGCAAAAAACATGGTGTGTTGAATCAAGCCAAGTCATATCACAAGGACTGGCATCTCCCTCCACTCTGGCTTATTGTGGCCCGGTGGGAATGAGAGCACATTGTTGTTGTGGCTTTTTATTTTTTTAAAGAAACCTTATTTACACACATAATAAGAGATATGATGTCAGATTGTTGAAACCAATGTAATGGCTTCATGCACTTCCAGATTTGGGTTGGGAAATTGGTACTTCTACCATCATGATGTATTCAGAATGAGAGAAAAGCCATGTAGCAGTCCCCATCAAGACTGGCTTAGCAAGCCACATCAGAGTTGTGAATTACTAAAGGGCCCAGAAATCATCCATCGGAAGCATAGTCAAGCTCTGCTAAAGTACTGTGTCCATGCTTTAATTAGACCCATGAGACCAGGTCTGGGCTCTTAAGTATGTTGAGATATGCTTTATCTTTTTGACAGAGCCTATTTATCCTGCAGCTTGTCTTAACAAAGTGGAACATTTATGCACCATGCTGTTATACTGAAAATAGGACATATATAAAAAATAAGGAAACTTCTAAGGATAGTGGATAATAAAATTGAAGAGCCGAGTAGACCCTGGGAAATAAGGCTATGCTATGGAATGCCTGACAAGAATAAAACTAAGTATTTCAGCACCAACAATTATAAGTAATTGTGCTACCACTAAAATAGTGAAACAGGGATTTTGAAGCAACAATTATATATTTCTTAAGAGTTATATCAAACCAACCCTAAACCACATGTACAAAGTGACCTCTTTTATTTTCAAAGGCAAAGACAGTGTGGCTCATTTTCTTTGTTACTCTTATCTTCACCCAATACTCTTGCAAAACTAAATTCTTGCACTTACACATGGAGACTGGGTTGTGCAAATTATTCACTTATTTACTCACACCAGACAGCACATCTCCTGATTTAAATGCTGTTTCACATGGAGTGGTAAATAGATAATGTGATGTTGATGCATTCTGCATAGAATTGTTGTTAAAGCAACAACAACAACAAAACCTATAAAAACTCTTAAAGTCTACCAAGTTATATGCAATGATTAGAAATCCTCATCATATATAAAAACACCTTATGAATCCACCAGGTTCTCCGACACTTTATTCCAATCACCATCAGTGAGAATGTCTCAGGCATCCCAAACTATAGGAGGCAACATAGGGTGCAGCAGCATGGACAGTTCTAGAAATAAGCCTCTGCCATTGGGGATCCCACAGATGGTTGCATAAGCCCTTTTAATTAGCACATTACTGACCCAATAATAGCTTCTTCTAAGAGACGTGTTTTATATTCCAGTCCACCCATCTGGCATGGCTATGCTGCGTGCAGACCACATAATAAAAGTCTTTATGAAAATACGCACAGCATATGTCTAATAGCAGATTTATAGACTGAGTAGACCCTGTGGTTTACTTTTTTTTTTTTAACTCCCTTCACCAAATAAGGGAAATGAGTAAACATCTAAAACCTGAGCATTTATTTAAGTTCAGCAAGGGTTTTATCTCACTCACAAAGATTTTATACCAACAAGTTTAAATGTTTTAAACTCTGTTTTCAAAATTAATTATTATATTAATATAATAATATAATATAATCTCTTGATAAAGATCTTTTATAAAATTTATCAGTAAGGTCTAAATCACTTAAAAAGTACAGTATTTATTGGCAATGCTGGGAACCTGCTCCTAAGAGGCCTAAGAACTCTTATGACTGAAGTTTGCACAGACTAGAGAAAACCCAAACAATAGGGATTGTTATCATTGTATAATTGAGAGCTTTTTTAGAAATTTTCCACCACAAAAGCAGTCGAAGAAAAGTACATTATTTGTGCTAGACATAGCTACATACTTTCCACCTTATATACTAGCAAGCTTCCATATGAAACATAGAATCTCAGATTATTTCATTATATTGCAATGTAGTAAATTACATTTTGAGTTGAAGGAACCCCATCTTATAAAATTAAGGTGTAATTAGAGAAAAAAAATGTCAAATTCCAACCAACCTACCATCTTGAGAGAGAATCTAGAAAAGATTTTTGTCAATATTAAAGTTACATATTTATATTTTTTGGTTAAGAACCTGGTGTTTTTCTGGGTTCTTTTCCCATGTCCTGTTATACTTAAGAGTGAAACTGGTAATGGACAAGGCTCAGAGGCTTCAGACAAAAGGCACGTTTGCTATGTGAAACAGTTCTGTTTTCATCAAAACCAGACTGCCTTACAATGACAACAGTTTAAAACAAGCTCTTCAGTGAATATTTGTTAAGGAAACATACAGAAGCCCAATTATGAATCTGAAGAATTGTATCCAAGAAGATGCAGTTGCCTTTTCAGTTGAGGCTGGGCCACATTATTTCGTTTGGGAAGGCTCTCTGGTCCATGGAACCCTCTTGAGACTCATGAAAGGATTTGTCAACTGTAGGGAGGTGGAGTTCTCTCACTGGATTCTAGTGAATGCCAGTAAATAGCTTAGTAAATCAGAAAACATGACTTTTTCTAGACTTGTATTCATTTTTTTCTTTTCAGAAGTATCTCTATAACATGCTGTTCTTATTAAGAAAAATTCTGGGAACCATGTGGCTCTTCTAGAGTCAATTTGTGTTTTCAATTAATTTTCAAAAATATTACATTTACAGTCTAACATTGGCCAACACTCTTAAAAAGATCTGCTGCACCACCATTTTATTTTCATTGAATGCAGTCTTAATAAAAACTTCCATATTCTGGCTTACAAGAAAGTGTAGTGTTCCAAGAAAATATCCAAGATCTTTATTTCCCAGGGTTTGGTTGAACCGTGACATTACATTCATTGCTGGATTGTTGTCATGTTTATTGTAGATCTTTTTCCTTGGCCTTGACCAGGATGAGTTCTCTGGCCTGGAGTGGATGAATGTGATTTTAAAGGATTAGACATTTTTGTGTGAAAAGACAACTTCAAATCCAAGAAAACCTAAGTGTCCAAAAAGACTTAGGGGCTGTACAAGCGGTGCTTTTACATGCACCTGTGCTTACAGGATAGGTCTCAGATTGGTTTGTGTTTTTCATTGGTTACATAAAACATTCTTTTAAACTTGGCAGGCAATTACTGATTGGCAACCCAAATGTTTCCATAATGTACTCTCAAGTTGGTTTCATTAAATGACATACAAATGCTGGCTCAAGGGGAAACTGCCAATCTTACTTTCAAATCTGACTCTTAAAATCAAGCTTCCATTTTGAATTATTGCTAAAACACATTTTTAAGTGACTGGCATGAAATCAGTTAAATTCTGTTTTTATTGAAAAATACCTGCATATCTCCAGTTTGAGATAGAAGATGTTATATCTTTATACTTTTGTGTTATAAAATTTTTTTTAAAACTCCATATATTATAATAATAGATAAATCATGGAAAATGAAAATCCCTTAACATCCAATTTTTTAGAAAATTTCTCCCTATTTAGAGAATATGTTTACAAATTTTTCCTATACAATTACTAACATACATGTGCATATATTCCTTCAAATGGACTCACCATATGCCTAAACTTCTATGACTCACCTTTCTCTTAGACATCTTTTCTTGCAAGTGAATACAAGTCTATTCATCTTGGACAGGAATATTTCATTCCTTCTTCTCATAATTCTTTTGAATGGTCCTCAATTGTTAGGTATTTACATGAAATATTGTTATTCATTTTAATTTATATATAGTAAACTTTACTTTTTGGTATAAAGTTCCAAGAATGAACACAATCATGTGACCACCACAATCCAGATATAGAACTCCCATCCAAAAGTCTCCCCATACTGTACCTTTGTGGTCGTCCTTCTCCCACTATCAGCCCTTGCCATTGTTTTGTTTTCTATTCTTAAAATCTTGCCTTTTCCATAATATCATAAAAATGGAATAATACAGAACGACCTTTTGAATATGGCTTCCTTCACTATGCATAATGCATTTGAGATCCACTAGTGTTGTGTGTCAGTTGTCCATTTACTTTTATTGTTGAGCAGTCTTTCATTGTGTAGAGATGCCAATTAATTTACCCAATACTAATGAAGGACATTTGAGTTGTTTCCAGTTGTTGAAATTATAAGTAAATTCATTATAAATATTTATGAACAGGATTTTATGTGAATATAAGCTTTAATTTCATTTGTGTAAAGGCCCAAGATTGGGATTACTGGGTCACATAGTAAGTATATTTGATTTTATAAAAACTACCAGATTTTTTTTCTGAAGTATCTATACCATCTTATAGACCATTTTTCTCATTTCCTCACTGGATTGTTTTCTTATTGAGTTTTATGTATATATATTTTTTGATACAAGTTCTTTATCATGGCTCTCAGAGTTTTGCAAATATTTTCTCTCATACTACATTTGCCATTTTGTTCTCTCAACTGCATCTTCTAAATGCTATGATATCCAATTCATCATTTAAATGGATTATGGCTCTAATGTCAGTTAAGAAATTTTTGCAGAACCTAAAACCTCCAAGATTTTTCTCCTGTACTTTCTTCTATACATTTTACAGTTTTAGCTCTTACATTTACATTCAGATCTATGATCAATTTATAGTTAATTTTCATGTAAGGTATAAGGTATTGATTAGGATTTTTTTTTTTTTTGCTTAAAGACATCCAATAATATCAGCACCCTTTGTTGTAAAGATTTTTGTTGTAAAGATTTTCCTTTCTCCATTGAGCTGCCTTTGTGTATTTATCAAAATCAGTTCCTCATATATGTGAACATTTCATTCTGTTCCAGAGTTATGAATTTTAAAGCTCTACCATATTGCTTCAAAATTTTTTCCAAGAAAGGAAGCTACCAAATCCCATTCAGATGATGTTCTTGTTTATAGAATAATAAAGTTATAGTGAAGGCATTTTGTAATTAAAATCAAGTCATGAAAACTTGAATTAAGGAGCAGGTCTCCAAAGTACAGTGCACACACAAGATGTTCCAAAGGATACAGAAGAAAATACTAGGGCTTATATCCTATTCTCTGGGCCATGCTTACCAAAAGGCTTTGCCTTGTTTTCTTCTTGTCATTTACAACAATTGAATAGGACACGTATTCGCTGGAGTTGAACAGGGCGTGAAGAACAAAGTTAATGAAAAGCAATGTGTGTGCACTTGAGTTTAAATATTTTTGGTAGGATTTTTCCAAAGATGAAGATTGGTGTTAAACTTTTCCAGATTCTTCCTAATAGGTAAAGTGTAAAATTATAGAATGATTTTCCTTTACTCACACACACACACACACACACACACACCCCACATCAAAAGGAAAAAATTTATAGCTCAAAAACATTTGATATTTGTTTAAGCCCTGAATAATAAAATAGAATTCCTTTTGTTATGAAGTTCTTACCTTTTTTTCTTGTATTGGAACAGAGTATTATAAACTGACATATTTTGGGTTTCAAACAGCAGGATGTCAAAGCAAGGTGTAAAATACATGTAGCATACATTTATCAATGAAATGGTTCAGAAAATAACATACCTACCCACCTGTATTTCCTCTCCAGTTTGCCAACTTTTTACACTGGACCTTCCCAACCCTCATAAGCCCTAAGGACATTTTGTCAAGTGACTGAATCAACTCTGTGGTAGAATTCAGAAAAAAAGTTACTTCAGCAAACTAGAAAAGAGTCAAGCAGTCACTCCCCTTTAATCTTTACCTCATTAAATGCTTGAGGAAGGAAAACTTAGAACGCTGGGAAAGAGCTTTCTTCCTTCTACCTTCCCCCTCCATCCTTCCCATTCTCCTTCCCATTCTTCTCTTTCCTCTATATTCAGCATGCATCACTGAGCCATGTTATGAGGGAATCGTAGAAGACTATGACATAGGCCCTCTCTGTGTTGGACAGAGAATGTATATCCACAGATCAGGTAAGTAATACTATAATATGATTCACAAAAAAATATTGTATGATCTCTAGCTTTACCAAGGTGCAATGATATTTTTTATCAATAAAATAGTGATAGTTTTTTGTCTAATTTTCCAAAAAAGAAGCTAATAGATAACACTTCAAGCATTTCTCTTGTGTTTTTCTTAAAACCTTAATGCTTGCTACCACTAGTCTATCCAGAAAGAAGAAAATAATGAAATCTGAATTGGCACAAAAATTTACTTACTTTTCTTTAAATATATGTATATCTACTATTCATATTCTTCGACAAATCACCCCAACACCTGAGACTTCTGGGTGAGGAATTTACAGAATTGCCAGAGTGGCACATACTAAGAGAGTACATGGAATTATAGGTGTTGGGGCTGGGCAAGACCTCTTTAGTCACCCTATCCATGCCTGCCAGGAAACCAACACAGGCTTGCTGGCCCACTTTTCCAACATCACTGCCCAGGACATTTAAAAACTGGGCCGGACCTTTTCTGTGAATGACTTCTGAGTGCTCAATCACAATGGAGAGACGTGGGGCTGGGCAGCTGAGCAGACTGTGAAGAGGGCAGACAAACAAGGCCTACAAGAATGGGAAGAACAGGGTAGACTGAGAGAAGTGTTTTCAGAGCTCTTGAGTTTGGAACACTCCAGGGAGAGAAGCCTATGGTTCTAGACGAGGCTGGTTCAGATAGTAACTGGTCCTCTCACTGAGGGTGTAGTTAGTTAGGAATTAAGGGAATCTCTTACATTGGTCTTTGTTAATTCTGTCAGATTATTAGGGTGACAGTTGATTCATTGCTATTTCAAAACACACATGTCTAATTTGACCAGAGGAGTTATTTTGAAACTTCACACTTTTACTAGTAGGAAAAATCTGCAAGAGTTTAGTAATCACTTTCAGCTTTGGAATTTGTATTCTCCATTTTTTTGATTTTCCCCACTGCCCAGTGGTTTAAGTTTGCATCTCATTGAGTTTCTTCCACTCACCCTGTACTACACCCTATTCCAGTGACCTTCAAGTAGTAGCGGTCATGACTACTCTAGTTGCCTAAAAGTTATAAAGTATTTCAGACATCCAAAAGGATCTGAATACTAGTGTGATCACTTAGAACTCAGAGGTTAGCAAATAGCAACACAACGATAAGCTAGTATGAACTTGTAGAGGTCTCACTGTAACTTAATCCCAGTGTATACCAACTGACAAGAGGTTAATTTAACACTGGCAGTGGACCCAGGTATCATTATGTTTCATTCAGTGTATCGCTGCAAAACTGGTCTGGTGGCTTGTCCATAGTGCTGTGGAAGGCCTGGACTAGGAACCAAGGCAGGCTTTTTAGCTCGTGTAAAATTATCTTTTTATCCAACTGTATCTACTGAATGACTGCTGTGCACCAGGTATCGTGCTCGTCATTGGAAGCACAGTGACAGTTCTGGCACTGTGGAACTTCAGTTATGCCTCTGATTGGCAGTGGACTCTGGGCAAGTTTCCTTTTCCTATAAAGGAAGAACTTGGATTGGATGATATTTAAGGGGGTTTAAAGACCCCTTTATTCTATTCCTCAAAGCAGAGAATTCCCTGGTATCTCTAAGGGGAACCCAGGGGCAACTTAAACAGTTTGTGGGGGGTGGTAAGGGGACATTGTGATAAAATAGTAACAGATTAACAGAAGGAATTCTGGTTTGGGGTTTTTTTTGAATTTTTTTTTTTTCTAATAGCAATGTTTTTTTTGTAAAATGTTGTGAAATATTTTCTGTGCAGGGGCAAAAAGAAAATTAAAACATTAGTCATGTATTCCATCTATTTTATTTAAAGATTTTAAGAATATAATTCAGTCTAAGTGAAAAGATTTCTTGAAAATTTTAATCTGTGAAATTGGCCTTGTGCAAATCAAGTATATTAGATTTATGCATATATTTAACAAAAGTTAGATTTTTGACAAATTTTATTTCAAATTCAATCCAGAAGATCAGTGACATGCCTCCCATTAAATAAATGCTTTGTGTCCACCATGGTGCTCAGCAGGAGGCCACGTGGGCCATCAGAGGTAAGACAAGGTCCTTGTCTTCAAAGAACTTCAGTGTGGTTGTTTTTCCTGCATGAATTAAGTAGCTTTTTATTTCTCTTTTTGACTTGAGTCTTTAGCATTTGTATTGAATATTCTGCTCTTGGATAATAGGTGGTATCATGATAGAATATACTGAGAAAGCCTAAAAGTGAAAAGGACTAACTTAAGTAGAGAAATTTGTACTTTAAAATGATAGAAATTGGGAATGAGCTCTCTGCCTACTCTCAGGATCGTCTTTAAATTGAACTTACTAGGCATTCTTCCTTAGTAACACAGAATATTCAGGTTTTTTTGATGTGTTTCTTGGTTTTGAAGTATCTATGCTATTTGGTATCAATTAAGCTAAAAAAAGTTTTATGGATTAACAGAAATGTTTGCTTTACTGTTGATTTTTCTCATTTTGTTGTAAAATGGATATCCCCATCTGTGCTTCATCTAGAACTTGGAAATAAAGACATTTTTAAGTGCATAAATATGATTTGAGGATTTGTGCAAGTACAGTTTTCTATTTCAGAGGTGACCACCCAGAAGGACTAAACCACCTTCCCTTCCATTCTCTCCTCTTCTTTCGTTCCATTCTTTTTATTCCTAGCTGTAATAATAGAAGCTTTCAGCAAAACCCCATAGCAGGGCTATGATATGCTCACAGGTTGGATTAATCACATGTGCCCCATTTAGCAATGACCAGATAAAGGCATAGTGTAACTGGTGGGCCAAGAGTAGTGCATATTAGCAGAGTCTAAGCTGATATTCTGGAGAAATTCAGAAATCATACCAAAGACTGCTTTCTTCAAATTGCTTGGGCCCTGGGATAATCTGGACCAGTGTGTGATTATTGAGGTTGTTACAGGACAGTTAAAGGGACAATGGAACTCTTTCACAGGAACATCATCCCAAGGGTCAGCTAACAACTTATTTGGAGTGTCTGATGCCAAAGGAAATGGCTGTGAGGTATTTCAAATTAGCCTTTTAATGAAAATACTACCAGTGATTGCTGGGAACAATAATAATTTTGTTTGTTTGTTTATTTATTTATCTTATTTCAGCAAAAATAGTGGTCCCAATTTGACTTTACATAGCCAGGCTTCAAAACAGGCCAAACCAAAAATCTTTAAACTACTGATAGTGTCTTGGCCTACCATTTATTCATCTAACCATTCATGCATCAAATGTTTACTGATTGCCAATTCCATATTGTTTCCCCTCCCCCAGACCTTGCCTTCAGTATCTTCCTCCAAGTCAATCATACTGTTTTTAAAAACAGGACTTTAAATCCTGTCTGTTTATCTGTTACCTGAAACAAGCTAGATAAAGAACCTTGGGTTTTCAGCATTTGTTGTCGTTTGTTTTAAATAAGAAAAGATTGACCAACCATCAACTCTTTGGAGGACTTTTCTGGGACAAAAATTTAGCCTAGAGTCCTTCATGTTGGGGAGGTATGTGAATTTTCAGCCTTCCTTATGATGACTGATTTGCCATTAGGGTTTTAGAAACACAACCACAAGTATTTAATGGCAGCAGACACACAGAGAAAATCAGGTTTCCATTGGTTGGTTGGTTCCGGAGGCCCAGCAAAAAGGCCAGAGCTGATTGTGGAGTTTACATTCCAAGCCAGCCTCAGATTAACTTAATTTACAGTGTCTCTAGAACTCTGGATTTTCATCAACAGGGATTCCCTCTCACCCCCAATCTTCCATCCAAATAGGCATTCCCAATGTAGGATGAAGTTGCCCCTTAAATGATTATCCTCACATGGTAAGCATATGCCACAACCAGTTGGGCAGAGTTCACATTCAGGGCTGCTGTCCACTCTTAGAAACCTCCCAGATTGGCCCTTGGACTTGTATTTATTAATAATATGTCTCATTTCAAAAGAGATCCAAAGTGGTTTGTAGAGAAACAAACTATAAAATCAATGATAATACCAAGGCAAGAAGAAAATAAGATAGAAAATAAAAGTCAGCTAAAGGCATGATAAAGAAGACCACTGAATGTAATTATAAAGCATAAGATGAAAGCCATAAAGTAAAGTCCATAAAGTCCTTTAGGGTTGAAATAGGTATAGATTCATCACAGAGCTTCCTAGCAGTCAATGAAAAGAAGGAACTAAGATTGGTTAGAATTTGGGATCTTAGAAAAGGAGTGGGGACTAATGTCATAGCATCCTGCCCACCTAGATTATACCCTCAAAGTAGACCCTGTGCTTCCTGGATTCTTGGTACTTCCTATGGCTATAGCAATAATTTATAGAGTTCACATGGATCCAGATTCATTTTCCCAAAGTATGCTTTTGGAAGCTAATGTTCTAATTTTTCCAAGTACAGTGTTGGAATCTGAGTCATAATTCAACTGCAGATTTCAACTTCTCGTGCCAGCAATATTCATCTTTGGGGGAGAAAATTCAAATCAGAAGGAAGGAATGAGATACAGGAAAGTGAACTAGCAATTCAAAATTAGATATAGTTTCTCAGGAAAGGATTTTCTTCCCTGAAGTCTAACTCTACATTTAAACCCATAACCCCTGAGTCTAAATATTTATTGAACTCTCAATGTACAAAAGTCTCAAGAAGATAGAACTACCCATGGGCACCATAAATTAAATCAGTTAACTGATGTACTCAGAGGTTGAATGTGGCTTTCTTTTGCCTTTTGGTTGGTTCTCAAAAAAAGCCTGTAAAAGCACTACTTAATCTATAGATTTACCTTAGGCCCATTTGTTTATTTATATGATAAGTAGTTCTCACACACCAGCTCTTTGCCAGGCACTGTGCCAGGCACTGTGGATAAGGCAATAAATAAAAATGTCAAAAGTTCTACATACATATAGTTTACAATTATTATTTTGTTGTTATTATTTAAGAAGAAAAACTTAACCCTCCTTGTACTTTTTTCTAGTTGACCAGCGAGTCTCTTAAGTACTATCTCATTTCTAGTTTGATCTTTAAATTACCATATGAGGTAGTTTTGCAATAATTAATCCCCTCTCTGGATATGAGGAAAAAGTTTGAACTTGCCAAGGTCATGCAGATTTGGAACTCAAAACCTGACCTCTAACTCCAAGGCCTAACCTTTCTCTGTTAAGCCATTCTCCCAATTATTATTTTTTTCTGACATCCAGTTTGTTAGATGGAAGAAGATAAAGAGCTATTTATGACATTATAGATACATATATATAATATACAGATTTTTTGGAAAATAGGGAAGAATAAGCAGAACACAGGGGTTTTTCTGTACCTGCTATCTGATTGAATATTGGTCTCTATTGGCCTTTGAGGCTCTGACCTTATGGACTCCAGCATGTTTTCAGGACTGACTTATGGGTAGAGAAGAGAAAGATATTGTGCTTGTCATATTCCTCCTCACTATCAACTTTAAAAGTCCATGTCCCAGTGAGAAAAAAATTTTTTTCAATGTTTTTTCCTTTTCACATGCATCTCTCAGTAGTTAACTTGCACTTGACATCCTTACATAGTTCAGTTTCCTTTTCCAACCTACTAGAGACAATATTTTCCCTTCTCCCAAAGTTTAAATAACAAGAGAGCATAGTAGAAGGGCTTCCGACAATCACACAAATCACTTGACAACATCCCCAGTGGCATTAACCATCATGCTCTATGATGCATGGACCTGTGACCCCCGTCCTCATTTTTCACATGGGGATGCTGGCATCCAGTCATTGGGGTAGAATGAGCCCAGTAATGTTTTCCATCTGCTGGCTTGGCACCAGTCATCATAGAGTGTCACCTGGATTCTGTCTTATGGCCTCTAGGCCAAGTGTAGCACTACAGAAAACAACTACCATGTTCATCTGTTGGCACTGTTTATGTGAACAAAACAAGATTTTACTGAAGTACATAAAAGAAAAAAAAATACTGGAAAAATTTCAGTCAAAAAGTCCAACAAGGCTCTTCCCATCCATCTCTTCCTTTGTTCTCCCCACATCTTCAAATCCTGACAGATCTCAAATGTCACCTTCTCCAAGGAGCTTTTCCCAACACCCTCACCCTCTGTGTGCCCCTGGAGAACTTACCTCATACCACGTTGTATTGCTGTTATTTATTTGTATTTCCCTCTCCCACTAGACTATAAAGGCTTCAAAGGAGAAAAGCCATTGCATCTTTTAAAGTTCATAATATACAGCAAGTTTCCGTTCAGGAAGTGATTTGCAAGTTTAGAAAAAAATTAGTGATTTCCATAGTTTTAAACACAGCCTTCAAAACTAAAATATGTTGAAAGTTTTTATTATAAAAAACATGGTAGTTAAAAAGGTTTCGTAAAAAGTTAGGATTAGGAAGTTCAGTGTTTTGGATTTTAGGATGTCTTTTTAAAGAAAAAGCTTAAAAACAATTGAAATTTTTTTTTAAAAACTGACAGATATTTGAAGCTCTTCAGTATCATTTAAAACTGGCTTCAGACATTTAACAGCTGACCATCATTAATTAAAGGATCTCAATTCATGCTTGTCATTCTAAAATGGCTTTCTGCTTTAATTGAAAATTTTACTTCATGAGTATATCATCTGAGAGATGCATATGCTTATTATTTCTAAAAGAATATAGGACTTTTAAAAGAGTTACCACTTTGAGGCTGGCTTGGACAATTTAGGGAAAAATGATGAGGTGGCTGCAGCAGCAATTCTGGAAGGAATGCCTGGGACAGAATTTTGACTTGTACTAAAGCAAACCATCTGCCCTGGCATTAAGACCCTCACACCAAATTTTCGTCAAAGGGCTGTGGCAGGTCCTCAGAATTAACCTCATGCAAGCATAACCCAGAACCCAGCCTTCATCTTCTGTACTGCCTGCTTCCACCACAGTACCAGGCAGGTTTTTAGGGCTAGGTGTGACAGTGTTCATGTCACGGGCACCCACAGCCAGTCACAGGGCCCTTCCTACTGGAAGGAGAGGCTGGAAACAGGGACTCTCATGGGCCTAGGAAGAAGAGGAAAGTACCCCAGTGACCTAGCTACTTAGTCTCTAGGATCTGGAATCATGTCTCAGGAATACTTGTTCTGGGCACCACTCTATGGCAGATAGAGATACTAGAGGTACTTTGTTTTGTTTTGTTTTTTCCAGGGCTGGTGACTGACCTCAGGTCCTCATTTATACTAGGCAAGTACTTTACCACAAGACATACTCCAGGTCCACAGTAGCAATTTGAATCATCAGGATTTAGTGACTGACTAGATGGGGAGAGGAAAGACAAAGGATAGGTTCTAACAGTGCCCTCACCTTTCTCTGTATCTGGGCTTTTGATGCTGTCTGAAAATTATTTCTAATAAGTTACTAAACAGGCTCTGAATAGTTTTTCTATTGCAAAATTGTTTTGGAACAGTGAACCATTTAGTCCCCAGATGTGTGTAACTGGCTTTCACATCCCCTCTGGACCATATGACTTTCAGAAGTCTGATTTAAAAGAGAATACCATCTAATTAATATGAATTAACTTTAGCAAATACAGTGCTGTACTGATACATTAAAGGTCTTTACAATGAAGAAAAGTCATGAAATGACATGCTAATTTAGTGCGTGGGCACCGGAAGAGCTATTACCTATTCAAAGATAGATGTAAAAGAATCAACCAGGACAAGCTGATTGCTAATGATTTTGGCGTGGGAGGAGAAAACAGCATTGCAATTCTTGGCTCTGAGGTGGGGTCAGCAAGATCTTAGCAGCCTAGCGCCGATCTTTGTGTTTGGAGTCTTTCCTACTGACTGCCAGACCCTTGTAATTTGGTGAACCAAGTAACAGAAACATAGGCAGAGTTTTCTGCGCCTGAATCTTAAACCTCCTGACTAGCATGTTCTTTATGATAATAATTAGCATTGCTTGGGATCCACAGCAGAGCAGTCACCTAAGACCCACCATATTAATCTAAATTAAATCAATGAGTGACTACCAGAGAACCCACCCGGAAGATGGGGGCAGGCAGCCGAGTAGTACAGCTGTATAACTTTGTATCTTTTGTTTGGAAGTGATTTTTTTGACAAAAGTAATATGCCTGAGAAAGTGAGAGGATTTTAGCAACACTGATATAATCATACATTTATCAAGGGTCAAGGTTGTCCGATCGCTTTGAATCCAAGTAGAATTTTTACTTCATCGTTCTTCTCCTGATCATGAAGCAATGTATCCTTTTATAATCAGGCCAATGGTAATTAAGCAATATCTACATATGGTTGAAGATTATGAAGATAAAAATTTTAAATTAACTTTAATCCCATCATCTACATATAATCACTCTAAATATTTTTGTAAGTCTCTTTCAGCTCATAGGAATGTGTATATAAATATATACAAATTATAAAAATATATATACACATATATATATACACACACACAAATAAGGCTTTAAATACAAATTAACCTTTATATCAGGGGTATTTCCTGAGTTATTTGTTTTTCAAAATTTATTTTTAATAGTTGCATTATATTCTAAGATTTACTATTATTTATTTAAGCATTTTTCTATTTTTATACATTTCAGTTGTTTCCAGCTTTTGAACATCCTTGTGCCTAAATATTTGTCCTTATCTTTGATTACTTCCTTAGGATAAAGTCCTGGAAACGGAACTATGAGGTCAAAGGTTATAATCCTTAAGGCTCCTGATGACTATGGGTCCCATTTTAGCTCCAGGATATTTGCTACCATTTATTCCCACCATCTAGATGTAAGAGGGCCTGACTTACCAAAATCATTTCAGCATTGAGTATTATTCTTTACTTACCAAGTAGAAATTGGATGTTTTCTGGTCTCTATAGCTACATGGAGTACTCTGCTTGGTATCTGGTCATTACAAGTACCGTAGCTATTACAACAAACCTCATTGTGACCATCCTCAGTCTAAAGGCTAAAAAGAATAGACACAGCTATCTCAAATGTGCCCTGCATGAGCACATGCCTTACATTATTCTTAATAAGCAAAATCGGGCTGGTATGAGTTTGTTATATTTAGACATCCTCAGCATCCCAAACGATGCTCTTTGGTCCCCAGGGTTGGTACATTTCCCAGAAATATCTAACAATAAAGGGAACTCCAAGCGTGAAAACTGCACTTCATAGGCCTAGTGCAGTTTTCCTGATGACAGAAAATTGATTGACTGAATATAAATCACTCTGACTTGAGTGATTTTGTCTACTCAGGATGAATTGAGGAGAAATCACCAGAAGGAAATTGGCCTCTGAAGTGTGAGAGCATTGGATTATTGCCGTCAGGAACGATGCTTGTCAGAAGCATTGTTTTTGCCTTATTTTGGATCACATGTTATTCAGAGCAACACTGAGTTGCTCAAAGATTTAGACCTACCTTTCTCTAGGTATACAGGTGCTACCTTTTTCCGTTTCCATTTTAGTAACCTGTAGACAACAAATTTATAATAGTTAATAATGCTTAGTTTATTCTACAATATCAAATTTTCACCAACTTTTCTTAAATGCCTAATAATGTCACAGAAATTAATCAGATCATTTATTTGCTGGGCTGAATCAGTTAAAAAAAAAAAATAAAGTTTTGCCATCATGGAGCTTACATTCTGGAGTGGAAGACAGTGAAGAAGCCTGTGGTACTTCCCATGCTGGTGAGAGCTTTGGAGAGAGAGCAGGGAGAATTGGCAGGGAAGGTATGGAGTGGGTTAGGGGTATACTATTTTATATGTCAAAGTCAGGAGAGGTCTCCTTGAAGGTTACATCTGAACAGACATGGAGGGGTCAGGGACATGAAGCTTTGGAATTTTTTCTTCCCCTTACTAGGTGTAGGGAAAAAAAATGCCCAGGCCTTCAAGCAGTAGCTAGCTGAGTCTCATCCAGGAACAACAGTCAGGAGGTTAGAATGAGTGAGGAGGATCTGGAGGAGAGATGGCAAAGCTCAGGGTAGGTAGAACTAGTTGGCCTTCATAGGAACTTTTGCTTTGACTCTGCATGAAAAGTAGGTCACAGAAGATTTTGAATAGAGAAGTGACATTGTCTGACTTTGATTTTCATTGGCAGCAGGGGCAGTTTATCCATAGACACAGGAGGGAAGGAGAGCATGTGGGCATAGGAGCAGAGGTCGGAAGATGAGAGGTAGGAGCACTGGAAGGCTCCATCTCATAACCTCTGCTTCTTGGAGAAGCAGAAAGCCAGGTCACCCAGCTGGGGAGGAGTGTTGGGAGGAGAGGGCTTGAGTAATGTTCCCGTAAACTGGGAGACTCAATGGACAGAGAAATGCAGGAGGAATGGGACGTGATCCGAACACTAGTGCCTTGATTATTGGTGATTTGAGTAAAGGATGGATTGTATATAAAAATTATTTTAAAATTTTCCTTTAGCCAGCTGCCTCCCCAGCCTTCATCCTGTAACTCTCAGCTGGTTTTCTTTGCCATGTTGGTACAATACAACTTTAAGAGTTTGGTTGTAACAATTAAAATCTTGAACCAATAGAGCTGGAAAAGGCCTTAAAAATCATCAGTTCTACCCCTTCATTTTACAGATAAGAGCCAGACAGATACCCACCAGGGAGATAAAGTGACCTCCCCACGGAACAAAACTTACACTTGAACAGCTGATCTTAATCATCTCCTGATTCCCAGCCCAGTGTTCTTTATACTACAACAAATAGCCCACTATTTTTTCTGCAAATTAATTTTAAAAGAACATTATCTTACTAATGTTGGTTATCTTAAAGTGCTATATTCTGATGGAATCTAAGTGGTTAACGTTTCCAAGATGAAGTTCCATCAAATATTGTTTGAAGATTTTATATAGGTTTGTACAACCCATGCAGCACTTACTATTTCATCCTTCATGTTAAGTACAGATATAAAACAGATCACTCACCATCAGAAATTTGGGCAAGCTACCTCGCTCTTTCACACAGCGTGTTTTTACTTAACTTGTTTTCATTCACTCTCTCTAGTTTTTCATATGTGATTTAAATGTTTTCCACGTTGATTTCTAGTGGGTGAAGTGTGGTCCATGTGGTACCATTGCATAACACCCCCATCACTGGATAATTGCCCTCCTTATTTTTAGGAAGCAGAAAATAGCCTATTGTGTTATAATTAGTCAATGGTGCCCACCCAATATGATTATTATAGCAAGAACTTTTGCTTCTCTTTTAGGGGAAGGAATGAGGATAGGGAGCAGGAGGAAGATATTTTGGTCATTTTTTAATGTCCAGAAATACTTGGGAAATCTTAGGATTCATGGTTTTTCAAGTCCTCTAGGAGCCTTTTTTTTTTTTTTAATCATGCAAATGCAGTTTAAAACTAAAACAATGAAAAATATAAGTTTTCTTTCACTTATCTTCTGATTATATCCTCTTACTCATCTCTAGCACAATTCACTTATTTTGTATAGTACAAAGAATATTCAGAGTGCTTACTCATGGTTAAAGAGCTCAGGAATTGCAGCTAAATAAAAATCTTAATGCTCTGAAGTTTTAAAAATTTGCATAAAGATTTGGAAGACTTTAAAAATTCATACTATAATAGTATGCAGTTTGTTCAGTTTTCCTAAATCTGCTTGAACCTTCAAAAATAAAAATGTTAGCACAGGATAGATAGGATTTTCTTGCTTTGTGCTCCTGTATGATCCAGAAGTTGTAACCAAAAAACTGAGTTTGTGACAACAAATTTATTTCCATGGCAACTGACTGTAATGTTACAAACATGAGATTATTGGCTAGTTCAACATGAAGGTTAAGGAAGATTCCTGTTTGAATAGGATCATCCAATACCAATGCCAAGGGGAATATTATCAGAGCTGCTTCCAGCAGTGTGTCCTTTTCATAAAAGTTCTCATTATTCCCTGAGCTTTGTCTTAACTTGTGAGAGTTTTTGTTGTTATTGTTGTTTCATGTTTTAGTTTAGTTTATTCCCCCGCGTAACCCACAACCCCCAGGTAACTGGGTTAAAAAAAAAACAAACGGTTATTTTTAGCTTTAGGAAAAAACTCCGTCTCCACTTTCATTTAATTCTTCCTTCATAAATAAGACTTATGTTGGAACTTCAGTCAAAAACATCTGTACTTTGTGCTGGACAAACATCTGCCTTCCTACAAAAGCTGCTGGCCTTCTGATGTTAGATAAACCCATGTTTCGCTCAAAGTCCCTCGCAGAAGTTGCTGGGAAAGAGACGCCCGCTCATTCTTTAATCCAGAGTGCCTCTTTGTGGCCAGAACAGGTTACTGCACAAGGAAGTCAAAGCTTCCAAACTGTTCACCAATTTGCTCCTCATTCCTCCCCTCACCAACCTTAACACGTTTTTAAAAGAAGAATGTGTTTTAATAAATGTTCTGCCTGCCAGTGTAGCCTGAACACCAAGTGTTGAGCACGTGGAGCTGTGTTACCACTCTGGAACATGCCCAGGACTCGGGGACTATTTTTCTAATGGTGATGGGAGACGCGTGCTGATCCGCCTAGGCCTTATCTGACCCGCCCGATGTTGACCACAGACACCTGAGAGATATGGCCACTCTGGGGAAGCCTGCCTGGCTCTCCTGCTGCCTCTTCCAAAGGTTGGGCTAGTTATGACTTTTTGTTGGGCTCCCTTACTATAAATTCCTTCAGGGCAGAACTGTTGTCTTGCTCACCTCTGTATTCCCAACGCACATCCCAGTGCCTGGCATACAGTAGGTCCCCAGCAATGCTGGATGAATGATGGGTGCTTAAGGACCAACGGTGGTAGATCAGAGACGTAACATCCATAATCGTGGCCTGAGTCCTGACCATCCAAGCATATGGTTAGTTTTTATACTGTGCTATTCTGTGTTTACTCTTAAAATTGCCGTAAATATAGTGAAGTTTGCCTAATGAGAAACTGAGGTAGCGAATAACAGACCCTGTAACAAAACTGGACATTTTAACATAGTTCCTCTCTTCTCCCTCCTGACTTGCTGACTTTTGGTTTATTTTGCTAAATCATTAGCTTATAATGTCTACTTTTTATTCAAAATATCTGCCATCCAGTAATACACCAGTAACATTTTCTAGTGGACACTGTGGGCTCAGAGCAAAAATAGGCCTGTGTACCCAAACATCAAGGAGTGCTGAGTTATGCTCATTTTCATAGGATAGGGATCCCTAACCATGTTCAATTGCTCCTTTACCGTCCACATAAAATACATTGTATAGGATACTTTTTAAAGTTTTTACATTTTTTAAAGTGGTTTGATTAGTGCAGTATAGTATATATAATTATGCATAATAGTTATATTCACTTTGGCATAATTATACATGCACAGAATTTAATTTGCTCCATTTCAGTCCATAGTGCCTCCTCTTTCTGTCCCCAGGATACTTTTAAAAAAAAAAAAGGTACATTTTTACCTGTTTTGAGAATTGAATTGTGTCCCACTAAACTCATGAATTAGTTCAATAAACATTTACACATCTTCTACTATGTGCTTGGCATTATGCTCAGTTATGAAAATGGATAAAATAGTTCTTCCTGCACCTCCAGGGGAACCTAGGGCACCCTACTGTCATGTGATCTGGGCCTTAGTGAAGGAAGATGCACACAGAGGGCTGAGTGTACGCGTGGGGAGAGCAGTCATGTGAGGTGCTTGATAAATGCAGCATGTTGACTTTGGGGCCCTCCCAAAGTGAGTGGATCACCTGGGTGCTGCGGCACTGAACTGAGGGTAGTGTCTGGGGTGAGGGGAGAATAGCCACAAAAAAATGTGACATACCAAGCTAAAAGTGTTAACTTGGGCAAGGCCAGGAAGGAACGCTTGGATTTTAGGTGTGGCCAGTAGAAACCAGACTCTGACTGTAATTCCTCTCTTACCTCCTCTAATGTGGATCACTGACATTGACTTTATAAAAATTCTGAAACTTTCTTTTCCAGACCTTTCGCAAGCTATTCCCTCTGCCTGCTGCATCACTGCCACTCTGTCCAGACCCACTCCTCCCTTCATCCTGGAGGAAGCCTCTTCTCTCACAGTGGCCTGGCAGTTCTGCATCATGGCATTTACCACACCATAATGTGACACAGTGTGTCCCTAATCTCCCCTACACATGGAAAAGGGGGTGTGTCTGTTTTCCTCCAGGGCCTTTCTCCTAACCCTTGCTTGGTACCTCAGAGCTTAGCAAAGATGTGTTGATCAAATTAGATAATTACTATAATTACCATTGGCTGTGTGACGCAGCCTCTCTATATGTTACTTCAAAATACCAGATATTTTTCACAGAGCCTTTTATTTTATGCTGAAGAAAAAGAAAAGCACTCTTTACATAGTTGAGAACATAGAGGAACAGTCACTGTGTAGAACTCACAATATCTTTTCTCAGTGGTAAACATTGAAACTTTCTTGGAGTATAAAAAAGTGTATCCTCTGAAATAAAAAGGAAGATATGCAGTCCAGGATCTTCCCTGGAGCCTGTTTCCTATCTATAAATGAGGGGTGGGTCTGATGATCATAGAGGATCCTCCAGCAAAAGTCATCCTCAGGAGCCGCATTACAAACACTACAAAACCATCTTATCACTGCCAAGGTCCCACTAACGTTAACCAAGATTCTAGAGAGTACTCGAGTTGTCTAGAAGAAAAAGTGAAAAGACGGTCTCTTCACTGTGCAGACTTTAGTGCACAAGAATTTTGTTGACTAACTGAAAGAATGAGATAAAAAAGTCACATGGAAAAAGGTCAAATAGTAAAAAGGGAAATAGACCACTGTTGGAATTTTCAAAAAGGAAAGGGAGACTTGGTCACAAAGGCACAAGTGGACATTTGAAGTGAGTTATTTAAGGAGT
Source organism: Sciurus carolinensis (assembly GCF_902686445.1). NCBI lineage: Eukaryota > Metazoa > Chordata > Mammalia > Rodentia > Sciuridae > Sciurus > Sciurus carolinensis. The sequence goes on from NC_062222.1 coordinate 99,571,234, forward strand.
TCCAGCACTTGTTCACACAGGCTCATGAATTTGCAGGGAAAAAAACTCATCTAGTTAGAGACTAGTACTGCTGTGTTTACCGGGATAAAAGTTGCGCACTGACAGTTTGATGTGGTGTCTTTTTGAAATTTAGTGAAAAGGAGTCCCAGGAAGATAGTGAAAGGTGGGAAGAATGATCCATTCTGAACAGGTTTTCTTTCCTCATATCTGAGATGGCTGTTCTTCTGGATTTGCCACCCGTTCTCAAAGGCAGAAGCTCGGCACGTACTGTCAGCGAGGCTGCTGTTTGGAAGTGGCGCGGGAGCAACGCAGCCTCCTTCCTATGCGGTCATCTCGGTGTGGCGCAGTTCAGTCTAGTGGGGGCCCCTTCCTGTCATAAATAAGATTACTTTCATTTCACTTGTGGAGTGTGCTATTCCTCAGAGTAATGAATTTCCTCTGTGCCTTTGAGCACATAAACATGGTTTTCATTAGCTTTTTCTCTCTTGAAAAAATAAAAAAGGAGAAAAAGAAGGGAGAGGGAAGTAGAAGAGAGAATCTGAGCAAAATTAATAAGAAGTCAATTAACTCCATAAATGCAGATGCCTTTTTTGCCAACTGGCTGGAGCGTGCTTGTGAGCAGTACGAGAGCAACACAAGTTCCTCTCTTCTGAAATGCTAAGAAAAGGAAGCAGGGTCGAGAGGTGCAAAGATTCTATCCTATGTGAACAAAGAAATGAAAGAAAAAGACAACAAGAAAAGATTCTTTTTCAAATCTTGTTTTAAGGAGAATTACCTCAAACAGCCCATTCGTGTGGCCTCTGCCCAGACCAGACATCATATAGCCCTGGGTTCTTCTGGAATTAGGGAGCACCTTACGGAGGACCAGCATACTTGGCCGGCATCACAGCAGTCTTGGCATCCACCTCCCCGCCTCTGCTCTGTGTGTGTGTGTGTGTGTGTGTGTGTGTGTGTGTGTTTATGTTTATGCTAATGAGATCCCGGCCTCTCCAAATTTCAGATTTGCCCCCCTGAGATTTGTAAGTCAGGCAGTTCAAGAGGGCTACATATGCAGTTGTTCAATTTTATGGTTTGGAATCTCTTGTCAAGGGGTGACTCATGATAACAAGGCCGGGCTTTTCTCATTGTTTATGCTGCATACTTGAACCTGAAAGCTATTTGGGATCCATTGACCCTTTGACTTCTGCCAGGACTTTTTTTTAACTGTTGTTTTTGGAAATTTGTAGGCAGTGAGTGGGGGATGGACTCTTTTCAAATTATCCTAAAGAAGGAGTTAAGCCGTTTAAATTAAAAGATTTTTTAAAAAGTCTAAAACCGGTTTTCCAAAATTAATTATTCTCGGTGGAAAATCCCTGCATTTGTCTTCCCAGAATCTTCTCTCTATGCAAATCAATATCCATTTCAGTCTCTAATGCAGCATATTATTTGCTTATTTGTCCTTCTAGGGAGGAAGAAATGATAATGTTATGAAAGCATCAAGGAATTAAATTCCGGGCCACAGGTTGTCACTGATGATACACTGCAGATCAGACTCGTAACCCAGAGAAAGAAGCTTGAAACATTGCACAGTGAGGTGTCTCCCAGCCCAGTTTTGACCTCCCGGATGGGTGTTCTTGTTACTCTTTAGAAGTGCAGTTGGTTTCCATTTGAACAGAGAAGGTCGGAGTCATTTAAGGAGCCAGTGCATCTCATAGGTGAAGCCTGCTTCACCCAACTGTGAGCAGTGCACTCAAGGACCCTTAAAAACAAGCTTCCACTTCAGAAATTCTTTCTGGCTTGTTTTTGTTGTGAACAAAGAAACTATTGCATATGAAAAATTCCCTGTAGTTGTTTAATAGTTGCTTGGTAGTGTACTGGTCCCTAATCAAGTCCTTCTTCTGGGTAAATCATGTCAACTCTGTCACTGTTTTGATTGGAAGCATGAATTGTAACATCGAAAATCTCTCAGGACAGTAAACCTCTGCAGCTGTGGGAGGCTGGAGGTTTTTACTGGTATTATTAAAGGAACCTGAGGGACTTCTTTGGGAAAAAAAAACTAAGATGGAGTGAAATTCATAAGGTGCACAGAGATTTAGGATGAAGGTTTTATTGTGAGCACATCCCTGTAACAGTATCCTCATAGAAACATATACAGAATATGACAATTGTTCCATGAATTGGCCAGCAGTTTTCTGCTGTCTTTTTGCCTGGTGTTGGGGTTTTTGTTGTTGTTGTTGTTTTTGTTTTGTTTTGTTTTTTGCTTTTTGAAAAATAGTTGAAGTGTAAAATATTAAAGCAGACGTATTTAGTGCTTTAGAACAGTATTTGAACTGAGTACTTTTTCCAGGTACTCTATAGGAACCTTTGTTTCCTAAAGGCATTTTTCAGGGTTTGCCACTAATGTTTTTATGGCATCGGTTCTCCTTGGAACAAAAGAGGTGCAAAAATGTTAATTTTTCATTATGCTAAGGACATGACTGACTGGACTACCCCCTGCTGTATTTGGGATCTGAGGAATGTCCTCAGAGTATAAAAACATGTGTTGAAGGGTTGGATCCCAAAGAACATGAAAAGGAGTAAAAGAAACCAAAAATTTTGCTTGTGAGCTGAGACCAATCCCACACCTAAGATGATTCTTTTCCATATTGTTTCTCTGTTCTCTTGTTCATTCTTTATTCACTCATGCTTCCATGAAGCATGTTTATTGAGCATCTACTGTGAGCCCAGAACTGTGCTGAGTACTGGGAGGTCTGAATAGAGGCAACTTGCCCACAAGGACAGGTATTCCTGCCAAGAATGTTCTGTCCTTGTTGCTGTAGTGTAAGGAGCAGCTGGACTCCGCAGTCAGCCTTGACAGTGAGCAGAAGTCTGTGTGTTCTCCTGACTGTGCCTTTCGTTGCCAACATCTTTGCTATTGTGTAAAAGCCATCATTCGTTTTAAAGGCAATCTCTAATTGGATATAAATCTGTCATACTTAGGTAGCAGAACCAGCACCCCCCCATAACCAATTTATACAAAACAACTTTAAGTAATTTAAACAAAGTAACTGTAAATTAGGAGGTAAAGTTAACTGTCAGGTATAAACATTAAGAAGATCTTATGAGGGAGACAGAAATGTGACAAATGTGTTTTCTTTGAGACCAGAGCAGGGTAATACCTAGGGAAGAAACTTCTAAAATATCAACTCAACAAAGCAAGGGCAAAACTTTTGGAAACTTATAATCATGGGGGAGGATGGATACTGTGGAGATACAAGGTAGGATAAGATAGTCTGTAGCCTAATCTAGGGGAGGAAATGAGACATAAACCCCGACTAGAAGATGATGCTCTCGAGGCTGTCCTTGTAGCCTAAGAAAGCACAGTGAACACTGAGCTCCCACAGGCCGATGGAATGCTGGGGTCCCTGGGAAAGGTGCAGGACCCCAGACCAAAAACGTGTACAGAGCCATCTCATGTTCCCACCTGGAATGTGCATGCTGTTCCTGGCCTTGTTCCTCAGAAAAGATAGAATCAGGCAAGATTCTGAGAAATGCAAGTAAAATGGGGAGCCGGGAGGGATGGTGATGAGAACAGCTGCCATATTGGGAAAAAACAAAACAGCTGGGATTCTTCAGTCTGTAGGAAGGGAGGCCGAACTTCCTTGTGCCTGTAAAGGAAACTTACGCGTAAGGTCCACGTTAAATCTCAGTATCACTACAAGCAGACGAAAGCCACAATCATTGTGACGTCTTCAGGCAAACATTCCACTCCTTTGGACCCCACTTTCTTCTTTAGTAATCCAGATTCCATGGGATATTCAGCAACAGACCTGTCCTATAAGGTGCTTGCTGAATAAAAAGGTACTCTTTAGCAAGTTTGAAGACCTCTGAATACTATGTACGCCTTAAAGATAACTTGGTCAACTTGGTAGGTCTCAACCAGCATTTCCCCAACTTGTTTCACCTTGGAATCCTTTGTTCATTTAGTTTCTGTGAGGACTTTGACAGTGCTTTTGGGAAAATTGGACTCCAAAATCTTTAAGGTCCACGGAAGAAAGTAAGTCCAAGATAGAAGAAGCACCATCTAACTTGGTGAAATATGTTGCTCTAGAGCCGGTACTAGAAGAAAAAGAGTAGTAGTTTATATCCATTTATAGATGGTGACAGGTTTATCAAAGGTAAGTTGGGAGGAAAAGCTGACAATCTAAAATTATCATGCACACAGTGCTTTGAAGCTGCTATTAGACCCAGCTCTTCACATGAGTGTGTAGATTATTCTGTCAGGATCACATATCTTTTTTGCACCATTGAAGGAAAAAGTACATAAAGGATTTATTTAAGTTTTGACTAAATCAAGTAGATAGTTCTGCATGAAGGTGAGATACAGAATTGGAAAATACTTCTCTTGGATTTCGAAGCTGGTTATATTCCATGAAGTTTGAGTTCATGCCCATTAAAACAGTATCAGCTACTTTCTATAGCTTGTCTCCAAAAACCTGGCTAGGCATTTAAGTTCAAGTTTTATACTTGTGTTGGGTCTCCCCCGACACCTCCAGATACTTTTCACTAATATTTGGAAAATGTCTTATACATGCACCTCTGTTTCCTGACCCGTTGGCTGACTTCCATCTTTCTCTTACTTCCCTACCTTTCCAAACATGTTTACACAGCCACAATGTCCTTCCAACATTGGAAAGTGTTTTTCCTGTTACTTATTGGACTTAAGGAAGAGCAAATGAATATGGTAGATTAAATAATCGAGGCTCAGACCAACTTTCTCGTTCGCCTTATGCTTCATCTCTCTTCGTGCTGGTTCTTCTCTCCCCATTCTTCTGGACTCTGCTTTGTGCGGGAATGGGGAAGGGGAGGAAAGGAAGGCTGTTATCCTGTGTGGACTGCACCATGGGCTCCCTTGTCCTGTGGCTTCTGTTGGGATTAGCTAAAGGAGAGTTACCAGCTATAGATTTTAGTAGGAGAATGAGGCCACCCATCCTTTGAGCTGCTTTCTCTGTGTTGTGACTCTTCTTTACATTGGCTCTTCAGACCGAGGCCTGGCCTATGGCTACTCCTGGAGTACTGAACCTCTGCTTGTTAGTTTCCTTAAACCCTGCACACGTATTTAAATAGTCCTTTATTAAATTCTCCTCAAATTACTCAGTTTGAATGTGTCATCTGTTTCCTGTAGAGGCTTTAACTAATGTACCTACCTTCCTTCTGTTCTTTTTTGCTTTCTAGCCAATAGCACCGTTCATTAGAGAACAGCTCAAATTCACGTTCTTAAGGAAGTTTCTCTGTTCCACATGAATCTATTTCTGAGATCTCCTAAGTCTTACAAAATGCCCCTCTTTTATGCATCTCAAAGTATTCTCTTGTATACTGACTTAAATGCACTAAAACCAATGCTCCTGGTGCTTACAGCTGGTGTTTCACAGGTGTGTAGGAAGGGTGGCTAATGAGTGGAGGTTGCAGTTGGCAGCCTGACATTTGGCAGATGATTGGCAGTTACCAAACTTTTACGGAGTACCTCGAGGTCCTGGCTAGCAGACTGTAGAGTTGGGAGGTGGGAACTATTATCATCTCTATTTTACAGATACAAATACTGACATAGAGAAAAGTTAGATAAATTGTTCCCTATACACCCAGAGCAAGTACTGGAGCTAGAATTTAAACCTAGAGAGTCTAACTCCAGAATTCATACTCAACACAATACCAAGCTATTTTTCACAGTTTTTAAAATTTCAAATTACCAGTTACCACTAAAAATTTTTGTTTTACTTTAAAATCTGCATTTCTGGCATTCCTAGAAAAAAATCTGACTGTTGGCATCCAGAGGCCACGACACAATTGGCCAGAGATTAGCAGCCACCGCCCTGTTCAAGTGGGATGCATGCTGTTCACTAATGAAGGATTCACCAGGCTGTCTCTCCATCCCTGCTCCTTCCTGACTTCTGGTGGCATCAAGTCTGAGATTCGTGCATGAGAATAATTTTGACATATGGTCTTTTGGAAACCACTCACATGCCCTTAGTCATTCCCCACATTAACTCCACAGTCTATATTTTTAAATTGCCTTGACACCTAGCACAGATAAGATACTTGGTAAAAACTAATGGATTTGAAGAAAATGATTTGCTTAGTTAGCTAAGGTAGATTAGGTAACTCCCTAAGGATGTGAGGGTATCCTTGTCCTTAAAACAGTCTACTCGTAAAGCCAAATGTGAAATCCAGGAACATCCCTGAACCCTCACGGCTGTTGGCAGTGCTGCCTCTGCTGCCTAGTGAAAGACACTATGGTATGAACCTTGGGGGAGAGAAGACCCACTGATTGGGGGTGCTGTAAGAAGGGAGAGGCTGCTTTTGGGGTAAGCATGAAGGTGAAGGGAAGTTCCAAAGAAGTTGAGGACACAGAGGTTTTCCCCATGGACATGAATCCCAGCAGGCACGGAGATTTGGAACTTGGACAGAGGTAGGTGAAGGCAAGTAGGGATGTGCAGAGCCCAAATTGGGAGCAGGTGTGGTGAGGAATGATGGGGAACTTTGGGTGTCAGGTGTACACAGGACTGTAGGACACATGGGGGAGACCCGATGGCCCCCGAGGTGGATCATGGTGTGAGGCAGTGAGTGTTGAAAAAGAGGCAGGATTGGGGAGGGAAAGGTTGTCCCAGGAGCCCACCCACCCCCTCATTCCTCCTGGAGTGTGGGATGGAGTATATAGCACAAAGTAGAGAGTATTCAAAGGCAGGTGTGGCTGTCGTTACTGTGAAGTGGACAGCAGAATGCCCTGCCTTTTATGTTTGCATATGCACACACAATTGAGAATTTTCAGCAGAATCTGGATGGTTCTATAACTCACAACTAAGAAGCTTGCTATTAAGTGCACATAAGCCTTATTTTTTTAATGTGATTTTTTTGGGTCTCTGATGGTTAAGTTTATTATTCCATCCTTTTATAGCTTTTCCCTTTCTTATGGAACTCAAGGACCTTGGATGAAATAAATGCAATTAAGAAAGTGAATCATCTTTCCCAAGCCAGGTGACCAATGTATTTGTAGTGGGCAATCTGCCAACCTGAAGGGAAGGAACATGAAGAGCTTAGGGAGAGCGCATAAACTCCTCTTCATGAATGCCTGCCGGTGATTATGGTACAGAGGTGGCTAACACTTGGAGCTCTCGGTCTTGCTGAACAGGGTCCCGGGCTTGACCTCCAGGAGGCATGCCAGGGACTTCCCATCTGCAGAGATCAGCAGTGGTGGGTAAATGGTGTTCATCCTCTTAGGACTTCGTGGAAAAGTACAGAACTTGCCGATCTCTTCAACATCTATTGCCTTGGTCTCCATGGACTTGGGGAGTGGAGTCGTGGCCAAGGTTAAGAATAGAAATCCCCATTTCTCTTAAGAATAGTGAGCTTCCCAATGGGTGAGAGAGATGCTTAGCTCCTAAAAATACCCGCAACTGTGAGCAGTTTCCCTACCTCCCCATCCTCCTCACTTACACAGCGCACAGCTTGTCCACACGGTGCCAGGCAGGGAAATCACCCTGGAAAGTTTCTAGAATGCCTCTGACCATGTACCTATGTATTGAATCCTCTCACCATCTTACCCTCCCTCCTTGACCCATCTGTCCCCAACCACACATCATATGGTCAATGCTTTCAAATTCCAGATTGACTACTTATGTGGTTATATGACCATGGGCAAGTTACTTATCCTCTGTGACAGTTCTTTCACCTGTCAGAAGGGATCATAATTGTACCCCTATTGTAGGGTCGTTGTAGGAACTTAATGAACTAAACAATGCCTGACATGTACTATCTAAACATTAGTTATAGGACGGATTCTGACTACAGTGACAGTGGGTGGGTGGCCATCCACCAGGTCATCTTTATGCAAGATAATTACCTTCATGTCTCTGGTCAGCAGACACTGGTCACTGAAGTCAGCCTAACCTGGCCTCCCTGCGGCACTTGTTTACGTCTCCTTTGCATACTCACCAATCTTCTGGTTCTCATGTCACTGGGATAGCCACTAGATTGGACAGCTCTAGACGAGAGCTATTCTGAATCAGACCCCAGAGGTCTCCCGCAGACCACATAGCGTGCGTGTGTTGTTACTCGGCTTCCTTCTGTGGCTGAGGAATGGCCACCTAAATACTGCTTCTTTTTATAGATGGCTCTGACTAGCATATTTGCTGATTAAAAGGAAGGCCTCACAGAGCATTCATTTTGAAGATCATAGTAATACTTAAGAACCAGGACAGTTTCAGACATTTATTGCAAAGTGTTTATTTCCTAAAATAAGGAGGCTTGTGTTTTGTTGACTTCCTCCTAATGAGAATTCCTTAGGGATTTGAAAGCTATCATTGTGCCCTTTCTCCTTCCTCACTTTCCAGCTCACTCATCCAGAAGCATCTGACCAGTGCTATCATTAAAGTTGTGATTCAGCTTTGGAAGGAATCCTTTGCTACTGTCCCCTTAGAATGGTTCAGGATGCCTCTATTGACCAGATGTATATCAGATTCAAATCCTAGCACCAATCATCTCTCCTCTGGGTACGTAAGCAAAGTACTCCTATTTAAGTACTTATCTTGAGTACTTAAAGTACTTCTTCTTCTCTACTATTTCCATACTGGGACATGTTGTTACAGTACTTATCATACTATTATAACATTTGACAACTATTTAATAGTGCTTATTACCAGGCTCAGTGCTAGACTCTGAAGAACCAGAGCTAACAGAACTTTCTGTGGTGATGGAAATGTGCTGCATCTACATTATCCAGTATAGTAGCACTGTCCAGATGTTCCTGTGGAGCACTTAAAATGTGGCTAGTGCAACTGAGGAACAAATTTTGTAATTTAATTAATTTGAATTTACATGTAAACACCTATACATGGTTAGCCACCTCTAGAACCTAAGACTCATAAGGAGGGAGGTCTTCCTTACTGTACTAAAGACAGTGCCTGCCTACAGGACAAAGGAAGGGAGGGAAAGGAAGCCAAGGGGACATCTTCAGATCTGTCTGTGTGTGTTTAACCGGTCTTTAAGTCCTCGAAAGCAGGGATTTATCTGTTCATATACTTGTTTAAGTATCTGTAAGTTCCAGAAGGTAGGGATTGTCCTTCTGCCTGTACCTTTAGACCCATTGTTTAAAACCGTATTGAGGCTCATTAGGAAGCACTCAAGAAGGGTTGCGTTGAATCAGATGCTAAATAACTGCAAGACTGGTAATGGTGGTGTTCGTGATTGTAGTTGTTACCAGGAGGAAAGTTACACTGTCCAGGACACCATGTCGGAGCAGCAGTTGACACTGCCCAGCAGTGGCATCCCTTCCAAGACCATCAGGCAAATCTGCCTTCCCCTACTGTCCTCACCTCTGGCTCCCTGTTTGACTTGGAAATCTAGCTTCTTACACTTAAAGAGTCAGCATTCTTTGTAACACCACCCCCAAGCCCCTCCCAGCTCCCCATTAAACATAGATTTTTCACAAACAGCCTCTTAGTGCCTCTCTGATTCTCCCTTTGTTGAACCACACCATCCTGGCCTTCCTCTTCCCCTCCTGCCCTTCTTGATAGCCGTGACCGAGCTGTCAAATTATTCCATGATCCCATCAACTGCAAGTCCACTTATGAACATAGAATGGAAACAACTTTATCGGCTGATGCCTTGGATTCAAGTTATAGCTTTGCAGCTTGCTTCTTATGTTGGCTTGGGCCAATTACATAAACACTTACACCCTCAGTTCCTCATCTGTAAAATGACATGATCATTTCTCATAAATTTACCGTGAGAATTACGTGAGATGTTATGAAGTATCTGGAACAGTGCTTGTTGCCCAATAAAGGTCAACTCTCTTTTCTCCTTGAATATACCTACATATGCATACATTGCCATACACATAAGTACATATGAATTTAAGTCAATTTGGGGTGTATTTTTTAATTATACTTTATATAGTTTTTATTATACTATTGCCCCATAAACCTGTTTCATTATTAAAAGATTAAATTGCTAAACTTTTAGAAATCTTACTAATTTACCCTCTGAAAAACTAGTTTGTTTCTATTATTGTAATGAAGGGCATATTCTTCAACATCCTTTACTCCTTCTACAAAAATATAAAGATCAAAATTTTATCTTTTTTCTCCATTGCAAAAAAAGCAAAACTTAAGCCAAGTAAAGAAAGAGGAATAAAATGGTAGAAAAACAATTCAGTAATAGGCAGGAAAGTAGAATGACTTTAGAGTAAACTCCTTAGAGTAATTAGGGTTAATTTGCCCTCCCTATGCATGCTCTTGACTGTCCTAGTACAGAAAGCAACAATTTACACACATAAATTACCACTGCAGCACAGCCCTTTGAGGGAGACAGCTGTAGTCTCCTCTACCACCATGTGCTCCCTCCCAACAAGAGAAGGTGGCCACAGCACCACACTGCACAACTGCAGTGAGGTTGGTCACTATAGCAAAGGGTTATATTTGAGAAGTATCAAAAATGCTCATTTTTTAATACAAAGAAAGCAGCATTTATTATAATGTGTGATTCACTCTTCTTGATTAAGTGCTGCAATGATCGAAGAATTCTAGATCATTCTGGAACACTCAATTTTACAACTCAATTTTGGTCTTAGTTCTTCTGTCAGCTAGCTGCATGACCTCGGACCTGTTCTTTTTTTATTATTGATTTTTTACATTTATCTTTGTGTATGTGTGGTGCTAGGGATTGAACCCAGGGCCTTGTGCATGGTGGACTATGCCCTTGGTTTCTCAGACCTGTTCTTAAGGCTTCAGTTTCTTTATCTATCAACTAAGGAGGTAGAAAATGTTTTACTATATCATCTTTTATATATGTCTGTGGTGCTACATGATAGTAATCTCCCCTAATCCATAGATATATATTATAAGATCCCCAGTGGATGCCTGAAACTATGTTTTCCCTATGTATAATACATACCTAAAATAAAGTTTAACTGATCAATTAGGCACAGTAAGAGATTAACAACAATAATAAAATAGAACAGTTATAACAATGAGCTGTGATATAATTATGTGATTGTGGTCTCTGTCTCTCAAAATACCTTCTTGTACTCTATTCACCTTTCTTGTGATTCTGTCAGATAATGCAATACCTGTGTGATGATATAAAATGAAATGAAAGACAGCATTGTGTTACAGCACTATTCTACTATGTAAATGTTTCTTGAACACAAGCACTGCGACAGCTAGACAGTTGATCTGAATACTGAGATAGCTATGAAGTGACTACTGGGCACGTACTGTATACTGCATGGATACACTGCACAAATGGATGGTTCACATCCCAGGTGGGATGGAGCAAGATAAAGTGAGATTTCATCATGCTTCCAAGAATAGTATACAACTTAAAATTTATGAATTGTTTATTTCTGGAATTTTTTGGACCATAGTTGGCTGCAGATAACTGAAACTACAAAGTAAAACCAAGGATGAGGGGAGACTCCTATAAAGTTACTAAATAATGTGCCCATCTGTAATTTTGGCATTTGTTAAATATGTGGAAAAACTCGGAAGACTCTTTTAATGATAATTTTAACTGATACAGAATAAATTACTAGGCATTCTCAGCCTTTGCAATGAAATGCAGCTTAGGAATCATAGTTGGTTTCCAGACATAGGAAATAAAGAATATGCATATTCATCTTGGGGTAGAGAATGATTTTCATGTTTCTCTTTTCCATTGTTCTTTCACTTTAATGGCATTGCAAAATTTATTCATATGATAAAAATACATATTGGATTCCTACTGTGAGCTAACAAAATGCCCTAATCTAAGAAGATTAGAGTATAGCCCTGGACTCAGAGTTCAGGGCAAGATGTCAACAAAGTGCTCAAGGGCCCTCAACCACCTCCCTCTCCCTTGACATTTATGATGGACCCTGGAGGAGTGGTTTCTTGAGGAATGAGTAGTTTTCCAGGTGGACAAGGTGTAGAGGTGTCAGAGAACATGGTACATTCAAGGCTACAGGTTGCTGAGGGTTCTGTGTGTGTGTGATGGGGGGATGGAAGGATTTGGGAGGGGTGACTTGGAAGGTAGGATGGGACTGATTCCAAAAGGTCTTTTATGTCAAATCTAGTTGGAAGTAGTGGGGAACTGCTGGAGGCTTTGAATTCAAGGAGTGCCCTGATTAGATACAAAGGCCTTTGTGGACGTCAGTTTTTAGTGCTTCAGTTATGCAACTCAAGAAGGAACATTATCTCTTCAGAGGAAGGCTCTAGAGTTCTCTTTCCCTCTGGGTCCAACATAATTAAATTTTAGTGTTATTGTCCCAATATAGTAGCATCTCTCCAATTCAAAGAAAGTCAATGAGAAAATGATTCGATATGAATATTTTGTCTATTTTTGTGTTTGAGGAGAAATTTATCATTCGGCAAACATATGTCAAATGGTCACTATATTCACATAACAGTTCTACAACCGCTAGTTTTCCTTCCCACAAGGGAGCTTTGCTTTTCTCGGCTGGCAAAACCTCCCAGCCCTGCACGAGAATACATACTGCCAGGACCAGGAGCAACGGACTGCCTGAAAAATAGGCCAAGACTCGATGTTGAGGAGTTTGGTGTTCTGTCCTGGGGACTTTGAGACTCTGGGCTCAAATTAAGATTCCCCTTGCTCCTCCACACACATCTGGGTGGCTTTCTAACCTGTCCTTTAGTGGAACAGAGGCAAATTCAGATGCCACAGGGAGCCACATGGATAGTATAAACACAAAAGGTTTGAGGATTGGAGACTGTTCCAACTAAAGGGAGTCCCTGATGCCAAGATGGAATGAGGGCTCAGTGATGCAAAATCTGATTTTTCAAGAGATGTTGGAAATCCCCATGCATGGAAAAAAATCTTTTGGTATTTAGATATTGGGGGCAAAATCTGTTTGGGGCCTCTGACAGAACTCAGGCACATACTACCACCTGGCTGCCCATAGGCCATCTAGACGTGACACTCTTCTAGCCTTTCCCATCCTGGAATCTGCACAGCCTGACCACCAAAGGGAGCCCCCTATGAAAGCACATGACCTCACAGTTGCTGTCTCCTCCAACATCCCATCAACACTTTTTGAGCATCAGCTATACCCAAGCACTGTGCTTGATGCTGGGGGCAATGGGAGTTTAGACAAATGCAGTCTCCAATGCTTGCAGGAACACATAGGTAAATAGGCCACACAGGAGGCCACCCAGGGTCCCAGGAGATCAGAGACTGCTATCCCTCTCACTGCCCAGCATAGTCCAGGAGGGATCAGAGAGGACAGAAAGGAATTCCTCCTGGACACTACTGAGCCTCTCAACAACAACCTGCTGAACTATGCAGATCATGAGGCCACACATGGGCCTCTCTTCAGGTGATTTCAGAAGGTCATAGCTTACCTAAGAATGGCATCATAAAGGCAGACCTGAAGCGTAGAACTGCAGGGATATGAAATGGAGATTTTTCCAGGTTTAACCAGCAATGAGCTAAATCAAGCTAAATCATTTGTATTTCTGATATCTTGGGTCAAATAACTTTCTCCTTTCCTATATATGTAAGTGATTTAGAGGCAAAATCACTACTGTGGGATCAGTGTTTCCTTTATTATCTAAGTGCCAGGTTAATCGTAAAAGTTCTCCTGATTTGCAACAGGTGAAAGCCAGATATAGCAGCTGAGGGGCTGTAGCCCCATACCTGCCTTGACAAAGGAAGCCGGTAAACCAATTGTTCCCGGCCAGAACTATACACAAGCAGTGGGGCCACTGTGTACAGACAGCAGAGGCCTTTTATTCTTCTGACACCCAGGCATGCCAATCTAATAAGTCACCCCCCAACTCTGTGGTTTACACTCACTGCAAGCCATCTGCTCTTTTATGTTTACAGTACTGAGGATAAAACCCAGGGCCTCGTGAATCCTAGTCAACCACTCTTCCACTGAGATGCAGCCCCAGCCCCTTTTTATTTTTTTATTTTGACACAGGATCTCACTGAGATGCCCAAGCTGGCCTCCAACTTGCAATCCTCCTGCCTCAGCTTCCCGAGTAGCTGGGATTACAGGTGTGCACCTCTGCATCCAGGCCCAGCTCTCCTTTTGAGAGAGAGAATGGCACATGGTTTCAAGTACAGCCCTGGCATGTCTTGGGCCTTCCACCTAGGAAGGAAATCAAAATCAATGACTTACAGACACCATGGGTCACCATAAAAAATACAGTTGCTTAGCACCATGTATGAGGGAAAGGTACAACTGTGATTAAGATCTCTTCAGTGGTAGCACAGCTAAGACTCCAGAGACGGCTTTCTGGATGAAGTGATGCCCAAACTGGACCCAGTGTGTAAGCAGGAGCCAGCAAGATAAAGGGGAAAGAGACAAGAATTTTCTGAGTAGCAGAGATCATCTGCACCAGCCCTGTGAGGAAGGAGCTTCAGGGCCAGCCTCAGCTTCTGTACCATGGGAAAGTAGAGAGGGGAAGCTGGATGGGTTCTGGGACAGAGCCTGCAGGACTGCAGCAGGGCACCAGGCTTCACCCCAAGGCACCTGTGTTCCGGGACCAGAGCAGAGTGTTAGACCCACAAAGGTTGCCAGGGAACAAGAACCCTCCCACTCTATAGTATGGTGTCCCAACCCCTCACCACAGGGGTCCAGAGAGAAGAATGTTTTCTGTCAGCTACAGTCAGCTGTGTTGAATGTGGAATGTCTCAGTCCTATTTGTTTTGATAAATTTGTCATGAAGGTAGAAACCACAACAAAAATAATGTCCCCATTTGTGTAGAGACCTCCCACAGTTCCTTCAGATTAGTGTCACCTCCCCTTCTCCTACCATTTTAGTTATTCTCTCCCTTTGGTCAGGAGGAATGGAATTATCCTGCAATCTGATAAAAATTATTAAATGGAATATAAAGGCATTAATTCATCCTTTATTAATTTTGGAATCATGGTAATTCATGCCTGTATTGGATTGAATTCTCTGTTGTCCTGATTCTGAAACAAGGGCATCAAAGCAATAGAGCAGTGTGAACAGACTTCAGGCACAGAGAGCTGAGATAATTCTGTGTCATCCTGGTCAATTCATGAGAGCAGGTCCCCAAGGATCTTACTCACTAACACTCTCAAAGGATCATATTTGTTCTGGAAAGTAATAGTCAATTTCTTAAGAATCTATTCCATGTATTAACTCTTTATCGCTAATCCAAATACCCTCAAATTAAATTTCAGAGGGAAATCATAGGAAGTGTATATTTGGTTGGTATTTTTTTGCACCAGATGAGGGTTCGTCCTCATGGCACCTTTCTCTGCCACCTTATAACTCAGGGACCACCTAGAATGTGGATGGAAGGTTGTCTCACCCCAGTTGTCTGTGCTGGTGAGTGGATTATACCACACAGATGCATTGAGGTCTCTTGTAACTTAAGGCCTTCTTCCCAACCAGGTTAAGGGACCTCTTCCCTAGGCCCTGGGGTTGACCTTTGTGATATTTTAGCATTGTTAAGGTCCAAAAGAGAATGACAAGAGCTCTTAGAGAGCCTTTCTCTGAAGGCTGGACTAGCACTCACTTCCTTCTCTACTGCAGACCTCCTGCCCCGTGGTTCTGCTTCAAGGTGGGCCACACTTAAGCAAGAGGCCCACCTTTCTGCACCTGCTTCTGGGAAGAGAAGAGAGCACACCACAGAAGGCATTTTGTCTGTTTATTCCTGCCACAGAAAGTTCCAATGACCCCTACCAAACAGGGCCCACCCTGTTTCCCCAAGAGCACTCATCCCTTCAACCCACTCCAGCGGGCTTCCCTCAGGGGCCGAGTGGGAGGAGGGAAGCCTGGAGCTCCCTTCAGATGCTACATATGGAGCCAACAATAGCAACGGACTGTACACAGACAAGAGCCCAGGGGAAGGTTCTGAGGTGGGCTCAGTGGGATGCAGTCCTAGTGTTGCAGGATAGAGAGGGACCCTGGGTTTGGGGGAAGGTCAAGGTCCCTGAACCTCTTTAACAGCCTGCTTGGAATCATGCATGACCCCAAAGCAAGATGAAAGTCAGACATTTGAAATGTGCCTGATGACACTGGTATTCTGAGCATTTTAGACTTAAAAATGCAACCAAGTACTCATTCTGGATTTTGAAAAAAAGATTTGCTGTACTCCCAAAGAGTCATGTTTCCAGTAGAAGCCCTGGAATGCAGCCTTATCTTCTCCCTCTCTTGGGCTGATCCTCTGTCCTGGCTGCTGACCTTGCTTCTTCCTCAAACAAGATCTTCTGGATTGGGAGGAGCAATAGATGCAGACAGCCTAATTTGTTCTTGGCAAGAACCACAGCCTGCATTGCTGTGAGGGTCAGGAGAATCATAAATAATTCACAGAGTTCTGGTTTTCCAAGATGAGATGGGCTAAGGTAGAATTCCATTTTTTTCTCCCTCTTCTCACCCCAGATTCTGCCCCTAGAACTACTTATCCCTGAAATCAGCATCTTCCTTTTATTCCGTAGAAGGGGCAGGGAGGGAAGCCCTCTGCATGCGAACATGAAACACATTGAGTTGGTTTGTGAAGATGCTGTGATGCAGAAGCTGGGACATCTTGAAAGCTGAAACATAAGACAGCATTTTAAAGGGGGAAATAGCTCCAATGTGTTTCCAATATGCACCGCACAGGAAACAGGGATGGGGCCCCAGAGAGCGTGAGGGGAGGCTGCTCCAGCTGGAGGGTTTTTATCATTACTCCGTTATCGTCGCACATCAAGTGTCTGAGACCTCGCTCTAGTTCCAGAGGCTAGAGGCTTGGAACGGATCCCTCTGTCTCTTTCAGCATGAAAATTTCTAATTAGAATTTTGGTCCTTGTCTGACTTGGGATGTGAGTGAACAAAGGCTTCCTCTATCAGAGGGGACTGTCGTCTGGCCTTATTCACTTTAAACTAGATCTAGAGGAAGACAGTGACTTGAAAGGCAGCCCCAGGATCCAGCCATTGTTTAATGCTGTTTAGAATAGATATCACTCTGGCTCAGGGTGGCACTGAGCGAGAACCCAGCTCAGTCCCCTTGCTGCCAGGACCACCAAGTCCTCCCAGGTTGGGCAGGAGTGGCAACCTCAGAGCTGGTGCATGGGCGATGACACTACAGGGGAACACAATGGTCACATACAACACCTGCCTTCCCAGCTCAGACTTCCTTAAACCCCTTCCCTCTCTCCTTTCCCCTCTGCCACCTGCTCCATGGCCCTTTGGTTGGAGATGGGTTGAGAGAGACTCTACTTCCTCAAAAATAAGCAGAGCTTCAATAGAGGTTCCAACAAAAATCATTTTGGAAGTGGTGAGAAAAGAGATGGAATGTTTTGACACTATCTCTGAACTTTATTTCTCTTTCTGTCTTACTAAGGCCAGGCCAGTGCTAATCAAATAGAAAGGAGGTAGGAGTTAGTTCTTGCTCTTAAGAAACAAAACCTAAAAAAAAAAAAAGAAAGAAACCAAATCTAGAGGAAGAAATGCAAGTAAACACAGTAATTACGATATGGTATCAGTTTGCTTCCTTTCTTACAGAAGTTATCATTTATAAGTAAATTAACTTCTCCAGCAACAGATGTTGGTGATATCATTAACACAGTAGGCATTTGTAAAGGTTTTATTTTTTTATGAGATGATGATGAGGATGATGACAATAAATATACTTTATGACATTATACGGATGTAGAGACTCATTCTTTCCTATTGTTAATGAGTGAGCATCTTTGCTTCATAAACAATGAGAGCAGGAGTTGTGTCAGACTGTTCTGTGGCATCCCACAGCAAACAGGACTTCAGTGGCCACAAGCTTTGACCAGGGGAGCATGTGGCTACTTGACGCCTTGCTCTCCTCATCTCTAAAAGGTGGTCCTTGTGCCCAAGAGGCCAGATGATCTCCAGATTCCTCCCCGAGCACTGGCTCTTGCAGTCCACTCTCTATCTTTGACCAAGGAAAACTCTGATACCAGAAAGTTCAAGGCGCTTGCCCAAAGTGCTAGCAGAACCAGAGGTACAATCTAGTTCTCTGGCACTAGGTCCCTTATTCTTCCCACCTTCCCTTATAATTTCAGGGTGGTCATAACGTAAGCTGCTGGTGAAATGTGAAGGCTTGGTAGAAATGTGAAGGAAAAAAGCAACGTGAAAAAGATACAAAGAACTCCCTAGATTTAATCACAGTTCATGCAAAACTGGCCCAGAACCCCGGGGCTTCCTCAGGCACCCTGTCTGTGATCCACAGGCCTCAGGGTATTTTTAAATCTTTTCTGCCAACCATTCAGGAAAGCTGCTGGCCTGAGAATGCCACAGGAGTGGCTCCTGAGTGACCCACTCCTGGCTCTGGGGGGCTGCCCCTCTGACCACAGTGGCCCCGCAGTTGTCTAGGGTTGGTGCAGCCGCAGGAGGATCAATGCAGGGCAGGCAAGGTGCATGTGGGCCGTATTCCCTCACTCTGGCACAGCCACCAAGGCCTGCAGTTCCTTACCCCCATGCTGGTCATCTTTTCAACATTTCCCAATTATCTCCCACAGTTCTATCTCCAATGTTTTTCCCTGAGGGTAATGATTGCCAAGTACAAAGCAGTCTATGAATAATTTCAGTGTCAAAAGAAAAGTACCTGTCCTAGACAGTTACTATGATTTCAATTAATTTTATAGACGTTTTTATCATCATAGTCTGGAAACTTGGGGTGGAGCTCCAGCAATATTGCCAACTTTCCCCCAGCATCTGTGGAGTGGCATTTTGTTTTCATCAGACAGTCCGTGTGTGCCAGCCCCTTGCCACTGTCTGTTTCTTCATTCTTAAAGTAGTCATCTTGAGGACAGAAGAAGCACGTGTTAAAAAAAAATTACATGGAGCCTTCAAACACACCGGAGACCAACACATAGAGCTGCTTTTAAATATGCATCCTAGTGAGTCACTAAAGGTATTTGGATGACTTAGTTGCAGCACATAAATACAATGTCCAATTAAAAGAAAAAACACACATTTTTTTAGGTTGCCTGGGGGAAATGTATTCACTATGCAGATGTACATTTTTTAGGTTTAGACTCCACCTCATTCCAAAAGTGTTTGAGATAGCTTTGGGACCAAAGTTGGGAGATAGAACAATCTGAACTCAAAATTTTAATGACAAAATGGCTCCTTGCCTGCACAGGCCACCCCCTTTCCAAGGCCAGGTTCCACTGCAGGTTCCAGAAGTGATCCTGTTCTTAGAATTATAAGCACTTCCCTCTGTGGGTAGTTGGGTAGAGCAACATGCAAACATCTTAAGGCTGTTCCATGTGGAGCTTGTAACCAGCCTTTCTGGTGATCACCTCCTCTGCCCTGACTTTCACTGGAGCTTTATTTTGAGGTACCAGTCTTGCTCCCCAAAGCTGAGCCCCTCCTCAAAACCTGCGTAATTTCCCTGATCCTCCAAGTTCAGGAGCCTTCCATCCTTTGTCTGTACTTCAAGAGTTCTTCTCTTGAACCCAAATCTCTCTGCCCAAGGAGGGAAGACAAGAATGTGGACTCTCAAATCAGCAGATGTTGGAATGAATCCATAGTCTGCCTCCTGTTGCCCTTAAGTCCTTGACAGTTTACGTAGTTACAATTCCTTCTTTTAAACAGGAGGAGTAACAGTACAATCCCAGAGGTTTTTGGTGAGGTTGGAATTAGATAATGCCCAAAAAGTGCTTCAGACAGAACCTGACAAATAATCAGTGCAAAGCTGCTGTTGTTATTAAACTTACCTCTCCCAAGCATTCCGGACACCAGTCACCTAGCTCCTGAGCCTCCCTACACTGCTGTAAATACGCTTTCCTACGGACCACGTCTACTCGGCCCCTCTTTGGCCCTGCAGGATGCTCTCTAGTAGCCTTACCAACCTCCCTCGCCCCTTTCCTACCCTGCTCTACCCCTGACCAGCATGATCTCCCGATTGTGCACACCAGCCACCTGCCCTGCATGTCCACCTGCAGCCCAGTCTGCTGCAAGTTCAGGTGGGTCTGCCCAGGCTCACGTACTTCCTCCTCCTCAGCCCTCTTTCTGATGGAAGTAAAGATGAAGCTCATGCTTAAGAGCTACTATAGTGATCAGTTTCTCCAGGATCTCTGTATTTCTCTTTTGTTAGAAAAACCAATCCTTTAGATGTTTCATGACTTCTACTCTTTTTTTGTCATTCATTCTAAGACACCATTGGCTACAAAAATGAGTAACATAGACACAGTATCTTCCCTCAATTTGTTTATGCTTTGCTGAGGGACAATATAGTATACATTTGCTATTGTCATTTATATTCAAACAGACTGTTTTAACTTGGTAATTTGCATGATTCTTCCACTAGGTCAAGTTACCTAACCCATCTGTGCCTCATGTTTTGCATCTGAACAGTGAGAATACCTACAGGTTGGTGGGCCACCTCAGCTGTCTTCCCTGCTGGGACTTAATGCATTACACAAACTGTGCAACCCTATGAGGAATCTCCGACTGGATAATTCACCTTCTTTATTTTTTTATTTGTTCTTTTTAGTTATACATGACAGTACATGTATTTTGACATATTATACATTCATGGAGTATAACTACCCATTCTTGTGGTTGTACATGATGTGGAGTTACACGGATCATGTATTCATATATGAACATAGGAAAGTTATGTCCGATTCATTGTACTGTCTTTCCTATTCCCATTCCCTCTCCCTTCCCTTCATTCCCCTTTGTCTAATTCAATGTACTTTTATTCTTCCCTCCCCTGCCCCTTATTGTATATTAGCATCTGCATATCAGAGAAAACATTCCAACTTTAGTTTTTTGGGATTGGCTTGTTTCACTTAGCATGGTAGTCTCCAGTTCCTTCCATTTACTGGCAAATGCCATAATTTCATTCTTCTTTATGGCTGAGTAATATTCCTTGGGGGCGTATATACAACATTATCCATTCATCTGTTGAGGGCACCTAGGTTGGTTCCAAAGCTTATCTATTGTGAATTGAGCTGCTATAAACATTGATGTGGCTGTATCACTGTTGTATGCTGATTTTAAGTCCTTTGGGTATAAACCGAGGAGTGGTACAGCTAGGTCACACTCCAAGTTTTCTGAGGAATCTCCATACTGCTTTGTAGAATAGTTACACTAATTTTCAGTCCCACCAGCAATGTATGAGTGTACCCTTTTCCCCAAATCCTCAAAAACATTTATTATTACTTGTATTCTTGATAGATAATTCACTTTAAATAGTTAAAAAGGATTAATAACAGGTTGGCATACTGGAAGTGCACAGTAACAAGTTATTATTCATAGTAATGGTGAAACAAGCTAATGAAATACATTGAGCATGTGGGGGTTGGTATCTGCCAGGTCCTCACTTATCATTACAGCACTTTAGTCTCATTAGAAGCATGTTTGCAGTCAACCTTAAATGTAAGAAGACAGCTTTCTTATTATAGCTGGTTTGTCCTTCAGAAGCCACTGAATCATGTTAGGATGTCTCTTTCATTTTGACTCCTGCTTCAGCACTCCTTCCAGGAGGATAATAAATGAGCATGTTAGATTTGCCTGCCATAGTTAACTACTGTCCACACCATGCCACGGGAGATTATCTGAGAGCATTCAGATAAACGATGGATCACCTCCACCTATTTACACATGCAGAAATAATGAGCAAAAGTTGAAGCAGGCATGAAGGATAAGAGGGAGAGGAGGAGGGAGGCGATGCCAGAATGTGCAGAGTCAAGGCAGAGGTGGAGAGTCAGAGAAGGAAAACGGGGGAGGCGAGCGCCCACCCGAGACGCAGAGCAGAGAGCCCAGGGAGGGGGCGTCCAGAGGGCACAGAGGGTACCATGAATCACCCACCAGAAAATCAGGGTTTTGAAAAAACAGAATGTACTGGGAAGATTGGGAAGAAAGGAGAATTTTAAAAATGAAGACAGAAATCAGGGTGGATATAATTCAACGTCAAAAAATGGAAAACACACATCATTAGACTACATCTGACAAAGAAGCAAAGGGTTTCTCTGATAGAAATTACTCTGCTGCAGGCATTTCCGGAAGCATTCCATGGCATTTTTGTCCTTTTTTTTTTTTTTTTTTTTGCATTTTATTTGAAGCATACACATTAGGGAAACTTAGGGTCTTTATCACAAGTTGAATTCCTAAGTTAGAATATTTCAAATATTTCAAATGCTGAAACACTACAGCATGATATTATATTGTGTAATATGTATTATATGTGATATTGGAAATCCCCCTGTGGATAAAGACAAAACGGAAGTTATGCTGTTAATAAGACAGTTTATTTATATTATCTCTCCTCAGTATGCATTATCAATAGTGCCATGCTGGTCTCATAACATCCCTTTCAGATCAATACATAGGTGTTTATTTCACAAAAAGACATTAAAGGAGTAACCAAACAATCCATGAATCATTCACATTACTACAGGTGTCATTCAGGTTTCCTCTTTTTCTCTTAAAATGCCTGCCCCTTCTCTTCATCCTTCAGAAACAAACAGAATAGGGACTGGAGACACCAGGTCAAAGACTGGGCTTCTTGGTGTGTTAACTTTATCATTTGGAGCAACTAACTTAGACTCTCTAAGGTCCCAATTTCTCCTGTAACAGGGATTCTTCTCCTTCCCCCCTGGGATTATTGTGATTATTAGAGATAAAAATATATCAAATACTTAGTGCTCTTCAACTTTCAATGGGGTTACATCCTGGTGAATGCATCAAAATTGGAGATACCCTAAGTGGGAAAATGTTATTGCAATTAGTCTACCAAACATCATCACTGAGTAACTCAGCACATTGTAGAGTTTCTGTTCTTTCCCTTCATAATCCATGGCTGCCTAGGAGCTGCAGGTCGCTGCCACTGCCCAGCATCCCAAGACAGTATCAGACTGAGCATCACTAGTCCAGGAAAAGATCAGAATGCAAAATGCAATCACTACTGAACGTGTTTCACTTTTACACCTCATAAAGTTGGAAAAAAGTAAATCAAATCATAGTAAGTATTCAAATATGTAATGAACAGCAATGCTTATAATCAAGAAAAAGTATTGCCAGGTGTGGTAATATATACCTATAATCCCAGCAACTCGGGAGACTAAAGCAGGAGGATGACAAGTTTGAGGCCAGCCTTAGTAACGTAGCACGGTCCTAAGCAACTTAGCAAGACCCTGTCTCAAGATAAAAAAATTAAAAGAGCTGGGGATGTGACTCAGTGGTAAAGCACTCTGGGTTCAATACCCAGTACCTCTCTCCACAAAAAGAAAATGTATTAATGCATTTTTTAAAAGGGGGAAGAGAGCAAGATTAATTCAAGGAGAATAAACAAGAAAGTATTTTGGAGTGAATTTATCATATAAGTAAGGGGACATGTATCCTCTATTGCCTCTGAGTGGGTGTACCTAAATGGATATACTGACAAAGAGAATAAATTCAGCCACAGACATCATGAAATGTTATTAAAATGAAGGTGTGGCATCCCTCAGAAATGTCTTATTATGTATCTCAACATTAAGGTAAAAATTAGGGCAAGGCAGCTTTTAAAAACATAAAGTATTACATAGGTTGAAGCCTGATTTTATAATGTTCAAAAACCTGAGAATTAGCAGCAGCCATTTTCCCCTGTTCTTGATCCTCTGAATTTACATCCTTTCCAGAGCCACAAGATCATAGAGGCCTCCTTAATATGGAACCTGTGCATTGCACAAATGTGGCTCATGAGATCAAATCATAAACCAACTTACTTGATTTCTCACTGTTATTTTAAATTATTCAATGGGCCTGATTCTTTCCTTAATCTAGAATGGATATTTGAGAAATGGATAATTATGCTAATCTATGCTTTCTGGTCCATAGTTTTCTGGTCACACTTAGAAAATGCAAATGGTCCCGAGTTCATAGTTTGTACGTCCATCCTTGTGGTAGTCGGGCTTTGAGCCGCGTTGCAGTTGAGTTCTCCAGCTCTGCCCCCCAACAGGTGAAGAGGGAGTTGTGACTGGCTGCTTCTCTCTTCCCTCCCTTAAGGGTTCTCTTCTTCCTCCCACAGCTGAGAAAACTGCAGCATCTGACTTCTGCAAGGCTAGAGTTCAGAAAGCAGAAGCGGAGGCAGGGCAGGAATGCCGCTATTGTGAGCGACATCCCACTCTCTGGTCTTGGTAGGTGTTGCACCTGGCTCTTCTAAACGAACCTTGGGAGGATATTCTGAGATACCCCAATGCTCCTGATTTCTCAGCTGCAGGTCCCTCTGCGGAGAGAAATGGTATTCCAGTTATTGCAGCTGTTGATGAGAGGGCATTGCATCGTGTTTTGTCTGTTGTTTATCTTTGTGGATGGCAGCTAGTTGCATATACCATCACCTCAGTTAACAGTAAAATAAGCACAAAAAATAGTTTAAGTAAATGAAGGATAAAGGTAAGTGAATGTGAGCAGAAGTACAATGACTTGGAGTTAGTTCAGTGACAAACTTATCAATTATTCTAATTTCCAAGAGGTGCTGCTGAGGAAGGCAGATTGCCAATCTCCAGTGTTCCCCGTCTCAGGTGAGATGGCTCACCTTCCTGTGAACTCTCCTGAAAAAGAAACTCTTATACGAACCTGTGCTCTGCAGACTCCAAGAAAAGGAGAGCAAAAGGAGAGCAAGGTCTAAAAAAGCATTGTCATGAAGAGGAAAGTTTGGGGAGAGGAACAGCCTATAGAAAATGGGAGTTTACTCAACTGCATTGTGGAGGCACAATGAAGGGGGAAAGGGAGCAATACAGAGATCATTCATTTAAAAATCCTTTCAAACTCTGGTTAGTTTGCAACTAAAAATTACAAGACACTATATATCAAACTCTAAATTCTCACAAAACATTACATTGAGCCATATGAAATTTCTATTTCATAGGTAAAAAATGTCCAAGTGTTGACAATTTCATATAGTTTAGAATTTTGATTTTGCTTCTCTTCCCATAAATACTGAACTCTTCCTTGTAGTCTAGAGACATAAATTTTTAAATTAGGTACTTCTGCAATCCCATGACGGTGGCTAAGAAAACACTTATTCACTCATGCCATGTTCAGGGTCTTCATGGTTAGCAATGGAAGTTGTAGAGTGAGATCTTTAGCACAGAACTTGCCCCTGATATTCAAAGTAGAACGTAAAAGAAGCTTAAAACTTTACATATGACCAACAGCCTTAAGAAAACCTTAGTTTATTTTCCTTTGTGTAGCCAAGAAAGGGAGAGAAGGGGAAGAAGGTGTATAGTATCCTCTAGGGTTGCAAAGAGGATCAGCTACAGAAGGAATCTAGTTCTGCCTTCAGCCCCAGACACCCACTTACCCAAGGAAGGTCACTGAAATAAGATCTGCTTGGGTGTGTCCCCACCACCACAATGTCAAGAAGGAGAAGAGCAAAAGCAGAATGTGTAGAACTACATGCCACTTCTGTTTCTTCAGTGCTTTAGGTGAAGTTACTCCTTGGAGATCTCTTCAGAACCTTTAAAATCTCCACATACAGCCCTGCCTCTCCTTGGTGTTTTGCTTATCTGATTGGAAATTCCCAAGTGTGTTTAGGGCTTTGTTCTAGAATAGGTGAACATAATTGGAATTGCGGAGCATCATCTGTTACATATTTGGAGAGACTTTTTTAAACCTAACTTGACCCTAACCTGCTGTCTTTGACCCAGAATTCCAGACTGATACTTGGGTCTTCTAAAATCATAAACATTTGATGTTTGTGTTCCTAAACTAAATTTTTTAATGAAAAAAATTTACATCTGGCATTTCACAGTCTTCTAAAGGAAGTTTTCCAGACACCTTTGAGGGTGTGATTTCTTAATAGAATAAAACTGTCATGGTTTTATAATATGCTGCTACATGGCAGTAGACACCTCTCCAAAACACCCTCAAATTTATCAACACCCAAATCCCCAAAGTCACCAATATGAAATTAGCATTTCATTAGAAAAGCATTTGGGATCCTTAGTAACTTGAAAGGCTTCTATTTTAATATTTAGGATGAAACATAAGACTAATTAATAAAATATGGAGCTAAGCACCATGCCAAATGAAATAAATATTTATTGGAAATAACTAAAATGACTTTGCTTCAGTAGGAAGGTTCCCAAAACTTTACTCTGAAGAATACTGGATGTTCATATGTTTTTCACTAATGCATGCTGAATATTTTGTACAGCTCTCTGAGCTGTATAAGAGCAAGGCAAGGATTACTCCTGATGCCAGGAAGCAGTCACGCACTCGAACAATATTAAGTATTTTATGATCAATACCCTTAAAACCCCAGGAGAAATTTTAAAACTTAAATCGTCTGAGGCTTAGTTGTCTGGTTCCCAATTAAATGAGTGGGTTGTGTTTTTAAGTACCCATGTCCTGCTCAAAATTCCCCATAGCTTTTTTTTTTTTAAGTTATAAAATGTGTTACTGGCGACAGAATTCAGCTTAATAAGTTTCAGAAGGTTTTGATAGTTCATTTGCACTTTGCCTTATAAAAGGTGTGGGCAAGTAAGCAAAAATAATTTCCCCCATCTCCTACGTTATTGGGAATGGTACAGAAATCCAGCTGCATTTCATTAAAGCTGTTTTGGAAAGTTGAAGACAGCCCATGAAGAAAAGAGGACTCAAATTCAAATACTTGGAAGCTGAGGTTAAACATTGCACAAGCCCCTCTCCCTTTATATCAGAATGATAGATGACTTTAGGCCTCTGCTGACCGAAGGGTTTGTCACTGGTGATCAACCACAAGAAGAACTACTCAGACTTGTTTAGGAATCACAGCTTATAAACTGTTTCGCATTTATTCTATCATATGATAGTCACTCTTAGGTCATTTATGTCCTCAAGGGACCCTGGTTTCAGAGCAACTTAAACCTTTGTAAGCGCTTCTACCAGTTCAGTTCCATTGGGAAGCATTTGGTTCCAGTGTCAATCACCCTATGGCACTTTTTGGTTCTCTGACAAAGAAATAAAAGGGGATTAGATACTCATAGGAGTGTTCGAACAGTACCCTTGGCAATGGTGTCTTTGACACAGAGTGCTGAGGTCATTATTTTATAAAGCAGCAGGACAAGCCAACACTCAAATTCTTCACCTTTTTTTTTAATCAGTGATTTTAGTATCATACGTGTTCTTTTTTTATATTTCAATATGAACATGTATGACACAGTGTCTGCCTTTTCAAAGTTAGAGTCTTACACAAAAAGTGCCTTTGGAGTAATTCATCCCCAGGGGTCATATTTACAACAAATCACTGGCTTTCTGTTTGGGAACCTGGCCCAGTGGGACTGAGACCAACTGCTTTTAGAATGCTCCACCATTCACCTACATTCTCTTCCATGGACTCAAGGACCACAGCTGCTTTGCACAGAAGTGGTAAACAGATAATCCTATTTACTCCACCAATAAGAGAACAAGGAAAGACTGGTAAGGGTGTGGGGAAAAGGAAACTCTTATATATTGTTGATAACAATATAAATTGGTATAGGCACTATGGAGAATAGTATGAAGGTTCCTCAAGAAACTAAAAATTAGATCCACATATGACCCAGCTATCCCACTTCTGATCATATTTACAAAGGCCTTTAAATCAGCATACCACAGAGATACCTGTATGCCCAGGTTTACTGCAACACAACAGCTAAGATAGGAAATCAACCTAAACAATGCCCTTCATGGATGAATAAAGGAAATGTGATTTTATATATATATAAATATAGTAGAATATATATAGTAGAATCTTATTCAGCCATAAAAAAGAGTAATGTTCTATCATTTGTAGCAAAGTAGATGGAACTGGAGGACATTATGTTAAGTAAAGTAAGTCAGAATCAGAAAGGCGAATACTTGATGTTCTTTCTCATATGTGGATGTTTTTTTAAACATCAACCAAAATGTATAATAGTGACTACTGGAGGCTGGGAAGGTGGGGAGGAAGCAGAGTGGGGGCTTGAAAAATAGTCACCCCAACATAGGTAGGTAGAAGTGATGGATTTTAGCACTCTCCAGAACAGCTGGGGATTAGAGTTTATAATGACTTATTGTATATTTTCTGAATAACTGAGAGGGACTTAAAGGCTTCAAACCCAAAGTAATGATAAGAAGATGGAAACATTAATTACCCTGATTTGATCAGTGCATACTGTATATACATATTAAAATATCACTCTGTACCTCATACATATTATTATATGTAAATGAAAAAATTCTTAAATGTTTAAGAAGTTGGAAACACTAACTATACTGACTTGATCATTCTATACTAGATACATTCTATACTAGATACTATATCAAATTATCACTCTGTACTCATAAATTTGTACAATATATTACTCAGCCATAAAGAATAAAGTAATAATTTTTAAAAAGAAAAATAACCGACTTTTCTAAAGTCAATCAAGCAAAATCAAATATAATAGATGATATTTCTTTTAAGAGAATTTGAAATGCTAGCAGAATATCATAGGTTATTTTATGTAAGATATCTCTCCCCCAGAATTTGTTAAAATGACAATTTTAAACATATCTTGTCTTAATATTTGATATTAAGGAAGAGAAACCCATTGAAAGCAACTCAGATTAAAAAGTGAATAGCAAGGATACAGGGATTATCCCAGAATCTGATTGCAGGAATGTAACATGTCTTCCCAGATTAAAATCAAACTCTGTGACTTGTTTTAGTTTTAAATTCCAGTAATCCATATGCACCAAGGAAGATAGGAAGGGGGAGAGAGAGAGGTAGAGATGGAGGAAGGGAAGGAAGCGAACAATGAGAAATCAATAATTGGGGTGAGACTTTCTCTTGGGTAAAGAGATGTCCCACAAAACAGTCTAAATTCCCCAGGACAGAAGAGACCAGATGGAGCATCAGTCTTAATTAGAGAGTCTGCTTCTGGCAGGCAAGGATACTAGATTTACTCCAAAAGCAAGCAAATGGTTCTTTTTTTCACATTCCAGATAATGAAACCAAACGAGAAACAAAGGATAGGGTTTATGCCTCCAGTTTCTCTTGATTTTTTCCAGCAGAGGTCACCATTTTCATGATCTAGATGGGTTTCAAAGTCTTAAACATAGGAACTATTAGGTTTTGTAATTTAAAATAGACAGATTATTGAAAGGATCAAGGAAATCGAGCCCTCAGCTCTTGGAACTGAGCACAGACCTCCTATGAGTCACTTTATTTGGTAAATTTAAAAAAATAACAATTTTCTAGAAAATGTAGATTGTCAAAGCAGTTTAATTTAGATCTTGGCATTTGAGATAAATTTCCACTAAAATTCCAGATAAATTTCCAGCTATAGTAAATACATTGCCTTCGAACATTTGTATAAACAAGTACACACACAACTACAGTTTTGAAATTATTTTGCCTGCTTTAAAATGTGACTCCCCCTGCCACTTTAAATCATTTAACACAAAAGAAGAGTCATAAGTATTATTACAAATCTCTGCCATATTGTGCTTTTAGGTGCATCCATTATTGAAACCAATTCTATAGGCATCGAAAATGGCAGATGTATATATTGAACATTCAACTTTGGTTTTCTAGGATCTGGTATCCTTAGTGGCTATGCAAAGAGTTATCATGCCTTTTAGTCCTTTATTCATGAACTTTCATAGACTCTGGCAAACATGCAGAGTTTCAATCCTTAGGTTGAAGGATTAAAACAATATCTTGTGTAGGTTGAACCATAACACTGTCAAAAGCCATCACAATAAAGCAAGTTCACATTGGAGCTTGATAAAAATACCCTGTCTGAGAGAGTAGGGAATAGTGACCATAAATAATGCCCAGTGGAATTCCATAAAGATGTATTTTCTTAAAGTATTTATTGTCCCATGTGGACCATTATCTTGACTATTTCTGTCATGTACATCTCTCTAAAATAAATTTGGTTGAAGTATAGATAGAGAAAATAAAGGTTGCTACTTTTTCCCCAATGCATTGCTGTGTGCACATGTATCTGACTGCTGAGTGATTTTGAACAGTAGAGAGCAGTAGAGGAATGCCAAGCATTTAACCTGCCCAAAATCAAGATGTTCCGGAAAGGAGGGATTTGGGGAGGTGGGAAAGGTGTGTTCTCTTAAGATAACAGTGAAAAAATGAAAGACACTTTTGCATTGACAGTGAGGGACACTTTTAGAACTATGTTGTAAATGTATCCATTTTTAAAGAATAGATATCATCTAAATAATAACCAAATAGAAATGCTAGTATTTATGCTGATGAGCTATTTTTTATTTATTATGAATCAAAGCTGTTTACTTTGGAAGAGTGGAAAAATTTAGTAACAAATTATTTGCAAGCTTTAGATCAGTACTAGTTGTAATCCAAAGCATGCTTCTGACTAGTTATAAAAAGAGTCTTCAAAACCATATCATTTCAATGAATGCCATTTTATACTGAGCATTTGAGACATTTGCATCAGTTCACTAATAAAGGTGCCTGTCACAAACTGGCTTTTGTCCAAACTCTATCATCATGCAGACCTGTCCCCTTGGCCTTTGTACCTCTCCATGGGTGGTAGTGATGGGCGCACTGATGGTGATAACATCACCACCATCATGCCTACTCAGGGTCAGGTACCACGCATCTCAACCTCTGCTGCACTCTTTCCATTTCCAGCCTCCCATAACCATGTCCAAAGCCAGCATCTTCATTCCTTGTACTTGTATCTTCCAATCTCATAAACAGAAACACCATCTGTCCAAGCCAGAAACATAAAATTCATCTTTGATCCTTCCTTCTTTCTTACCTCCCACAAATCCTTTTGATTCCAATTCTAAAATGTATCTCAGATCCATCCCTTCTTTCCAATTCAGTCATCACATTCTCAGCTGGACCCCATAATCTCATACCTGCACAACTTTAAGAGCCTCCAGCTGGCCTTTCCCCTCCTAGCAGCAGTGTGATCCTATATTTGTATTTGAAAACTTAGATCAGAACCTAGTGTTTCCTTGTGTGAAACCCTTCAACTATGTCAGAATGCAGCCCACACCCCTGATGGCAGCCCCCAAATCTGTCCATCTCTCCTGCCTCTCCCTGTACCCGCTCCACATTCTTTCTCACTCAGGACCTTCTTATGTGCTATCGATTATGCCTGAAGGTGATTTGATTTGGAGAATTCACTTAATCTTCTGAGCCTTGGTTTCTTCCTCTCTGAAATAGGGAGCTATTCCTTTCCAGGAATGACCTTTCTGTTTCCCTTGAAAATCAGCAGTTCTCTTGAATTTGTCTTTTAATGAACCTCTACCATGCACTGATCCTGAAATAATATGAGAGGTTAGCCACAAGCCCAATGGAAAAATATTTTCCAAGTATGGTACAGGAATATACAGTACTTTGAAATTGAGATGTATATGTTAACCAGTAATGTTTTCAATTAATAGAGAATGTTTATACCATGCAACAAGTCTTAAAGCCTACAATTATAGCAGGCAGGAGTCTTCATCTTTCATAGAAAGATGCTCTCTCACTAGTTTCTATCCAAATGCAGAATTTACATGTGGGCACGTATCCAAACTGGAATTCTAACCATCTTTTATTAAAAGTGCATTTTCAGGATTTATACTGTTCTCATCAGCAAGACAGTGTTGTCAAGATTCCAATCTTAGATCCTCAGATTCTCAGACCAGAATTCTTCCATTGCCTATCACAGATAATAACTAAGTAGATGCTCTTAAAGCAGTGTACCATAAAAACAAAGGTGAAGTTTGAAATAGGTTTATTTAGAAACTGAGCCTTCTTTATACCAATCCTATCCAGTTTCTGCACTTCACTGAGTATCTACCAGATGCCAGGCACCATACCAAGTATAGGCTAAATAATAAGTAGAACCTCTCAAAAGGTTCACAGTCTAGCAGGAAGGTCCATATGCCAGAAAAATTAAAAAATCTTGTGAGAAACTGGGTAAAGTAATAAGAGAAGGTTCTATGAGCTCTGGGCCAACTAAGTTCTTCTGTCAGTATGGAGGACCAGGCAGAGCATTATGGATGAATGGTATTTACCTGGCAAAGAAAAAAACATTTCAAGAGGAGGAGAGAGGAGTCAGGTATACAGAGAAACAGTAAGTGCAGCAGCAGTGTTTTCTGGAAATAGCTGGAGTTCAAGAGGGCCTGTGGACAGAGACAAAGCTGTAAAGAGACAGGTGCCATGTCACAAAGCACCTGGTATGATCCACATGTGCTCCATAAAGTTTGAACTGTGTCCTAAAAAACAAATAATGACATTATTAGCTAACTTTATTGAGACCTCACTAAATCCTCTTTACATGATATAACTCATGCAATCTTTGCACAGCTGGGGAGACACCAGCCTAGGTTGGCCTCCTCCTGAGCCCTGCTCTATGCTTTTCTGCCTTTAAGAGAAAAGGAGCCACAGAAACTACATGATCTTGGCAAATTACCCAACAAATCTGAACCTCACTTTTCATCTGTAAAATGGGAATAATTATAGTGCTGACACACCGGACAGTTGTGAAAACTAAACAAGTTAAAACATGTAAAATTCTCAATTGGGGTCGAGGACAGGGACCTGGTCTTATTATCATCTTCAACATCACCATTTTAATCTCTTTTTGAGGATTTAAGAAATAGAGCACCGTAACCATATTTGCATTTTAAAAGATGACTATGAGGGCAGAGTGAGGGAAGGCTGAGGGCTAGTCTGTCATATCCCCACTCCAGGAGAGGCCCTCCATTTTGTAGTCTGTATAAACAGTGCCTTGGGACCTGTGGTGTGTCATGGATCTGAGCAGAACACAAGAAGTAATCTGGGAATGCTGAAAACCTAGATGTGGAGAGCAGAGAGGACAGTGATTGGTACTGAGGAACCAAGAGTGTGTGGGTCAGGACAACAAAGGAAAGGGAGAAGTCCTATCCACTCCAGGTTTCTGGCCTGGGTGGGGGCATTAAAGGGAGGCACGGGGGATGGGAACCAGATTATTCTGTTTCTAAATAAGTGTCTCTAATTTCTTTTCAAAGGAAAAATAAACATGATTTTAGATTAGCCATTTTCTTTCCATTAAGTATGTGTCTCTTCCTCTTATGAGTGCAAATAATTGGAACTGACTGTGTGTTGCCAATAACAACATACTCTGAGGCATGAGAGTTCAGTGCCCGGACAGGAGTTATAATCCTATTCTGGTTTTTTTACTATGGCAGTTTTCTGTCTGGCAAGACTGACCTTGTTATTTCTGAATTAATGGTTTCAGTCACTCAGGGCATCTTTGAAGTGGATTTGGATGCACCTTTAAGTGCATATAAATGAAATCTATTGATGATGAGAGAGTGCTTCATTGTGCTAATGTACGTTTGAAGTACCTCATTTTAGGGCATGTGAGTGTAAAGGTTTAATGACACACAAGAAAAAATCAACAATTCATGTATGTATCTTTTTGTAATGACAACTTCTGAACATCCTGAAAATTGAAGAGATAGAAAGGAAATGTGGGTTGTGTCATTGCATATGTCCCTGGCAAGCCTACACACTGGGGGTGTGGGTCACACCCGCCAGCTTGGGAGAAGTCTCCATCTCCAGGAATAGGCAGGTGGTGTGTTACCAGATGATTTCCTTAGCTCTTTTGAATCCAGTAATACATTTTTCTACTTTATCTTACTTTTAACTACTTTCAAAGAAAAACAGCCAGTTTGATAGTTTACAGAGGTTGGAAACACATATTTCTTGGGAAAAGAAATTGTTGTCCCTGCTTCACTCTGAGTGTGACACTTATTTTTCAAATGTCACATTTTTAGTGTTGTTTTCCTCGAATCAGAGAGCAGTGGATGCCTTGGTCATATTCCAAGACCCGCTCCAGAAACACACATGCTCCCCACGATTCATGTCCCTACCACGTTTATCCACTGCTGCTTCTTCCTTCTGTTTGTTTTCTTATTTTAAAGCAAAATATGCCCTTTTATTTTTCTAAAACAATGAATCAAAATAAGCATCCAATGATTACAAAAACAATCTAAAAACAAATTTTAAAGAAATAAACCATCTGTACAATTTGATATCATTAAAACAAGATTAATAGCTACTGTTTTGGGGGGGCCTAAAGGCACACCAAGTGCTGTGCCAGGTGTTTCACGTACGTTCTTGCATTTGATCCTCCCTGAAAGATGTATCACCCCATTTTCCACATGGGAAGGTTGAGTTCAGATATATGTATAATGTAGCCTTTCTCCCAGATTCTGTTGAGAATGTTCCTTAGCAGTGTCTAGAGGGTCATCTGGGAGTAGGACCAGATTTCAGGGAGAACAGTGGCCAGGGCTCCGGTGGAGTTGTCTATCTATGAGGACGCTCTCTTGCTCCACAGGTACTTTCAGTGTTGCCTCAGCCTTGACCTTTTATACCTTTTGGAACCAACCTCTAAGTTAGCTCTTTTGGCCCCAAGGCTCCTGATTCTATTTCTCCCCTGGTTAACATTGGCTTTCCTGCTTCCCTCTCCACAATACTTCTTTCAGTCCTTTGTTCGCCCTTCTCAAGAGGAATTACTGAGCTTTCCCTATGTGCCAACCACTGCCCTAAGGCTGGAGATACAGCAGTGAACCAAATGGCCTGTTTAGTGCAGCTCTTGATTCCATAGAGCTATTGGGTACAGACAGAAAATAAGCAGGTAAAGAAGTCACCCTGAATCTTAGTTTAAAATCAAGCCCCTTTCATCTCCTACATGACTTCAGGCTTCTGCCCAGCAGCACGTCAAACACCCTTGCTTGAGCGTTTTCTCATCTGCCACACACAGCTTGTGTGCCTGTCTATCCTTGGCAGGCTGTAAGAATTCATGGAAGGTGCTGGCTTCTGTGCTTCTTACACATACACCTGAATCAGGAGCAGGGCTGTGTGGGTCCCAATAATTCCTCTATATCCGTTTTCCTGTTCAGTATATATTCATCTTCCTAATAACCACAGAACAAGAGAAACTAACCAGTCATGTAATCATCATTCCTGAACAGGGTCTGCCCCAATCCTTCTATCTTTAACTGGATGGAATAATCTAGAAGCAAAGCGGACACCCTCTTTTTCAGTCTTTCCTTGCTAGACATCCTGTCTTTTTTCTGGTCTATAGTCTGGCCCTGTGAGATCAGTTGGTCCCAAAGCGCCCCTGCTGGCCACAGCCATTATTCTTTGATAACGCTGTTTTGTCTCTTCCCACAAAGTTCTCACCTCCCCAGCCTTGTGAAAGGGAAAGGGTTGTGACCTCTGTACCTGAACCGCTCTACCTTAGCCTAGAATATGGGTAGACCCTTATTATTGTTAGGAAGGAGTCCCTTAGCAGATGTTCCCTTTCATAAACGGTACTATAATAGCACAGAATTTCTTCCACAGAATGCAGTCAAGTGTAAGTGGCCCCTTCAGACACTTAATAATGCTATGAATATCATACAAAAATAGTGAATTTTTTCCAAGAATCATAACTTACGTACAGCCCCTTAAGATTCTCTCTACTGCCAAGGGCAGTATGCAGCATTAACTCTCCTTTGGGGGCAACAGTTCAAAATAAAGCTGCCACTTCAAGGGAGTTCCAGGGCCTTGGGTAAGAATGATAGTAGCAATAGGAGCTGTCCTGCCACAGTGCTTATGTGTGTGAGGCTCCATGCTGGGACTTTACAGATAGGACTCCTTTACTCCTCCAGCAACCTTAAGAAGCAGGTGCCATTATTACCCCCATTTTTCAGATAAGAAAATTAAAGCACAGAGAGGTAAAGTAATTTGTCCATGGTTACCCAGCTAGTAAATGGCAGAGCCAGGATTCAAATCAAGGCTGCCTGTTAGGATTTATGCTAAAATCTCAACTGTCATCCCTTCCAGTGGGAGTATACAACAGAGCTGGGATGCGCTGTAGGCTCTGGGTTCACCTATGAATGAAGCTCCCTGCCTGATAACCACAGTGAGGCATCCAGTGCTTGTAAAGTGACAAGGTGTCACATTTCTCAAGTGTTTGGGTCCTTAGGAATGCCAGTTCCTTACATGCTAGGGGTGCGTTGGCCCAGTGGCTCCACTGAGCCCAGCTTTCTCTGAGGGTCATCAAGCTTTGTCTTTTCAATTTGTGGTCCAGCTGCCTTTTCCTTCTGCTGGACTTGCTGTGATTTCAGGCGGTGGTGAAGCCCTGGGAAGTGGCCATCTGAGTTTAGATGACACTTGTGATTAGAGAAAGAGCCAGGGAGAGGAGAGCTACAATTTCTTATGACTTCCAAGGAAGGCATTTTCTGCTTGGCCCTGGAAGACAAGGGAAATGCCTCCCCTAACACATTTGGTTTGTTAGAGCGACCCTCCCGGCCAGGTGGGAGCTCTTCATTTAAACAGTAGTACACTTCTGCAGCCATGGCTGGAAGCTTCCTCCACGACTTTCTTCACTGTAGCCTCTACCTTAAGTTCAAATTTGCACCTGAATAGAATCTTAGAAACCATTCCAGTTGTTTTTCATATCCCTACAGCTCTCGAGCCTTTAAAAACACTTTAAATGGGAAAATACGGCCATATTAAAGGAAAGTGCCCATTTTAGAAATTCTAACTGATTTTTTTTTCCTCCAGAACTGGGGGTTGAATCCAGGGGGGACTGTGTTCCTCAGCTACATCCCAAGCTCTTTATTTTTTATTTTGAGGCAGAGTCTAAGTTGCTTAGAGCCTTGCTAATGTATTAAGGCTTGGCTCGATTCTCCTGCCTTAGCCTCCCGAGTTGCTGGGATCACAGGTGTGCACCACCTGGCCCCGCCTAACAATGATTTTCACTTGTGCATGTTGTCTTCTAGACCAGGCTCACAACTATTCATGTTTTCCCCAATGGTGCTCACAGCTCGTGTTCGTGGCTAACCCTCAAGTCTGAGAGGCCTACCACACCTACATTCACTTCTCACTCACTCTGCATCTCTAACTCAGGTCGGCAGAGGGCTCTGCTTGTCAGTCACTCCTGCTCTCAAGAGGCCCGGCCCCATCCCCACACACCCTTCTGCAATCACTGCAGCCGCCGGAGAAGAAACAGCAAATTACAGACAGACTGTTTAAAACTCTGCCTGGAACAGTACCCATGATCTCAGCCCGCTTTCCACCAGCCCGAGAAATCACACCACCAGGTCAACTGCAGGGAATACAGTTGGACGTCTACCGTGTGCCTGGAAGGAGGAGATGGACATTCAGAATGCCCTTTATGATCCCATAAATGTGTTACATTCTATCATGAACCATAATTCACTAAACCATTTCCTACTCACAGAAGCAGTGAGCGTCTACGTGATTTTAGAACACGTGTGTGAATGTCTTATGGCACCATCCCTGAGTAACGTTTGGTTGCCTGCACACGAAATCTCTTATGTGCACGTTCCCTGCTTCTCTCTCTCTCTCTCTCTTTCTCACTCCCTCTCTCTCTCTCTCTCTCACACACACACACACACACAGCGTGCTTCCAGTCCCCAGACTAGTAGCTTCCTTCTTGCCCTGTCCAATTCTGCCTTGCAGTGATGGAATATAACTCAGAGTGTTGTCATGCTCACCGTCCTGTGGCTAGCTTCTCGACCCCCTCTGCTCAGCCCTCCTCTGTTGCAGTGTAGAATTTATCGTAGACTCTATATTCCATGTCAGCTAGCTGCAACTGCATCAATGCTATTCATACACAGGCACACACATCTGATCACCTGTTTGCCCTCTGGCCACAGATCAGAAAATCAGGCACTAACAGCACAATTCCATAATATAACTAAATGTGCCTCATGTTCTGATTTGCTTCCTTTTAAATGCAAGGTGTCATCCTAAGCACCCCATCTTCTCCCTGCTGCTGCTTCTGACTTCATGCCTTTTACTGAGAATGCTGTGTCCAGCATTTAAAATGCCAAGCAGCAGCCCTGTCTGCATAGCTGAGTGACACACCTGTATGTTCAGCCCTAGCTCTATACCTGGCACACAGTGGTCCATGTCCAGGTCATAGGACCACTGTGACTTTTGGATTGAATTATTGTGTATTGCCAACCTTCTAGATTATTCAGTAAATTGTTAATGGGACACAAAAGTCACCTGGCCTGTAGTTAAATAATTACATTAAGAAATGAATGACCTAGAGGACCCTGACTGAAGGTATGTTAGAGCTGGGATGGGGCTCAACACTGATAGGAGTGGAATAGGGAGGGGAAAGGGCAAGGGGTGGACTCATGCAGGGCCCAGTTGGACAAGGGCAGGGTTCAGCAGGCTGTGCAAGCTCAGGCATAGCTCAGGAAAACCTGGCACCCCCAGACCCAAACTGACAGAGAGGATTTCCAAGAGGAATCAGACGTAGCTGTAATTTGATGAAGAAGTGAGTTTATTTGGGATATGTTAGGAGTACAGAGAACTGAACTTGTTCCCTCGTTGATGGAAAGCCAGGACCAGCAGGAACTAACAGAGAGCACAGGATGCTTGGAGCTGCCTGGACTCTGATTGCAGGACTGCCCCATATTGCTCTCATAAATTCTTTAACCTGCCTCTGCTTGTGATTCCTCATCTGTGAAATGGAATTGCATAAGATGGTCCCTACCTCTCAAGGACGTTGTGAAGATTAAATAAAACAGTATGTGTAAAATTGCTTAGAACAAGGACTGCCATTAGTTAGCATTTTAAAGATGTAGTTTAGGCTGAGCACAGTGGCACACACCCATAATTCCAGCCATTTGGAAGACTGAGGTAGGAAGATCACAAGTTCCAGTCCATTCTGGTCAACTTAGTAAGAAACTCATCTCAAAAAATAATCACAATAAAATAAAACAAAACTATCATCTAGGAGGGATTCTTAGGTCTCAGATTCTAAATGAGATTTAGGGAAGTCCCAGAACTAAAAGCTAGCTGAATTTCCATGTAGAAGAGGCCAGACTCTGGGGTGGATAATCTGTTAGAAGGAAGAGTGAAGGCATGGTAGAAGATCTAGCATGTGCAGGAACACGCCTTTTCAAAGTCGGCTGAATGGGTGAATCTTGCACTCATGCCAGTCATGAAAGGACAAAATACCATGTGACTATACTTACTTAAGGTACCTAGAGTACTCAAACCCATAGAGACAGAAATTAGAGTGATGGCTGCCAGAAGGATGGGGTCAGGGGTTGACAGGGATCATTGTTCAATGGGAAGAATTTTAATTTTTCAAGATGGAAGTAGTTCTGGAGATGAATGGCAGTAATGGTTGTACAGCACTGTGAATGTGCTCAATGCACTGAATTGTACACTTAGAATTTTTAATATGGTAGATTTTATGTTACATATTTTTACCACAATTTTTTTAGAAATAACAAAGTCTGTATGAAGTATAGACTTTAGTTAAAATCAAGTATCAAAGTTGGTTCATTCATTAAAAGTAACAAATGTACCGTAGTAGGAGAAACTGCTTACAAAGGTATATGAGAAATCTCTGTAACATCTTTACAATTTTTTTTCTACCAGAGATTGAACCCAGGAGCACTTAACCACTGAGCCACATCCCCAGCCTTTTTTTTTTTTTTTTTAATATTTTATTTAGAGACAGGGTCTTCCTGAGTTACTTAGGGCCTCACTAAGTTGCTGAGGCTCGCTTTGAACTTACAATCTTCCTGCCTCAGTTTCTGAGCTGCTGGGATTACAGGTGTGCACCACTGCATCTAGCCTATCTTTACAGTTTTTAAATTTGGGAAAGGTACTGGGGATTGAAATCAGGGTCATTTACCACTGAGCTACATCTCAGACCTTACTTAAATTTTTATTTTGAAACAGGGTCTGGCTAAGTTGCCCAGGCTGACTTTAAACACTTGATCTTCCTGCCTCAGCTTCCCAAATAACTGGGAATATAGGCATGCACCACCACTCCCAATTTATAATTATTTTTAACTGACATAAAATTGTATATATTTATAGTATATAGCATATATATGGTATATAAATATATAAGTAGTGTATTTGTTATGAAATTATTAAATCAAGCTGGCATATTCATTACCTTGCATATTTAGCGCACGCGTGTGTGTGTGTGTGTGTGTGTTGAAAAAATCTATATTCAGCAATATTCAAGTTTCAAGTACAAGACTTTGTTACTAACTGTAGTCAACATGTTGTACATGTTGTAGATATCATGTACAATAGATTATACAATATCTATTGTACAACTCCTTGTATTTACTCCTCCTATCTAACTGAAATGTTGCTTTCTTTGATCAGCATCTCCTCAATTCTCCCACTTACTTTTTTTATGAATCTGAAATTATTCTACAAAATAAAATTTATTTAAAAAAATAAATATGCAGAAGATGGAAAGACTTGAAGCTACTTTAACTAGAGTAAAGGATAGTTGTGATTTTTGGAGAAATCATTATAAACCTGAGAACAGAGATTATAAATGTGATTTGGATAGTAATGTGACAAGGAGGAAAGGGACTTGAGGATTTAGAAGACTGGTCACAGTGGTAAGGAAACAGATGATCACTGGCCCTGGTTGGAAAAGGATCCAGGTGGTCATGGACCTGTGCTTCCACTGATCCCATTTTGTACCTGTGTAGGAGGAAGGCACAAAAACAGACATAATCACTTGAGATTGTTTCCAATTTCAAATAGGTAAAATTACAAAACCTGCATCTTTGGACATTTCCTTAAAGCAAAACAACTCTGACAATTTAGGAATGGACAGAGTGGTACCAAGCAGGGCATGAGGCCTAGGCCCCAGAATCCTGGTAGTGTGGTATGTCCATGAAGTCTGAGAACCCAAATATGTCAGAATGGAACTGTCAGGTGTCAATGCCATAAATCATTCAGATGTCATTTTTATAGGATTGTGCCACTTAGAATTCTCATCCCTAAAAGTCCCTAGAAAGCCTTTATAAGTTGAATCCAAGTTTAACACATTTTTAACACTCACAAAGTTCTGTATTTGGCATGTTTATCTATGTTGTTTTTTTAATTCCCATAATAGCAGTAGCATTATTACCACAGAATATCATACGAAGAAACTACAATAAAATATTATGAGCAGTACATGACAGAAGAAGGAATCAAATTATGATCTTCCTGCCATAACCAGGGAAGAATGAATCGTGAGTTTCCACAGTCCTTTTATAACAGCTGTCAAACCAGATGAAATCAAATCAGAGCAGTTTTGGCCACATATATGGTTTGCTTACAGGCCTGATCCAGCCAGGCATGCTGGCTACAGCAGAGGGCACTAGAGGAGGACTGGAAGAACAGAAGTGGGCAGAGAATAACCCAATGTGTGCCCTGCTGCACTCCTGCCAGGAGCTGACATATCAGTAATGCTGACACCATTTTGAAATTTACGCAGTACTATAGAAATTGGGCAAGCACAGGTTCTGACCTACTGATGAGATAAAAAGGCAAGGAAATTGTGGAGGATATAGGAAAACATGGCACAGTGTGGACAGAATGAACACTAGTATGACTAACTTACAGGTCCAAATTAAGAGATTATGCAAATTAAGAGATTATGAGCACTGGGATGGGACTGCCAAAGGGCCGTGAGGCCTGGACTGAGGTAGGAAATCAGCAAATAGTGTGCCCTAGTGTTAAGAAATCTAAGAAGTTTGGTAATATGCTAGAGAAGGTATCAATATCAGGACCCTCTTGAGCCTCTATAATCTACTTAACTAATTAGGGTGTTTTCAATATGGCTCCCACAAAAAGAAAGACATGCACCAGGATGCAGAAATGGCATGGATAGAAGCATGAAAATTTCTGATATTCTCCAGTTCGGTCTCCAGCAGCCATGATGTTTATATCTGATAGTAGGTATTCAATAAATGCTTTTTGAGCAAAGAGTTATATCAGGGAATAACACTTGTGTATGTGTCTTTGTGCAACTTTGGTTATTATGTGAATCTTTTGTTTTATGTCTATGAATCACCATAAATTCTGCATTTGGGATCAGGAATCATGTAATTTAGGTCATCTCTGTAACTCTTCTCAGCTTCTGTGAGGTATTTTCCATTGTGGAATGGAATCTCCACTGGTACATTTTCTAAATTACAGACCAAGTTAACATGGGTTATTTCAAATGCTTATCTGAAACCATCCTATTTCAATTGTCCCTTCCTTAGAAGTAATCAAGTGAAGACTGGACCACTAACTAAATTGGATGGGAGTTTGGTATTAAAAGACTCAAGGATCCCTTCTGATTCTGAGTTCATTTTTTCTGTGACCTCTGAGTCCTCCAACATGGAATCCTCCATGTTCTCATGACACTCTGAGGTAGATTATAGTAGCTGATATTATTGTCTTCATATTGCAAATGATTTTGTTTAGCTTTGAACCATTCATTAAGTGAAATGAAAACCCAAGCCACTCAGCCTACAACTCTTACAAATTGTACCTAGGAGCAGGGATGGACATGACCAGGGGACTGTAGAGGCCATTGAAAAAGATGTTGGTTTCCAGAAAATATGAGGTCCCAAATAGTATAATAAGAGATTCCCTTTTTCTAATTTGTCAGTTTTGCACCTGATGGTCAAAGCAGTTAGCAATCCCTACTAACTACTGAAATTAACTCTGAACCAACCCAATCTGGTGATATATACATTTTCACCCTTCTGCTAAGCTCCTGTGCCTTTAACTAGTCCAGAACTTAAAGCAACTAGCAGACAGAAAAAAGCCTGACCTAGTTTTTGAATCTTTACATGATGCATAGATAAAAATAATTTCTCTGTACTAATTAACTTAAAAATCTTGGAACATAACAACTTGGAGGCTTTCCATTTCTAAAATTGGTGCCCAGAATATTGCTAAGTGACCCGATCTAGGGAAAGATGTGTTGGTTTTAATTAATCCAACATTGAGCTTTTCCGTGGAAATAATTCAATAAAATCTCTACATTATTCTTTCTCTCAATCACAAAAGAATAATGTAATGTGGGAAGGACAAATATATGACTAATCTTTCACACCCAGGTCTAATTTTTCTTAAATATCTCTTGATTTCCATGAGTTTGATTAATCATTCAGATAGCTACTCAACATGGAACTTTCAAGTTCCAGTTACTGATGCTTGTCATGTCCAATTTATGATGAGATCAGAATGCAAAATTTTCTCACCCCCGTATCTGTTTTTTGTTGCATATTATTTTATTTGTCTACAAAATGTTTATTTTTATTATGATTATTTGCACATAGTAATTATACAAATTAATGGCTTTTACTGTGCCATTTCCATACATGAATATATTGTGCCTGGATCATGTTCATCTCCCTTCTACCCTCTCTTGCCCTAAATCTGAGACTGAGAGAGGGGGACTGATTGCTGCTAATTGGAGTTGTAGAAGAGACACCTGTCTCAAAGAAGTTCCCTTCCCCTCTGCCTGAAAAAACCAAATAGATCATCAGAGCTAGAAGAGAAGGAATTTTAATTCATCTGATAAAGAGTTTTTTGTGTATGGTGGAGATTGAACCCAGGGACTACAACTTCCTAGAACATGCTAGGAAAGTACTCTACCACTGAGCCACATCCCCAGACCCTGTTGGAGAGACAGTTAAATTTGTAACAGCCTCAG
The DNA here is from genome assembly GCF_902686445.1 of Sciurus carolinensis. Taxonomy (NCBI): domain Eukaryota; kingdom Metazoa; phylum Chordata; class Mammalia; order Rodentia; family Sciuridae; genus Sciurus; species Sciurus carolinensis. The sequence continues at coordinate 99,614,618 of NC_062222.1, forward strand.
ATACTTATATTTTTTGCAGTAGTTCAGTTTTGGATAAGGAACATGAGAAGTGGTTAAAAAAGCAGGAAGAGGAAAGGAGAAGAAGAATGAGGAGAAGAAGACAACCAAGTCTAGGACATGGTGCTCTGAGAAAGATAGATTGATTGGGTGACTTTGAGAACCTGGCTCTGAGAAACAGGGAAGAGAAGGCAGTTCAAGGACCTTTTAGCAAATTCTTAATGCAAAAGAATTAAGTGTATGGAAACATTTTTAAAACAGGAAGGGTGAGTGACCCAAAATTATGTCACTGTTTCTCCAATCTCATGTTGCATCAGAAGAAAACAACAGCAGGAAGAATGATGATGGGGAGAATACTTTTTTTTTTTTTTTTCAATTAAAAAAACCAATGACCCCACATAGTTTCATAGTAATCTCATTCGTTTTTTGTTTTTGTCTGTTTGGGGGATTTTTGTTTGTTTTTATTAGCAACCAGGACATTCCTCATAGCAAGTTGCAAACTTAGGGAAATACTTTTGTTCTTTTTAATAAGGGTAATTAAAGTGCCCTAGTAGTAATGGAGTACTTCTGGAGAGTCAGTCATCTTGGTAAAACACACTTCCTTGTGTTTGTTTAGGAACTTCTTGATCTAAAAAGAAAAAGAAAAAAGAAACAACAACAAAAAAAAAAAAAAAACAAAAAAAAACAGTATTTGCAGGAGTTGGGCTAGGGGAGGAGAAAGAAGGCAATCAATGAGCCACGTGTAAACAAGTCACTTCTGTGTGGATTCAGGCCTTGGTCCTTCCTGCTATTCTCTCCTTTTGGAATCTCATCCAAGCTCAGAACTTCAGCTATGCCAACCATGGAGATAATTAATTTGGAAAAGAAAAATTCACAGTGATGAGGATAGTAAAATATTGGGTAAACTGTCCTGAGGATAAGGGATTAGACTTCATTTCAGAGACAGCCAGATACCATTGCCTGGGAGAACTAGCCCAGGTGAGGCAGGTTTCCTGTGGTTGATTAAAGGAGGGAAGGAGGCAAGTACACACACTTCTGACTGCTTTCTCAGGCTAGCTCATGGTCGTGCTGTATCCCCTAAACTGTCTCATTAGAGTATTAACACAACTATCATTCAAACATCTTACTTCAAATAAGAAAACCATGGATGGAGGACAGCCACTTTTTGAGAGGTGACCAAAGAGAATGACCTCTTCCACACTCCCCAGTCCAACTGTGCTTTTTCTTAATCACGTCACCTTCATCTCACCTACAACCATCAAACTGTGGGGAAGACCATTTCACAACAACCAAAAATCAAGGTAAAACAAACAGCTCATATTAAAAGATCCAGGGATACATCTGGTTCCCTCTATCTTTGTCCTCTGAGTCTATCTCCATCTTGGTTCCTCTTTCCTCTATGTTGGTTTCCCTTTTAGGTCTCCCCTCTGCAGGCTGTAGCAAAATGACCACCAATAGCCCTGAGGTTAGTTCCTCTGAATGGGAAACCCCAGATAAAGGGGAGCTTCTCTTTGCCTGTGGTTTAAGCAAATATGGCTTGTTTTGAATCCTTCAAGTGACCAGATAGGATGCTTCAGTCAGCAATGTCAAGTCCAGCCCCACCTGAATCACAAGAGCTAAGGGTAAGTTCAATGAAAATCAGAGTGCAGTTATCAATAGAAAAGGGAATGGATGCAGTCATCGCCTCTTCCTGAACCTTGGTCTCTCCTTCAAGTCCAGCCTCAGGTCCCCTTTCCCTCAGAAGCCCATTTTGTGACCAGACTGCTCACTATGACGTGAACTCCAACCACACGTACTTCCTTTAGCCCTCCTACTCTACTCTAAAACTAGGGGCTAAGATCCTTAAAGGCAGAGACCACATCTTATTTATCTTTACAATATTGTTTTGCTCATAGATTCTGGGACTTATTTTACATCATTGATACATGATAAATTTTTAAGGTCGAGGATGACTTTTGTGCGTACACGCGCAGGTGTGTGGGCGCGCGTGTGTGTCTGTGTGTGTGTTTGAGGAAGAGGGATGAATGCGGGGGTAAAGGAAGAGTGGGTCTCTGTGAAATGGATCAGGAGGCAGCCCCTGGGTCTGGTGGCTGCAGGGTTGATGCAGGCCTTTGACCACCTTGCTAGTCAGGGTCAAGGTCTCTGTTGAGGAGACTTTGCATCCTTACGTGTCAGGCAGTATGATGATGAAATTACAAGGAGCACAGGGTGCAGGTTATTTTATCCCTCTTGACCTCAGTTTCAGCATGGAGGGACAAAAATAAATAGACCAAAAGGAAAGAATGAAGACAAAGGGGTGAAGGGGGCATTTTCAGGAGACAACAGCAACATAAACTAGGAGAAAAAGTCAAGACCATGGTCAAAGGTGACATGATCTATTTGCTCTCACATTGTTCACTTGCAGCCTAATTTTACCTGTTTTGTGTGTGTGTGTGTGTGTGTGTGTGTGTGTGTGTGTGTTTCAATTTGGAATGCACCCCTCTCCCATATGTGTTGTCAATAGTCTCTGATCCAGTGACCCTTTCCTCAGTAACTAGTTCCATATGTTTATTCACTTCTATTTGCAAAACAACTTTAAGAAAATTCTTTCAGCTAAGGTCATGTCATCTTGTTTTTGCATTCCTTTTAAATGGGAGGAATTTGTTTGGTATGGTTCAACCCTTTAAAGAATGAAGAATTAGTCTCTCGGGTAAGAAGCAAAATCTTTGTGTTGTATAAAGCTGATCTAAAGAATATTCTAAGCCGGGTATGGTGGCAAAGCCTGTAATCCCAGTGGCTCAGGAGGCTGAGACAGGATGATCACAAGTTCAAAGCCAACCTCAACAAAATCGAGAAGCTAAGCAACTCAGTGAGATCCTGTCTCTAAATAAAATAAAAAACAGGGCTAGAGATGTAGCTCAGTGGTTGAGTACCCCTGAGTTTAAGCCCCAGAACCTCCCCCCCCACAAAAAAAAGAATATTCTAGATATTTCAGGATTAACTTTGGGCCCAATGAAAAAGTAAAGCTTATCTTCTTGAAGAGTCTCTTACCAAAGGAAACTTTGGTCCATTCTAATAGAGCTGGATTTATGAATCACATATAGTGTTATTTCAGACTTTAATGCTTAAAAATCACCTGGGTTCTTATTCAGAAATCTGTTTACCCAGGATTTCTGATTTTGTAGATCTGGAGTAGAGTTCAGATCTGGTGATTCTGGCAAGAGTGCTCTGTACGCCAAATTCCAGGAAACACTGATATAGTCCAACTTCGTGTTATCAGATACCAAGCAACTGCAGTTAACAGTTGTAAAATGACCTGTTGGACATCACACAGCCATTAGACTAAGACTTACTATGGAGGTCTCCTGACACCCCATCCAGAACTTTGCTCTTGCCTCTTATAGAGCTGTGATTAAGAATGTGGACTCAAGTGAGAATGTCTGGATCCCAGTGCCAACTTGACCACCACCAAACCCTGAGACCTCTTGAAGTTACTTTACCTCTCTAATCCTTAGTGTTTTACTGTATATCAGAAAAATAATGTTACTTATTTCCAAGAGTTATTAATAGGATTACATATAATACATGTAAAGTACTTTGCATGTTGCCTAATAAATAAATTCAGTTTAGTACTGAAGTATGATTATCAGCTTCTTGTTATATATAGTAAATTAGCTCCCTGCTTGAACTGTACTTACCTGTAGTTTTCCAGAAGGCATGGATACCATTTGGGATGGAATGTAAGGTGTTTCTGGGAGCAAGAAGTACAAAGACTCCTCTTCTCAGCCCTGGCCACACATCTCCTCCTGCCATTCTGGCAGTGGGTGACTGATGTACGACTCAACTGGTCCCAAGTTAGAGACTCCCTCCTGGGAAATTTGACTCTTTCCTTGAGCCTGTGGTGGCTATGAGGAAGTCCATCACCTGCAGACACAGAGATGTTAGACTGGCGATAAGCAGAACGAAGTCAGTTTGGGGGAGCGGAGGGGAAATTGCAGTGAAAGGCCAGTTATGAGTATTCCTCACGCACATAGAAAAGGCCACCATGCGGGATTGTAAATAGTACAACCACTGTGGAAATCAGCAGGGAGGTCCTCAAAGACCACTGTATGACCCAGCTAACCATTCCTTGGTGTCTATCCTGAAGAATCAAAGTCATACGATAGTGATACATGCACGCCTGTGTTTATAGCAGCCCAATTCACAAGAGTCAAACTACGGAACCAGCCTAGTTAGTTGTCCATCAGTGGATGCATGGATAAAGAAAATGTGGTATATGTACACAATGAAGTTTTATTCAGACACATAGGAAAAATGAAATTATGTTATTTTTAGGAAAATGGATGGAATTTGAAAACATTATGTTAAGCAAAATAAGCCAAACTCAGAAGGTCAAGGGTTCTATGTTTTCTCTCATATATAGAAGCTAGAAAGGAAAAAGGAAAAGAAAGGTAGGAGGTAGGGAGCTCATGAAAATCCAAAGGAGATCAGTAGAGTAGAGGAAAGGGACCAAGGGAGGGAAGAGGAGAAGGAAAGGGAAAATAGGGGAATGATATTGGCCAAATTATATCATTATATTATGTGCATGAATGAATATATAACAATAAATCCCACCATTATGTACAACTATAATGCACCAATAAAAATATGGAAAAGAAAAAGAAAGCATACTATAGTGAAACATGATACTCATGTTCATAGCAGCACAATTCACAATAGTTTAATTGTGGCACCAGCCTAGATGTTCATCAGTGAATGAATAGATAAAGAAAATGTAGTATATACATATATGTATAAACATATATATATGGAGTTTTATTAAACCATAAAGAATAATGAAATTATGTCATTTGCAGGAAAATAGATGAAACTTGAGAACATTATGCTAAGCAAAATAAGCCAAACTCAGAAAGTCAAGGGTCATATGTTTTCTCTCAGATGTGGAAACTAGAAAGAAACAAGGAAATGAAAGGTGTAGGGCAGGGGGAAATCTCAAGAAAATCAGAAGGAGATCATAGAGTAGAGGAAAAGGACCAAGGTGAGGGAAAGGGACAACACTGGGGAATGAGTTTCACTGTTAGGTATTCATACATGTACATGATATAACAATGTAAGTAAGTCTTTAAAAATGCTATCATGTTGTAGAATGTTACTTCTGAAAAGAACCTTGGAAAACTACCTTGTCCAGCACCTTCCCTTCCTCTATTAAGAAGTGAGAAAAGTACCGGTTGGTGACAGAATTGGAATAAGAGCCCAATTAGTCTCCTTCCTGACCATAAATAAACACACACATAGAGCCCACTTTGCAGTATTGACAAAAGGGTCTCTTAGCCTAGTCAGATTTTAATATGTAAGCCCAAGTTCATGACCTTGTTATAAAGACTGGGATCAAATGTGTGTGCTGGGTGTATTTTCTAATTGGACTTAAAGTGTCATTGTTTTTCCTCCCCACCTTGGGGAGTAAAAGTAGCCGTGCCCAGTCTAAAGGAACAATTTGAATGCAATAAGAGAAAATGAACCTTTTTTCCTTTGTGTCTGACTCGATTTCTGTGTACAATGAGCCTGTGTTCTGAGGAGTG